>NC_044601.1:56497310-57204286 GCF_901933205.1 Camarhynchus parvulus
GGGTTCAGTTCTATGTATATTCAGTTGGCATGTTCTACTCCCCTCTTTTTATCTCATTTTTAATGGTTCTGTCCCCAGTTGGTCCCTCCCTGGGCGCCCAAGGCACCGCTGTCAATCCCCCTCTCTCTCCCCAGTTGTATCCAATCCCAATTCTAGTTGCCCTGGCAGTCATGTCTCCCTCCTCCCCTCCATACCTGTCCGTTATCCTCCAGCCCGGCCCAGCTTCCAGAGGGTTCTTCTCTGGCTGGGTCGTGACTGGTCCCCAAGGCTAGCCACACTTTTCTCCTTCCCACCTAGGGATTTCCTTGGTCTCATGCTCTGCCCGTCTCCCTGTCTGTCCAATCAACACTGTGCCTCTCAGTTCTACCCCCTTGTTATTTAAGCTGGCTGCGCCCAGCATCTGTTGGCAGACGCTCTCTGCTTCCTCCCTTGTTGGTTGACCCCCTTGTAGTTGGAAATAAATCCAACTCCCCCCGCAGAGATTGCCTGCTGCTTCCTTCTTAACCGTCGACGTCCCTGGCAGCCTGAATTTCTCCCTCTCCGAGGGTCAAGGTGCGAAGCCTCAGACTGCTGCCGTGGGGGGTCGCTACCTTAGGCAGCGGTTCCACCGAGCCCGTCTCTCCTCCTGAGCTGCTGCTTGCTGCTTGCTGCGGACCGCTACCCCCGAGGACTGCTGGTTTCGTGCTACCCGCACCAGCCGGGAATTTCGGGGAGCAACACCAGCAGGGCGTGGCGCCCAACGTGGGGCCTGAAGAGCCCGAAGAATTCTTTCTTGGACTACTTTGGACCCCCGGACGGACTCGAAGGAGTCCACTGGCCGCTCGCCCACTCCCGTGGTAGCAGGTCCCCGTTTTAGGGGATTGCGCTCGGGAGATCGGGATCGGGACCTCCTTGCACCAAGAAGCCAATCCTGTCGACGGACCCCACCAGCGGTTGCTTTCTGTTTCCCAAGCTTCAGATTGGTGAAGTGACCCTCTTCCCTCCCCCGCGCTCCCCCTTTCCTCCCCCATGTGGTGGCGGGTGCGTGGGTTCTCTTCCCGTCCCTCTTCTTTCCCTTTCCCTCGCGTCTCCGTGCGCGGCTCACGTTTTCATGCGTGAGTTTTCCCCCCCTTTACCCTCCTGCCGCTTTTTAGCCCCCTCTGAGGGGATTCCCAGCGCCCTGGTGTGCCGTGTTCGAGCCCCAGGGTTGCTTCTCGCTTAGGCATCCGCGGCGCCCCTGGCAGGTGTTTCTGAGGCTTTCGGGTAGTTTGTTCTTTCGTTTTCACTTAATTTGCTTTGCTGCTGGTTGGTGTTTGGGGTGGTCTCGCAACAATCAGAGATGAGTACACGTCTCTCGACCGCCCAGAAGGAAGCTGTTTACAAAGTTATTAGTTTCTTAGTTAGTTGTGAGTTACCTTTCAATAAAAATGAATTAAAGGTCTTGGTTCGATGGATATTCTCCAATTTCTCCGGGGTTTCCCCTGAACAATTCCATAGCCTAAGGTTTTGGCGGGAAGTGCAAACAAAATTGGAGCAGTCAGTAAAGGCAGGGGAAGCCTCAAGCACTAAACTTTTTATTCTGGGCCACCCAAATTAAGTTATCACTGGAAAAGAAAAGAGAAAAGGAGAAGCGAGAACATCCGTCAACCAAGACAGGTAGCCCCAGTTTTCCTGCACCCTTTGATCCTAGACCTCAATCCTTCCCCTCTGCCCCACAGCAATCCCAGTCCCTGAGGGTGGCAGCCCCTGTCAGCACTGGGCAGGGTGTCCATCCTTCCCCTGGCCCTTCTCAGGGAGTGGGACCCCTTCCCCGTAGCAATCCAAGGGCCCAGACCGCTGCGGGCTTTCCCTCGAACCCCTCTCTCCTGGCCCCCTCGTTCCCGGTTTTGAGTCCTGTTAATCCTTTTGTCCCCCAGTTTCAGCTCCCCGCCACTCAAAATGGCGCCCACTTCACCTTACAAAATGGCTCCCAGAGCCAAGATGGTGGGGAGCACATGGCAGCATGGCGCCAAAATCCTCCTTCATCCCAGAACCCCTTCTTCCCAGCCCTCAACCCCTTCCGGCCTTCTGACCCCGCCCCTGTTTCTCCTGCCCCTCCTGCTGCTCCTCCCACGTGTCTAGCCCCTCCCCAAGACCAACCCCCTTGCCTGGCACCACCCACTGATGTCACCAAAGGGGCGGAGTGTTGCCCACCTCCAAACCCCGCCCCGGGCAATTACATCATCATCGGCCACACCCCCCAGTTTCCTGTTTCCCACGTCCCGATTTCCGGTTCCCACGGGTCCGCCATTGTTTCCCACGGTCCCCAATCGGGGGCTGATGGGGATCCAAAACCAACTGTGGGCCCTGGGACGAGGGATGAGGGGGCGACGGGGCGGGGCAAGGAGCGCAAGCAACATCACGGCGGCACCTGTTTTGTATTTCCCCAGCATTGACGGCCAAACGACCACCCAGTGGAGCCCCATCCCCCATAACACTGTGCGAGAGTTATGTAAGGCACAGAAGGAATTTGGTAGGGACAATGAATACTTTAGGGGACTTCTTAGGGCCACTGTGGTGGAGTCTGTTGTCACCCCAGCAGATCTCCGCTCCCTTTTCGCCTGCCTCCTAAACCCCACTGATCTTTCAGTATGGGAGAGGGGGTGGGAGAAGAGGGTAGTGGAGATGCTGCCCACCATCTGGGGTGACCCTATGATAGCAACAGACCGCGAGGGAGAAACCATCTCCAAGGACCATATGCTGGGGAGGGGAAGGTGGTCTGACAGGCACGTGGCGGTCGCTGAGATCCCTTTTGAAATCCTGAAAAGATCAGCAAGGGCAGCAGAGGCGGCCTTCTTGGGGTTGCGCCTGGCGGCGCCACTTCCATCATATACTCAAATTTACCAGCATGACACTGAACCATTTTCTTTATTCGTAGAAAGGG
This sequence comes from Camarhynchus parvulus, assembly GCF_901933205.1. Lineage (NCBI taxonomy): Eukaryota > Metazoa > Chordata > Aves > Passeriformes > Thraupidae > Camarhynchus > Camarhynchus parvulus. Next base: position 56,500,213 of record NC_044601.1, read on the forward strand.
TGAGGCGAGCGGTTGAACAGCAGGTTCTAGAGGAGCCTGCAAGGGGGCCATTAGTTAAGGAGCTGGTGTTGACGAGGGCCAACAGCGTTTGTAAAACCATCCTGCTGGGCCTTCCAGTGCACCCTCCGCCCACCTTGCAGGACATGCTGGAAGCCTGTGAGGTGAAAGCACCGCTGTTCACCGCCGGAGCTGGTTCAATCAACAAACCACCCTTGAAAAAGGTCGCCGCTCTGGACTCGATCCCAGAGGAGGGAGATGACATCGATGCTGCTGCTGTCTTCCCGGCCACCACTCCAGGAACAAGCCGCCGCGAGCTGCCGCCCTGCCACTTGTGTGGCAGAACTGGGCATTGGATGCCAGACTGCCCCTGGAGGGCGGAATTCCAAGAATTTAAGAACAACAAAAGGCTAGGGGAAGCCCGGGGAGGGCAGGCACCACAAAAAAACTAGGGAGGAAGCGCAGTTCCCCCCCTGCGAAAAAACACAAATTAGGCGGGGAAAAAGTAACACCACACAAGCAGGGAGGGAAAGCCAGGGGAGTCCCCGCCGCCGCCAGTCCAGCCAATTCCACCCGTGGCTGAAATTTTTCCTATCGCCGCCGTCTTTGACAATGCACCGGATGAGACATTTATCATAAAAAGACCCCATCAGCCAATCCTAACTACTTTTTCTGTATGTTCTCCATTTAGGATCAGATTGTCCCGCGCCCTACATCTGCGTGACCATGACCCTGTGTGCCTGTCGGCTTCGTTGGATGGCCCAAATACTTGGGAACGTCTGGACAACAGGTACCTCGTCATTGGGGACACAAAATTTACACCACCTGACATATATATATATGGCCAGCACTTTCTGCCTCTGACCAAAAACATTTCTATCTAGAATTATACTGTATAAATCCTCCGCTGTTCCTCTCCGAGGGGACAATTCTCGCCCAAGCCATCCCCGTGGATCTGATTGATTACATCCAGATGGGGGAGTGGGACCCCGACAACCCGGAAGAGCGCTCAGGGCTCCCCTCCTTCCGGAAAAGGGGCGATCATGAAACAACATCTGAACTACCTTCAATTTCTTGGGTTGAGGCAATTGGTCAAGTAAAACCTAGATTGTCATGTATTATGAAAAACGGAGATGAAAGAGTAATGGTCAGAGGCCTTCTTGATACCAGAGCGGACGTGACAATCATTCCCACCCGGGAATGGCCATCACAGTGGGATTTGCAGAGCGCGCCTGGACACGTACGAGGTGTAGGGGGTGTCCAATTAGCAAAGCAATCTAAGAGCATCGTTCAAATTGTGGGGCTGAACGGGCAATCGGCTCAAGTACGCCCATTCGTTTTGGATTACACGGAGCCCCTGTGGGGGAGAGATACCCTTGCACAGTGGGGGGCCAAGATTGACTTTCGGGCTCCCCAGGTTTTTCAGTAGCGGCCACTGAGGAGCACCCCACTCAGAAACTGAATTGGCTCTCGGATAAACCAGTTTGGGTGGAGCAGTGGCCGCTCAACAAACAAAAATTAAAGGCGCTCAGTGAGCTCGTGGAGGAGCAGCTCCGCAAGGGTCACCTTGTGGAGTCCATGTCCTGTTGGAACTCACCCATCTTTGTCATCAAGAAGCCCAACAAGGACAAATGGAGGCTCCTTCACGATCTCAGAAAAATCAATGAAATTATCGAAGACATGGGATCTGTCCAACCAGGGATGCCGTCCCCCGCGATGCTCCCCCAAAATTGGAATTTGGCTGTTATCGACATTAAGGATTGCTTTTTCCAAATTCCTCTGCACCCCTATGATGCCCCGCGCTTCGCCTTCACGGTGCCCACTCTGAACCGTGAAGCCCCAAAGAAGAGATACCACTGGACAGTCCTCCCACAAGGGATGAAGAACAGTCCCAACTATTTGCCAGTGGTATGTCACCTCCTTGCTGACTCCAGTTCGAGATCAGTTCAACAACGTCTATATATATCATTATATAGACGATGTGCTGGTTTGTGCCCCCAATGACGACCTCCTGAACCACGTACTTGGCCATGTAACAGATTCGTTAATTGCTGCAGGATTTGAACTCTAGGGCGACAAGATTCAACGGATGCCGCCTTGAAAGTACCTCGGCCTTGAAATTAATAAGCGGACCATTGTGCCGCAAAAATTGGCTGTAAAACCCCACATTAAGACCTTGGCCGATGTCCACCAACTGTGTGGATCTTTGAACTGGGTGAGGCCTTGGCTAGGAATTACCACCGAGGACCTAGCCCCCCTTTTCAAGTTATTGGAAGGGGGAGAGGAGCTCAGTTCTCCTAAGGTACTCACCCCCGAGGCTGAGATGGCACTGGAAAAAATTCAGGGCATGATGACATCCAGGCAGGCCCATCGCTGCCGCCCTGATTAGCATTTTCGGTTTATCATTCTAAGCAAGCTGCCACATCTCCACAGGCTGATTTTCCAGTGGGATAAGCGCCCCAAAGCCCCCAAACCACCGGGGGTCAGAGGGAGAAAGGATCGCGGCTTGAGTGACCCCCTCTTGATAAGAGAGTGGGTGTTCCTCAGCCACCACCGATCCAAAAGAATGACAACGCCACAAGAGCTGATTGCGGAACTGATCCGAAAAGCAAGATCTCGGATCATGGAGTTGGCCGGTGTGGACTTCACACGCATTCACATCCCGATTGATCTAAAGGAAGGTAAATTCCAAATGAAAATGTTTAATGAACTCCTGAGGACCAAGGAAAGTCTTCAGTTCGCTCTTGATAGCTACACAGGGCACCCGCTTTTCAATAAAAGTGTCCAATTCAAATTATCACTCAAAAGAATCCAAAGTCGAGTGCCCCTCAATGCCCTAACCATTTTTACAGACGCATCCGGAGGATCCCACAAGTCCGCAGTGACTTGGAAGGACCCTCAGACTCAGCAGTGGGAGTCAGATGTTCAGGAGGTAGAAGGATCGCCTCAAATTGCTGAGTTGGATGCTGTCGTTAGGGCATTTGAAAAGTTTAAAGATACACCCTTTAATTTGATCACCGATTCGGCTTATGTGGCAGGTGTAGTGTCAAGAGCTGAAAATGCAGTCCTACAGGAAGTTCGCAATCTGGCCTTATTTCGCTTGCTCTCGAGACTCGTCCAGCTGATCTCCCACCGAGAGCAACCCTTTTACGTGATGCATGTGAGGTCCCACACGGATCTGCCTGGCTTCATAGCCGAGGGGAACCGCAGGGCAGATGCCCTTGCGGCCCCTGTGCGGATGGCGCCGCTCCCAGACGTGTTCCGTCAGGCTAAGATCAGCCATCAGCTCCACCACCAAAATGCCCCAGGCCTTGTTCGTCAGTTTAACATCACCCGCGAACAGACCAGGGCAATTGTGGCGACATGTCCCCAATGCCAACAGGACCAACTCCCCTCGCTGCCCACTGGGGCCAACCCCCACGGCCTTTCCAGTTGCGAACTGTGGCAGGTCGACGTGACACACGCTGCACAATTCGGTTGTCTTAAATATGTGCATGTGTCCGTCGACACTTTTTCCAGCGCTGTCTACGCCTCGGCCCACACAGGCAAGAAAGCCTCGGATGTTCATAAACATCTCGTCCAGGCTTTCTCGGTGCTGGGCATCCCCAAGGCCATCAAAACGGATAATGGGCCGGCATACTGTTCCAAGGAGCTGAGGGAGTTCCTGCAGCAATGGGGAGTGGAGCACACCACTGGCATCCCCCACTCCCCCACTGGCCAAGCTATCGTGGAGCGGACCCACCAGAGCCTGAAGAAAATCTTGGAACATCAGAAACCGGCGATGAAGGTGGAGTCTCCGCAATCCAGACTCGCTAGGGCACTTTTCACCGTAAATTTTCTCAATTGTTCTTTCGTAAATTTTGATCCCCCCATAATTAGGCATTTTGGGTTCCATGAGAATCTCAAACTCAAAAAGAAACCTCTGGTGCTTGTCAGGGATCCGGAAACGTGGAAGGTAGAGGGACCGTACGACCTGGTGACCTGGGGGAGGGGATACGCCTGCGTGTCTACCCCCTCAGGTCTCAGGTGGAGTCCATCGAAATTCGTGCGGCCCTTCTTTCCGTGTTGCTCCAAAACACCGAGCACTCCGGCCCAAGTGACGGTGGCGAGCTGGCGGCGGCGGAAGAAGGCCGACCCCTTTTCCCTAGACCTGGATCTCCTGTGACCCTTGGGACAGAACCCCCATTTCATTTTATATCATCTTTCTATGTTTTCCAGCTCAGGTTACCCTGAGAATGAGTGTCACCTCCCTGCCCGCCCTTTGGATGTGGACCGCAATAGCTGTCCTTGGAATCTTCGTGCCACCGAGCAGCCCATGGGTGGTCTCCCAGCCAGCTGGGCTATTTCTATTATAAAAGATTTACTTTATGTTTTAGTTGTTTTCTTACTCGTGGCCATCAGTGCTGCAGTCGTGTGGAAGTGCCTGAAAAACATATTGCAGAGACTGACTGAACACCCACAAGTTAATGCAGTCCTGGCCTCTCCTCTTTCTCATCTACCACCTCCGCCAGCGTACGAAGAGATGGCCCCTCTGCCACAGCCCCCACCACCAAGCCCAGCTCCTCCACCTGCTCCAGGAACTGTTGCTGCCAGCGCTGAGTCAGATGACTACGAAGATTCTGAGACAGCAGATCCCGAATAGACTTCAAGACAGTTTTACAATTTAAGTTCGCACATCTCCCTCACGTTCTTTTTTCTTTTTCGTTTGATTTAAAAAAGGGGGAGATGTCGCAGTGCGCGCGGTTTGTTCTAAGAAGTTTACAGTTGTTTTGGTTCATTGTTCAGTTCTGTGGAAATTTTATGGTTTTATAAGTTATTTCCTATCGGTTCAAGATGGCGATTTTATTCAGGGCTCCCCCTCCCTCCCCCCTTCTTCCCCCTGCAGGCCAACTGCCACTCACCTTATCACCTTGGTTACTCCCGCCTTTTTGTATCTCCTCCTGTGTCCATCAGTTATCCCCTCCTCAGCTGCCCCGGCGACCCCCCTGTCCATCACCCTTTCCCCACTCCCTGTCCCTAGAATCTTCCACCAGGGGCTGAGGGTGATTGGTGCAGGGTGGGAAGCCACTCCTTTGTTATGTTCCTATTTGCTGCTGTGCCATGCTTATCATCTGTACTTTTGTTCTCATTGGTTGTTTGTGCCTTCCCCCTCCCCTCGGAGTTCCTTTATCTGCCCCCTCCGAGGGGCGGGCGGGGGGCAGTTGCTCGCACTCCCTACCCGACCTGCTGTTCCCTTTCCCTAAATAAACCCAGTTCCTGCTGCGAACTTCTGCCTTGCTTCGTGTTCCTTGCCTCGCTACTTTGTTGCTGCCCTGCGCCTCTCCTTCTTCAGCCTTCTCAGGGACGCCTTCCCCTGCCTTGACGCAGGGAAGGTCCCTGGCAGCCAGCCACTTCCCCAGCCGCCTCTCCGGAGCCAGTGCTGTTGTAGGCAAGGGGTTGGCCCGACCAGGCTGTGTGCTGCGGGACACTTGTGGCCGCTAGCCGGGGTCAGACGCCCGCGCAGCCGCAGGGGCCAGTGTATGGAAAATCCTTGCATCATCCATGGGACAAGATCATATTTGCCTGGACGGGAACTCAGCCAACAGTCCCCTCTCAGCGTGCCTCGTGGGGATCCCTCTCCTGCCCGAGAAGTTGCCTGAGCCCCTACGGTCCGCATTCATACCGCTCCTACCACCGCACGGTAACCCCACCTATGGGCAGTACCCTAGGAGCGCTTGGGCAGCTGGAGTCGGTGGCCTTTCCCACCTCAGCACCGACCCCCAGGAACTTGAGTTGCTCGGCTCTGACAATCCCTCCTTATGCTTTCAGTTTTCCCCCCCGTGGCAAGTGGACCCTGCTAACGGCTCCTTTACTGTCTATCGCCAACACAAGCCGAAGTTCATGGCTAAGCAGTGGTGCACTGCCATGATCCTTATAACTTCCCCTACCTCCCTTTCCGGCCCTGCGTTTGCATTGCCCCGAGGCGTGTTCTTCATCTGCGGAGACCGAGCCTGGGTAGGCATCCCCCCTCGTTTTGTCTGAGGGCCCTGCACGTTCGGTCAGCTGTCCCTCTTCACACCCAGCAAACAACAAATTATTAATTGGATCCAAAAGAATGACACCACCGGATTGGCTCGCCAAAAGAGGGGACCTCAGTGAACAAGGTCCCGACTGTGATTCGGATATAACCCATTGGGGCAGACCCCGCATTATGGCCACCACTGTTTTGTTCCCGTGGGCGGGAGTGGCCAAGGCACTTGGGGAATTGGGCCAGCTCGAGTGCTGGGTGATGAAGCAGGCGAATCTTACATCAGCGACCTTAGCGGACCTCCTCTCAGACGAGGAAACAACGAGGCACGCCACGCTGCAGAACAGGGCAGCGGTGGACTTTCTCCTCCTCTTGAACCACCATACCTGTGAGGAGTTTGAGGGGCTTTGTTGTTTTAACCTACCATCCAGGGCTGAGGATGCAAGGATTTCCATCCAGAAATTGAGAGACATGGTCCACGAAATCAAGCAAGACAATTCGAACAGGCTGGGAGATGTTTTCAAGGGCTTGGGCATTTCGGGGTGGATGAGTTCAGTTCTAAAGGACATTTTTATTGTTCTATTAATGATTGTCGGGTTCCTTCTCTTTTGGGTTTGCATTAAAAAACTCATCTCTAAGTCCACCTCAGCAGCTTTCTCTGTGAACCATGCTGCGGTCGATCATCAGGAACCGACCTGGAAGCGGACTCTACAGAGTATGTAGAGATGGAGGCACTCCCAGCTCCCAACACGGACTTGTTATTCCCTATGGACCTGCCCTTCCAAGGGCTGCCTCCACCGCCGCCTCCCGTTTCCATCGAGGGACCAGCATGAAAGGACTGTGAAAGAGCTGTTGTTGGACTTTGGTTCCAAGTTCATAAGGTTGTTTTCAGTTTATGCCCGCACTCCCTCCTTCCTTTTTTGTGTAAAGAAGGGGGAGATGTTGCGGCGTGTGTGTTTTTATGTTGGAGTTAACTGTACGGGTTCAGTTCTATGTATATTCAGTTGGCATGTTCTATCCCCCTCTTTTTATCTCATTTTTAATGGTTCTGTCCCCAGTTGGTCCCTCCCTGGGCACCCAAGGCACCGCTGTCAATCCCCCTCTCTCTCCCCAGTTGTATCCAATCCCAGTTCTAGTTGCCCTGGCAGTCATGTCTCCCTCCTCCCCTCCATACCTGTCCGTTATCCTCCAGCCCGGCCCAGCTTCCAGAGGGTTCTTCTCTGGCTGGGTCGTGACTGGTCCCCAAGCCTAGCCACACCTTTCTCCCTCCCACCTAGGGATTTCCTTGGTCTCATGCTCTGCCCGTCTCCCTGTCTGTCCAATCAACACTGTGCCTCTCAGTTCCACCCCCCATGTTATTTAAGCTGGCTGCGCCCAGCATCTGTTGGCAGACGCTCTCTGCTTCCTCCCTTGTTGGTTGACCCCCTTGTAGTTGGAAATAAATCCAACTCCCCCCGCAGAGATTGCCTGCTGCTTCCTTCTTAACCGTCGACGTCCCTGGCGGCCTGAATTTCTCCCTCTCCGAGGGTCAAGGTGCGAAGCCTCAGACTGCTGCCGTGGGGGGTCGCTACCTTAGGCAGCGGTTCCACCGAGCCCGTCTCTCCTCCTGAGCTGCTGCTTGCTGCTGCGGACCGTTGCCCCTGAGGACTGCTGATTTCGTGCTACCCGCACCAGCCGGGAATTTCGGGGAGCAACACCAGCAGACCAGGAAGCGTCGAGAGACCCCAAGCCAACGAGTTCATGGACAGCTGCCGCTTGTTTTCTGAGATCTTTGCAGTAGAACTTGCCCAGCTGTACAAGAACATGCGCGCAGACCCGTCACCTCTGACCACGTGTCCCTACTGTGCTCTGGCTGAGGGGGCTACTTCACGCAATTACTGGATTTCCCTGGAGTCACCTCAGCCCACAGCATCCTGGTGCCCCTGCAATCAGTACCAGGAGGAATACTTTATGTTCGAAGAAGAAGATTAGTGATAGTGATAAATAGTGATAGTGATAGTGATAGTGATAGTGATTCTTTTAATGATAGTGATTGTGATACTTGATATTAAAGCACGGTGATTATTTTAGTGATAGTGATTGTGATAGTGATACTTAATATTAGAAGACTGTACTTATTTTAGTAATAGTGATATTTTTAGTGATAAGGATAATTTTAGTAACAGTGTGGGAGATCGGGGACCAGCAAGACATCGCGATGTCACTGACAGACGGAACCCCTTCCCTTCTACCATTAAACTGTTAGCCCCTGTTATAAATTACCCTGTCCTACCGTTAATAAACGCCATTTACCGTTGACCACATTGGTGTATGCGAGTAATTGGACCGAGTGGCAAAGAGGGTTGCCGCCATGCCTTTCCCAATCCAGGACGCCACGCCTCAAGCGGAGGCAACATGACAGTGATATTTTATATTAGAGGATGATGATTAATTTAGTGATAGTGATAGATAAATAAATCTATTTCCAAAAGCAGTAAGTTCTTGCCTGTTGTGGCTGTTTCTGTTGGGGTAGAATGCACAGAGCTGGGAGCAGGGCTGGGGCTGTGACAGGAGCTCTGAGAAACTTGCACTGCAGTGCAGGACCTGTTTGTGCCAGCCTCAGCCTGCTTTCCCAGCAGTAGCCATTGACAAGGCTTTCCTACACCAGAATAAGGACATACTGGTGAGGAGTCACATGCAAAAAATTCTTTGCAAGCCTCATTTGGGATGCTGCCTTGAATCAGGAAGGTCTGGGCAGAGAGGGAAGGATGTTCTGGGAAGGATGGCTGTCCAGTGCTGAGCACATCAAGGAGATGGTGACTTGGATGTGGCAGTCCCTCCCCAAAGAGCACCAAGAGGATCAAGGAGCAGAAAGCTGGAGCCGGGCTGTGTGAGATACAGAGGGGAAGGAATGTGATATTAGTCACAGGAACATTGCTAAAAATTATTTTGATAACAAAGACAACACTTATAATAAAAATGACAGTCTTTTCCCACTCACTATGGGAAAAAAGCCGAAGGTGGAGCAAAACACAGGAAGCGTGCTGTGGGGTTTTACTTGAGCGAGTGTGGCAGTTGCAGGTGGTGTGTGGCTCCTTAACTGCTGTTTTGGGACTTAGCTTTTGGTTCAGGGAGATTAAGACTGGAATGTAGGATTGTGAAGAAGGAGGCTTTCCAGGAGGAAAGAAGTGACAAGAGTGCCCGTCTCAGGTGGAGAAAGCGAGGAACTGCAAGAAACCAGCACACCAGGGAACTGCTGTCCTGGGCTCACGACTCAGATTCACTGTGGGCCTGCAGGCCTTTCCCCATGCCCGCTCCAGCTCGGCCATCTACAGCCAAAGCTGGAGGTGTGAGCGGAGCAAAGCTGTTGTCCAAGAAACACAGCACAGCTCTCCAAGGCTGACTGTTGCCTGCAGTGTGTGGGAGGATATTGCCAGCAGCAATTGCCAGAGAGATGCTTGAAGGCATCTCTGCACCCTGTGGGGTTTTGGAGGGTTTCTTATACTTCTGCCTCAGGCAGTAAAGACTGTCCCAAGACAATTCCCTTTGAACTGGTGAACAGGAACCACAGAACTCCTCACCCTTGTCCCTCTCTTCTCCACAGCAGCTCCAGCTCCACCTCTGGGCTGTCTCTCATGGGCCTCTCAGCAGCCTCTGAGATACCCACCTCCTAAAAGGGCAGCCCAAGGCTCTTTTCAGAAGAGAGCTGTGCCTCAACCCCTGAACCAAGCCTCACAAACTCATGTCATATGCACATGCACATTTGCAATCCTGCAGATGCAGATGTGAACTGAGGGCTGTGGGACATATGCATGGTCATGCCCTGCAGTGCCGTTTCTGAAATGCCTCGTCTGCTTCGAGGGAGCTGACATGCCATTGCAGCAGGAAAACACCTCTGGATTCAACGGGCTGCAGCAAAATCTGCCCCTGGGTTTCTCCTTGTGTGTTGCTCTTTCTAGTTGCCATTCCTTTGGTTTCTTGCTATATCCCTGTTCTCTCCTACTCCCTCTCTATCTTGCTGTCCCTCCAAAGCTTCAACAGTCTCCAACCTGCCCCAGCCCAGACTTTGCTCTCTCCTACTCCCTCCTGCACATTCTGCGTCTCTTTGTCTTTCCCCGCAGCCCCTTCCCGCAGCTCTGCTCCCGTTCCCTGCCCCTCCTTTGCTCTCGTTGTCTCTCCGTTCGGCTTCCTGTCCCTGTCTGTTCTGTCTCTATTTCTCGGCTCCGCTCCCTGTGCCACGCTCGGCTCAGACTCCCAGGCGAACTGCCCCGGCAGCCGTTCTCTGCAGCCGGGACACGGCGGGCAGCTCTCCTGCAGCGGCACGACAGCGGCCAATCGGGCCTGGGACAGGCGCCTCGGCCCTCGGGCCGGAGCGGGGCCGCTCCGAGCCAGCGGGAGCAGCTGGAGCTGCGGCCCGGCAAGCGGGGCCGGCACAGCCCCGCAGCCCCGTGCCCGCCCCTCACGGCCCCTGTGCGAAATGGCGGCAACGGGGGGCGATGAGGCCGCGGGTAGGGGCAGCGCTGCCTCCCTGCCGTGCCACACGCGGCAGGCGGCTTCCGCAGCACCACGGCTGGTCTGGGGACACTGCTCCCACGGCTGGTGAGGAGCCGCCGAGCAGCGCAATGCCTCGGAGTGCGCTACGGGAGAGACTGGGTGTATGGCCAGTTAAGGAACAAAGAAGGGCAGTGCTCATCGGTGCTTCCCCTCGGGCAGGAATGGAGGGCCCGAGATGGCGCTCAGACCCAACGCCGAGGCAGCTGGGCAGCCTGCCTGGCTTCTGGCTAGGAGATGGCACCAAGACACCCTGTGCCTGGTACGGCCCTCTGCTCCTTATGTGCTGCAGCCTTCAAGGTGAGCAGTGATCTGTGCTTGATTGCAGAGGATGGCATTGGCCGAGTTTCTGCAGCCTGTCAGCCAGAGACTGCTTATGAGCCTTGGAGAGACACCCCAGGGGTGGAAATCTGGCAGTACCTCTGTGCTTGCAGCTCTAAACACCTGGGGCTTAACTGGTGCTTCAGGGGCAATTATACCAAAGGCACTCTCTAAGGCTTTCCAGGAGATTCTGAACATAGCGTGTCGGGCATACAAAAGTCACGAATATTTCCTTCCCAGAAGAGCTGTTCAGCTAAAAGGCCACCCACATTAACTGTAATCTGCAGCAGCCGGCACATTTGTGTGTGTCCCGAGGCAGGACGTCATGGTGTCCGGGGACAAGCAGGAGGGAGCTCAGGGCCTCTGGATGATGGCTTGAGGGATCTGGGGCACATGTGGTATTTACTTGTGCCACTTGCAGTGACACAGACACAGGAAGGTTCTAGAGGTGAATCCCTGGCACCCCGATGTTCCCAGCAGGAGTGTGGGGCTTTGACCGTGGGTTACTCTACAGGACACCAGGCCTGATGGTGGCACAAGGGCTACATCTGCCTCAAAGGGAAAAGGATCTTGGCTCAGGAGTTGGCGGGGCTCCTTTAGCAATCTTGAAGTAGGATTGGAAATGGAAAGGGAATCAACTCGGCTCACTTGGGAGAGCGTGAGCACTGCACACCCATGTTTGTGTGATAGTGGAGGATGGAAGCAGTGCTGCCATCAAAGGTGATGAAACTGTAGCAGAAGAAATGGGAAAAGCAGGTTTCTTGCCAGAAGGCTTCTTGTCAGACATATTCTTGGCAAAATACTACCAAAGAAAGACACTGGCATTTGGGTTTTCTACAGCAGCCTTCATACAGGGCTTCTCCTAAGGGATTTCTGAGGAATAACACATGAATGCCTCTGCATTCCCATGCACAATACTGCCTCCCAGAATACATCAACCCTTTTCTGTTTTGCTCCTTCCATTCCTATGCAGAAGAAGGAAATTCAATAGAGGGGAGGTCCAGGAATTCACAGGCAACGTGGGCATACATTGGGAAGTTCAGAGACACCACTTTGTCATGAGGTCACAGAGCTCTGTTTGATCTGAGGTTCCAAAGCTCCACTGTGCCGTTCAGTGCTCTCTCTGGGCAACACTGCAGCAGCAGCAGCGTCAGCAGCAGCAGCAGAATGTTGCGAGCAGGGGGGATCATGGTCCTGAGCCACTACCTCCTGCTCCTCTTTCTCCTGGCCCTGCAAGCCCAGAATGCTCAGAGTGCTCCAAGAGCCGGGCAGGGAGCAGGTAGGCAGGCAGGGGCCAGCACACAGACCTGGCTGGCAGCAGCAGGGCCAGGACTAGGGCTGGCTGAGCCAGGAGGCCACCACGGTGTGGGCAGTGGGGCAGACACACCAGGGGAGGAGTGGGGGGCTGCAGCTGCTTTAGGGTGCAGCATGGGCAGAGGTTCCTAAGGAGCAAGGAGGTTGGAAGGGGCAGTACAGGCCCAGAACATCAGCACCAGTTCTCCATCACTCAGCTCTGGTTATCATCATTCAGCACTGGTTATCCAACCTCCAGGCCTGGCTGCAGGGCAGGAGGGGGTCGTGTGGGCATGCCACAGCTTTTCAATTCATGTGAGAGCTGCCAGCTCAGTGTCCCAAGGGCAGCCAGACCCCCTGTAGCTCTGAGTATACACAGCTGTGAATACACCTGTGTGTGGCCTGTCAGTACCTTCCACATCCAGGCCTTGTGTGTGACGTGTGACGAAGAGTAAGTGTGATGGTAGTTCTTGTGTGTGCTTGGTTGTAGTTGTGGACACACAGAGTGCTCTTTCAGCCCCTGAGCTGGAGGAAGATACCATGCTGATTCCGAGCTGGTACCTGAAGCGTGAGTAGTCAGTCTTTACTGCCTTCACAAGAATAAACACCCCTTTTCCCCTGTTATTCATGAGAAGTACAACTTCGTAACTGTAACATTCTTTTACAAAGCTAACATGGGGAAGAATTTGAAGTGAAGGCTTCCTGAAGAATTCCCTGAAGGATTCCTCGCTGTTGGCGTAGGAGCTCCTGACCGCCTGGGATGAAGCCCTTAACCGGGTTAGTATATTCCATTCTGTTAACCCTGGGACCGGAGCTGAGCTTTTGGTTCCTGTAGATGGGATATTGCTGTAATCCAGAAGGGCGCTCAGTCAGACTCGCTGCAGGGACACTACATTCACACCTCCTGGTGAGCCATAGAATGCTCCAGCACAGCATCTGCTTGCAGCTGTGCTTCCAGATGATTGCCAGGGGCATCTCCAGCTGCTGCTGCAGATGTACCATTACTGGCCAGAGCTGCTGTGTGCAGACATTGGCAACCAGATGTTGAGATAAGGCCTCTGCTGAATTTGTGTTCTCCTCCAAACTCAGCGCACAGCATGGAGGCAGAAATGATATCCCACGAAGTCTTGGCTGCCCCCTGCCAAACCTCAGGCGCAGAGATGGGTTGAAGCTGGACCCCTTAATATGGTATGAACCAGAAGGCATTCTTTCTCTGCGTCATTGGTTGATTAAATCTTGGGTGGTTTGGGTCTGCATTTCATGTTGCATTGCAGAAAACTCCAGCCGTTGATTCCTCTTGTCTTTGGGGATAGTGGGCTCCTCATTGCCACTTGCCAGAATGCCCAGGCCATGGTACCATGCTTGTGGTAAGGGCCAGTGGCTTCTGGGTAAAGTGTCCAATATTTTTGTGTAGAGACAGATTCTGAGACTTTGCCAGAGACTCTCCCTATGGAAGAAAATGACAGTGTTCCAGGCACAGATGAAGAAAGCGAACCAATACAGGACACCAGCAAACTTGCTATGCCTGAGGAATATTCAGGTGAGTGCTTGGGCAATGCTGTCTTGGAAGAAGAGCAACATTTCTGCTGTATCCCTGCAGCGCTCTCCATGGATGAATTGCAGCTGCCCAGCACAGAAGCCTGGCCTGCAGCCCAGAGGAAAAGACATGAGACAGTGCGTTGCCCCTGGCACACACTGGGCTCTTCCCCATGAGAACTTCATGGGATCCCTCTTGGTCCCTGATGCTGAGACACCAGAGCGTTCGAAGAAGAAGATTAGTGATAGTGATAAATAGTGATAGTGATAGTGATAGTGATAGTGATTCTTTTAGTGATAGTGATTGTGATACTTGATATTAAAGCACGGTGATTATTTTAGTGATAGTGATTGTGATAGTGATACTTAATATTAGAAGACTGTACTTATTTTAGTGATAGTGATAGTTTTAGTGATAAGGATTATTTTAGTAACAGTGTGGAGAGACGGGGGGACAGCAAGTGACTAGTCATGCGATGTCAGACAGAAGACCCCCCTTCTACCATTAAACTGTTAGCCCCTGTTATAAATTACCCTGTCCTACCGTTAATAAACGCCATTTACCGTTGACCACATTGGTGTATGCGAGTAATTGGACCGAAGTGGCAAAAGAGGGTTGCCGCCATGCCTTTCCCAATCCAGGACGCCACGCCGCCCCAGCGGGGCAACATGACAGTGATATTTTTATATTAGAGGATGATGATTAATTTAGTGATAGTGATAGATAAATAAATCTATTTCCAAAAGCAGTAAGTTCTTGCCTGTTGTGGCTGTTTCTGTTGGGGTAGAATGCACAGAGCTGGGAGCAGGGCTGGGAGTAGGCTGCGACAGGAGCTCTGAGAAACCTGCACTGCAATGCAGGACCTGTTTGTGCCAGCCTCAGCCTGCTTTCCCAGCAGTGGCCATTAACAAGGATTTCCTGCACCAGAATAAGGACACAGCTGGTGATGAGTCACATGCAAAAACTTCTCATTTGGGATGCTGCCCTGAATCAGGAAGGTCTGGGCAGAGAGGGAAGGATGTTCTGGGAAGGATGGCTGTCCAGTGCTGAGCACATCAAGGAGACCTGAGATGGTGACTTAGGTCATGGGGGATGTGGCAGTCCCTCCACCAAAGAGCTCAAAGAGGATCAAGGAGCAGAAAGCTGGAGCCGGGCTGTGAGATACAGAGGGGAAGAAATGTGACAGTCACAGGAACATTGCTAAAAATTAATTTGATAACAGAGAAAACAATTATATTAAAAATGACAGTCTTTTCCCACTCACTATGGGAAAAAAGCCGAAAGTGGAACAAAACACAGGAAGCGTGCTGTGGGGTTTTACTTTGAGTGTGGCAGTTGCAGGTGGTGTGTGGCTCCTTAACTGCTGTTTTTGGGACTTAGCTTTTGGTTCAGGGAGATTAAGACTGAAATGTAGGATTGTGAAGAAGGAGGCTTTCCAGGAGGAAAGAAGTGACAAGAGTGCCCGTCTCAGGTGGAGAAAGCGAGGAACTGCAAGAAACCAGCACACCAGGGAACTGCTGTCCTGGGCTCACGACTCAGATTCACTGTGGGCCTGCAGGCCTTTCCCCATGCCCGCTCCAGCTCGGCCATCTACAGCCAAAGCTGGAGGTGTGAGCGGAGCAAAGCTGTTGTCCAAGAAACACAGCACAGCTCTCCAAGGCTGACTGTTGCCTGCAGTGTGTGGGGAGAACATTGCCAGCAGCAATTGCCAGAGAGATGCTTGAAGGCATCTCTGCACCCTGTGGGGTTTTGGAGGGTTTCTTATACTTCTGCCTCAGGCAGTAAAGACTGTCCCAAGACAATTCCCTTTGAACTGGTGAACAGGAACCACAGAGCTCCTCACCCTTGTCCCTCTCTTCTCCACAGCAGCTCCAGCTCCACCTCTGGGCTGTCTCTCATGGGCCTCTCAGCAGCCTCTGAGATACCCACCTCCTAAAAGGGCAGCCCAAGGCTCTTTTCAGAAGAGAGCTGTGCCTCAACCCTTGAATCAAGCCTCACAAATTCTTGCCATATGGACATGCACATTTGCAGTCCTGCAGATGCAGATGTGAACTGAGGGCTGTGGGACATATGCATGGTCATGCCCTGCAGTGCCGTTTCTGAAATGCCTCGTCTGTTTCCAGGGAGCTGACATGCCATTGCAGCAGGAAAACACCTCTGGATTCAACGGGCTGCAGCAAAACCTGCCCCTGGGTTTCTCCTTGTGTGTTGCTCTGTCCAATTGCCATTCCCTTAGCTTCTCACTATATCCCTGTTCTTTCCTACTCCCTCTCTATCTTGTTGTCCCTCCAAAGTTTCTTCAACAGCCTCTACCCTGCCCTAGCCCAGACTTCGCTCTCTTCTCCTTCCTCCTGCTCATTGTGCGGCTCTCTCTTTCCCCGCAGCCCCTTCCCGCAGCTCTGCTCCCGTTCCCTGCCCCTCCTTTGCTCTCGTTGTCTCTCCGTTCGGCTTCCTGTCCCTGTCTGTTCTGTCTCTATTTCTCGGCTCCGCTTCCTGTGCCACGCTCGGCTCAGACTCCCAGGCGAACTGCCCCGGCAGCCGTTCTCTGCAGCCGGGACACGGCGGGCAGCTCTCCTGCAGCGGCACGACAGCGGCCAATCGGGCCTGGGACAGGCGCCTCGGCCCTCGGGCCGGAGCGGGGCCGCTCCGAGCCAGCGGGAGCAGCTGGAGCTGCGGCCCGGCAAGCGGGGCCGGCACAGCCCCGCAGCCCCGTGCCCGCCCCTCACGGCCCCTGTGCGAAATGGCGGCAACGGGGGCGATGAGGCCGCGGGTAGGTGCAGCGCTGCCTCCCTGCCGTGCCACACGCGGCAGGCGGCTTCCGCAGCACCACGGCTGGTCTGGGGACACTGCTCCCACGGCTGGTGAGGAGCCGCCGAGCAGCGCAATGCCTCGGAGTGCGCTACGGGAGAGACTGGGTGTATGGCCAGTTAAGGAACAAAGAAGGGCAGTGCTCATCGGTGCTTCCCCTCGGGCAGGAATGGAGGGCCCGAGATGGCGCTCAGACCCAACGCCGAGGCAGCTGGGCAGCCTGCCTGGCTTCTGGCTAGGAGATGGCACCAAGACACCCTCGTGCCTGGTACGGCCCTCTGCTCCTTATGTGCTGCAGCCTTCAAGGTGAGCAGTGACCTGTGCTTGATTGCAGAGGACGGCTTTGGCCGAGTTTCTGCAGCCTGTCAGCCGGAGACTGCTTATGAGCCTTGGAGAGACACCCCAGGGGTGGAAATCTGGCAGTACCTCTGTGCTTGCAGCTCTGAACACCTGGGGCTTAACTGGTGCTTCAGGGGCAATTATACCAAAGGCACTCTCTAAGGCTTTCCAGGAGATTCTGAACATAGCGTGTCCGGCATACAAAAGTCACGAATATTTCCTTCCCAGAAGAGCTGTTCAGCTAAAAGTCCACCCACATTAACTGTAATCTGCAGCAGCCGGCACATTTGTGTGTGTCCCGAGGCAGGACCTCATGGTGTCCGGGGACAAGCAGGAGGGAGCTCAGGGCCTCTGGATGATGGCTTGAGGGATCTGGGGCACATGTGGTATTTACTTGTGCCACTTGCAGTGACACAGACACAGGAAGGTTCTAGAGGTGAATCCCTGGCACCCCAATGTTCCCAGCAGGAGTGTGGGGCTTTGACCGTGGGTTACTCTACAGGACACCAGGCCTGATGGTGGCACAAGGGCTACATCTGCCTCAAAGGGAAAAAGGATCTTGGCTCAGTTAGCGGGGCTCCTTTGCAAGCTTGAAGTAGGATTGGAAATGGAAAGGCAATAAACCAGGCTCACTTGGGAGAAGTGTGAGCACTGCACACCCATGTTTGTGTGATAGTGGAGGATGGAAGCAGTGCTGCCATCAAAGGTGATGAAACTGTAGCAGAAGAAATGGGAAAAGCAGGTTTCTTGCCAGAAGGCTTTCAGATAAAAATACTACCAAAGAAAGACACTTGCATTTGGGTTTTTACAGCAGCCTTCATAGAGGGCTTCTCATAGGGGATTTCTGAGGAATAAGACATGAATGCCTCTGCATTCCTATGCACTCTGCTGCCTCCCAGAATACATCAACCCTTTTCTGTTTTGCTCCTTCTATTCCTATGCAGGAAAAGGAAATTCAATAGAGGGGAGGTCTAGGAATTCACAGGCAACGTGGGCATACATTGGGAAGTTCAGAGACACCACTTTGTCATGAGGTCACAGAGCTCTGTTTGATCTGAGGTTCCAAAGCTCCACTGTGCTGTTCTGTGCTCTCTCTGGGCAACACTGCAGCAGCAGCAGCGTCAGCAGCAGCAGCAGCAGAATGTTGCGAGCAGGGGGGATCATGGTCCTGAGCCACTACCTCCTGCTCCTCTTTCTCCTGGCCCTGCAAGCCCAGAATGCTCAGAGTGCTCCAAGAGCCGGGCAGGGAGCAGGTAGGCAGGCAGGGGCCAGCACACAGCCCTGGCTGGCAGCAGCAGGGCCAGGACTAGGGCTGGCTGAGCCAGGAGGCCACCACGGTGTGGGCAGTGGGGCAGACACACCAGGGGAGGAGTGGGGGCTGCAGCTGCTTTAGGGTGCAGCATGGGCAGAGGTTCCTAAGGAGCAAGGAGGTGGGAAGGTGTGGGAATGTACAAAAATCAGAGGGTTTTGGGAAAGCTGCAAAAGGCAGGTCTCAGAGACAGCAGAACTGTGATTAGAGCTAAGCAGTAGCCATGATATAGGTCTGCAGAAAAATTATTTAAAAGTAGAAAAGCAACGAGAAACAGAACAGTAGTCTGTGTATTTGTACCTTAGCTAAAGGAACTTTGCAAGATAAGTCTCTATGTGTTAAGTGTTTTAATAGTTATATTAGTAGTAATACCTTGGATACTTCAGTGTGTGTGACAAATGATAGACAAAACTATCAAAGAATTTTTTTTCATACAAGGAAAAAAAGTAAGAAATAGATTCACAGAGAGTTCTCAAAATCTCACATTGATAGTAAATGAAAGTATAGTCATAGAAGAAAATTTTAAATTAAAACCTTAAAGCCAACAAAATTTTTTCAAACAATAACTTGTAACTATTGTCAAGCATAATTTATGCCCTTTAAACTGACTAGACTTTCACAACATTAAATTGCTGTGTTGTGATATAGCAATGCTTAGTGCAAGCAAGAAGATGCTTTAAGGAAGTAATAAGCAGAATTAGTATAGTAAAGCTACGAAACACAAGTAATAAATGACACGATTTTAAAAGTTTCTTTTGAAGTGAACCAAAGAGAATTGTGGGAATCCACAAAACCAGAGGGTTTTGGGAAAGCTCAAAAGGCAGGCCTCAGAGACAGCAGAACTGTAAGCAGAGCTAAGCAGTAGCCATGAGATAGGTCAGCAGAAAAATTATTTAAAAAGTAGAAAAGCAGGGACAAATAGAACAATAGTCTGTTTATTAACGCTTGTCTAGAATAACTCCCTAAGCTACAGAAAAGTTTATCTAGCAAGATATTAGGAAGTTTGAAGCTTAATAATGGAGCTCTGTGCATTGTGTTAAGGCTTACAAGCAAGTATTGTATTCGAAATAAGCAGACATTGTTTCAACCAAAGGTACATGTGCTTATAGGTTAGATAGAACTACTGTCAATATGCTTTTGCTTTGTGTGATTGGTCAAAATAAACTAAGTTGTAACATTAAGTTCTTTGTCTGCTGCCTGGGATGTGAGCTGATGGCATCTTCCCATTGTCATAACCATGTAATGAGAGTGATGCTGGAAAATAAAAAAATTTAAAACACAACCCCCATTTGTGTGCCGTTTGTGATTTGTACATATACCCCAGGCTGGCAATAGGAAGGGGCAGTACAGGCCCAGAACATCAGCACCAGTTCTCCATCACTCAGCTCTGGTTATCATCACTCAGAACTGATTATCCAGCCTCCCAGAGTGACTCCAGGGCTGGAGGGGATCGTGTGGGCATGCCATGGCTTTTCACTTCATGTGAGAGCTGCCAGCTCAGTGTCCCAAGGGCAGCCAGACCCCCTGTAGCTCTGAGTATACACAGCTGTGAATACACCTGTGTGTGGCCTGTCAGTACCTTCCACATCCAGGCCTTGAGGTGTGACCATAAGAGGCGTAAATGTGATGGTAACTTCTTGTGTGTGCTTGGTTGTAGTTGTGGACACACAGAGTGCTCTTTCAGCCCCTGAGCTGGAGGAAGATACAATGCTGATTCCGAGCTGGTACCTGAAGCGTGAGTAATCAATCTCTACTACCTTCACAAGAATGAGCACTCCTTTTCCCCATGTTATTCATGAGAAATACAACTTCATAGGTGTAACATTTTTTGTAAATCTAACATAGGGAAGAATTATGACACAGTTCCTGAAGGATTCCCTGAAGGGTTCCCTGATGTTGCAGAGGACGTCCTGACCGCCTTGGATGAAGCCCCATCTACGGGTTAGTATATCCCGTTCTGTTAACCCTGGGACCTGGGATGCTGAGCTTTTGGTTCCTGTAGGGATGTGCTGTATCCTGGATAGGCAGAAGTGCTCAGTCAGTCTCGCTGCAGGGACACTCCATTTCACACCTCCTGGAGTGAGCCATAGAATGCTCCAGCACAGCATCTGCTTGAAGCTGTGCTTCCAGATGATTGCCAGGGGCATCTCCAGCTGCTGCTGCAGATGTACCATTACTGGCCAAAACTGCTGTGTGCAGATATTGGTATCCAGATGTTGGGTAAAGGCCTCTGCTGAATTTGTTTTCACCTAACACTCAGCACAGCATGGAGGCAGAAATGATATCCCACGAAGTCTTGGCTACCCCTGCCAAACCTCAGGCTCAGAGATGGGTTGAAGCTGGACCCCTAATATGAGTATGAACCAGAAGGCATTCTTTCTGTGCGTCATGTGGTTGATTAAATCTTGGGTGGTTTGGGTCTGCATTTCATGTTGCATTACAGAAAACTTGGCTATGGATTCCTCTTGTCTTTGGGGACAGTGGGCTCCTCATTGCCACTTGCCAGAATGCCCAGGCCATGGTACCATGCTTGTGGTAAGGGCCAGTGGCTTCTGGGTAAAGTGTCCAATGTTTTTTGTGTAGAGACAGATTCTGAGACTTTGCCAGAGACCCTCCCTATGGAAGAAAGTAGCAGTGTGCCAGGCACAGATGAAGAAAGAGAAGCAATACAGGACACCAGCAAACTTGCTATGCCTGAGGAATATTCAGGTGAGTGCTTGGGCAATGCTGTCTTGGAAGAAGAGCAGCATTTCTGCTGTATCACTGCAGCGCTCTCCATGGATGAATTGCAGCTGCCCAGCACAGAAGCCTGGCCTGCAGCCCAGAGGAAAAGACATGAGACAGTGCTGCTCCCTGGCACACACTGGGCTCTTCCCCATGAGAACTTCATGGGATCCCTCTTGGTCCCTGATGCTGAGACACCAGAGCCAGAGGAACCCATCTCTGAAGACAATAATCCTCGGGCATCTGAAGCATGCTATGGGATTATCCCTAGTGCAGAGTACAAACATTGTCTCACACATTGTCTTTTCTCCTGCCAGGGTCAGATGATGGGCAAAAAGTTGAGACTCCTGGACAGTGGGAATTCAGCAAGAAGTACCTCGTAGCATCTGTTGCACTCTCGGCTGTGCTTCTGCTTGCAGCAGTGGTTGGGTACATCGTCATGTATCACCTGCTGAAGAGAGACATGTGAGTTACTCATTGCTGCCATTGGCAATGAAGTGTTTGCACCATGCTGGAGTGCCCAGGCAGCTCCTAGCAGGGCTCTGTGGAAATCGCTGCAGTGCAGTTTAACTGTGCTCCAAATTCCTGTCTATGAGGAGTCTTCTTGGAAATCTGTTTTTACAGGAGAGCCCAGGAAGACAAAGAGACATCAGGACAGGACTGGGACTCTTCCTGGGAAAGTCGTGGCCTGCTTAGAGATGAAACAGAGTCAGGAGAAGGACCAGGAAGCGGCGAGAGACCCCAAGCCATCGGGTTCAGGGACAGCTGCCGCCTGTTTCCTGAGATCTTTGCAGCAGAGCTTGCCCAGCTGTACAAGAACATGCGTGCAGACCCGTCACCTCTGACCACGTGTCCCCACTGTGCTCTGGCTGAGGGGGCTACTTCACGTGACTACTGGATTTCCCTGGAGTCACCTCAGCCCACAGCATCCTGGTGCCACTGCAATCAGTACCAGGAGGAATACTTTATGTTAGAAGAAGAAGATTAGTGATAGTGATAGTGAGAGTTGTTATAAATAATAATCTGTCGATTTTTTGTGAAAAAAAAAGAGTTGCAAAACCAGTCAAACCAGTTGCTGCTGAAGTGAAGTTCTACTGTTTGTTGTTGTAATCACTGGTCGTTGTAGCTAATTGATCCTTTTGTATCTGTAAAGACCCTGCCTGGGGCTAAGCTGCCCTTCTCCCGGGACAGTGAAGGGAGGGGACATGGGGGGCATCAGAAGAATGTAAAATAGCTTCGCGACCAGCATGCCATGGGAAGGAACTCTGCCAAACTTAGGGAAAAGACCCCCAAAACAACGAGCCAATACAGAATTAAGAAATTAGAGTGATGTCTGGACGTGAGCAACAGAGTACCAAGCCTGCAGAGATGCTGGAAACCTTTGTGGCCCCTCACCCTGACCGCGAAGACTTCAGCTGAGGCCAAGACCCTGGCGGGAGCTACTTTCTGCTCCTAGTGGACAAAGCTGCACATTCCTCCTCGTCCTCATCACTCTGGGAGCAGTGACAGCAGACCGCGGACCAGTGGAGCTTCCCAACCTTCAGCTGATCACTTTTAATAAAGGCATTAAAATGAGACAAAGTCTCCTGCCCTGTTTATTTCAATAGTGATAGTGATTATTTTTGTGATAGTGACAGATAGTGGTAGTGATAGTGATTCTTTAAGTGATAGTGATAAGTGATACTTAGAGGACTGTGCTTATTTAAGTCATAATGATATTGATACTTTTAGTGATAATGATAGTGATGTATTATTTGTATTAGCGGACGATGATTGTTTCTGTAATTTTGATAAATCTATTTCCAAATGCAGTGAGTTCTTGCCTATTGTGGCTGTTTTTGTTGTGTTAGAATGCACAGAGCTGGGAGCAGGGGTGGGAGCAGGCTACAAGAGGAGCTCTGAGAAACTTGTACTGCAGTGCAGAACCTATTTGTGCCAGCCTCAGCCTGCTTTCCCAGCAGTGGCCATTTTACAAGGCTGTCCTACACAAGAATAAGGACACACTGGTGAGGAGTCACATGCAAAAAATTCTTTGCAAGCCTCATTTGGGATGCTGCCTTGAATCAGGAAGGTCTGGGCTGAGGGAAGGATTTTCTGGGAAGGATGGCTGTCCAGTGCTGAGCACATCAAGGAGACCTGAGATGGTGACTTAGGTCATGGGGGATGTGGCAGTCCCTCCCCAAAGAGCACCAAGAGGATCAAGGAGCAGAAAGCTGGAGCCGGGCTGTGTGAGATACAGAGGAGAAGGAATGTGATATTAGTCACAGGAGCCTCTGCATGACTGCTTGATGGATCTGGGGCACATGTGGTATTTACTTGTGCCACTTGCAGTGACACAGACACAGGAAGGTTCTAGAGGTGAATCCCTGGCACCCTGGTGTTCCCAGCAGGAGTGTGGGGCTTTGACCGTGGGTTACTCTACAGGACACCAGGCCTGATGGTGGCACAAGGGTTACATCTGCCTCAAAGGGAAAAAAGGATCTTGGCTCAGGAGTTAGCAGGGCTCCTTTAGCAAGCTTGAAGTAGGATTGGAAGTGGAAAGGGAAGCAACTCGGCTCACTTGGGAGCAGCGTGAGCACTGCACAACCATGTTTGTGTGATAGTGGAGGATGGAAGCAGTGCTGCCATCAAAGGTGATGAAACTGTAGCAGAAGAAATGGGAAAAGCAGGTTTCTTCCCAGAAGGCTTTCAGACAAAAATACTACCAAAGAAAGACACTGGCATTTGGGTTTTTACAGCAGCCTTCATAGAGGGCTTCTCATAGGGGATTTCTGAGGAATAAGACATGAATGCCTCTGCATTCCTATGCACTCTGCTGCCTCCCAGAATACATAACCCTTCTCTGTTTTGCTCCTTCCATTCCTATGCAGAAAAAGGAAATTCAATAGAGAGGAGGTCCAGGAATTCACAGGCAACAAGGGCGAACATTGGAGAGTTCAGAGACACCACTTTGTCATGAGGTCACAGAGCTCTGTTTGATCTGAGGTTCCAAAGCTCCACTGTGCTGTTCTGTGCTCTCTCTGGGCAACACTGCAGCAGCAGCAGCGTCAGCAGCAGCAGCAGCAGAATGTTGCGAGCAGGGGGGATCATGGTCCTGAGCCACTACCTCCTGCTCCTCTTTCTCCTGGCCCTGCAAGCCCAGAATGCTCAGAGTGCTCCAAGAGCCGGGCAGGGAGCAGGTAGGCAGGCAGGGGCCAGCACACAGACCTGGCTGGCAGCAGCAGGGCCAGGACTAGGGCTGGCTGAGCCAGGAGGCCACCACAGTGTGGGCAGTGGGGCAGACACACCAGGGGAGGAGTGAGGGGCTGCAGCTGCTTTAGGGTGCAGCATGGGCAGAGGTTCCTAAGGAACAAGGAGGTGGGAAGGGGCAGTTCAGGCCCAGAACCTCAGCACCAGTTCTCCATCACTTAGCTCTGCTTATCATCATTCAGCACTGGTTATCCAGCCTCCAGGCCTGGCTCCAGGGCTGGAGGGGGTCATGTGGACATGCCACAGCTTTTCACTTCATGTGAGAGCTGCCAGGTCCGTGTCCCAAGGGCAGCCAGACCCCTCTGCATCTGTGAGAATACAGAACCACCTGTGTGTGGCCTGTCAGTACCTTCCACATCCAGACCTTGAAGTGTGACCATGAGGGCAGTGCATGTGATAGTATATTCTTGTGGGTTTTTGGTTATAGGTCAGTCCAGAGACGGCTCTCCTCCAGCTCCTCAAGCCGATGATTCCATGCTAATTCCGAGCTGGTATCTCAAGCGTGAGTAGTCAGTCTGTATTTGACTTCATTGAATAAACACTCCTTTTCTTTGTGCTATTCATGAGAAATTTACCTTCATATGTAAATGTTCTTTTATAAATTTAATATAGGGAAGGATTACCAAAAGATACCTGTGGTTCCAAAGGGGCTTCTAAGAGCATTGGTGAAAGATGCATCTGGTTAGTATATCCAATTCTGTTAACCCTGGGACCTGGGATGCTGAGCTTTTGGTTCCTGTAGGGATGTGGTGTATCCTGGACAGCCAGAAGTGCTCAGTCAGAGTCTTGCTGCAGGGACACTCCATTTCACACCTCCTGGAGTGAGACATAGAGATGGGCCAGCACAGCATCTGCTTGCAGCTGTGCTTCCAGATGATTGCCAGGGGCGTCTCCAGCTGCTGCTGCAGTTCCACCATTACTGGCCAGAACTGCTGTGTGTAGACATTGGCAACCAGATTTTGGGATAAGGCCTCTGCTGAATTTGTGTTCACCTCACACTCAGCACAGCATGGAGGAAGACCTACGTGTCAGGGATGGGTTGAAGCTGCACCTCAATCATGATGCTTTAGTTGAAGGGATTCCTTCTGTTGGTTGATTAAGTCTTGGGTGGTTTGGGTCTGCATTTTCTTGTTGCATTGCAGAAAATCGGGCTGTGGATTCATTTTGTCTTTGGGGACAGCGGGCTCCTCACTGCCGCTTGCCGAAGTGCCCAGACCATGGCACTGTGCTCTTGGTAAGGGACAGTGACTTCTATTTATGTCCCATGTTCTTTCTAAAGAGGCAGATCACAAGACTGTGGAGAAGAAGATGTATCCTATAGGAGAAAGTAACAGTGTGCCAGGCTCAGATGAAGAAACAGAAGGAGTCATGGATACCAGAACACCTGCTCAGCATGAGAGACATTCAGGAAGTGAGTGCATGGGAGATGGTGTTTTGGGAAAAGAACAGCATTTCTGCTGTATCCCTCCCATGGATTAATTGCAGGAGCCCTGGCCTGCAGCCCAGAGGAAAAGGCAGGGGCAGTGTGATGCTCCCTGGCACACACTGGGCTCTTCCCCATGAGAACTTCATGGGATCCCTCTTGGTCCCTATTGCTAACACACTAGAGCCAGAGGAACCCATCTCTGAAGACAATAATCCTCGGGCATCTGAAGCATGCTGTGGGATTATCCCTAGTGCAGAGTACAAACATTGTCTCACACATTGTCTTTTCTCCTCCAGGGTCAGCTGGTGGGCAACAAGTTGAGACTCCTGAACAGTGGGAATTCAGCAAGAACTACATCCTAGCATCTATTGCAGTCTCGGCTGTGCTGCTGCTTGCAACAGTGGTTGGGTACATCATCATGTATCAGGTGCTGAAGAGAAACATGTGAGTTGGCCTTTCCCTTGAGTTATTTCTGGTTCGGGTAATGAAGTGTTTTCATGGTACTGGAGTGCCAAGGCAGCTCCTGGCAATGCTCTGCAGAAACCTCCGCCATGCAGTCAACTGTGCTTTTATCTCATATCTGACGAGTCTTCTTGGAAATCTGTTTTTACAGGAGGATTCAGGGAGACAACGAAGCATCAACAGAATCCAACAGTTACTCTTTTTGGGATAGCAAAGATTATAGTAAAATTAAAGGTGAAGCAGAATGAGGAGAATTCTGAGGAGGGATCAAGAGAACACAAGCCAACAAGTTGAACAACAGTCGCTGCCTGTCACCAGAGATCTCTGTGGCAACGCTTGCCCAGCTGCACAGGATCACAGATGCAGACCCCCCACCTCTGCCTGCCTCTTGTAGGTACCATTTGTCTGATGGTGCCTTTTCACAGGTGTTCTAGGTGACCTAGGTGGTTTATATAGATACATGTACATGTTTATTAAATTTCCTGTATGTCAATACATGCAGTCTGTGTCACTGTGTTTTTAAGACACAAAAACCCACATAACAGAACCTGTATGTTTTGCCCTGGGTTCATGGATGGAGTGATGTACTGGGTCTCTTGGAAAAGAGGGCACACAGGCACTCTCTTATTTCTCTCTGGGCTCTGGATGGGATTGCCTGGCACAGATCTGTCATGGTGGCAAGGGGGTGGTAAGAGTGCTATGACCTTCCTGAAGAGCATCCTAAGAAGGACAGCTCAGAGGCACAGGCACGTCCTTCTCCCAGCCTGGCATGTGATGTTAAGCTTAGGCCTCCTTCTTCAGGCAATGTGGAGAAAGGGACTGTAGCTCTCTATGGTATTCCACAGAGTAGTAGCCTCTACTAAGAGCAGGGTCCTTTGCAAAGGGAATCAGGGACAGAAGCTCCACAAACTTGGGCAAAACAGGGATTTATATAGGGAAGGCAAGGGGCAGGACAAAACTAGTAACCAATGGGGTAAGGGTTCAGGGGCTGGGCATAAGGGGAAGGACCAATGGGTTACAAGAGATTAACATAGAAATGCAAAGGCCTCCTGGGATGGTATTTGCTCACCCTAACTAAAAGTCAGTAGCTTGGGGGTTGGCCCTCCAGGGAAATGCAACAAGCTTTTCTTTTGCCAGATTTCTGGCCCCCACCCAGGTCTTCAAATAGTGACCTGAGAAGCTGCACTCTGTAAGAAATTGCACTTTGTAATTAGAAAATCAAAATCCTCTGGTACCTTTTAGATTGCCTTGATCATCTTAAATCTTCATTTCATCAATGTGCAAAAAGACAGAAAATGTTTGCATCTTTTAAAAAAGTAACTACAAGAGACCATGAGGTCTGGCTTCCCTCTTCTGGAAAGGCTCTGATGCCTGATCCAAAAATCCTTTCATTGTTTGAAAAGTTTCACAGTACTGAGATTTCTTCCTGGGGATAGTGTTCTTGCAAATCTTCTCTGATTGCTGACAGTGGAAGGAGGATGAATGAATACAGTCTTTCCTTGACACGAGCGCTGGGAGAATTTCCAGCTAGCCCTTTCCCAGACTGCACTGAGATTGGCCACCCTGACCTGTATCACTTCAGGTAGCGGTAGAGCAGGGCTGCTCAATGCCACAGCAATGAGGCTGCTCTCCACAGCACTGACTGTATCCGCGCCTAGGATCAGGGTAAACAACAGGGACCTTTTGTATGGTTTCCCAAGGAAGTTTATTCCCAGAAAGGTCAGGGACTGACACAGTTGACCATTAGGAGATGCCCTCTGGTTAGCCCTATCTCCTGGCACACACCAAGAGTGGCTGCTCCCTATCTGCCCAAAAGCCAGTCTGGATAGCGCTGTGAGCAGGGCTGCTTGGCACCCAGAAGCAGCAAGGCTGCTCTCTGTGGCTGTTATTTCCAAACCACATCTAGGATTCAAGGTGAAGGAATGAGAGGGGTCACTTGCATGGGGTCCCAAGCAATTTAATTGTGGGAGGAACCAGAGGCAAATGACAAAGAACACAGCTTTGCAACAACTTATATACAAGGGAGGGTACAAGGAGAGGACTCAAATTTCAGCCAGTTGCGGGAAACCTGGGGTAGAGCACAAGGCGGGGAGTACAGTGTTTCAGCCAATGGGGGGCAACAGGGGAGGAGAATGGTTTGAACATACCAATGGGATCTCATGGCCTACAGGTTTAACACGGAGGATTCTAGGAATAAAGGTGGGGCTACAATGACAGACAAGGGAGGAGGGCAGGGTCACACTAACTGGCAGGGAAGAATCCAGGATAGGGGTTGGTCTCTGGGAAGATGGGTGGGGAAATGGGGATGTACAACTGTGGGATAAACCAAATATACATGGAGGTAACCAGAACAAACTATTATGAGCTTGTAACAGAAAAATCACACCCCACAAGGGATGAAAAGGCACTGAACAGAGGCTTACATCAACTTATATGTGGGGGAGGGTACAAGGGGAGGATACAAACCTTAGCCAATTGCAAGGAACCTGGGGAGGGGTGCAAGGTGGGGAATACAATGTCCAGACCAATAGGGAGTTACAGGGGAGGAGAACAGTTTGAGTGAACCAATGGGATCTCAGGGGATACACAAATGACAGGGTAAGTTCTGGAAACAAAGGCAGGGTCATCCTGATAGACAGGGGAGGAGGGCAGGGTTACAGTGATGGACACAGAAAGAGCTGGAGTGGAGAGCAGGTCTTTGGGAAGATGGAGAAGGGAGGTGGGAGGATATAACTCAGAGGTAAACCATTTGCATAGGAGTACTGGAACAAACCATTACAAACTTGTAAAGAAAAAACACACCACCACACTTCCTAAACACTGGTTTATCTGTAAATACATCCAGAACATAAAACCTGTTTTATGCCATGGTTTACAGGAGCCTTCTGCCTTTCCTTTTAGTATCAAGCATTCACAAAGGCAGTGGTCCTTTGCTGCACAATATCACTTCCTTCTGTAATGTATATCTACTTTTCATTTTTAAATGGAAATTCTCTTACAGAAAATCAGCTATTCTTCTAGTTTTACGTCAGAATTTCTGCAGGCCTCCAGAAAGGGAAAGGGAACCTTGAAGTTTCTGAACTCTGACATCACAGATGAATGGATGATCACTGCCTTGGTCCTTCTGGCCAGCCTGGTACCATTGCCCTTCTTGGTTATCTGGGCACACACTGATTCATGTTCAGCTGCTGTCGACCAGCACCCCCAGGTCCTTTTCTGCTAGGCATCTTTCCAACCACTCTGCCTCCAGCCTGTGGTGCTGGCCGGGGTCGTTGTTACCCAAAGAGCTGGAACTTCAACTTTTTGACTCTCTAACCACTGGCTGTAGCCCATTGATGCAGCCTGTTCAGATCCCTCTGCAGAGCCTTCCTGCCTTCCATCAGTGCTCCCACATGGTTTGGTGTCATCCATGAGCTGAGGGTGCACTTCATCCCCTTGTCCACATCATCAATTAAGATATTAAACAAAACTGGATGACTGATACACTGACTTTTGACATTAATGTAATGAGTTTCTTTATAGATCCAAAGACATAAAACAAGGAGGGTCTACTTGAGAGGCCAGAAAGGCACCAGTCTTCTTGTCTGATATCTGCATATATTTTCTTTCCCAGTAATAGTGTCGTAGGCACCCCCATGCCTAAAAGGTTATAACAAAATAGCAGAATAACAAAATGCAAACCAATCATTCTACTGTAGGTAGGATATTCCTTTAGTTCTTCCTCCATCATGAGAAGGATTGACTAATTATTTTCTCCCTTCTGTCTTCCAGTTCATCTTATTCATATCCTTATCAAATTCCAAATAATATTAAACTAATCAGAATTAACATACTGTGTAAGATATCTCTGTGTGGGAAGAAAAAGCAGTAAAAACTCTTTTTGTCTTTATTTGTTTGCAATGATGTTAGTAAGTTTTACTCGCAGTTAATTTAAAGCTCTGTTCCACTCAGTGGGGTGGAACACATGTAACTCATGGCTTAAACCACTAGTAATCAACATGAAATAATTAAGTATTCATAAAGTAGTTAAATGTCTTCTTGTGGCAAATTCTTCTGCTAGTCATGTAAGAGCAACTGTACTTGAATAAAAAACTGCCAAATGTTCCCAGCATTGCTGCACTCTGCCATTTTTACATTTAGTAGAAGGTGTTGCCGTGCAGAAGTCTGAGGCCAGCTTGCTCCACAGGAGGCATGCCAACAGCCTGTGTTTGAAAACTGCATGGCCGCTCAGCCCTGGCTCCAGGCAGGAGGCAGGCAGGAGGCAGAGTTGCCTAAGGCGCTCTCCCTCGCGGCATGGCGGGGAATGCAGCACCTTGAGAGGCAAGGCAGACAGTGGCAGCAATGAAGCGCAGGCACAAAGAAAGGCAAAGGAGGCAGACAGTTCTCCACAGCAGAACTGGGTTTATTGAGGAAGGGAGGAAGGCTGCAGGGAACTGCCCAGAGGAGTGGGGTGAACAGAACTTATAAATCGTGTCAGAAGGGTGGAGCAACCCACCCCCTGGCCAGTCACAGAACATAACAGGATGATTGATACAATGAGACAACAAATGGGGGAGTTGCTGGGGAGGGGAAACCACTCCTGATTCAATCACTCCCTGCCCAGTGTAGAAGGTTCTAGGGAGAGGGCATGGGAAGAGAGTGACAGACAGGGAAGTTGCCAGGGAAACTAAGGAGGGGACAAGGGAGAAACCATAGATACAAGGGAGGGGACAAATGATTGACTTAAAGGGTTGGGGCAGTCTCCTAGCAACCAGGGAGCGAGACAGGGCAGTGGCGGGAAAAGGGAGCTCAGGCAGAACCATTATAACAGAAATATAGGGGGAACATGGAATGAACCAACTGTAAATAACATGAACATTAAAATATAACCTGAACATTAAACTTATATAAAACAAAACTGTGAACAGAAAAGTGGCCGCGCCGCAACAAGAAGGCATACCAGTTTCAAACTTTCCAAGTTGCTTTTTAGTTTTAGGTAAACGCTTAGGCAAACAGGTGACAATAATTTATATGAGCCTTGTAGACATAGTATGGAATTACCTCTTAACATACTGATGTTGATCCTTCTTAAGTGCTGGGACTGTTTTTTTGCAGTACAATGTGAAATACTAAGACTTCTGTGTGCACTGTTCAGGCTTATTACTATCCCCTTTCAAAAGCAGGTTGAACTAGCTTCCAACTCCAAACCTTCTGTGATTTTATGGATTTGTGTCACTCCAGCAGCAGCTCTTTAATTCAGTGCTTTCTCTTTTTCAGTGTCAAATACATTCACTGTCATTTCTGGAGCAGGCAGAGAACTAATGAGGCAGCAGTGACAATCTCCCTTATTGTCATAAAGAGAGAAATAGTGAGGATTATATGTAGAATTCTGTTAGAGAGAAAGAACTTTAGGCCTGTGAATGTCTGGCTGTTGATCCTTGAGAGTGTCCCAGTGCTGCTGCGGAGGTGCTGGCTGGAGTGCCCACCTTACCCTAAGAAGTGTCCTGATAAGGACATCCTGGGCGCACAGGCACATCCACGCTTTCTCCGGTGGTCTAGCTTCAAAGTGACTCAGAGGAATGAGAGACCAGAGGCTTGTATGGTGTTCCACAGAGACCAAGCCTTTATTACAGCAGGACCCTCTGGGAAGGGTGCCAGGGGCAAAAGTTCTGGGCAAGCAAGGAAAATGTGTTTATATAGGAAAGGCAGGGGGCAGGACAAAACACACAGGCAAATGGGGTAAGGGTGCAAGGGTGGAGCAAGGGGGAGGGGCCAATAGAGTGGGAGAAATCAACATACTGCAGCAAAGGCCTCTGGAGGCAATCTTTCTTGTTACCCTCAGTTGGTTCTCCAGGGGTGTGCAGCAAGTTGTTCCTGGCCGGCTCTTTGGCCCCCACAACTCCCCCTTCTTTATTTAATAAAAAGGCTTCCCCCAGAGACCTTCCAAGCACAGTTTTAAAGCAATTAAACATACACGGAAAAATAAAAACAACTAAAAGGATCCAAAGGATGTTCTTCAAAAGGGAGGCAACCCATCCCTTGAGTCCCCAGCATCTAAAAAGGTCTTTGAACCACTTTGGGTCCTGTTTTTCTTTGAGTTCTTTTACGAGGTTCTGGATCTTCTGGATGTGGGTGTGGATGCTATTGCTGTGGGAAGTGAGGTTGAAGCAGCACAGCCTGTTGAACTCCTTGCAGCCATGTCCAGCAGCTGGAAATCAATTCAGTTCTCTCTAACAGGCTGCTCAGTTTTGGAGAGGGCCTGCCTGGTAGTCTGCTTGTCTGACAGAAGGTCACTTAGCACTGCAGACGTTAGGGTAGCCTGCTTACTAAGCCAACACTCCAGATTAGAAAGCTCACTGAGGGCTTTAGCAGCAGCAACCCAGGGTAGAAAAAGGAACATCACCACCCTCTTCTTATGAGGCCAATCAACAATTTCACTATTACAATTTTTCATCAAATTGAGTGAGCTCTGTTTTTTGGCAGGACAATTAATTTCTCTTTTGCCAGTCATGGATTAATGTTGAGTTTGGGGTAAGGATGTTAAGCTGGCCAAGGGTGCACGGACCTCCCTGCAGATGGGAGGGAATTCCTGCCCACACCCTGTCCCCACACATTGGAAACACTCCCCTGGGAAGCACTCTGGGGTAACAGGAGGACACAGATACTGTGTTGCTCGTGTAATTGCACCAATTCACTGAATTATAAATTTTATTATTAGGTGAAACATCTTTGTGGTAGATTGATTTTTATATTCAGATGCAGGACATGGTTTGCCTGAAGGCCTGTAGTAGAATCTAACACAATAGGTGGCCTCGGAGGATCCCAAAAGCTCCAATTCTTGGGTTCCTCTGGTGCATGGGGCAAAATTTTTGTCCACTCATGTCAGGTTCCTTCACTGTGAAGGGGTATTCGTTGGGCTTTAATGGAACCTGTACCAGGCATGAGGCCAGCAGTTTGCTGGCACTGCCCATGGACAGGCACATGTTGTGTTGCTGAAGAGTTTTTGCAAGGGTGACTTAGA
Organism: Camarhynchus parvulus; assembly: GCF_901933205.1. NCBI lineage: Eukaryota > Metazoa > Chordata > Aves > Passeriformes > Thraupidae > Camarhynchus > Camarhynchus parvulus. The sequence goes on from NC_044601.1 coordinate 56,533,215, forward strand.
TGTTCTTGTTGGGCTGTGCTACTAACCATGCATCCAGTGCCAGTGTTCTTCACCCTGTTCATCTTCAGGCATCCAGATGATAGGGACAAGCAGAAGGACCTTGCTGGGGTAGGTGTTGCCTACCACGGCGGACGGATGGTAAAGGTGCTGCAGCCTTTCTGAGGAGGTGTCCTAAGAGGGATGGCTCAGGGGCACAGGCACATCCTTCTCTCAGCCTGGCGAGTGATGCTCTGCTTTGGCTTATTCTGGGCGATGCAGAGAAAGGAGAGACAAGAGATTGTATGGCATTCCACAGAGAACTAACCTTTATTAAGAGCAGGGCACTCTGAGAAGGAGACCAGGGAAAAAAACCCTGAGGATCCAGAGAAAATGGATTTATATAGGGAAAGTGAGGCGTAGGACAAAACACTAGGGCCAGTGGGGTAAGGGTACCAGGACAGAGCAAAGGAGACAGGCCAATGGAGTACAAGGGATTAACATGATACTGGGGGTGGTCTTTCTACTTGCCACAACCAAAAGGGTTTTGGCTTAGGGGTTGACTCCCCAGGGGAGTGTGGCAAGCCTTTCCCTGGCTGGTTTTCCGGTCCTCACAACTCCCCCTTCTTTATTTAATAAAAAGGCTTTCCCTAGAGACCCTATGAGTAAAGCCTTAAAACAACTAAACATGCACACCCCCCACCCCACCCAAAAAAAAAACCTAAAAGAATCTAAAGAATATTTTTCAGATGGAGGCAACCTATCCTCCTATCCTTTAAGTCCCCAGTGCCCAAAAAGGTCTTCAAACCACTTGGGTTCCTTTTCAGTTTTTAGTTCTTGGACTAAGTTTTGGATCCACTGGATGTAGATGTGGATGCCGTTGCTGTGGGTGCTTAGGTTGAAGAAGCACAGTGCTTCAAACTCTTCACAGCTTGTCCATGGGCAAGCAGTAGAAAGTCAATGGTAGCTCGGTTTTGACGTGTGGCATGCCTGATAGTCTCCTCGTCCAACAGGAGATCACTTAGCACAGCAGATGTTAAGTTGTTAAGAATAGGTTTTTGTTCGTCAATTTTGATATTTTTTCCGACCAACACACCAAAGAGTGTGGGGGGATCAGTGCTGGTTAATCACCAATGCACTTGCTTCCTGCTGTGAGATAGGATTAGAAGAAAGGCAAAGCAGGCTCAAAACTTTACAAGGCTCAAGAAAGAAAAATTTATCAACAGTAACTAAAAGGAGTAATAAGAATCAGAACAAAACCTTGAGAATACTTCCCCTCCCTCCACAAACTTTTCTTTCCTACTGACAATGTAAAGAAACAAAACCTAAACTTTCAGTCAGTTTACCACTGAAGCAGCAGCTGTGAAGGATTGTCCCTTCGGGACGTCCCAGCTAGCCAACCAGAACCGCTAGCAGCTGTGGGACACTCTCCCGATTTCCGTAGGTCAGGAGAGCATCTAAAGGTCTTGCCTTGTTCAGGGACATAGCTTGCAGCAACAATCAGCAGAAGAAATGAGAGTGGACTCCAGCTGGGGTGAATCTGGGTTTATTGAATCCCGGCAGAGAGACGACACCCACAGGGGAACCAACAGCCAAAGCCGAGACTGAGGGGGTTACAAGGATTTATAAAGACGGGAGGAAATGGAGGTGGGGTTGGTCTCCAAGTGAATAGGATTGCAGGGGGGAGTGGCGTACAGAAGATTGACTTTCAGAATACACCAACAGGAATAATTTTAGGGAGGGCCCCCGGCCCCTGAACCAATCACTCAATGTTCTGGATGGAAACTTCTAGAGAGAAGGGTTGGGTCACTGAGTGACAGACAGGGCACCAGGAAGGGATACATTGGTTTCCATGGTAACTGGAGAGGAGCCAGGGTGATTGACAATGCAAGGGAGGGAAGAGAGAACCAGGGCAGAACCATTACAAGAGAGGGGGAAAACAGAGCAGTCCAATGGACAACTAATACAACCAATGCACAACACAACATACCACCTCTAGAGTAGCCTTTCTTCAGTTCATTTAGGGAAAGAAGTCCTTCTTGTTAGTGTTATGGAGATTTCTACACAAGAAAGAACCAGTTCTGTCATGGCTCTCACAAATAGCAGCCACCTGGGCACACCTGCAACAGCGATTTCCCTCCTATTTTCCACAAGCTTTTCCCACAGCTGTGTTTATGGGCCCTGCCAACCTATGGGGTACTGTTTGAAAGGTGAGCTGTTCAAAGGCAAATGTTCTCATTATCTAGCTCTAAAATCATCATCTTTGGGATCAGAGGTCTTCTTCTTTTTCTTCTCCTAGGGGCACAAGACTAGTCATCTTTCTTTCTCTGTTCAAACTTCTCATAGGATCACAGCTATTTTAACATCTGCTTACTTTGGCATGGTGGCCTTTGCTTGATATCAAATTGAACCCTTTATCTCCCCATGACTTTGATGTGGTACAGGGAAACAGAGTCTTTTCTCCACAGCTCTGCAAGAGTGTTTCAGCCCCAAGATCAAGGCATCTCCTCATTGCGCCCATCTGGGACTTCTTCTTCACTGACTTCACTGTTTTCATGTTGGTCCTTTACATGCTTGCATCTTGTTCCTTTCTTCCACTGAAGCACTGAAAGAGTTAACATCTCACCCAGGGCCTGCAGATGGTCACTCGGCGCTTGCAGTGGGAACTGCGACTGGGGCTGTGTCAGGATTGGCTGCGTGGCTGCTCTTTGGTTTTCTCTGCATTCAATTCCAGCCACAGGGCCACTCTGTGTGGGCTGCAGGGCTGCCTCTGGCCGCAGCCACATGCAGCCTTGTGTGATGCCACGCTGTGGGGAGGGGACTTGGCAGCAAGATGTCAACAGACACGGACCGGCCCTGCTTCAGCCAGTGTCACGTGGCACACTCTGATGCACACATTAACAACGGGTGACACTCTCCCGGGGCCCTGCAATCCCCAACTAGTTACTGCAGATCACTGTGGATGATAGACGAGACAGGCCTTGCTTGGAAATCTGAGGATTTATTAACTCAAATGCTGACCAGAGGCAAGGACCCAGAACACAGGCTGGGTAACGGGTTTTAAGGGGCAGAATGATGGCAGAGTTTAGGGTTGGGGACCAAGAACAAGAGAGCTGGGGAGGAACCCAAGGTGGGGTTTACAATTCACAGACCAATGAGGAAAACAAAGGGAGGAGAACAAGTCATGTGGACCAATGGCGCTTTGAAGGTTAGGGGATTTTCCTTGGGGAATTCCAGGCAGGGGGTTGGGACAAGAGAGGATTGACAAGTGGTAGAAAGAGAGACAGGGAACATTCTTGAACAAGGGGCAGACCGTAGGATATGATAGGTAACTGGGTAGGAGGGCATAACTTGGGTAAAACCAACAACATTGGGGGAACAGGATCAAACCATTAAGGAAAAGCACATCACAACAGGCCAGGGCCTGGCAGCTGCTGGGGCTTGGCCTGGCCGGGACGGGGCCCTGGTGGGCTCTCCAGAGAGGGGCCCTGCCCTGCGGCATAGCCTGCCTGGCCTGCCCCAGCTGGGACAGGGGCCAGGCCGGCCTTGGTGCTTGTTCCCCGGCTGGAAGGAAAAAGAGGATGTTTCCAGGTTTCTTTTGTCTTTAATATGTGTTTTTCGCAGAGGCGTGTCCAACTTTCTAGTGGCTGGAAGCTTTGCATCACTTCCTTAAATATCCCCCATTACAAGGGAGAGAGGAACAGCCTGGGGTGTACAGGTGGGGCAGATGGGGCTTTTGGGGCAGAGAAGGGGAGAAAGGTAGAGGAAAGGGAGCATTCAGAGTTCTGCTCAGTATTTGTTGTTGAAGTAGCAGCCTTGTTATCTAGGGTATGGTGCGGCACTTGGTCTGGGCTGTGACTTGGTGATGGGACAGTTTAATCTTTTCTGTAGGGGTCTTTGGTGCCATCTCCAGGATGTTGTTTGCTGTTCCTCTGAAGAGGGTCCTGCAAGAGTCAGCTGAGTAATCACAATCACACCAATATAGCTACATGTCATTCCACTTTTATTTAGCAAGCTTGTCATATTTACGCTTCTTTACACTGTTTCACGTGACAGCTGCTCAATACTCATTGACTAAGTGACTGCAATGACGTGTACACGTTACTTGTTGATTGGTTGTCATGCTGTAAGTGCTTGGTCAGTGTGTACTAATTTAGTGGTTTTCATATCTTGCTTGGCATCCGGCTTTGCCATTGCACAATGTTCATTCTTCCTTGTTCTGTTTGTTCTGGGACAGTACAAACCCTCAACAGAACTCTATAATCTGCAGGCCAGGGTTGTCCAGTCACTGCAGGAGTACAGCATGCCCTTGTTCTGCCAGGAATTCCTCTACGTTCCTCTAGAGGGCCTGTATGAGTCTCTGAAGAGTATGAGTCATCTAGTGCGGGAGCGGTGTTTTCAGGGCCTAGGTATGGCTTTATGTTTTCCCCTGGGAGCCTGTGTTGGTATGTTTTTGTTGTAATATTTATCTTGGTTATTGTTGCGTTTTATTCACTTTGTTTTGAATGGTTTGATCCTACTTACCCCCATGCAGTTGGTTTGGCCTGCCATTGTTTCCTCCCCTCTTCCTGTCTGTCAGTTCAAGTAGCCACCCTTTATTCCTGATCCTTCCATGTCTGTCATTATAATCCTGCCCCTCTCCCTTGTCACTTAATGTAAACCCAGCCTTCCCTTCCAGAACTCTCTGTGTCATTTATGTGATCCCTGAGTTCCTGTTGGTTCTGGGAGAGTGCTCTCCTCCCCCATATCCCTCATTGGTTGTAAGATTATGTATCCCCACCCTGTACTCCTCCCCTGATACCTCTTGATTGGTTACTGTACTGTATCTTCTACTAAGACCAGCTCTCTTTATAAGTTGTTACACAAGCGCCGAAAGGGTTCTGTGTCACTGCTTTCCTGCTGAGAATACAGCCTTTCAGAGGCTCACACAAAGGCCCTTCTTGCTCCTTTGTCTCAGCTCTCGACAACTCTAACCCTGCATCCACAGTCGGGATCTGCCCCCTGGCTGCGCTGCTATCCATGCCAGTCACTGACTGGGCAGGGAACGGCCACTCAAGTGGCACGGTTCTGGGGGAGAAAGAGAGCTAGCAAAGAGCTTTATGGAGCCTCTCAATGAGAGATGTGGTCTCTGTTCCACCCTGCTGCTGGTCAAGGACTCTCGAGAGTTTGATGGGTCCTTTCCACAACTGACCGTCGTGTGGGAGAGTACGGCATGCCCATGCTGTGGTTCACCCCCCACAGATGGAAAAAATCTGTTAATGTGTGGGAGGTGTAAGCAGGCCCATTATCTGCTTTAATTTCTTCAGGGATTCCCAGGGTGGCAAACACAAGGAGAAAATGCCTGATGGTGTTTTTGGCATTTTCTCCTGCATGGGCCAAAGCAAACACTATGTTCAAAAAGGTGTCTACTGACCCAAGTACATATTTGGACCTTCTAAAAGAAGGTATGCATGTAACATCGATTTGTCATATCTGGCAATTGTGGAGGTCCCAGGGGTTAACCCCAGAACCCATAGTGGGATCTGGTAGGTTTGGCAATTGGGGCACATAGCCACAGTTACTCTGGCTTGGTTTCTGGCTAATTTGAACATTCTCATGAGAGCAGGCACATTCTGATGATAGAAGGCACGCGGCAACTTTGCCTGTGCAAAGATGTTGGGGACATTGGCAGTCTCTGTGAGCATGGCCAGCATGTCAGCCTTCCTGTTCCCCTCTGCGATGGCACCTGGGAGGTCAGTGTGTGACCTCACATGCATTATATGATAGGGTTGCTTTCTGTGGGACATAAGATGTACTTATCTACAAAGCAAGCTGTACAATTTGGGGATGGAGACCTCTTTTAAAAAAGAATATTCAGTACTCATAGCTACTCCAGCAATGTAGGCCAAACGTGTAGTGGATTAAAGGGTTCTTAAAACTTCTCAAAGACCCTGATGATGGCAGCTAGTTCTGCAATTTGTGGTGATCCCTTGACCATCTGGACATCAGACTCCCACTTCTGTGTCCTGAGGTTCACCAAGTCATTACTGCATCTTTCCTGAGCAGTTTGTAAAAGCTGTTAGGGCTTTGAGCGGCTTTCTACTTTGTGGTAATTTGGGGACCAAATTGAATTCCAATTTAAACAGTTTGTGACTAGGTAGATGAATTGAGATTTGGCCTGTGTAACTATCCAGGGTGAACTGGAGGCTCTAATTTCTGGTTTTCAATGGAAGAAATGGCCTTTTTTGATGAGATCTGCCATGACCTCTTGTGGTGTAGTAATTGTCTTTGTTGGCAGAAAACCCACTCGATGATGAGGAGTGGTCTTTTAGTGTCATGTCCTATTGAAATATCAGTGCATAAATGTTGTGGTGCGTGCGCAGTTCCTGGGTTTTTGATTTAGTTGATTTGTTCTATAGATGTTTGTTAAAGTTCAAAATGACGTTCTCAAGTTGGGTTTTTCAGGGCTCCTTCCCCCTCCACCCCAAGGCAGTTAGCTGACAATCACCTGCTGCCATGACAACTCCCACCTTTTTGTTGCGATTTTCTGGTCTGTCAAGTTATCCCCTCCCTCATTATATGTTAATTATGTTCTCCCCTCCTTTGTTACCCAGGCAACACCCCTGCCCATCACTCTCTGCCCACTCCCCATCCCTAGAAAGTTCACCCTGGGACAGAGGGTGATTGGGCCAGGGTGGGAAGCCACACCTTTGTTGTATTGTTATTTGCTAGCTGGGTTTGTCATTCTTTATAAGATGTATTGTCATTGGTTGCTTGTGATTCTCCCCTCCCCTCGGGGTCCTGATAAATGTCCTCACCGAGGGGCGGGGTGTGGGTCAGTTCCCTGCACCTCCCTTCCTGTCTACGCCCGTCCTTCCTCCAATAAACCCGTTCCCGCTGCAGAGAACTGCCTCGCCTCCTGCTTCTTCCGTTGCTCCGCTCACTCGCATTGCTGCTGTGAGATTGTTCGCCTTTCTGGGTCGCTGTCCTGAGCCAAGCCACCAGGAGGACCCAGGCAGCCAACTGATAGCCCTGCCTCTGCAGAGGCCGAATCAGTTGGCCCACTAGGCTGTCGGCCGCTCAACCTTCTTCACCTCCTGCTCGCTGTGGGAGCGTGCCGGGCATTTCTCGCTCACGAGCAACCGCGCACGCACCACAACACATAAAAGTGTGGGGTCTCACCAAGAACTGCTAGTTGAAAGGGCAGGCTGGGTTCATGTCGGAGGGCTTGGCTTGAGGACAAGGACTCCTGAACCTTGGAGATGGATTCCCGGGCCTCTGGCATGAGGGTGCATGGTGAATCCAGGTCTTCGCTGCCATGGAGTAAGTTCAAAAGTAGTACGAGGACCTCCATTGTTATCCCCAGTAGGGTACGTACCCAATTCATGAACCCACAGGGCTGATGTAAATCCTGCAATGTCTTTGGGATTTTCTGCACCCTTGTGCCATTTGGTTAGTTTGGGGGGAAATGACCAAAACCAAAACCACTCGTTCAGTCTTTTTCTGGATTTCACAGAATAAACAGAAAAAAACCCAAAAATCCCTGAAGAAATTATTTGGTGTTTACTTGAAAGAAGGATACAGTTTTAAAACATATCTCACAGATTTTCTGGAAATGAGAATTCATTTCCTGACTTTCTGCCTATGTGCCATACAGTGAGACTGTTGTTCTCACATTTTTAAGAGTGCTGATTCTGAACTAAGAGACTCAGACACACATTGAAATGCATCTGATTTGTTTCCCTTTTAAAGTCTAAGAATTCAGCTGTTGCGAGAGAAGCACCACAGAAAAACATGTTTAGACCATCCAGTTTCTTCCCTAGTCCCCAGCTCATGTTTTCACTTTAGGTTTCAGCTTCAATTTTTATTATTTCCATTAGCCAACAGAATTGTTACATGGCGCAGAAACTCACAAACCCTTTTCAAGGGTAGCACACTATTCAAAGTGTATGAAACTGATGATCATCAAGAGTGGGAGCTAGAAATCATAAAAGAGCTATTCAGGTAGAACATTTCTAAATATATTTTTCAGTTACCAGACTTAAGTAAATTGTAGTTTCACATGATAGATCTTCCAGCTTCTTTTCACTTCCCATGAGTTAGTGATATAATAGGAAAAAGAGTCTTTGATTCTTCATAATAAAATGAAAGAAACAGTAGTGAGAGTTTACACAATCTGTTTTTGTTAGAGAAATTAAAGAAGCTGCTGTGAGGGTAGGAAGGAATGGACAATCCTGAGACACTTGGAAGATCACTGTTTACCTAAACCAACATCAGAAAAGAAGTGCATAAATACAGAAAAATTCTTAAAAGTTTTGCTTTACTGTGATGCCTGTATTACTGTGCTGAGTCACCCACTCTCATCCAATCCAAGCATTCCCACTTACTTTTATCTGCCTATGTTTCTTACCTTACTGTTAAACAACTGCACTGAAGTAAGATCTATTTTCCTGCTTTTTGTTTGAACAGTACCTGGCTCAAATTACTCCCATGCCTCTGGCTGAGAACAGTAGGTGCTGCAGAAATTTTAAAAAATTAACTCTGAGAGAATACAGAGAATTTGATAAAGAGAAACCAAGATTCACCTACATAAAGAGATGATAGATGAGCTGGGCTTTTAAAATGTGCAGAAAGAAAAGAGACAGCCACACAAAAAAAGGACAAAGAGGAGAAATTACTAGTGTTAATAAATGCAAAGACATCATGACTACTTCAGAATGTCTGAAAAACAAATGTGTTATGGGCCAGGAAAATATATTTAATGTCCAGTCACTGCACATGATACATGTGTCTGCTAGAGATGGTAGACTAACCAACCATGGCCAATGCAAAGACCTTATATAAATGACTGATACTGAAGAAACAGAGCTGTGAAAAGCAGTCAGAGAAGCGAAAGGAGACTGGAAAGTCTGGAAAACCCAGGGAAGGTGCAACTTTGAGAAGTACAGGTAGTGAAAGAAAGTGAGTAAAATGCAGCTGTTGGAACTGGAAAACAACCAGGATATGAGGCATATGAGATATACCTCTCTTCATTCTGGTCAAACCCCTTGCAAGCAGGGTTGGAAGTAAAGGAAGAGAAGAATGATAGTTACTGGAAGAGGTGTCCAGGTGCAGATCAATAAAAATGTATTTGGTTCTTGAATCAAAGTAAATAGAGTAAATAATCAAAGTAAATAGCAGCATTTCCCCCTGTCACTGGTATTGATTGGTGTCTATTTTTTTTGACTGAAAATTATGCTGCTAATTTATTTTTGTTTAATTATGAAATCAAGTTCTTCTAGCTTGCCCTGGTTAGGGATACTCATTATGCTGTAGATTCAGTTATGCCAATAGCAGAATCACAGGCTTGTAGAAATTCGCTAGAGGGAATATCACTGCACCAACCCCAAAGTAAGCAAAGGGTGTTTCTTTTTCTACCTGGAGGGGAAGTGGTGAGCACAGTATTAGATGAATTGCAGTCCTCAGTTTCTGACATTGAAATCAGCCATACAGTCAGTTACCCATACAATCAAATAAACCTAGAGTTTTAGCATCGGCCTGACTAGAATACTTCCACTGAATAAGAAAAAAATAATGAGTTATTATATCTATCTAAATATATACATACATATTTTTCATACTAGCGGCTGCACATAAACTGAGCCCAGCTAACCCCACAAATGGCACAGCCATAGCCTGGATGGCCTGCCCGTGTAGCCACGTCAGCCTAGCTCCAGGCAAGGAGCAGCTGGGGCAACGACCGGCTTCCAGGGACCTCTCCCACAGCAGGGTGGGAGAAGGTGTCCCTGAGAGGGCAGAGCAAAGCACGCGGCAGTGATGCGAGATGCGGCGAGGCGAAGGATCACACGAGGCAGGCAGCTGTCCGCAGCGGGGGAAGGGTTTATTAAGGACAGGGAAATACAGCTCAGGTACGGAACTGCAGGCAACTGCCCAAGATCCGCCCCTCAGGTAGGGCAGTTAAAGGATCCCCGAGGGGAGGAACAAATCACAAGGAACCAATAACAATACAAAACTAAATGATGAGCATGAGACATTGACTAATAACCACACAACAAGGGAGTGGCTTCCTGCCCTGCTCCAATTACCCTCTGCCCCGGGTAGAAGTTTCTAGGACTGGGGTGTGGGCAGAAGGTGACGGACAGGAGGGTTGCCAGGGAGACATGGGAGGCGAAAATCAAGATAATGAGGAAAACAAGGAGGGGTTACATGGATTGATGGGGAAACGGAAACAAAAGGTGGGAGTTGCTATAGGAACCTGTGATTGACAGCTAACTGCACTGGGGAAGAAGGAGAGGGAGACCCTGAAACAGAACTTTGGGGAAGCCATTTTGACCGAATAAAACAACTTATAAAAGTTGAACAGGTACAACACAGAACTATGTAAAACCATGCAAAACAAAACACCGCACGCACCACAACACATACTTTCTAAAGGAAAAGTAAGATTCATTTGGCAAAGGCTCACATGCTAAATTTCAGGTGTGTGAGTACTACTGAGTCAGGTGATCCTTCTCACGCATGTGGTGCTTCAAGAGTCTGAATTTGTAGTCAGATTCTATAGCACATTAGGCATATTAAAGGACTAATAACACTGGCTTTGTTACGTGGTTTGCAGAAATGCACTTTGATTTCCTAAACTTTAAAATAAACAGTCTGTACAGAAACCTGTTATTATTCTCCAAACTGTGGGGCAATTTGCCAAGGGAACCAGCACTATGACTTCTGTGTGTGATTGATAGCAACAAGCAGAACGGAATATTGCCAGTATCCAGACAAAGGCAGAGTATAAGCTAGGAGTATAAACTGGGCACTTTTTTTTACACAAGACTTTCAGTCTGTCTCAAAGAGCTAAAACAAACAAAAGACTTAAATATTACAAACCAAAATCTTAGGAGCAGTGGTGTTGCAACTTGCTAAAGTAGCACAGAATCTCCAAAACACTCTCTGGTGATCTCTCTCTTTGACTCTACATAGGGACTTTGGGTGTCTGGATACTCTCAACAACATCCTGCTTAAGTGTCCTTGAGTAGTTGTGCAATGAAAACCTGGCCTCAGAAACCTTGGGAACAAATACAGGGGAGACTTTTTAGCAATTCTTTGATCTACATAAGTGAGTCAGAGGATCGCAACCCTCTCTTGACTCGAGACAGCAGGAATATATTTTAGTAGATTCAGGCTACATCTATGCTCTATTTAGGAGCTGGTTCTGGCTCTTTATCAATGTGAGTGGGAGTAAATGTCAGGATTTGGGTGGGTCCAGGGCTGTGGGACCTCAGAAGAGATGAGGCTGCATTGTTACGCACTCCTTGTTATGGATTGCTGCCAGCTGGGATGGACAGTGTGAGCTGTAACCATACAGTGCTGTCAAGGTACAGTCACTGCCCTAGTGCATCTCTTTGGGATGTGCTGCAGCTAAAGTCCTGTGCAAGCATGGCCTACAGCTTGCTGAGGCCGGGATGTGTGTTTCACAGAGGCCTTGTTGTCACACTGCGTCAAACAATGATCCAGGAAGAAATAAAAAGACTTGATTCAAAAATTTAGCTAATTGTATCTCTATTTTGGAAATACAGTATTTGTTCATCCTACAGGACATTGTCATTTAAGGCTTACCTTCTGTGAATTTATCTGGGACTGTTTTACAATACTTTATCCCAGAGTATAAATCCAGTGTGCTGGTGTTCTTTTCCCAGAAAAGGGGTATGTACTTCTGGCATAGTTTGACCCACTTCAAATGAGCAAAGTACTCTTATTTTGGAATAAGATTGGACCTTCTTACAGGTTTTCAAGGACAGCTAATTTTTTCTGAATTCAGTATCTAATTGGAGACAACTTTCAAATGTAGGCAGTCTGGTTAGGTATTTCAGAGGTGTCAGGAAAATGGTATCTGTTCTGAGGAGTGGATACCCTAATTGCTGTGCCAGCTTCTACCTGCACGCAGATAATATGAAGCTTGACAGCCTCTGGATATGTTCTAAGTCCCACTCAGGAACAACCTGAGGTTTCTCGCCATTGCAGGGAATACTGTGACAACACTGATATTCCAATATCGAGTTATCTTCATTCCACTTTGATGTGCATAAAACAAAACCAAATTAGCAGCATATAAATACACAGAAATATCCAAGAAACATTTTCACTAAGAATGTAAGATCAGACTTCATGGGTTTCACTGTATATTGCGCCATAACCATTCAAATTCTGTGGCTGTTTCAAAAATTCCAAGACCTTCATTTATCCTAGTGTATGCAACTCTGTGTGCTCAAATACGGGATAAATTTATATGCCCAGAAAGTGATTAGAATTAGGATAGGATTCCTGGCATACAGCTGCACCTCTGAGCGTGTTGGGGTGCATGTTGTTTTACTATTTGGAAGTTCCACAGTTGTGTTGTACAAGTTTTATGTTTTATTCTCATTAAGTTATATTGCTCAAAGATGGCGACTAGAGCAAGGGGATTTCCAGGGCTCCCTCCCCCTCCCATGGCTTCGGTTATGTGTCAATCATTTGGGTCCTCCTCATTCTATGTTAATTCTGTTGTCTGTCAATGTTGTCCCTCCTCTGTTGTTCGGGCGACCCCCCTGCCCATCACCCCCATCCCACTCCCCAACTCCAGAAGGCTCCTCGGGGTTCGGGTGGTGATTGGGCCGGGGGGGAAAAACCACACCTATTGTTTCTGTTAATTGGATGTCTCATGTCACCCCATTTGATGTATCTTATGTTGATTGGTTATGTTTGTCTCGCCCTCCCCCTGGGGTCGGCTTTATAAGGCCTGACCAGGGGGAGGACCTTTGTCAGTTTTCCGTGACCCCTCACCCTCCTGTTTCTACCCTGCTCCTAATAAACCCTTCACCCACCACGGAGAACTGACTGGCTCGCGTCTCCTTCTTCTTCGCTCCACCGCTCCTCGTGTTGCCGCTGCCCGTGACCTTTTGTCTCTCCTTACTAGGACGCCTCCTGTGGCTTTCACCGCCCAGGGGTCCTAGGTGGCTAGGGGCTTGGCTCTGCCACACGGCAGCTTGCCATCCCTCGGCTAGGACAGACTGTGGCCGCTCTGACCCTCCTCTCGAGTCTCAGCTCTGTGGAGCAGCCAGGCCACTCTCGCACGAGCGACCGCATGAGTGCAGGATCTCACATGGTCCAGCTGAAGCACAGCTCTGCATTCTCTCCCACCCCACCATTACCTGCTCAGCAAACCACAAATCAGGCCAATGAATTTTATCTGGTGCACTGGAGAGCAGGAAGGAAACTGCTGTGCTGGAATGCTTAGAGACCAGAGATGCATGGAAGGTACCATGTGGGAGAAATAAGACAGGAGCTGGCTCAGCATGTTAGCTTGTGGGTGTCATTCAGGTGGCAGTAGGGACACCCATAGACAAGGCACTGTGGAAACATCAGTATCAGGTTATATGTTAGCCAGAATTCTCCATGGTTGTTGATTTTAACTGCCTGCCACGAATCTTGGGTACTGTGGCAGCAGTTCCCAATTCCTCCTCTTCAGTTGGGGCCCTCAAACTATTTAACCCTTCAGGCATAGCAAGACACCTCAAAAAAATCTTCACAACAGTATGTCCTTTCAGTCATTTATTTTTCAGTTTATATCTGTGTTATTAGCTACTTGTGACTGGAACAAGTGATCAGAGAATAGTGGGGGATCAAAATGTGTGTATGCACACCAGCTTATTTATATATAACTCCATAGCTGTGGTAAAAATAAAGCTGGAAAACATAAATCCTTGGTAGAATTTTTTTGTTATAGTGAGCCTAAAAGCAGTTCAAGTCTCAGCTGAAAAGGATATTTATATTGGCTCAGCAGCAATTCTTTTCAACAAAAGACTGAAAAATGCTTGAATTCAAGTACATAACTCAACCATGTATTGATTATACTCAGAGTTTCCTCTCTTGTTTTAGAGAAATGTAGCAATAATCAGGTAACTGGGTTTTTTGCTTTCAATATACATTCTTTTACAAATTTTGAGTCTCTAATTTTGAAAATAAACCCCCAGGATTATTTTAATATTGTTTGTCAGTTAAATGTGTAATTTGCATTTATTTTGATGCAAATAGGTTGTGGTTTTTCTAAGAAGCCGAATGTGTAGCTGTGTCAGTGCATCCTTATGCTACATTGCCCAAAGTCTGGATGTGTGATGTGTAAATGTTATAGTCATAAAAGAGGATTCTCAGGTAACTCATTTACTTAAATCCTCATTATTCAAGAAAAAATTTAACTTATCCCACCAAATTTAATGTACAGCACATATGCAGATCAAATTTAACCTATTTCTTTCATATTAACTAAAGCTATGGACACTGTTTTAAATCTTCACAAAATGTAAGATTAAGCCAGTCAAATTTCTAAGGGAATTGGCTGTTAATAGCATTGTTTTTATAAGAGAAAGTTCTAAGCAACTGGTGTTTCTAGTTACATTTAGGAAACTTGTGAAAAACCTTCTACAAAAGGTTATTTGGTTCAAATAGAGAAAAAGGCTTAGTTTTGTTCTTGATGAGTAGCCCTTTTATGTTCATATTTATGGAATGTGTCTCGTATGGTATCAGGCACGAACTGTGTTAATAATTTAAGTTTGTAGGGAAGACATGAGAGATGCCACACCAAAATGATATTCCTTTATCAACAAAGCACTACAGATTAAGAAATACAACCCTTGGTCCTTGGTTCCTGTGTAACGACAGCAGTTCCTTTATGTGAGAAAGCTGTGATTTTTTGTTATCACTTTATAAAGAGTAGTATTAAATAATTTAATGAATACAGAAGGTCTTTCTGGGTTCACTTCACAGTGAAACACTTCACAGAGCTGGGTGAAATCTGTTTCTGGAACTGTATCAGAGTTTCATATACTTCCAGCTCTTGTCCACCTAGTAGTTTGCATACTACGGAGGAATTGAGACTCTAAGACTAGTATTGTTCAACTTTCTTTTGGTGGAGCAAATGGCTTGATTGATTTCAGCCTTCAGAAAAAGACTGAATGCCTTTTTCTCCCATTAGGGTGACTGATTCTGTGTGCTGTCACATGCTGGCTGGTGTTCCCAGAGACAGTAGGCTCCTTGTGCAAGGACAGCCAGAAATACTGCAAGTGAGAATACTGTTAGCCCATTCTGTGGGCTAAGAGGTGATTCAGAGACTTCCTGATGCAAAGTCCTGCCTTCAGTGGAGAGCATTCTGTGCACACGTGCAGGACAGGTGACTGGTTTGGGAGCATACAGTTGCTCACGAACAGGAAAGCCCGGCAAACTCTCACAGCAGAGCAGGAGATGGAGAGAGTTGAGCAGCCGGCAGCCTGGTGGGCCAGCTGATATAACCTCTGCTAGTGCAGGGCAATCAGCTGGCTTCCTGGATCCTCCTGGCGTCAGGGCACAGGAAGGCGATCCAGAAGGACAAGCAATCCTGCGGCAGTAATGCGATGTGGTGGAGCGAAGGAAAACACGAGAGGCGAGCCAGTTCTCTGCAGCAGGGGAACGTTTATTGGAGGGAGGGCAGGCGCGAACAGGCGGGGGCGCGCAGAAAAGTAACCCACACTCTGCCCCTCGGTGAGAGCATTTATCAGAACCCCGAGGGGAGGGGAAAATCACAGACAACCAATGACGAGAAACAATACAAAGAATGACAAGCCCGACTAACAAATCATAATACAACAAAGGAGTGGTTTCCCACCCTGACCCAATCACCCGCTGTCCCAGGGAGAACTTTCTAGGGATGGGGAGTGGGCAGAGAGTGATGGGCATGGGGGTCACCTAGGAAACAGAGGAGGGGAGAACATCATTATCATATAGTTAGGGAGGGGATATCTTGACGGACTTAAAAAGTGAAACAAAAAGGCGGGAATCGCCATGGTAGTTAGTGATTGACAGTTAACTGCCACTGGATAGAGGGGGAAAGAGCCCTGAGAACCCAGCCTGAGAACACCTTCTTAGAAACTTTAACAAACAGCCAACTTACAAATAAAACTAAATCAGAACTTCACAAACCAAAACCGCGCACACACCACAACAGGAGCAGCTCTGCACAGGGCACCTGAGGTCCTGGCAGACCAGGGAACCTGGCTTCAGTAGTGTGCCCACACAGTGATGAAGGCTATGTTGAGGGCAAGTGCTCAATTCCCCTCTGCCCAGGACTTGTAGCTCTGAATCTGAAGCATGGTGTCCAGCTTTAAGCCTGCACTATGTGAGATACAAACCAGAGAGAATCCAGCGAAGGGTCACTAAGACATTTAAGAGGCTGGAGGAAGGAAGCCTAAGAGACTGGCTGCTCAGGAACCTTGGCCAGTAATGCCCAGACTGGTACCTGCAAACAGCTGCTCAGCACAGATGTGGTAATGCTGGAGCAGGAGATACCTAATCTCACTGGCTCTTAAATATTCCCCTTATCCAGACCCATCATGTTTTGTTGTTTGCTAGGTCTCTGCTCTATGCCTGCTACCTCCATTCTTGATTGCAGTTTCATCCTCCTAAGACAACTGAGGGCAGCCTTTGTTCAGACATCCTCTGAAGTTTAAATACAGGCTCTAGCTATATCATGTTCTGTAACTGAACAAAGAATGTTATTTCTCTACTCCTGTATCTGAGGAAAGTAATTTATCCAGAACCACTAGTGCTAGAGTGGCATGAAAAACACAATACATCACAGACACCAATCACTTTGCAATAATGCCAACAATTATTTCCATACGTCTTCTGACAGCAACTCCATCTATTCTTTTCAGCTGCGATATTCATGCTGCCATACAAAGTGATATTGACAATACCCACCAGATTAAGAGGCAGCACATTCCCTGTCTATGAGCCTTTGAAAAGCATTTCGATTTTCCCATAGGTCTTTCTATAACTGTGCCCGCTTCCTGCATCTCTGAGCAGGGGAGTGCAATTGATTACTTGGAGCAATTTTGGCAAAGGGTGTAGGGATGCTGCCTGAACAGCATCAGTGCTGATGCAGATCAGCAATGCCATCCTGCAGGACACACGGAGAGCCACAGTTCCTTCTGAAGCTGGAGCTAGAAAGGTCCTGACACTCCTGCTTAGATCCAGGGCTGCTCCATCATCATCATAACCTGCAAGACATCTCACCAGGGACAGTGTGCTGCCTCTGTCCTGAGAGCCTGACAAGTGCCCCCAGGCACTGCTCTGGAGCTGGACGCAGGTATTTTTGTTATTCAATTTTCAAAGATTTGAAAATTAGCATCCTCATGGCCACTTTCTTTTTTTTGAAAGTTGCTCAGGTGAAGTCTCAGTAATTGAGTTTTCTTATAAATTCACATATATTGTCATTTTAATCTCTTATTTTGTGACCACTGTTTAGATAAACATCCTGCCTCAGTGGGTACAAAAGCAATTTCTGTCTAGTGCTTTTAGAATCCTTCATCCCTAGGAAAGCAAGATTCCTGGGATCCAGATCCTGGTTTGATTTTTCACAAACCCATCACCATTGCATCTACTCTGATAAATACAAAACCAATTAGATTTTTTTAGAGAAGTAGTTTTCTTTTTACATTACAAAGTTTTAAGATACACTTAAGTCATGTTCTAATATTCCATACCCAACTATTTTTGAATTTCTAACAATGACAGTCCCAAGCTTAAATGATTTCTACACTTCTAAATTCAGCAGACTCAGGAACTGAAATAGGAGGAATTGACAAATGTAACAGGCAGTGCATCTCTGCAACTATTTTTCGTATGTATGCTCAGCAAGCTGGTTGCCTCTTCCACAGCGTATCTCTGTGCACCTCAGCTGCTCCTTTGCACAGTGTACATTCTCATCCTCCTTGCCTGTGCTGATCCACCACAGCATTTAATCATGGAGCTCTGTGACTGCACGGACTTCTCATGCCCACTGTGTGTTTTCTATACTTCTAGACTGTAATTCTGATAGGTATTCTAGCTTTAAGTTAATCTAACAGATGCTCCCTCAAAAAAACTACATACTCTACATTATCCTAACCCTTTGAAATGACAGTGAGTTATCTTAATTAAACTGGTAACATAAAATAACCTTGTTCATGACTATGGACAACACACATGTAAGGGGCTTAACACACATAGGAAGACTCTAAATATCATTCTTTAAAAAAGTATTTATTCCTGATGAAGAAAGTAGAAAGACGATCTTCCATAACCCCTCCATATTCGTAGTAGCAACAGAATCAGGTTGCTGTACTCAATCCCATACATACAGACCACTACGAAATTAATATGATTAGGAGGAAAATCACATACACCCAGTCACAAAGCATGGAATTTTACTCCAAACACTCAAATCCATTGGATCTGTTCTATTTTAAAGGGCAAAACATATGTACATTATTAAAAAATATATATATATATATAAACCCCGGAATTTTCATTGTAATGTTCCTTTGGATTTTCCCTTGAAACTCCCATGTGTCCCTGATTAGGACACATCAAAAAAATCTGGGAAAATGGATTAATTGTGCATAAAGATGAAAAAAAAGGAGATACTTTCTAGTTCATTAAAAAATCCCAAACATCTTCTCAAATGGAATGTTTCTGACATGGCTGTGTTGATCATCACTCAAGTATCCCAGACTGAAGGCAGTTACAGCTGTATGTGTGTTTTGCAACCATTTATCTAGGGTTCCAAGAAAAACCCACAAGACACCTGAATTTCCACGATGATAGGAGAAAATAAAACAAAAGGCCCAGAATAAAGCAAATAAATGCCCTGGCAAGAAATCCAAGTGAAGTTTCTGAACATTCATCCAATAGTAAAAACATGAAAAGGTGGAAGATGATGACTATCCTGAAAGACATCTATATGGAAAACACAATTTCCAGCTTTAAAATGTTGCTTTGCTTTTCATAAAACTATTTGCAAATGCGTAGAAAATTTCAAGCCAGGTATAATTCATATGTGCAAATGGCCACAACTGTTTGGGAAACTTGATAGTTTGTGTATGCAATAAAGTCCTGAATGATCCTATTTAATACTTGTTCATGGAATCAGAGGAATATCCAGTTCAAGCTAATGTTTTCAGTGCAACAGAAAGAAAAAGATGCCGAAGTCTGTTGTGGTTGGTTTAAGTAAGATCACAACAAAGGAACAACAATTCATATGCAAGAGTGTTTGTTTCCTTCTAAGAAATTTGGTCTGGGCTGAAAATTTCCCCCGCTATTTTTGTCTAGGCATTTTTTCAAGGAAAAATTCAGGGGAACTCACTTTTCTAAATTCAAGAGTTACTGTCTTTCTGTCAAACTCCTACTATACAACGTGCAGTATGTTTTCTTTGGTCAGGAAGTGTCACTGTAAAGATCTCCACTGAATATATTTACTAAATGTGTGATAGGGCTGTGCTGATAAACTAACGTAGTGTTACATATTTATTTATAGAAGATATTACACCATCAGATATATTGGAAAAGATTGTACTCTAAAGGCCTCTAGTTGAAAGGAGAGAAAAACAACAAAACACTCAGATTGTCCCTCCAAATCACTTCTTCATCACAGCTAGAATCAAGGTAATTCTACTTGTACTTCTAATTCAGGACTATAGTTGGAAAAATGTTAAGGATTTGAGTATGTGCAGTGAAATATATACAGGTCTGCCTTACTAGTTTTCCCTTTTGACAGTACTCTGGCAGGAAGGACAAGATTCTTACTTCAACTGAAAGGGAAAACACCAAAAGGTTTATACAGGGCAACAATGCCTAATCTTACTACTGAGCACTTTTACAATTTGCTTCTTCCAAGAGCCACTCAATTCCATTTAGCAGTCCATCTAAAGTTGCAGCTACAGTGTCCTGCATCTGTGAAAATAAAATTGAAAGAAAAAGTTATTGTATTAGAGGTAACAGCTAACAGGATCTAACAGTATTTTAATATCACTCTGCGTCTATCTGTAAAGTCAGAAACACTCATATCAAATCTAAATTTTTATCACTACTGTAAAGGTCCATTAGACAAAAAAAAGGTTTTATAAAAGTAAGAAAACAAACAAAAAAACACCCTTACATTAAGAAAGCTTTCACTCTTAGTATCAGAGGTGAATTTATTTTCAATTGTTTCATCAGCTGTTCTGGAAGATTACATTTGCTTTACAGATGGCAATCCACTTGAAAAATCTTCTTGTTACTCTTAAAGCAAAACTGCCACTTTAGAGCTTTGAACTTCTATGCATCATTAACACTCAGATTTTGTAATATCCCATCCAGTGGCTATTACAAATAGTATGTTTTGTAAAAAGCCTATAAACATTTTCCTTATGAAAACAAAGGAATTACCTCAAATCAGGATTTTTTTTCTGGTTAAGTTATTCTTCAGCTACACATCAACAAAAATGCATTCTGTGCGGCTGAACCATGCTGATAGATACTGTCCTTGATGAACATAAAAAACCAGGTTCAAGACCTCACATCCTAGGTAGAAAACTGATCTGTCAAAAACTGAAGACATCACATCAACTGAGTGACAGTAAACAGTCTTTTAAAAATGTCCCAAAAATCTATCTTGTGTCCAAGGCTGTGACTCAGGAAATTTAGATTTAAATGAACTGAAGTTTCTTTACTCCCTTCAAGACCATCATTTGTCCTTCCTTACATTCTAGCTCCATCTTAAGTCTCTTGTGTGCTTTTGGGCAAGTCACTTAAGCTCCTTGTTTTCAGACAAGCTAATAATTCATCTTGGAGCACCAGAGAAATGAAATCTTTCACTTGAATGGAAAGCTCATGTACTAGTGTTGAAAGCTGCACTCTTGCTTAGGTAGCTATAGTTAAGCAACCTAAGAGCCTAAGTTAAATTTAAACCGCAGAGAAACAGAAAATAAATGTTTAAGAGCAAGTACCATCCAGGGCTGATGCAGCAGATTAAGTTGCAACTGATGTGCCACATAAACACATGGAATTCTTTGCACACCAACATCAGACACACAGGACAAAACCAGCAGAGGTCTGTTCGGAGGCCCGAGGGCTGGATCAATCATTGCCGAAATACGAGCCAGCTCCTCCTGACGATCATGTGCTAAGAAACAATTTTTAATATATGAGTCTTAAGTATATGCAAAAAAAAGTGTTTTCATTTTTGGGATTTTTTTATGTCAGAGGCATTTAGACAGAGGGGTGGAAGGACCAAATGATCTTGTTCTGCTTATCACAAGACATACTCATCTGCCCTTATGTTACACAGATATTGATGACATTTAGATATTAAAGATCTCCATAGATTCTATGGCAGCCTATTTCAATCCTAACATCAGAGTGTTTTCTGAGTACCTCACAGAGATCAAAATTACAACAAGCCATTCAGAAGTACTCACACGCTGCACAGTCAGCAGCCTTTCCCTACTGACTGAATGCACTTTTCTCTTAGTGTATCCCTTCAAAGTTTTTTGCCTGTCTCTTTTCTGAGACAGCCCTTTTCCTCCATTCAAAGCTGATGAATGTAAAGACAATTACTGGAATTGTTATTTGGATTATCATCTCACAGGACTAAACTGATTTAGACTAATTGTATTTTTTACTGTTTTCCTAGTGAAGGTTGTTTCCACAGCACAAACAATGTATTTTCAAGTTTCTCCTATACATACCCATGGGGGTTTTTTTGTTTTTTAATCCATGTAATTTCTCACATATAATTTAGATAGCAACCATATCAGTATGTGCCATAAACAAAACAAGGGGCCATAATCCACAACATGTTGATTACAGTGTCTAGAATACGAGACCTCTTCGTGAAGAGGTCACATGAAGAAACAGCAGATTTTGAAAGGATCAGAACATGGATTTTGA
This sequence comes from Camarhynchus parvulus, assembly GCF_901933205.1. Lineage (NCBI taxonomy): Eukaryota > Metazoa > Chordata > Aves > Passeriformes > Thraupidae > Camarhynchus > Camarhynchus parvulus. The sequence goes on from NC_044601.1 coordinate 56,554,920, forward strand.
TGTATTGCATATTCTTTGTAATCTAACACACCAGTTATTCACAAAATATAAATAAAGAGAATCCCCTTACCTCTATGAGCTTCTGCATTAGCAACATAAATGAATCCATCAACTACTTCGCACACCTTCCTCACTTGAGCTATTACACTGTAGTGCGTGGCTTGCTGGCTCCCTACTGTGCTGTTCTCTTGGTAAAACATCTTATTCACAGCAACAGCTTGCTCCTCCCTTGCTCTCCTCCTTTCCACACTGAAAGATATTTCAGTGGTCAGGTTAACTGAGAATATCAAAAGAGAATCTTGAAAGTCTAGGCAGTGCAGGAAAGGGACAGGAAAATGGGCTGAGCCAGAAAAATAGTTTCATTTCTGCCTGCCCTCTCCTGCTCTCCTTTCTTCCTGAGTGCACAGAGATGGTTGGCAAACTGCAAGATGCTTATGAAAATACACTCCAGGATGAGTTCATGGAGTGTTTCCAAAGGGACTCAACCAAGGTATTAAGAGGGACAGACAAACCTGTAATGTGCCTGTTGTACATCTTTGGTACAAAGACTGTTTGGAAAAGCTTTATTACTTCCATGAGAAAACTTAGTGGTTGAAAAAAGAAAGGACAAGCAAAGACATGCATTGAAACTTCAATTTATAAGGGATATCCATGCATTAGAAAGTGCACACGAAAGTCCCAGGACAAAAATATGAAAACTCTAAAATAAATTAGAAACTGTACGTTTTATTTGGTGGAGAACAGATCTTATCTTACCTCGTGGTGGAATACAATGTCACAATATTGAATTTTTGACTGTTGTTAAACTGAAAACTGACTCCGGATCCAATTCCTACAGGAAAAAAAGAATCTATGAGATTACAGCTATTTGGCTACTGAATACAATTAAGTGGTAGTTCAAGAATTCCAGTGGTGGTACAAAATGAATATATTCAAACCTAGATATTGCTCTTAGGGGTAGAAGATTTACTATTTTACAATTAAACTTTATACATGCTCCAATTGATCAGACTTTTAATTTCAAGAAAATCTAGTCAAAGGTATTAAAACCATTTCCATATTTCTGATTATTAGAATTGGAGCTAGAAATCTAAAACAGAAAGGAGACAGACTTGTATTTATTAGCTGAAACTGGCATAGAAAAGGCTCCAGTCTGCTTATGACAAGCTGCACTGAAAAGGACATATGAGAGAAACAAAAAACCCACTAAAAATAATTGTCATGCTTCCTATAAATATAATTTAATTATTTTAGTTCTGCTGTGATGAAATAACTGTTAGTTAAAGAGTAACATATTTTTGTCTCTGGCTTGGACTGAAGTCAAATTAGACTTTCAAAGGTACTCTTTAAAATACAAAAAATCCCTCACCTGCTCCTCTAACTCTTCTAAGTAAAATTTACATAATTTGATATCAGAATACTGAATCATGTAAGGATCAGCCTTGAGTTCCTGTGTAAAGTCACAAAGGTATTTTTTAGCCACTTACTGATAGCAGTACTGAAAGAAAGGCCTGTCTGCATTTACTGATCGTAACAGCAGCAGTAACATGGAATTCTGGATGAAAATAGAAGTACAAGGAGCAAAATGATTCTTCATACAATGTCCAAATTTAATCATAAATTCACTGAAGCTATTAGTTTGTCCCAAATGTTCGCTGCATTTATCCTTCTGAACACATCAGAAATCAGTTTGTTTTTACCATGATTCTACTGAATTTTAAGAATACAAAAACATCATTCCTTTTCTTCATTTCTTCCTCAGAAGTTTTTTCAGAAAACAAGAAGGCCAAAAGCCAAACCCATCATTACCATGAATTTGTCTCTGAGGTAGGCCAGCTACCAGCAGAATTTCTGGGCATGTCATCATCTTTTGTACTAAAGAGTTGTCCAGCTCTTCCAAACCTGGCCCAAACATAGCAAAGCGAGGTTCTGCCTGAGTGACCAGTGATTGCAAAAAGGAAGTCACAGTCCCATACCGGGGACGGCTCGATTTCAAACTTCTTCTACCCTGAGGACAGCTCCTTTTATATCTGTTTAAAATAGATGTAACTAGAAATTAAACACAAAATACAAAAGAGGTATTAATCAAACAAATTAATTTAGGCCCCACATTTCTTATGCTTTGCTTCTGGTACAACTCAAAGCATAGGTCAAAAATTATAAAGTTCCAAACTGATGGTTTCAAGCACCAGTACAAAGCAGACAAAAGCATCAGGCCTTTTAAAGTCCAAATAGCGACTTTTTGGGCCTCAGTACACTTCTATCTACAAATCTTTCAGTTTATTTAAAAATACAATAAAAATCACTAATTTCCCGTCCTCACTTGAAAACACAATATAGGTAAAATAACATCAAAGCAGAAGAGTCACATCAAAAATGTAATTTTAAAAATGAGCCTTCTGATTGCATTTTAAACCTTAATTAAACTCTTTTGCATTTATAACAAGTAACCACCTGAAAAGAAACATTTCCCCTATAGTTAGAAAGCATGCAAGCTGTGGAAAGAGACAAGTGTTGTCTGCAAACTTATATGCTCGTTTGGTGTGGATGCTAGAAGGCATGGAAAGACTGGTAATTGAGATGAAAAAAAACCAGACATCCTAGAGCAGCAACTTGAGTTTGCTTCTGGAGTCATGGTAGGCTGCTGCTGAACAAACCTCTTCAAGGAAGCATGACATGTGTGCTCCTTTATATCCACACTGAATGTTTCAGTTGAGATCAGCAAAACAGCTAAGTGCATGCAGACACAATGGAAATCAGTGACAGATGGTTTCAAATTAGTGATTCAGACCTAAACAGATTCAAATCCAATTTCAAAATCAGCTCATATTTTGCACATCAAATTCTGTGGGTACTGTTCCCACCTGTTAAAAGAGGATGAAGGGCACGGAGAATGCAGAAGTTAGTGCATTTACCACAAAGCAGTGTATTAAGGACCACCTTTGGAAAATGTAACTGCAAATAAATCAGAAATCCCAAAAACATCTACAGACCACTACGGCAAATCAAGGGAACTGAATGAAGTTTAGAAAAGAAATCACCACAAACTAACTTGTTTCAAGAGTTCTTCACGGTCACCCCAACATATTGTGTTGCTATGCTTTTCAACTATATTAGCTGAAACCAGTCTTTGTCTTACAGCCTTTGACAATCAGACCTAAAACAATACGACTTGTTATTCTGTGCACATTCTGTGCACTTTTTTATTATTAGGTCTTCCAAATAACATGAAAAACAATGGAGATTCATTTCACTTGCTGTAGTTTGAAGACTTCTTGGTACTTTTATGAAAATAACTGCCATGGCACTGAGAGCAAAGAACACTTCATTATCAAGATCAACAGTAAGCAGTATTTCTGTGCCACAGGAGACAGACAGTTTACAAAAAGCTGTAATTTTTTGTAGCATTAGCATTGTTTTTTTTACAATGTTTTACATTCTTGTTGAGCTTCAAACAGAAAGAGCTGACCAGACCATAGAGCAACAGGAAATTTTATTTCCAAAATAAACAATGGATTTGAGATACATCAAAATTTAAATAGCAGCTTCCAGCAGAGCTTTATTTCTGTAAATATGAAACATGCCTGTGGGCTGAATATTACTGCTGTAGGCATACTTGGAAGTCATGTAAGAGAATATGGAGATACTTACACTGCCATGTAATCATACAGTGCATTGTCGCTGACCTCTGAAAAGGCTTTATTAAAAATCTCCTCATCTGGAAGAGATTTCCAATCAATAGATGTCCAAGAGGGAAGATCCCGCAGGAGAAAATACCTCCATAACAACGGGTCTTGCACAGCTACCCTCCAGTAACAACTCGTGCTTCCCAAGCGGCACAAATCTTGGGGCGAGAGGAAGGACATGATGTTCAGCTGCACGTCGATCTGAAAACCATTGAGAGGAGCGGTTTAAGAACTCCCGAATTCAGCAGTGCAGAAGGACGGGGTGGGATGCAGCGCTTTGCCCCCCGTTTCCCGCCCCACCGGGCCCCGCTCACCGGCAGCGTCTGCAGGGCGCTCTCTCCCCCCGCGCTGTCCGGGTGCGCCGGCAGCGGGGCGGGCGCGGTGCCCCGCATCCAGCGCTCCCGGAGGAGGCGCAGCCCGCCCCGCACCGCGGCCTCCAGGCCGGCACCGCGCGGCTCCGCCGCCGCTGCCGCCGCCGCTGCCGCCGCCATGGCACCGCCCCCGCGCAGCGCCGCGCACGCTCCGGGACCGCCGGCACCGCGCCCCGCTCCGGCCCCGGGCCTGCTGGCACCGCGCTCAGCTCCGGCCCCGGGCCCCGCTCCGGCACCGCCGCTCCGGCCCCGGCCCCCGCTCCGGCACCGCGCCCCTGCCCACGGTGGCTTCCGCACCCACGCCCCAGCACCGCACTGCACTTTGGACCGCGGTCCGGGAGTCCTTGGAATGCGAGTTTTTAATGCAACGGAAGTACACATTTCGGTTGGGAAAAAAAAAAAAGTCAGTGACGAAGAATGTGCTCTTACGCCACGAGTTTTCTTCTAGCACAGACAACGCAGTGGATCTTAGTTGTGAGATTTCACAAAGTAATGCAGCATTTGTTTTGCAGTTGTTGTGTTCCATCCTTGACCTTTTAAGGGTCCCTCACATACGGCCGCATACTTTGTTAACATATTTCTCCCCGTTTCTTGGAAATCCAGCGATATGCTCTGTGATCTGCTGCCCAGGCCACTGTTAGACACAGGATCTACTGCCTCAAGGCTTTCCTGCTTCCCTTCTCCACAGTGTTTCAGTCCCCAGTAGCACATTTCTCCACTGTACATCATTGCCAGTAAGTGAGTGTCACTAAATATACCTGGAAAAATAATTTAGAGTACTTTATTGTTCTGCTATAGGAAAGTACACAGCTTGTTAATTCTTTTTCAGTAACAATGGGGAAGAAAAGTCCAAAAAGACAGTATAAGTATATAATTATATAAATACATAATGCCCAGAAGAAAACCATGGATCAAGACCATGCTCATTTCTCTGTCCAGTTTGGGCCCTCCACAATGTTAAAATCTTTTAAGACTGCCATATAAATATTATTTCTGTAGTTTTGTTTGCCTAATTATCTCATGGAATTTCAGTACTTCTTTACAGCCTCTTTGGCACAGGCATGACTGTACATATTTACTCTGGAGTATTTCTGTGCCTCCCACAGTTTAAGCCTACAAGATACTGTCTGAGGTCATCTTAACTCATGTTAACCAGAGCAGCTTTATTAGTATTTGAATTCAAAGGCACATGTGTCTTTCACCAAAAAATAAAATCTCTAAATAAATCCACACCTTGACTTTACATTATGGAGCTATATAGCAGCAATGCCACTTTCAGATGAAATTAAACAAGAAGGTGCTGCATATCCTGCTACAGTCAGAGAAGAGCTGGTTTTGAGTGTGCTCAACGTGGACCTCATGTCCTCAGCACCAGCTGGTTTACCTTACAAATCCCCTCCTGCTGTGTCACCATACCTGCACCACACTAATGCAGCCTCAGATCCTCCTAGAAACACTCAATGGAAATGAAACTTACATAAAGTGGTGACAAAGAATATTTGCCAAATTTAACCAATTCTGCATATAGTTTTTACCTGCATGAAGTCTGTAATTGTGTTTGTGCCCCTGCTGTCCTAGAGCTAAAAGGGAAGATCAATATGTGAACCTCTGGCACCCTCTGCAGTCATATTTGTGCCCTAAACATCTGACAATGGTGAACTGGATGGTTCACAATAAAATACTGTGTATAAACACTGCCAGCATAAAACACTACTGTGCATCAAACCCTCATTGCCTCAGTTCACCTCCCTCCAGTGTACTCATAAAACACCAAGAAAATGAGCGCTGACACCTCCTAAAATTCATGAGTTTAAAAAGAAAGGGGAGACACTTCCCTGCTTATTTGCCTTATTATCTTCTTGTTCTAAAAAGTGTCAAGTCGTGAACATAAATTAGGTCAAACAATAAACACACGCAAAAAAGCATTTCATAAAGTGAAGCAGTTATTAAGAGGAGTGGGTTAAAAGGTTTTTTGGAGTTATTTTTTGGTTTTTTTTTTTACCTTCACTGAGTAATCTAGCTGTGTCTTTATCTTGATGTGAGATATCTTCATCTAGCTGAAGAGGGCATCTAAAGCTAAGCATCTTCATCAAGTACTGAACTCCATCATTAAGACACTGAGTACAGTTAAAAATGAGGAAAAAATAAGTTCTCATTAAATTAATGATACGCAGAAATACTTCTTCCTACGAAGCCCCAAAATCCTAATTAAAGAAAAAAAACATAACAAAAAAAAACCCAGCCATATTTTAAAAGTCATGACTCAAACTTTAAAGCCCACAGAACATTTTTTCATCTCCTGTACCTTTTTAAATGTGGCAATGTTTTCTCGTAGCCATTCACTCCTTTCTTTTGCTGTGTGGCAATACATGTAAAGCAGGGCTCCTTTTCTCCAGTAAAGACATTCTAACAACTCTGCACCAAGGATGTTGAGGGGCTGAAATAAAATCCAACAAACTGGTCTAACACAAAAATAAACCACCTGAACTACTTATATGCACTGGCACACATGCAAACACTGTGTAAATCTCTTATTTCAGGGACTGTGTTTGACAGCAACACTCAGAGAGAGACAAGGCTAGCCTACCCTAACACTGTAGGTCAAATAGAAGTGTTAACTGCCTGTGGAATCATGAAATGTTAGCAAGAGAACTTCTGAGCACACAACAAGGCATTTGAAACAATATTTTCAGGAATCCCTATTTAAATACCAAAAAGACTTGAAAATGTTTCAAAATACTTCAAATTCTGCCCATCAAAAATACAAATACTATGTCCCATTTCAGATTTTTGTTTTTAAATAATGAAATAATTCGCCCTCTGGCTACTCACTTCTTTTATGCCGCATTCCCTCACTAGGTCCTCTGGTTCTGAAAGAACAGAAATAAGTTCTTTAAGTTTTTGCAAGGCAGATTCTTCTGGAAAATCTTCATCCACAAGCTGGTTTTCCTCAAAATATGTGATGTCTAGGACTGCCTATGAAAACAAGAACATATTCAAAGCAGAAATGCTACTGTCAAAATAATCAAATGGGTGTGTGTTTTAACAGAGAAAATTCATTAGCTTATAAAACATAACAATTCGAATTTAGTTTACAAAAGGTGCAAGTTAAAAGTATTGAAGTACTGGTGATGGTGACTGCCAAGCCAAACCCCCTTCTGTCCCTAAAGTAACAGCACGAACGACTCCAAGTTATCCAAGTCAGAAGCAGTTCTGTGCTTCACAGACGCCCACCACACACCCCCAAGTAACTGAGCCGCCTTTCTGCCCCACCCTCCTTTTTTTACACCAAACCGTCCTTTTACACCACAACACATTTTCTTGAAAGGTAGTTTGATGTCCATAACAATGTACCTGGGTATAGAGCTGAAAAAGCGTGGAAGGATGTTCTTTCCCTTCGTTGCAGAGGTCCTTCAGCTTGTCCAGATGAGCAGAGCCTTTCGCTAAGAAGGTATCTGAGGGAAGAACACAATGCTCTCTTAGCACCGATAAGCACTCAGCAGGAGCCTTACACGCTCTCCTTTCACACATGGCTTTATCATCAATCCTTGGGGCATCTTCAAGAGCGGCTGAATAATAATAATACAGCACCGAAGCAGGCCAGTCATCCTGTCAGACCGCACCTTTCATGATTAAATTAAGGCCATCAGCGGCCAGGCTCTGATGCTGCCAAGCACACGCCATATGCGAAGATGCCCTCGGGGCCGCCCGTGCCCTCGGGGCCTCCCGCGCCGCCCCCGCCCCCGCTCCCGCTCCGTCCCCGCTCCCCGCTCACCGCGGGCCCCGGGCGGGCCGAGCCGCCGGCGCAGCGCCGCCACCCGCGACCGCAGCGCCGCCGCCGCCATGGCGGGCCCGCGCGCGGCCCCTCCGCGCAGGCGCAGCAGCGCGAGCCCGGGGGCGGGAGCGGCTCCGGGACAGCGGGGAGCGGGCAGCGGGGCCTGGCGGTGCCGCCCGACCCCGCCGGGACACCCGGACCCCGATCCTGCCGGGACACCGCCGGCCCGCCCGCCCCGTGCGCACTGTTGGCTGGGACTGCGGTTCTGGGCTTGTGTGGGTGTGAAAGGTCTTTCATAACAGACGGGTGTGGCGTCTGCAGTGCCCTGTCCGTCTCACGGGGAGAGACCCTGTGTTTATAGAATTTACGGAATCAACTTACAGCTCGGAAAAGACCTCTGGTTCCAACCTGTTACCGAATATCACCATGTCGACCCGGCCATGGTACTGAGTGCTATGTCTTGTCTTTTCCTTAAACAGTTCCAGGGACAATGACTCCACCACCTTCCTGACAGCCCATTCCAAGCTCTAATCACCCTTTCCGTGAAGCAATTTGGAACAACGTTTTGTGATGTGTTTTGTGAAATACTTCGTGAAACAGTACTATGTCCAGCCTAGACCTCCCATGGCACAGATTGAAACAATTTCCTCTCCCTGTCGCTGGTTGCCTGGAGAAGGAGCTGACCCCCGCCTGGCCACAGCCTCCTGTCAGGCAGCTGCACAGAGTGATAGAGTCACCCTGAGCCTCCTCCAGGATAAACACCCCCAGCTCCCTCAGCTGCTCCTCACAGCACTTGTGCTCCAGACCCTGCCCCAGCTCCATTGCCCTTCTCTGGACTGGTTCCAGCACCTCGATATCTTTCCTTGAATTGCAGGGCCCAGAGCAGAATTTGAGGTGTGGCCTCGGCAGTGCCCAGCACAGGGGGACAATCCCTGCCCTGGCCCTGCTGGCCACACCATTGCTGATCCAGGCCAGGATGCCATTGGCCTTCTTGGCCACCTGGGCACAGCCTGGCTCATGTTCAGCTGCTGTCACCAGCACTCCCAGGTCCTTTTCCACTGCAAAAATTTGACTGGAGTTTTGCCCCTATCAATGAATGCTTTCCAGCCTCACTGCAAAATATGTGTTGTCCATCAAACAAACCAAAACAAAGGCAGCAAAGATCAAGCCCACACTTACTTTTCAATAAACATTTGTTTTAGGATTTTTTTTTAAACTACATTTTAGCACTTAGTTAAAATGCAGAAGTACAGCCATGAAAATACATTAAATAATCCTGAAACTAAATACCTTTGATTAGAGAAATTAAGCACTTGCTCCAACATTTTGTCCAGCTTTTAATAATTCACTTCAGAACTTCATAAATAATAGAGTTTGCATATATGAGGGGAAAACTGTAAGCTTTCCTTTTATTTTTAAAACATCTTCCTACTATCTGACAGTCAATCACCAAATACTTGGTGTTGTCTAGTTATAAAAGTGCTACATTTTATGACAATGTTTCCCTAGCCTTCTCTATATCTTTACCTGCCTGGAAAAAGCCAATACCACCGGTGCCTATTCTAGTAATATAAAACAAATTCACACAATATTGAGAATTTTGTCAACTTGAATATTTTGAAAGAATAATTGACTGAAGACATTTTCCCATTTTGAGGTCATATGCTGTTTATTCTGTCATTGCCTATGTTCCCCCAAAGTACCTAAAACAACCAACCAACCAGCCAAGCAAGCAAGCAAGCAAGCAAAAACTCACCAAGCCTTCCCCTCCCTGCATCCTCTGAAAATAAAAAGTGTCATTTACTGGAGTACTTTAGAAGTGAAAAGCTGTCTGCTTACAGGCAGAATTATTTTTGCTGTTATCTGTCTTATGTCTTATGAAAGAGTTGCCAAACAGATTAAATACAACAAAAAAAAAGGAGAACCTTGAAAGAAAAATTGTGTTTTCTTCCCAAAATGGTTTGATTTATAGACGAAATAAGAGTTTTGATTGGATATGTATTGTTCATTCCTGCATAGTTGATATTCAGATGCAATTTTTCATCAAAGGAACAGCTGTGTTAAGAATACCAAAAGTATTCTGGTAGCTAACCTGTGAGTGGAGGAGATGGTGCTTCATGCCTTAAGTGAAATACAGCACTTTCCATGTTGTCAGCTTTGGGACTGAAAAAGGCTTGTGAGATTGAGACATCCTCTTCTTCAGATCCTTTGCTTGCTTGGTCCTTACTTCTCTTCAATCCACAGATTTAAGTGTGGCTTTTTTCATACCTAGTCAAGTGGACAGGTGCATCAGCCCTTAATAGCAAAGGAGATGTCACCCAGCCTTCAAGATGTCTCTTGTAAAAAAAAAAAAATAAAGAGCCCCAAACAACCTAAACCAGAACAAAACACCAAATAGTTGTATGTTGACTCATCTGATAAAGGAAGCGGTATTTTTTCTTCCTGTGCTTCAGGCACTGCTGCAGCTCACTTTAGTTGTATCCATTTTAAAAGCTATGTGTATGCGCAATGACTGTTTTTTCCCAGAAATTGTTATCCACTCTTTGTGTAAATATCCAGTGAAATTGGTTTTGACATCAGTTGCTGAGATGAAAGAGGTGTGTTTCTGTTAATACCAAGCTGGTAAAATAAAAGCTGTTACAAAGATTAAAAAAAAGGTGGTGACACACAATTGTCTTGGGATATTTTTAGTGTTTGGTTTTTTATTTCCCCCAACTTGATTTTTATCATTAAATGTGAAAGACATCTCTACAGGCATTTTTCTTGACATTTGTTTCTCTCATACCCCACATACTCCCACTGGGAGCTGGTTTGTGAGGAACAGAGATGACAGGAATTCTGGGCAAGTAACTTGGAGACCGCAGAGCCTGGAAAAGGGTTGGGAGGCTGAACCAGCATGGGGTGCTGCCTCCTCACTGCAGCTGGCAAGCCCTCACCCCAGGCAGCCTCTGCTTCTCTCCTGCTGGGACTGGGCTCTGAACAGCCTTGTGCCCATCCCTTCCCCAAGCTGTATTCCCTTGGGCACTAAACCCCCAGGCTCTGTTTTGTAGTTTATGGAGCTGCTGTGCCAGCCTCTTCCTCGCACCATGCAAAGTGCACCATTCTGAAGGTGAAGGACAAGGTGTCTGATTATTTGAGGGAATGGTGATCTCATTTGCCTTATTTTTCGCTTTTGCTTAGAACCTGTTTGAGCGAAATCTCTTTCTGTCGGATATTTCAAGGAGAGTGGACTGGTTCAGGATTTGCTACCTCTCACCATTTTTCTCAGAGCTTGGGAAATGTAGCATTTAAATTTCTAGAGCTTCACACGAAGGTGCATCAAATATTTTTCTGAATATTTCTATGTTTAAAAAGAAACTCTGAGCGACACCATAAATTATGAAGTTAAAAAATTGTTCACTTCATATTCTAGGGAACAGTTAAGATAAAATGATCTCTGGTGAGGGAATTCAGGTGGAATTTGTGCTCTTTCGGTGCCTAGCACTACCTTTTTTTAAGGGTACTGTTATTAATATGGATGAGGTAAGGTGTTTGCTGTTTAGAGACATGCTCTGTTCCTAAATTGATGGAAGAACAGGAAGACACACTGTTGTTGTGTGTCAACAATGTGGTTGATGGAAGAGGGAAAGCTAGCAGGATTTTTGTCCTTCAGGGGCAATTGCCACTATAGTTCTGATATTTTCGGTTCGTATATAGATACTCTTTGTGTATATTTGCATATATGTATACATGGTACAAATTAAAGTAGATTCTGTAGATTGCTACATTGGATTCTGTAGAATCCGAACCACATGCTCTTTTCCCTCTGGTGTGTGTGTTTAAATATGTGTCTGCTAGAGAATAGGCTGGTTGTAATGATACGCTTGGGAATTATTTTTGTCCTGTGGTATTCCATCCACAATTGCTAACTGCCCTGATGTATGTAACTGTGAAACTGGGCTAGCCCAACATGTCCAAATACCTGAAAACTTGGAACATGCTAGGATAAGTAATGTATTGGATATACATAGTTACTCTGCTTTAGTAGCTTTAGGACATATATTATTTATATTGCAAGTTAAAGAAACAGTGCTTAAACACAAGAGAGTTGTTCCTTTGTGTATTTAATGTTATTTAAACTAGGGAAATGTCTTTAGCTTTAATAAAAAATACAGTATCATCTAAGAAATGCAGATTTGCACAGCAGTAATTGATAAATTTTTATCATTATTAGCAGGTTCGAGATCTTTTGAATTGTGCAAATTTTCTTAAACTGTGACACTTAAAATAGGTAATATTTATAATAACCTCAAGGCTGGAAGGAACTCATAAGGATCAGCAAGTCCAACTCCCTAATGTCCAACCTGAACTTCCCCTGGTGCAGCTTCATTCCATTTCCTCATGTCCTGATGTAGGTCACCAGAGAGGTGAGATGAGCGCCTTCCCCTCCTCTGCCCTCCTTTTCCTGGTCAGGAGGGAGCAGATTCCTGTGAGGTCACCCCTCAGCCTTCTGACTCCTGACCGTTTTGCTCTCTGGAAAAAAAGCTTATTTGTTTCCAGCAAACTAGTCCTCTGACCAGAGGTTACAAAGCCTGATGATCACTGGATTCCTTACTACTTGCTGTGGTTATGAATTGACCTGTGGAAACCCAGGGCACCAGGAATATTTCTCTGTCTGCTTTGGGGTGTCCTGACCCCCATGGGAGCACTGACTTTGACCCTCATTCATGGAGAAAGTTTCCTAGACTTCAAGCTAGATTAGAATACACAAAAGTGTGAAAATAGATTATAGAGAGTAGTGTAGGTGTATCACTTGGTGAGAAATTTAGGTTTTGGGATTTTTAGTATGTTGTGGATGGAAGCAAGATGGAGGGCACAGGGTGTCACCCTGGGTTTCTTCTTCATACTTCTTCTTCCTTCTTCTTCTTGGGTTTGGGTGGCATTTTGTAATTGGGCAGAAAAGTCTGCATTGCAGGCTCTGTGGGAGCAGTTATTGGGTTAAAAGGGAAAATAATCTAGGTGTCAGTTCTTAATTGGATAGTTTAGTCTTAAAAGACCTTGTAACAAGGGGTTGTTAGCCATTTTGTGCCTTCTAATGAAAAGCTGCCAAACTCACAGTAGTGAGACTGTTTTACTGATAAGAAATAATAAACACTTGAGTCCGAACACAAACTGTCTCAAGTGCCTTCAATCCAGACCCAGAGAAACCAACAACTGGTACCGCCACATACTCCTAATGTTAAGGAAAAAAAAAGGGGGGGGGGGAAGATTATGGGGAGGTGGAAGTAATTAGTCATGGAAAACATAATAGTGGAATTAGAGACATAGTAAGATTAGATAAGACCTGATCATACAAGATCAGAAGTTGTTAGATTTATTCCGTAACTAGCAGATTCCTAACAGTTTTAGAGTCTGTGGTCAAAATTTGTGTTTAAACCAACAAGCAGAGTACCATGGATGTTAATATAGATGTATTTGGCTAGTTTGAGTTTGTAGCAAATAAAGCAGCATAGCATGCTTCAAGTCCTGTAGAAAATAGCAGAAGCTATAATAGGATACAGCATCTTAGAATGACATGGAATTACTGTGGTTTCAAAAATAAATATTTGCCCTTTTTTTGCAAGCATGAATAATTAGTTGAGGAGTACAAGAAGATTTGGTTATAAAAATACTTGAGTAAAGCTAAATTTATTAAAATGTGTTGCAGAATATTTGGTCCTCCACTTGTCTTTCCTCACTGTATTATTTGAAGTAGATATTTCTCTTAATGATTATAAGCAATAAATATTTGTATTTATGCCCAGAAAATAAGAAACAGAGGTCTTTATTTACTGTATGTTAGCTTCATGTGTTTGTTGTAAATAATAATATTTCTAATAGTATCTGATGGTCAATAGTATGGTAATCTCCTTTAACATTCTTCAAGTTCAAAAAAGGAACTTTTTTCCTTTTCAAAAAAGGAACTTTTGCTTCATGGCTTTGAAATTACCAGGGAAGGGGAGTAAAACTGGAATTTATTCAGAATAATGCTAAGGAAGTGGAAAATCATTACCAAATATTTCCTTCATGTTTGTGGGATTAAGGACTATGAAGTGATTTCCAGAATCTAGAGTCATATGGAATAATATTATGGGATTATTCATAATGTCATTATTCATGACATTACAAAGGGCAGTATCAAATTCAGTCATCCCTCTTAAAATTAGGCTACGTAGTCTGAAATATATCCAGGTGAGAGCATTTGATATTCATATTGTCCATGCCAAACATAAAGTCGGAGAATAAGGGTAATCTATAATGGAATTTTACCTTTGTGTCAATAGATGTGAAATACATTTATTTTGGACAGGCATATGAATGCCAATGATTGGAAATTGTAGGTGTGTCATAATTCTGTTTACCTGATCTTATATGGCTGTTCTTTGTTCTACCTGCTTTCTATTTTATTTATAGTTCAGGTGTTGCCCTGACAAAATATGAACCTGCTGCTTTCTTACAGCCTGCTACTGGAACAATGTGGTACTGGACTTGAAATAGGTTCTGAACATAGAAGGTAGTTTATCAGTTTGATATCTGGTTGTTAGAGTGGCATGCACTGAACTTTGATCTTGGAACTGCTATCTTTTAAAGTGACCTTCCTAGAAGAGGGGAGCATTAAAGACTGACATATAGGAACTTCTTGCTGTTTGAGAGAGATCTGAAGAAATTTCTTTTTAAAAAGGAATCATAAATCTTCTGTACAAGAAGATCTATAAGTAATGAAATGGTTTGTTTTCAACAGGCAGGGAAACCTGGGTTTGTTTATTACATGGTTAATGAACAAAGAATGGTGCGTACACTGTAGGCCTTCATCCAGAGGAATGGTGTGCCTGCCACGTCTCGTTTATTACCTTCTGTCTGTCAATGTTGGTCTGGGAGAACTTGCTTACATCAGTCTTTGTCCCAGTCTCCAAATGTTACAAATGTTTGTAATTTATGGTATTATTTCACAGTCAACTTAGAGCAAACACAGAAGTAATGTTCTTTGGTCAAACAGACTCTTGTCAGTTACTACATGTTCCCGTCTTTAATTGTATTAGTTCTAGTGTGATGGTTTGGTTCAGAGCATCTCTTGTTTGACTGAATGCTGCCCATTTCTTGCACAGACCTAGTGTGCAGCTGAATTATCAAGCTGATCTGAATATCTGTAAAATGAGACTGTAGCTTCGTTCTGAAACTGTTATGTGTAGCATCCACAGAGAGAATCTTTATTTGGCATTTACTGAAGTTTTTTTGCCTTCGTAAGAGGATTTATACAGTTAATTCCCTTGGATCATAGCAAAATTAAATCCACTAATTGGGGTGTTTTATTAATCTACGTAATGCTTAGCACTAAAGCTTTTCTTTTCTTCTGGGGTTTGTCTTGAGGGCAAAAACCCAAACCAACCAATCAACATTCCTGAAAGGATCATGCAGTGGATAAGAATGAATGTAATCGAGATAGGTGTCATGCCTTAGTCTGGCAAGCATTACTCTTGGAAGAAAATTAGTTTCATCAGCTACTTGGGTCTCTTGACACGTCTTCTCACTCTCTATGACACTGACTTTTAAATTGTGCTTACATGATTGCATCTTTCAGATTACTGTGGTTGGAAGGCTCATCCATGTTAAAAGCCTCCTGACCCCTCTTCCAGTACTACAGTTGGATGTTCAGCTATGGAAATTGATGCACTGCCCTTGCTTGAGACAGAAGTCCGTGTTTGTTGTACGTGTGTTGCAGAGGAGGACGTGAGGTGTCTGTGGCATCCTGGTTGGTTTGCTGGAAATCTGCTACCTTTGAGTGCAACTGCCAAGAGTACCTTCTTGAGCCTATGCTCAACTAAATACCCCATCCTCTGAAGTCATTAGAAAATAAATACAAATATACTGAATTTGATGACCTAATCTTGTCAAAGGTAATTCCTCTGTTACAGTGTGCAACTGTTGAAGGAGCAAACTATGATAATGATAGTCAAGGTTTTTACCCTGTGAGGTAAACAAAAAATTCAAGATTTTTAACAAATTTTCTGATTCCTGCTGTGCATAACTGGCAAGCTAAGTGAAATTCTTCAAGTGATTGCTTGAATTTATTAACAATACAAATATGCTACAATTGTGCTACAATATAAATGTACTAAACTATCATGTTTATCGCTTGGATAAATAATCTAGTCATGCAATTATGCATTCTAAAATTATGTGGGAGTCTTGAGACCTTTTTGCCATTCCCATAGCAATTAGTTTCAATCCAATCTTACTGGTTACCATTGCTACTAAATGTTCTCTATGCCAAATTTGCTACAGAAGTAGCACTTCATTGGTGCCTGCTACTGCTAGTCTTAAGTGAGAACGGGCATTGGTACAGAGAAGACAAATGCCAAAGACCTCAGGGCCATTTGTGTCAGAGTTCAGCAGGATGCCACAGGGTGTCACCAATGTGCTCAGTACAGTCCAGCTTTTAACCAGGACATCTCATGGAATTGATGGCAATGTGGAATGATTATGTTTACTGAAACTGCAAAACTCAAAAACCAGAGCATGGAAGTCTTCATCAAAGAAACAAACTGGCCCCAGAAAGAAACTATCTCTGATGAGATGGTCGGATATGCTGAAATTGAGAGCAAGAAGCCCAAGAGTTTTGCAATAAGCAACTGTGTGCTTGTAAATGCAGGGAATCTGCTGCTTAGGCTTAGCAGCCTTCAGAGTTCCTTCTGAGTGTGTACTTGTAGAACCAGTTTTAAAATCAGACAGATTTACTTTACCAAAACCAGGGGGTGGCTGAAGGAAAACATGGTACTCTAAGACTCAAGGATCCTAAGAGGCCTTCTAAAAAGATAGAGAAGTGAATTGTAGGAGTTCATTTTAATTCACCTTCCAAAAAAATTATCAGTAAAAGTTTCATATTTTTCCATTTATCTTGTGTGCAAGTTGTTATTTTTCTTACTAATTCTATTAATTTGCTTGTGACTGAGAAATGGGATGTCACTGTAAAGGGCTGTCTGTTTTTAGACATGCAAGTTTTGGACTGTTGAAAATATGAACCCAGCCATTGATAAGCTGCCCATTCTAAGGGGGAAGCTGTTCCAACCCCTAGACAGCTGCTCTTCTGCAGTTGGATGGACTAGAGGAATTAGGAAAAACAATTAGCATCCAAACCAGTTGGAAGATGGATTGGCACTTGGTTTTTTCAGTGCATGCATTGAATTGTCTCCCTTGTCAGTAGATGATAAAGTTATTACAAGGGCTTAGACTACATGCATGAGTTTGCATGCTAGATTCTTGTAGACAAGAAATGGTGCTTTCTAATTTAGCTCCACACCCACGAAATAGATGTCAAAGTCCAAGTTTCAAAGAGGAAACCACTGTTGCAGGCAAAACCTGATGACCAGGCAGGTGTTGCCTTTCTTAATTTACAGCCCTGGCAGCTTGGCCTTGTAGTCTTACTCCATAGCACTAGTGAGGTGTGGGATGGGGTGAGAGCATGTGATCTGTTTACTGTGTATAACATCTGCAAAAGAATACCTGCATAATCTTATTAAGGCTCTGTATTCATTTTGTATGTTGTGTATCAAATGGAAGGAATAAATTGGTTTACTAGCAGTTTTACAAAGTCTACCTCAGTTCTGTTTTTATGGTACATTCCATTGCTCTTAAGGTTTATTTGAAAGAACCCTTTGCAGCTTATTAATGTAACATTGCATTGCAAAATCCAGAAAAGCCTGTTACAGTAGCACTACCAAACATGAACTGACTTGTCCTGTGAGAGCTGCTCAGGATTCCTGTTTACAGTTTCTTGTTTCTGCAGCTACTTTTGCTGTGCTTACCCTTACAGCACCATTGGTATGGAGTGTAAAAAACACCATTGTTTCAGTTTGATCAGAAGGTGTGGGGGGAAAGACTTTCCGATTCTGTTGCATTCCTGCGCCAGAAAATTCCTGACAGATGTGAAGAGTCAGAGGGTAGTAGCATTTTCTGAATAGGCATTCATACCATCCTCCATAAATATCAAATACACAAACATACAGAACTTGTGCAGCTGACGTCTGCAAGTATCTGCTGAATAGACATTTTGAGGTTTTCTCACTCCTGCTGTAAAGGAATGATAAGTCACTTTTCCTTTCTCCAGAACTGTTAGACATACCGACTGTCACTGTCAAAGGTTATTGCACTTAACTTATTTAGGCAATATTAATACCAGTTACTAAATGAGCAATATATACTTGTGGATAGAAATGCCAAGGATCATGCTGAGTAACAGACTCTGTAGTTCTGTTTAAAGAAAAATGATACCTTAAGTGCTGTATAATTAGACCTTGTAAGTACTGTGGTTTTGAATTGAGATGCAGCATTTGCAGTGGGGAGAAAGTTTGAAATTCTGCCATTTTTTAAGACTACCAAATTGCAGTAACTTAATTGCAGTACTTAATTGTTGATTTAACTACTGATATTTCAGTGGCTACTTCTCAAGTGCTGTCAAGGTTAATAATTTGCTGTGGTAACTTAATTCTCAAAATTTGCTGAGTATAAAATATTCAGTGGCTTCTAAAAAGTTCTGCATATTTGCTTCTCTTAGCTTGTGATAATGATATGATAGTCTGACAAAATATAGAAGCTTCTGTATAATTTATATGAAAGTAGGGCAAATTTCTACCCAAAATATGAGTCTGGTATAAGGAAATCTGGACAAAAATGAAACCAACAACAAAAAAAACAAAAACCCTAAGATTGTTTTTCATTGTGTAGAACTCCTCATAGAGTTAGTGGGTTTTCTGCTTGTTTGGTTTGGATTTTTTTTAGCTTTATTTTAAATTTTTTAAATTTAAAAAAAGAATCTTAATTAGATGAGCTCTAGTATTCTACTGCAATATTCACTGGAACAAAAATATTTGAGGACTTACTATTATCTGCTAAAGAAGTCCTTCATGGATAAAGAACTGCTCTTGCCAAAGGGGTGTTTGTTCTTCCTTATTATGTAGCTTCACTATCCTTTCATTAGTTGGTATCCCTCTCTACCTTAAGTTTAGGACTATAAAAGGAAAGTTAGCAAAGAGATTCCTTGGGAGGTTCAAGTATTGTTCCCTTCAAAAATCTTGGCTCTCTGCTTCTCTCATTTGCTTTACATTTCCACAACCATCTAGAAAATGCCTTTTAGGGTTTGGAAGGTTTTGTTATTGTTTGTTTGTTTTCCAGTTTAATTTTGTCTTTTGTATTTATATTTAATTATGTTTGAACTTACATTTGTTTAATCCCTGCTGACTTTTAAAATATATAGTTTTAATTAGACTAGTAAGTATTTTTTTGTAATGATCTTCCTTTCACTGAAATCTTGTTAATAAGTTGAATATTTAAGTTCCCATGGCTTCCTAGTGTGATCATTAGTCATGCAGGTAGCAGCCCTTTTGTCTTCCCCTAGTCATATATTCTGTAAGTGCTATGAGTTGATCTTAAAATTGTTGAATGTATTACACAGAGCTTGTATTTTCATATTCTCATCGTATTTGTTATTATTTAATGCTTTTAGGTCAGTATCATGAGTTTTTTATCCTCCCTTTGTTTGTTTTCCATGTAGCACTCCATTCTCACAGGAATGTGAGGATGCCATGAAATAATGTTTCAATTTTTGTTGACTTGCCATCCCAAGTCAAGGGAATCAAATGGCTCAAAGATGAGTTGCAAGTGCTCTTAAATTAATAATATAAATAATACTTTAGTATTTTGAGTAATAATCAAAAATACTGAAAAACCGAACTCTTGTTTCAGAACTGGGACCTATTACCATGTTGAAGATAAGTTTAGGTGTTGTCTGTGCATTCTAGCTGCTGCATAGTTAAGTGAGCTTTCCCTTCTCTTTGGCTCCATATATGGCTTTCATGCCTCACTAACTGAATTTTCCTGTAAAGTTCCAGTGGGTCTGAAAGAAAGGTAAATTCCTAAATTTTAATTAGCTAAAGCCTGGGTCAAGTATAAATTAATTTAAGGGAAAAAATCATTGAGAAACAAAGTTCTTTACCTCAGAATTCCAGTTCTTACTCCTGTGCAGGTAAATCAAACCTCTGAACTACCTGCTCACTCTTTCATGGCTTCTTTGGACAATATTATTTCACCGTATTGGTATGCTGACTTTGACATCTTATGCTTGGTAGTAGTATAAGTAAGCTGGTGTTATACAGTGTACATAATGATTAACCTGTGGTAGCTCCAGAATGTCTACCTGCTGACTTGTTTTGGGCACCAAGGGTTCAAAACTCTCCTCATTTGTAAATGCTGTTCAATTTGGAAAGTGTTTTGACTTACATTTACTGCTGTCATGTGATTTACTTCACTAAACAAAAATAATATATTGAAAAATTCTTGATAATTTTAGAGACTTGTTTCACACTAGCTGCTGAGTTGTAGTTCTCATTGTGTGAGGAGCTTTCAGACATCTTAAGTAAAGGTTGATCTACTGTCCTTTCTAAGCTACTCCAGAAAAAAAATCATTTTATCTACTCTTACAGTAATGTTTGGAACTTTTCTAAGCCAAAACAAAATGCTTTCTGTCCAAAGCATGTGAACTTTGCAATTAAAAAAAAAAAAGTGGGTTAACATAACCTGTATCACCTGATAAGGAAAATTTAGTTAATAAACTAATTTATGTAAGTAGACCAAGCAGTTTTGCATAATAGATATTCCAAGGAGGTATTAAT
This sequence comes from Camarhynchus parvulus, assembly GCF_901933205.1. Taxonomy (NCBI): domain Eukaryota; kingdom Metazoa; phylum Chordata; class Aves; order Passeriformes; family Thraupidae; genus Camarhynchus; species Camarhynchus parvulus. The sequence goes on from NC_044601.1 coordinate 56,575,435, forward strand.
AGTCATCACTGTACCTACTGCATGCAGTCAGCCCCTTTCCTTCAGTCTGCAAGGAGGAGCACTGCTGGAATCCCAAACAGTGCAAACTCCATGCAAAATAAATGCTAGTTTGGTATATAACAAATACTCAGTGCTGAACACTTTGATAAATTCTGGAGTGCAGTTGGTTTAAAGGAAGATGAACTGAACTGAAGAGAATAAACTTTCTTTAGACAAGTTTTTCCATGCTTAGGGAATTTTTGTCATGAAAGGAAACATGACTTAAGGAATTTACTTGTTTATACAAGATTTAGGTAGAACCAAGTTTCAGAAATCCAGTGAAACTTTTATACTAATGCTTAGTCCCATAAGAATACAAGCTGTGCTGTTATCTTGGTTTTAGTTTATTATGTCCCTGTAATTTGTAGCTTTTTTCACCGGGCACCATCCCAAACTTAACTGACTAGCTAAATATGGTGAGTAACTAGAAAACTACTGAAAGCCTTCACAATAGTGAAGGAGTCCCCACCACTTTTCACTGGTATCTGCAAGGTTTGCCTGTTATGTGAACTGTAAGTACAGGAACCAGCAATTTTCAAAATGCTTATATAAGAGAGTGGCAGGCCACAGGCCACCAGCAGCAAGGCGGGACCAGTGTTCTGAATAAAATGGGCGGGTTCTGCAGGAACATTTTGTAGACCAGCAGCACACTCTGAAGACCTTGTTTTCTTTGTAGCTTATCCTTCCGCATGCTGATTACCACAATGGCAAATTACAGTGAGGCTGGCAGCTGCATTGGAAACTGCCTGGAAACAAGACAAGGGTCAGCATGACCTGCCAGAAGTGTGACCTCCCGTCATGTGCATGAGGAGAATTTCTCTCTTCCTGCTTCTAAACAGCTTCTCACATTTTTTCTGTGAATCCTGTTGCATTGGGCATCTTTAGGGATGCACTGATCATTAGGGGTATTTTTAGGAAGTGTAAAAAATACCAGAGGCATATTTTGAACTTTCTTTCCCGCGGCAGCAAAAGGGCCAGAAGTTCACATCACGTGGCTGTCGCTTCAACAAGTATACATCTATTCTAGTAACATTTTCCCACCCAAACATAGCGTCCTGGGCTCTATGAGACCATGTGCTTTTTGGAGTCTGGGTCACCCTGACACTATGCCCAGGAAACTTAACCATTTAGGCTCTGCCCTTTGCTTAATTCTTCTGCTGCTAGTCCTTGGTCACAAAGTGACAACACAGAAATTTAAGCCACCTCAACTTTATGGGGGAAACGGCTGAGATGGCACATCTGAATTGTCCATCTGTGGTAATCGTGGAAAGGAAAACAGGAAAAGGAAAAGAAAACCAGGAAAAGCTCTTGTTTGCTGAAGTGATTGTAGCATTGTAACACTGGTGTGCCGCTGGTTGATAGAGTTTGCCCACTTGTGTTTTGCGCGGGTTCTGATGGTTTTTATGAACAAACTCGCTGACGATGGAGCGGAGGTATCAGTGGAGCTACAGGAGTGGGGGCTGCTCCCTCCCGTGGGACAGCGCCCAGGTCGGGCTGCCTGCGCTCGGCAGGCGCGGGACGGCTGGACAGCTCTCCCGGGTCCCGCCGGAGCCGGCGGCCCAGGGGACACCGGCGGCACCCAACCTCCGGCCACCCTCGGTCGGCGGCCCCGCCTCGGGCGCACGACGTCAGCGCACGTCAAGGCCGAGCCCCTCGCCATCCCTCCGCCGCGGGTTCCGCTGTCCCGCCGCTCCTGCTCCCCGCGTCCCGTCTTGGGCTCCCGCAGCCGACGCCCCAGCCCGGCCCGGCTCCCGACCCCGCTCCGCTCCCCGACAGCCGCGCAGCGCGAAGATGGCGGCGTTCAAATTCCTCCTGCCGCCCCTCGGCCGCCGCATCCTCCTCCCCGCCGCACGCAGGGCTGAGGTAAGGGCGAGGGGCGGCGGGGAAGGCGGGCCCGAGCCCCTCCGCCTCGCCCTGCCCGCCGGGCGACCTTGGCGAGCACCGCGCTCGCAGCCGCTCGCGCCGGGGTCGGCGTGTGTGGCGGGGGTAGCCGAGCCGCGGGTGGGCGGCCGCCCTGCAGCCCCGGGGAGGCGCTTCCCGCCCCGCGGGGAAGCGATGGCTTTGTTCGTGAGGGGCTTGTCCCGCGGCAGCCTCCGCGGGCGGCGGGAGCAGGCGGGAGGGCAGAGCGCGGCCCCGCCGCCGGGCCCGGGCCCGGCGGCGGGTGGGGATGCGGTGACCTTGAGACGCTGGCAAGGAGAGTTGGCTTTGAGGTTTTTTTTGGTCTCGTTTTTACATTTAATTTATTATTATTAATTTAGATCCCCATCATTTCAAAAGGCAGCACAGTTACATTGTGTTGCTGTGTATTGCCATGTTGCTCTCACCGCCTCCTCTCCCGGAGGTGGGCAGCAGGTGTGCACAGCTCGCTGGCCGCCCCGCCATCTACTGCTATCCAGAAACGTGTGCTGTGCAGCCGTGCAGCTCCCTTCTTATGTGAAGCTTCTGCCAAATCTCGCAGATTTAATGGTTTCCAGCCCACATGTAACCATAGCAAAGTTTTTTTTTTTTTTTTGTTTCTTCAGCCAGAACTGTCTCTGTGGCCTTTCTTAATTTATTTTATTTGAAAAAGCTCACCTTCTCATGCCTGTGTTTACTACTCCTGATATCCTAATGGACAAATTTTAGCACCTTCAGGTTTTGTTTTTCTATGTCATAATTTTGCTTTTCCAGATAATTAAAATCTGTTGATTATTCCAGGAAGGAGCTCATCAGTCCCCGTGTTACTTCCTTAAACCTGCCAGAATTGCTGCCAGTTCCTGAGGTTTTAGCCTGCTGCCTCAGTGTGCAGGGAAGCAGAGGCAATCCCTGGTGCCTCAGGTCCCTGAAAGCCCATTGCTTTCAAACACCAAGTGGGTAGGAAAGGGATGAGAAGAGGAACATATTTAGGATAGAAGAGGATGTCTCATTGGAGGCATTCAACCTGCAAATGCACACTTGTGTAATGCATGGTTCTCTGTTCACCACTGTTGCACACAGTCAGGAAGATTAAAGAAAAGGTACCACGTGGCCTCTGAAATACTTTCCTATGCATGGATACGGGGACACAGCAGAGGCCTGGCTTCCCTCCAGCCCTGGCCCTCAAGCCCCCTTGCAGCCCTGTTGGACTGTGATTCCCAAAGGTCCCTGTCCTTCCTGTTCAGAGGACCCCAGCTCTGGGTGCAGTGCTCCAGGTGGGTCTCCGCAGAGCAGAGCAGAGGGGCAGAATCCCCTCCCTGCCCTGCTGTCCACAGGCTCTGGATGCAGCCCAGGACACGTTTGGCTCTCTGGGCTGTGAGTGCCATGGCTGGGCCATCTGCAGCCTCTCACCCACCAGTAGAACCAGTTAGTCAACGAGTTCCTCTCCCAGTCTGTACTCAGGCCTGGGGTTTCCCTGATGCAGGTCCAGCACCAGCATCTGGCTTGTCCTGGTCTCTCTGGATGGTGTCATATCCCTCAGGGTTATCAGCTGCACTGGTTAGCTTGTTGTCAACTGCAAACTGGCTGAGTGTGTAATTGATCTGTCTTTGTCACTGATGAAGATATTAAGCAGTCTTAATCCCAGCATGAACCCCCGAGGAACACCAGTATCCATCTGAGCCTTTGGCCACTCCCCTCTGGATGTGGCCATCCAACCAATTCCTCATGCACCAAATCCATGCAATCAAATCCATCTCTCTCCAAATTAGAGACAAGGATGTTGTGGGGGGACCGTGTCAAAGGTTTTACAGGAGTGCAGATGAATCCATAGCCCTTCCCTTGTCCACTGATGTGGTCACTCCATCACAGAAGGTAACTAGTATGATCAGGCAGGACTTGCCCGCAGTGAAACTGTGCTGGCTGTCCTGGGTTATCACCCTGTCCTCCTGTGCCTTAGCACAGCTTCCAGGAGGATCTGTGCCATGGCCCTCCCAGGCACAGAGGTGAGGTTGACAGGTTGGTAGTTCCTGGGGTCCTCCTTTTTTACCCTTTTTGAAGCTGGGCACAATGTTTCCCTCAGGGAAATCTCAAGGGACTGCGCCTGACTCTGTGATTTTGCAAGTACCATGGATCAGTGGAGAAACATTCATGGTTTAATTTGGCATGCAGAAGGCTCTTGCAGTTTTTCTCACGTGACATTGTTCCTTATGACCCACATACTGATTTTTTATTGAGGCAACCAAAGCAGAGGAACATCAGGGTCTCCACTGGGAGGGAGGTAAGCTTCCATTCAGAAGGGTTTTCTTAATATTCAGTATAAACTCTTGCAGCTTTAATTATAAAAAGAGAACAGTTTGTGTAATATTGAAACTGAGCCAAAATTTGTTGCCCTCATTATAACTGTAGGTAACTCTTAAAGTAAGAACTTTTCAGGGAAGAACTGGACTATTGTCTTCAAAGTGTGTAGATTACCTTGTTTATTTATTAATTTTTCTCTCTCTTTCACAGTATATTTTTTTTCACTCCTGCTATCAAGCTAGAATTTGAAACACCAGTAGGTAGTACTTTAGCTTTCAGATTTTCTGAATTTATTGAGACTGTTTCAACATAGTGACTTAGGTGTCAGTTTTTCTTCTGGTGCCTGAACAAATACTTGAGTAGTATTAATGCATGGTATTAGTGGTAAATATTAAAGAAAAAAAAAAGGTAACTGTGGTCTAAGTACATAACAGTACATACATAAGTTATGATGACTGCTGTGTAATGGCTTTGCACTGTGAGGTCCAGGTTTTTATGTTGATTTCCCTCTTGCCCTCCATATTTCATGCATTTCTTGGAGTCTCCTTGATTATGGGCTGTTTTTCAACAACATGAGGATCTCTAAGACCATGTTAGAAAGTTCTAAACCTGCACAAGGAAGCTGGGGGAGGGTTCACTCTATGGAAGGGTGTCCCTGCTTACCATACTGCTGGTACAATGCTGCCCTTCCTATTGTTCTGTGGCTTCCACTCAAATTTTGTGGGGGTTTTGTCCTTCTTTCAGCAGTTTCTGATTATGTTTAGTGTCTGGATGCTTTTGAAACTCATGTAGCAATATATAATAGGTTTAAGGAGTCTGTGGATGGCTCTAACTTGTGCTGAGGAATTGCATTTGCAAATCTGTTCTCAGAAAGGCACAGTTTGTCAGTAATTCAGGATGAAATTCTCTTTGTTTTCGACACCTGCACTTTACTTCCCTTCCTTCTCACCCCTGCTCTCCCTTCCCTCCCCCACCCCCCTTTAGTATTTACAGCAGCACTATCTTTTTGTATCTACTTCCCCCTTATCTAGACAGAGGCATGGTCTTCATTACAAAGCTAATGCCTTTTGTTCATTCACTCGTTTCCTTTATTGTTGCAGATCTGTGGGTGCTATTTTTCTACTAGCTGTCATCGCAACACCAAATTTTACACCGATCCTGTTGAAGCTGTAAAAGATATACCCAATGGGGCAACTATACTTGTTGGTGGTAAATATTTAAATTCTTTATGGTTGCAACCATGTTATGTTAATGAGATACTTTTTACTCATTTACCTTGTTTCTTTTACTATTAACTAATTTGAGAATCCATGGAATTGCATGATTTTTTAAACAAGTGGTTTCCTGCTCTCCTCATGAGGGGCGTACTCTTTCAATGAGAAAATCCAGGTTGTGTCATAAGGAAGGGGAAAAAACCTCAGAAAAATAGGGGTTTTTCCTGACTAGCAAAAACCAAAAACTGGACTCTATTTAGTTGAATCCAGAAAATGACCTTGGGAATTTTCAGGATAGCATTGTCATTTCACATGACAATTGATTTGTTTGTTTGATTATTTTATGTTTGCATTCTCTGTATCCTTTGTCTGCACAGTCTCTGGGTCTCTGTGACCTTCAGCAAACTGCCTAACCTGTTTCTGTGTTAGGAAGTGAAGATAATACTTATCTACGTTACACTTATTGCTTATGTGTGGCATTTCCAGAAGAGTCAAGAAGTTGCATCATACTAACTTTAACTGTGACTTGAGCTTTTAGATATTGTAGATGCTTTCCACAATTTCGTCCTGTTAAATCTGCATTTAAAAAAAAGTGATTTAACTATTTCTTAAGTTGTTTTGATATTGCAGAAGGAATGAATGTAAGATTGCAAACCACTTCAGTGGAGATATATAATGAGGCACAATTCCTTCTGCAGGAATTTTGTTTGTTTGTGTTGTTGTTGCTAATTCATGAAGAAAAGAAAATTTGAGGCCAAGATATGTTGGCCTTGAAGATCTCAGGGGTCTTTTAGAACCTAATTGATTCCATGATTCTGTGAAAAGGTAGTGCTTGTAGTGTGACGTGGTATTTCATTTTAGAGGTACTGGAGTCTCTCATAATAGGTGGGAGTGTGAGGCTCTTGTGCCTTGGTGGAGATCCAGATTCTTGTAATTCCAGGCAGATATCCTCCCAGGGGTGTTCAGACTCCCAGACTTCTATCTCCTAATTACTCAGGCTAAGCTATGGGATGTGCAGCAACGATGGGAAGGTTGAATGGGTAGAAAGAGAAGGAAGAATAATGGGTACAGGGTTGAGGACACACATAAGGAGAGCCATGGCCCTGGAGCACTTCTGTAAAAACCCGCTTTGATGGTTGAAGAGCTTTCTCCAAACTGGGAAGTGTCTGGTGAGTGGGAGATTCCAGTACTAGAGGGCAAGTCTTCCTGGAAATGTTGATTTATTTAGTTGACTAAGGAGCTTCTCAGAAAAGATTTTTAATTCCCATACTTCTGAACATTCCGTGTTCTTTCAAACACTTGTCACATAATCTTTTTTTTTTTTTATTTTGTGTAGGTTTTGGATTGTGTGGGATTCCTGAAAACCTCATTGGGGGTTTACTGAAGACTGGGGTAAAGGGAATAACAGCAGTCAGTAACAATGCAGGGTAGGTATTCATATGTCTGTGGTTTAATAAGTACAGACTAAAAATTCCAATTATGTGAAAAGGCTGATATATATTAAAAACATCTTTCTTTTCACCATCATAATTTTATATTAACCAGACAGCTTGGTTTGAAAGTGTTATTTTTGGAAGGAGCCTAGGAAGCTTAATACTATGTGTATACTTGACTTTGTCAAGGACCAATTGTCATGGTGTAGACTTGCAGTTATATTACTATAAATATTTTTATTTAAATTTTTGTATATTTAACTGGTTGACTGTAACTGGAAAGTCTAATTTAGAAGCTTTAAATTTAGTATCTGTGATTTTGTGTGTATGTTTTTTTATGAAGTTCCAAATAGGGATATATTTTTTAAACTCAGTTTGGTGCTTTCTGACCCTCTTACTGTATTTGTTACTTTAAAAAAAATTCCAACCAACACAAAACCAGCAGAGAGTATCTGTGATGAATGAATGGAGAATCTCTTTAATGAGTCTTCAGATTTTTGATTTATTTTTTTAGATGTTTGCCCCTTAAGAAATTCATGTGGGATTGAAATTGAGAATACTTCTTTCATGTATAATTTCTCATCTTCTCATTCAGGCTAATTTTTACAGAAACTGTTCCTTATATATAATAAGCTCCACAATACCTAATGATCCCCATATAGAGAAATAACTACAACCATTTCTGTTGAAGTGCTTTAATGAAAATGTAAATTAAATGAAATAAAAATACTAATATGTAAAATAGTAATTGCACATTTATTGGATAACAGATTTTTTTTTTGGTATTTGGTACATACACAGACAAACTTAAGCTCCTTAGAATCTTGTGGGAAACAATTTCTGCTGGATGATAAAAAGAAGAAAGAAAGAAAGAAAGAAATAATTTTGCGTGGAAAGGTCAAGCACTAGAGTAGACATCATTAACTTTCCTCATGGTCTTATTTTTGAATAACACACATATATTTGCAGATAGAGAGATTGAACAGATGTTCCTGAAGGGGAGGTGAAAGTCTGAATATGAGAAAAAGTAGAAAGAGGAGCACTGTGGAATAGCATGAAAAGGAAGACATTTTGTATTGTATTCTGAATATAGTTGCTGATGTTATAGGTTAGAATTAATTTATGTTGAAATAATGTTAACTTTCCTGAAAGTTCTTTGGATTTTGAGGCAGAAGTGATTTCTGTAAAAATTTTCATTGGCTGCTGGCAGGAAAGCAAAATTTAATTCTTGTTTCTTGAAACTAGTTTTGTATAACATCCATGAAAGCCTGGACAGTTCCTCACAGAACCGTGTAACAACTTGAATGCTCAAGGGCATCTAGAGTTTTTTCTAAAAGTCTAGTTTGTAAAAATACAAGTTTTACTCTTCTGTTGTGGACAGTATAATTTATTTTGAAATTTAATTGATAATAAAATAACTGTTTAATCTATGCTTGTATTTACTGTATTACTACTATGTGGAATTTAGCCTGCTGTAGTATGGTAATGTTTGGGAGCCAGGTTAAAACACAGCTGTTGTCAGAAATGAAGTCAGAATTCTTATAACAGCAATTGATACAATTTCTGATCTTCTAATTAGCCTGTAAAAAAGCATGCCTTTCTAATACCATACATCTTCTTAGCATCTTCTAATACCATGTGCGAAAATTTAGTGGTATTATCAAATATTGGAACACCAATAAATGCTTTTACAACTGAAGGAGCACAGCAATCATGTACCCTACAGCAGTCGTATTCAAAGGGTCAATTGTTCCTGTAATGTTGAGGTGTCAGGCACTTTGTGGAATGAGTAATTTGCCACTTTCAAATTGCCATATGGTTTAGCGTGCTTTTCTTTGGTGACCTTGTGTTGCAGTTGATGCCTGGCTGTGTTTCAGTTTCTTGACTGCAGCTGCTTTGTTTTCCCCTCTTCCAGCAGATAGGAGGTAATTGGTTGTGGTCAGGTTTTCTTGTCCTGCAGGGGTTAGCAGGCAGCTTGTAACTGGAGCAGTGAAGGAGCCAAGTGCACAGACAGACAGCCTATTCTGGAGAGCAGTGCAGCTGCATGGATTAAGTCACATGCCTTTCAATATGTGAGAACCATGGAATGTTACAGAGCTGTCTGTTTATAACTAAAATAGCAGCCCTGGAGACAGCAATTCGCTTTCAGCTAAGGGAAAGCAGTAATTAGAAAGTCCTGAGGTGTTCTTGCCAACCACTCTAGTTGGAAGCAAGGTTCAGCTGAGCCTAGAAATGCTTGGAAATATCTGGAAACAACTTCAAAGGAGTAGAATGTTCTCAAGTTCACATTCTACTTACTGTTCTGTACTGCAGTGTAATTGGGAGGAGATTCCTCCTGCAAAAACTTGTTCAAATCATGTAATTGCTGGCAAGGGAAGTCCTGGTTTTGGCCTCTTTAAGGCTTTTCAATGACAGGTTGTACAGTAGTGCGATGGGGTGCTCAGCTTACTGTCTGCTGCTGCACATTATGCCCGTGCTCATGCTGTGTGCTGGCCAGTGAAACAGCACCTTTAAGAGCAGTTACTCTTTTGCCAAGTCAAACAAGGCAAAGTGTTTGAAAGTGAAGCAGTTCAAATATCCAGTACCTCTGGTATTTACACAACTTGCTGCAGGGGAAACTGAAGCTTGTGAACGGGGGCAATAGTGCAAGATATCTGCAACAGATAGATGTGCTTCTAAAATACATCCTCTCACACCTTGTCCTATAACTTGTGTTGTTTATGTTGTTCATACTGTAAATACTTTATTTACACTATGTTTTTGTAAGCCCTTTAAATTGAGAGTATTCCATCTCAGTAGGCTACCAAAATCCATTTTATTATGGATTTTCTTCACTCTTGTTTTAATTTGATTCATCTCACATTTGCCAGTATTAAAATTAATAAAAATATTTAAAAACAGTAAATAAATGAAAGTAAATGAAATCTCATTTTAAACATTGATTCAGTAAATTCCCAACATAGCTGTGATTAGTATACCATGCCTTTTTGGTTGTTTTCTCATCTCCATGTAACTTCATGGTATGTTGTTGCATTCTAATTGGAAGTTGCTTGGAACTTGGGACTTGGATGTTTTGGCTCAGCCAAAATAAGGCTCAGCTTTGGCTCAGCTAAGACTTTCTAATGCAGGCCACCTGCTGTTTCATGGCCTGTGTTGCAACAAAAATTATAAACATAGCCAAATATTTTAAATGAAAGTTAAAAAAATGTGCATGAAATTATTATTTTTAATTAATTGTGCTTAATAAAACAGATAAATAATTTTGGCTATAATCGCATACTGAAATCAGCATTGTATCTACCACCTGAATAGGCTGAATTTTGCAGACTGAAAATGAAGTCCATTATTTGTGATAACTGTGTGTGTGGTCTGATTGTTTTATCAAATTTTGGTTTTGTCTGTTTTTGAGACTTAAAAATGCATCCTTTTTGAATGCAGTAGTTTTGAATGAAAGGTTTTCACTTACACTAAAAATAGAGAAGTCACAGTTAAGATCATATTGCGTATCACCTGGGTAATCATCTGAAAGAAGATTGACAGCATCTGTCAGATTATCACTGGTTCAGACTGTGTTCTTATAAGGCATTATCAGCTTTTTGAACCTCTGGCCTCTGTATTCTTTTTGAAGGTCTTTTAACGTTACAATGTTAGGCATTAGGAAGGAAAAGATGACTTTGAGATATGTGTTTTCACTTTTGAGCATGATGCCTGAATGCCATTACTTAGCTCTGTTAAGCATAATACTGTTGTTTTCCTAATGGGTTGGGCTATTTGTGGTTCCCAAATCCCCAAAAGACAGTGTCTGTGGGATCAGATGCAGTGGTAAACTTACTGCACTCCATATTCTAAAGCACAAAATGTATCTTTATATTCCTCTCAATTAAATAATTTGGATTTAAGACAGGTTTGATAAATGTTCTATAAGGTAAAGTTTAAGGTTATCTCATTTTTCAGTTGTTGCTTTGAATGGTACATTTCTGTTAAAACCAGAATGTGTCTGCCATCTTTGCTGTGGATTCCCTGGTTTTTCTTGCATGTAACTCATGTGGCTTAATTCCACTGTTACTGTTACTAAAATATCTATCTATCTATATGTATGTCTGTCTTAATATTACTTACGCCTATTAAAAACATATTCAAATGTAAATGTGTATGTAAAAAAATACCATCATGTGGAAATTGCATTTTAAATTCACAGAAGGTTGTGAAGTTTTTTCCATATAGTATTAAGTATTGAGTGGTTTTAGTGGTACAAATTAGATAATCTCTTGGTTCAGAAAGTTAAAATGTAACTGAAAATGTCAGAGGAACAGGCAAGGAGGCTTGTATGTACACAGAGATGGGATCAAGGTGATGCTCAGTGTGTCTTACATTGTGTGTGTCATTTTTGTATATTTATAAGAAATTCTTCAAATATCCCAAATTAGATATATTTTCAGAAATGAAAAAGAAGGCCACCTGTGATTCTTACCTCTCTTGGTAGGAGAGAAGAGTGGAATTATGTAAAATCCTGTGCATAGCAAATTGCCAAAATCAGGAGATTGTATATTTTCAGTGAATTTGATTTTTTTTAAATTGTCTGCATTCTTTAAAAATAATCTAATCAGATGCTTTATTACAGCTGTTAAATTGCTGACACTGTTTGAACTGCAAATCCCTGAAAATCTGCCTAGGTCATCTAGCTAATTTTAGCGTGGAGGTGATTTAGGATTTTGGCTGGGCAGATGGTTCTAACTTTGTACTACGTGGAACTATTGAGAAATCAGCTGTGAAGATAGTTTTCTGGTTGTGATGACAAATGAGAAAAAAAATAGATACAGAACTCAGCATGCTTGAGGAATTGGTTGTACAAATGACAATGAAAGTTAAACCTATCAGCTAGGTGACTTTTGAAGTATGATGCATTCATGGTGAAATTTAAATATTTATCAGATTAATTCTATACGATATACCTTCTCTGTGAAGGAAAAATATGGTACATTTTAGACATTTTGAATAGAGTTGTTAGATTTGTTATTATAAAAACACAGTACACCATTTCATACCAGAAAGGAATGTGGAGAGGGGAGGCTGCTGCTGATGTAACCATGCAATCTACAGTACTTCTCCTCTTGAGAAATTATCTGCCTTGTATGGACTTGGCCTATATGCCTGCACCCATCACTGTCACAGCAGAAGAGCTTCATTTTTGGAGGAGGATGGTGGAGGAACAATACTGCCGTTTTGCTATGACACTCAAGAGGAGGTTATGAGAGCAGAGAGGTCAGAGTTCCCATGAGAATACTTCAGTAGCAGAAGGACAAGGGTCCAATGCAGACACTGCAGAGAAGGAATAAAGGGAGAGTAAGGCTCAGGAATGCCAGTTTCCACACAGGGCTTTCTGATTTTCCACAACCTTGGCCTCCCTCACTCCCTTCCCTCCTTCTCATTGTCTCCTGAGCACGACTGCCATAGTGTATGGCAGCACTCATACTTCTCTCTTCCACCTCTCTTTTCAGTCTACAGAGAGCTTCTTTTTTCTTTCTTCACAGAGCTTCATCCTCTGTTTTTTGCTTTCCATTTAGCAATTTGCAATCAGATATGTGGGAAAATGTCCTAGGAAAAGAAGGTGCCTGAAGACAGTGTGAAGATACTTGGCTAAAGTCAAGAAACAACATGGCAAATAAGCATTATATCTCTGAATAATTTACCTTTCTGTGACCTGAATCTGTTTTTCTCTGTTTGTTAACTCCTATTCCTCACCTTGTTCTCATTCTTGGTACCCTTTGGGAAGTGAGGGATGGAGAAGGAGAAACACAGTATCATCTGAGCCAGCTCTTTAGTGGCCTTACAGATGGGGAAATTATGGTGGGACGTAGTGTCATTGTTATGAGCCAGCTGTAAGACTGGGGAAGATGAGCTATAAAGAACTGTTATATGATTGTCTACATTAATTTTGCCCTGGGTATGCTGGCACTTTTGTTCAGCATCTTCCAGCAAACACCATCTAGTAGGCATTTATTAATTTTCTGCACAAAGGCTGTTGAGGATCTTTCTGGTGCAGCCAGGATTATACTTTGTTTTTGTGGACCTAAGAATGTGTGTCCCTGAGAACTCAGGTGGTACCTCTGTCCACATAACTTTCATGTTGGTAAAATTTCGTGCTATAGTCAGGCACCCCTGTAAGCCTGAAAGCTTGAGTCTCTGCTACTAAGAAATGCCACGCAGGCAGTGATTGATGCATTCCTTTTAGTTGAGAAGCATATCTGGTCTTCCTTAGGAATTGTGGACCTGTCAGAAGGCATAATTGGATGTAACTCAGAGCAAATCCTTTTGAAGACTGAAAAGCTGACGTTGCAAATAAAATCAGCCTCTCATCTTCTAGACGGAGAATGTCAGAGGAAATTGGTTCCTTTCCTCACTCCTAGCCTATTGCCAAGAAAATTTCTAGCTCTGGAACAGGCCCATCTGTTATCAAGTTTCATGCTTCATTATGTAACACTTGGAGCTGATGAATACCTAAAAAGCCTGCCTGTCTATCTCCAGAAGCTGATTGGTATCTTTACATAAAATGTTTTCGTGGAGTAGAACCAACCATTTATGTGCATTTTTTGGCAGCAACAGCTAGTTGCAGAAACTTTAGTTTCTGCCAGAGGTGGAGCCTTGCCACAGGATTCTTACTGCATGCTTTTACTTCTCAATCTGTAGTCTTCAGGGGTGATGTAGTTTTACCCTCCTATCTTCCCAGTCCCCAAATTACGAGAGGAGGAAGAGCAGGGGGTGCATCATGTTAGCTCCTTGATCAACATATTTTAATTCTCCAAAACTCAATCTATTCATTTTAATATTTCATAACTAACAATTTCTGGTCATGTGTAATCTCCCAGAAATATCAGCTTCTGGAGAACCTTTGAACAATTAGTAGAGGAAGATATCCCTTTAAGAAATTTAGAAGGAGACCCTCATTCTAATTGATGCTGCTTTCCGTCCAGTAAAGGCAGTTGGTCTGTTCTGACCACACCCACATGTTTTAGAGACAAATAAATATCTTTACAGAGGCAGAGAGTGGGGAGAGTTGTAACTGTCTTGTGATGTTTCCTTTTACACAACCTCCCCAACAATAAGCCATTGTATGTTTTGTGCCAGCGTGTGTGACATTCCAAGTAGCCATTTTTGTTCTGCTTAAGAATGCAAATTTTTGTTTCCTGCTTCATCAGGCTGTGTAGGGCTTGTTGGTGTGTGAGGCTGGAAACTTAGGTAATCTCTTCTTCCTGTGATGCTGTAGAGTGTGTTATGCTTGAGGCACCAAAGAAGAAGGGCTGAGAGCAGCAGATTATTGTTTATCTGCAGTGAAATACTGACATTTTGCCTTTGACTACTTCCAGTACACTGGAGATGTGTGGGCTAGATCTGTCTGGGAGTCATATTTAGTGATTTTTTAAAATTAGAAAAGGCAGACATAGTTTTTGTCAGGAAGTTTTTGTAGGTCTGAGAGGGACAAAACAGCTGGAATGAATGTGTTGCTAGACAATCAGAGCTCCTTAATTTTTCTTGTCTACATCAATAGTTTGGGGTAACTTGGGTCACTGATATCCTTAATGAATGCCTAGTTCTCTTTTCCTATATGCATTTCATGTATTCTATTGATTCACTTTTCATCTTAATACAGAATGGGCAAACTTCTAGAAATCCAAACTTATCTGAAGGTAAAATAATGCATTCGGTGTCTAGCACTAATGTGTACTTTCCCTTTTCTGACTGCACTCATAACAACTATGTCAACTTCTACCACACCTTCTTCCTTCCTATCTAGGGCAGCATATTTTTATTGCATTTACCTTTGTTTTAATTTGTAAAGGACTGAATCCGGCTTTTGAAATAGGTGTATGGGGTATATTCTTTTCATGCACTCAGTAAAGATTCTTTTTTTTTCTTTCTATGGTTGCTGTTTGATAGGTGGAGTGTAGCCTGCAAGGCAAATTTTTATAGGTAACATTTTGAGGGTAAACATAATCAAAGCTGAAAAGTTCAAAAAGCTCTTTGCTTAAAACAACATGATCAAGAAAGCAGCAAAAGACAGCAAGGGAGAACTAATAACTTAAAATTGCCATAGAACTGTTAAATTGAAAGAAGTATCCATAAACCAGAGCGTTTTTGAAAGTTGTAATCTTGGATAGAGATGTCACATGAAAATCAAAGGGAAAATAAGAGTGAGAACAGTGTTTTCTGTGTGAAATGTGTGTTTCTTGGGACATTGATGTGTAAGAGAAAAACACAGGAAACATGAAATATGCTGAAGTGTTCAAGATGGGTTTTTGAAGGGACATGAAAACTGATGCATATGAAAGCAAAAGGGTTATTTTAGCTGGAAACCTAAATACAGATTGCATCCTCAAAAGAGATGGATGGCAGTGTATTTTCTTTCAAAAAATGTACATCTAAAAAAACCCTATATGACTAATGGCAACAGGATTTTGTGCTGTTGCTCTGAAGATTAAATGCATGTGGGAGTTGGAGTAATTTTGTGTTACCAGGCAGGCAGAACCTCCTGGTGCATGACTTTTGAAAGGTGACATTCCTGTTTCATTGTGCTAGGGAAATATGACCTTGTTGTATGCTCAATAACAGATCCTCACAGCCATTTTGTTTTTGAGCAAATTTGCTACATTTGAGTAGAAGAGTAAGAAAGAGTGACTTAAGAAGTGAAGAACAACTTGGCATGAGTGTGACAGGATGACCTTTGTGCAACTTTCTGCTTAATTTCTTCATAACTACAGAGTTTCATGTGATAGAAGATACCTCACAGTAGTAGATCAGGAAATCAAGTGTATCCACATGGAATCCTGCAGGATGATATGCAAAATCCTGTTAAGGACAATATGCTTCAGTAGCTGCTTCTGAGAATGTAGGAGCAAAGATTATGGATCTTAGTGAAATGAAGGAGGAATTTCTTTAACCTTTACAAATCTGCTCCTGGCCCTCTCTTGCCATCCTTTCTTACACCAATGTGCACAGTATTTCATTGTCTTCATGCAGAATTTGTTTTTTCTATTTGGTACCATCCAAGTTTTGTAATAATAAGAGCAGTGATAACCACCTGAATGATACACAGGGATTGCAAACTCTGGCTTGCGAGCAGTTCAGGAAGCTTCCTGTTGTTCTTGCACTAGAAAGCACTGTACAGTTTTGTTTCAATTCTGCATGTTTGCCACACAGTGCCATAATTACACCAACCTGTTTAACTGCCATCAGATGTTGACTGGTCTTTTACATTTGTTTACTGTCTTTTACAATGAGATGTAAAGGTTAGATAGTTTTAATGTGAGAGGAATTGTCCTGCTTTGAATTAATCTATACAGGAAATTCTGGCTTTTAAATTTTTTATTCTTTTTTGTAATCTCTTTTGCCCACAAGACTCCTCTTTCTTCTCTATTCTTAGCTCTTCTAGTTTCAAGCTGGAGGATTTTTGTCTTGTGGTGGGTTAGAAACACGGGTTGTTTCTAGGCAACGCACATTTTAGTCCCAAGGCTTTGGCACCAGAACATTTTGGAAGTTGCATCATGGTTCGATTTTTAACTTTTTTTTAACCGGTCAGAGTTGTAGAGTGGAGGAAGCTTTTATAATAAATCACATTTTTTTGTATCTAGAGAACATAGAATAAATTCAGAGAACCAGGTCAGAGAAGCTTGTTTCACTTCCTCTCATTCCAGTTTCCAAAGTGCCTGAGTATGCATTGAAGTGGGTCACCTCCTAAAATAGTCCTAACCTTAAAATAGTGCTCATGATGCATGCAGTTGTGAAGGCACTGGGGCTGCATGTCTGTCCATGCAGCTCTCAGAGTATTGTGGTGGGAGAGGAAGAACTGGTGCTGGTCCTGCTCTCTCAGCCCCTCTCCCTTCACCTGCAGCACTGCAGCCTGTGCTATGGCTGGCAAGCATTTCCACTTCTATATTTGAAAATGAATACTGCATAATAGTTAAGTTTTTTAATCTGGTCTTAGTTTGGAGCTCTTCTTCAGGAAGGGTGTTTTCAACACTATTCATATATTGTAAGCACATATGTGTTAGTTACAAAGTGCTGAAGGATTGATAACTTAAAAGATTATTTTAATATTTTTCCATATTTCTTATCCCGAAATGTCAAGCCATTGTTTGGATAATTAAGTCATATTGAATTGAGCCAATTCAGGGCAGATATACATCATTTTTTGTGAGGTAATTCTGCATCATGGCATCTTTTCTGTAGAGGGACTGGAAGGTCTGAGTTCTCTGCTTATATCATACAGAGACCAACATGAATGTGGAGGAGCTTCACATACATTTACCAGTCTGCTGGCATCCTGCATAATGGGCTGGAAAAGTGAAAAAAACATGTCTTTATAATATCATCCATGTTGACTTCCATGTTTATATGTTAACCTCGTATTTCCTTGAATTGAAGTAGCATTTTTTACAGAGAAACCTTGGTTGTAGGAACTCCTGAAAAATGTTTCTAATCCAGAAGTACACAGTGTAGCATACAAACATAATGAAGGATATCAGAACTTCAGAAGCACTGGCACAAGAAAAATGTTGTATAGCATCTCTGGCATTCAGCTTCAGTTGACATAGACAAGAAGATCTTGTTTGTAGTGCCAAAATCCTTTGTTGGAGTAGGCAGTTATTTAGTAAGAGATTTAATTATTTACTTTTACAAGAAAATTTAAATACAAAAAGTCTCTTACTTCATATAGAAACTAGCATTACAAATATCAATGTGCCTTTCTTCTTGGGCTGCTAAGCAATCACTTGTCTTTTTCCCAGTGAGCAGGAGTATAAACAAAAATATGTCTTTATTCACTCAAAGCCATGTCTGACTTTTTATTAATTTGGTAAGGCTTTTTATAGGATCAGATATGTAAAACAACACCACTTGTCAAGCTGGTATTTTTTAGCTGCTAACATATGAAATGACTTTAACTGGAACTGTTTGGATGTATTCTGTGCCTTGGAAGAGATGAGGTCTAAAAACTGAAATATTAAATTTTAATTGTAGCTTTGATGCTTTACCCTCTAAAGGCTGGAATTTGTTTTTTGTCTTCAATTCGTTATGTGTGGGGGAGATAACTCTGTCCTTTTGTTAAGTCATTACAGCTTATCAAGCATTTTTTTACAATAAAACTGTTTTGTCTGTTTTTTTGCATTTTCTACACAGTGTTGACAATTTTGGACTTGGTCTTCTGCTTCAGACAAAGCAGATAAAACGCATGGTGTCATCGTATGTTGGAGAGAACGCTGAATTTGAACGCCAGTATTTATCTGGTGAGCTTGAAGTTGAGCTTACACCACAGGTAAGGAGTGTCTCTAGGAGAGTGGTTTATTTTCATCTAAAATATTAAGCAGAATAATGCCTAAGTGCTCTTAAAAATTCTTTTTCAATCAAAATGTTTTGCTTGTGCGCAGAAGACACTTGCCGTCTGTGGTGGGCTGACCCTGACTGGATTCCAGGTGCTCACCAAAGCCTCACTCTCAACTCCTCTCAGCTGGACAGGGAGGAGAAAATATAGCAAAAGACTCATGGGTTGAGATAAAGAGAGAGATTCCAGGTGCTCACCAAAGCCTCACTCTCAACTCCTCTCAGCTGGACAGGTGTCATAACAAAAGACTCATGGGTTGAGATAAGTAAAGAGAGAGATCACTCACCAGTTATGATCTTGTGCACCATAGACTCATCTTGGGGAACTTAATTTAGTTTATATCAGTCAAATCAGAGTGGGCTAAGAGAAGTAAAACTAAATCTTAACACCCCCTTCCCCTACATACACTTTACCCCAGCCCTACCTTCTTCCTGCTCCAATGTGGATTCCCTGTGGAGTCACAAGTCCTGCCAACAAACCTGCTCCAGCGTGAGCTCCTCTTTCCTTGGGGCCACAGGTCCTGCCAGGAGCCTGCTCCAGCATGGGCTTCCCATGGGGTCAAGCCTTCTTTCAGGCATTTAGCTGCTCGGGTGTGGGATCCTTCAGGGGCTGCAGGTGGATTTTGTGGCCCACCATGGGCTGCATGGGCACAGCTGCCTCACCATGGTCTTGCCACAGGCTGCGGGGGAATCTCTTTTCTGGCACCTGGAGCAGCTCCTGACCCTCTTCCTTCACTCACCTTGATGCCTGCAGAGCTGTTCCTCTCACATATTCTCACTCCTCTCTGCTCTGGATTTTACTTACATCTGTGCAAGAAGGTCTCTTTCTTCAATATGCTGTCCCAGAGGCACTACCAGTGTTGCTGATGGGCTTAGTCTTGGAACCAGCTGGCACTGGTTCTGTGGATGCTGGGGGAAACTTCTGGCATATTCTCACAGAAACAACCCCTCTAGCTACCAAAACCTTGCAAAGCCAATACACCATCTTAGGGTCATGCATCTGTTAAGAACTGATTGTGTGTTATTTGTGTGAATTCCTTTAATGGAACGAATTAATTATTAATAGATTATATTCATCTGAAGCTTTAAATATATATATAAATATGTATAAATATACACACACACATATGGAGATGGTAGAAAAAGGCATAAAGTATGCTCAGTACTGTGGCCCTATATAAAGGGAAGGAAGTTAAGAAGCTGCTCTGTTCCTGTCTTGGTGGCGGGTTTTGGGGATGTTGCATGTGCAATGCTTGCCATCTAGTGGGCAGGAATTAAATACGGAGATTTCATTCATTGTGAGATAAAACTCTTTTTGGCTTGTTCATTAACTCTTAGCAAAATTATTCTTTGTATACTGTTATAAGCAAATTTAAAACTTTATTTTTTTAGCACCATATTTTTAATTATTTTACCACTGCCAAGCTACCCAAATAGCATGAACGCAATGAGATCCTAAAATCATTGATATCAGTTATGTTCTATTGAGATCAGCTTCTGTGAAGTTGGTGTTCTAACTTCAAAGACTACAGCATGTTAGTGTGTGGCATTTTCAGAGGTGACACATAAAATTTGGGCTTTAAATATCTATTTATATAAATGTCTGAGAAAAACAACTGTGTTAAGTTTTCATTAAGATTGGTATCTTGAGCTGCTTCTCTTGTGAATCACAGAATGAGTCAGGTTGGAAGGATCCATAGCAGGTCATCTGGTCCAACCTCTGTGCTCAAGCAGGGTCATCTCAGAGCACATGGCACAAGATTGTGTTCAGATGGTGCTTGAATATCTCCAGTGAAGGAGACTACATGACCTCTCTGGGCAACCTGTTCCAGTGTGTGGTCAATGTCACAGTAAAGAATTCCTTCCTCATGTTCAGGTGGAACTTCTTGTGCATCAGCATCTGTCTCTTGTCTCTTGTCCTGTTGCTCAGGACCCCTGAACAGAGCCTGGTCCCTCCTCTTGATACCCCTTCTTCAGATATTTACAGGCATTGATAAGGTCCCTTCTCAGTCACCTCTGCTCGAGGCTGAACAGGCCAAACTCCCTCAGCCTTTTCTCATGAGATGCTCCATTCCCTTAAGCATCTTTGTTACTCTTCACTCCAGGATCATCTTCAGGAGTTCAGTTTCTCTCTTGTCCTGAGGAGCCCAGAACTGGACACAGCAGTCCAGACATGGCCTCACCAGGGCTCAGTAGAGGGGCAGAGTCAGCTCCCACGATGAAGCTCCCATCTCCTGTTGAAGATGCTTTTCCTGATGCACCTCAGTACACCACTGGCCTTTGCCCGAGGACACACTGCTGGCTCATGGATACCAGGACTCCCAGGTCCTTCTCCACCGAGCTGCTTCCCAGCAGGCCAGCCCCTGGCCTGTAGAGTGCATGGGATCATTCCTCCTCAGGTGCAGGACCCTGTGTTTTCCTGTGCTGAATTTCACATTGTTTTTCTCTGCCCATCTCTCCCACCTGCCAAGGTCCCTCTGCAGGGCTGCAGGGGTATCGGCCGCCCCTCCCAGCTTTGTGTCATCAGCAAACCTGCTGAGGAAGCATCTGCCCTTCCTCCAAGCCACTGATGAAAAGTTAAATGATACTGGGCCCTCTATTGACCCCTGGAGGCACCACCAGTAACAGGTCTCCAACTAGATTCTGTGCCACTGATTGCAGTGTTCTGGGATTGCCATTCAGCCAGTTCTCAATTCATCTCACTGCCCTCTCATCTAGTCCACTCTACCTGAGCTTGCCTATGAGGATGCTGTGAGAGAATGTTTCTTAGAATTACAGACATGAGTGGAACAGTTCCTTTATACCCAGTCAGCAGACCTGAAAATAGCCAGACACTTGTCATGTCTGATGTTTCAAATGTCACAAATCTCACAATGCATTTTTTCCTTCCTATTTAATGTTCAGTACGTTCACCTAGGTGACCATGAAGTCTTTAGACCCGTAGTTGGCTCTGTGGACTAGAGATATGTTATGTAGATCCAGCATGGAGATAATGGGTCTACAGTATATAAGGGGAAACAGTAAGGTGAATTAATTACCTGCTAGGAGATGTGGGGATTTGAAATATTTGTGTCAAGAAAAATAGTCTTTCCTAAAATAGAGTGGTATAACCTTCGGCAAAATGGGACACTTTTGTATTATTGTTGCACAGTAAGGAAGACATCACGGTGAGATCATGAAATGATAAGGCTTCTTAGAACACAGGACTCTGTATCATTGCATGGTTTGCATCTGCCTCTTGCCACCATTTTGAAAGCTAACCAGAGGCCATTGTGCTTCTTGCAGGATAACTGGGGAAAATAAAATCTGTGTCCTAGAGGCTGTTAAACTGGGTAATTGACGATGATGTTATTGTCTTGCTTTGAATCCAAGAGAATATTAAAAAAAAATCTGGGAAATGACACTAATGAAAACCAAACACACATCTTTGGCCGTAAGTCCATAATTAAGGCAAATGAGGAATTTTTGCTGTTAGCATCCTTTACTATAGCTGGACATAGAGAAGAGTGCAGACAGGGTGGTCAAAGAGAGTATAAAAACTGCTCTGTTGGCTTTTTGGTATTCTTGGCACGGGCAACCCAAATTACTGGACTCCCTCTTTCTCTCTCAATCTGCCATGCTTGGCTGTTTTGACTAGGAATGGGTTCTGAAGTTTTTCTTAGAATGTTGAAGAATGTACATCTGTTAGAGAAGAAAAACCTTCTAGGATATGTAGCTGGGTAGGAAAGAGAAAAATAACTCTGTACCATTCTCAAGAATAATTCATAGGGAAACAAACTGAAGGAGGGGAGACATAGCCAAGTGCTGGGCCCTGGCATCTGGGAGGTGGTTGTATGACAGTGTCATCTCAAGCAGTTCATGACTGTGTGTCAAGCTTTTCTTTCCATATGCAGTACTAGTCGTACATGGGAAAACTAAAATGTGAGGAAGAAATAGATGATCACACCTGTTTACTGTGTGCAGAAGGAATGAACAGGATATAAAATGAAGTTAATGCAAGCCATTCATCAAAGTTTGATTTGTTGTTACCAAATGATGATTTTTTAAATGTGTTTTCCCATAGGGTACACTTGCTGAACGTATTAGAGCAGGAGGAGCAGGAATCCCAGCATTTTACACCAGTACTGGTTATGGGACACTGGTGCAGGAAGGGGGTGCACCCATCAAGTACAACTCAGATGGCACCATTGCCATTGCCAGCCAGCCAAGAGAGGTAAGAGGTCTGATCACCATTAGGAAGCCTTCAGCACTGAAAAATTAATTTTTAACATATTTACTCCTACTTTAAGAAGGAGTTAAGTTTAGCTTTACTGTATTCGTTTAACTGGATGTCTGTGGTACCAGAGACATTAGCTTTGCTTCCGTTGCTTACTGCTGTCCTCTGTGATTTGTTAAAGAAGTTTTTACAGTTCTAGAGTGATTTAGCATCAAGACCTGGTCTAAGTGAAAGCTTGCCTTGCTGAGTTACTCTTCATGTTACTGTTCTTTGACCAGGTTTGCTGTGTATTCAAACTAAGTTCAAAGGAAAACCTGTTAGTGGGGCAGGTGCTCCTTAAATACTGCACTATGCAGTAAGCAGCCCTGCAGCTGCGCATGGAGCTTCAGCCTTAGAAGAAATAGGGCATTCTCATGTTAAATGGTAAGATCTCAGTTGACACAAATTTCAGGAAATGCATTTCCCAACGTTTCAAATGCAATTTAGTCTCAGTTTTTAAAATTGCAAAGAAATAAAAAGACTGGGGCTTTCAAGGTAGAAACAAGGGTTTCATTTTGAAGTTGGATGTAGAATTTGGAGAAGGGAAGAGATGTCTCAGTGCCATAATGTTTCTTGAAGAAATGGGTGGGGCTAATATTGTGTGTTCCAATTAGGCTGCATACAACATTAAATTTCACATCAAGAACTTTTCTGGGGTAAAGGTAATTCCACTCTAACCCACGGCTTTCATGTATTTTATACATGACTATTTGCAGTATCTATACATTGTCTTAATATTTTATATTGCCTTAATTTTTTTACTGCATACATCATTATGATGTTTCAGCGCTTCGAAGAATGTTTCGTTCAATAAACAGCTTATAATTTTAATAACATTTTTCTTATTTTGTTTTTCTTTTGACATTTGTGGGAAAATCTCCCTTACTCAGTCTAATAATGATGGAGTGCTAAAACCATGACTAGTGTGATTTGTTGATACCATTCTCCACATCCATTTTGCACAGAAGCATCATTTTATAAAGGCTCAGATCGCCTTTTATGGTATTGGCAATCTGACATCTGATACACTTTTCTCATACTTCCCCTTTCAGCAACTTTAAAAAGCTCTCAAGTAATATTTGTGTATACTCTCACCTTCTACATTGTTAAGAGTGGTGGTCCTTCATCTCTCTATATAGGATTGAAAGACTAGCTCTGTCCCTCTTCCATATTTTGGCTTCAGGCATAGTATCATTCATTCCAAATATTGATCATTAATACAGAGAAAACCAAATGAAACTCAGCCTGTTAGATGACATGATTTGAGTAGTCTATCTTGATTGACTTAATTTTGGATTTGGTGGTGGGCAGTGCTTTTGACCTTTTTCAGTAATTCTGCTTTAGCACTTCAGTTTTTGACTAGCTGGTAGATGTGCAGCACAGAGCATGTCTAATTCCAGTAGATGGAGCAGGTGGAATACGGATTCTCATGATGTTTCCCTAGAGACACTATGATAAAACTGGGGTTTATAGTCTGAGATAAAACTGGGGTTTCCATGCCTCTCTGTTATCATACAGCTTTTCAGTAAAAACTTTACAGAGTACAAAAATAGTCTGAAATATAATAGTCTGCAAAATTAACCCCTAAAATAAGTATTACATGTGATATCTGTTGGAAGAACCTACATCTCAATTTTGGACTTTTCTCTATAGGTGAGGGAGTTTGATGGCCGTCACTTTATTCTAGAGGAATCTATTACAGGAGATTTTGCTCTTGTGAAGGCATGGAAGGCTGATCGTGCAGGAAACATAATTTTCAGGTATGACTTGTTTACTGGTGGGAAAAGATTATTTTACAGTTTAGGTAATGAATGAGAAGGAGAATCCTGCCTCCTGTGTTATGGCAAAATAATGTTTTACTGATTTCATATTCTTTCATAGTGTCTTTCCCTACTGTCAAATTACACTGCTATAAAACACCAAAATGTAATTGCTTTTTCTAATAACTTTTGAGAATTGAAACATAACTATGAAGTAAAGCATTCATAGTTAAAAATGAGGCACAGCAGACCGAAGTCATTATGATGGTTGTTGAGAAACTTAGTGACATTCTCTTTCTTTCAATATTCATGTTAGTTTGGGTCCTTTTTCTTGAGCAATTAAAGGCTTACCCAAGAAGTACAGGTTCATGCACAACAGAAGAGAAGGAAACTGAGTCAGTCTACTGGCCAGTCAGTGATGGGAAACCGGATTCTGTCTAAAGAAAACTGTGTTTAAAGTTTATTTCATCATCACCAGTGGTGTAGGGAAAGGCATCATATGAATTTAAACATCTTTGCAATGAAAAGTTTGATGTTGCATTACTGGGAAAATCTTTTTTATGAGATGCTCTGTTTGTGTTCTGGTTTGTCCTGAACTGAAGCAGGGGAGAGGTTTGCTTATGTTTAATGCCTGGTTTTTATTTGTTTGTCTTATGGCTATCAGATGAAAAGGTGAGTGTTGTAGTTAACATGTGCAGGTTATTACAAGCACGTGCGGATTGAGAGTCTGTCTTTGTATGGAACAAACAAGGAGTTGGAAAAACAACTGAAAAATATGTGTACAAAATAACACCCATAAAGTAATGCTTTTCTTTATGTATATATCTATATATATATATTTTATATAGCCACATAATTAATACTAAATTAAAATACTTGAAAATTTATAAATAAGTTTTTATTTTGCCCAACACTTGGCATCCTGACTTGCCCATTGGCAAGACAACATGGTTTCTGATTGAAAGCTGTACTTTCTTGTATGTGTGCAGATGAATTTGATGGCTGCTAAACTGCTCTCCTTAGGGTCTGGTACATTGAATACAGGAAACTCTCTTCCCCCTTGGCCTTGTCTTTGATCCTGAGCCACTACTCTCTGTGCTTTTTTCCAGTATCTTTCTACTGATGCATACTGATGCATAGTAGATACCTCTCAAAAGTTCTTTCATTCTCCATGGAAAGACTGGTTGTGTTCTCCTTTTCCCCTCTTCCTTTATGTTCTCTTGTTCTCTCTGCTTTTCCTTCTTTCTGTTCCTTTCAGAAGTCTTTGTTATGTCTCCCACATTCACACAATGCACCTGATAACAGATACTACTTCCATCTGGAGCGAAGACCTAAAAATCTTGACTCCTCCCTTCAGCTGTAACTAATTGAAGATGTAAACTGATCATCACCTGGTGTCCTATTCCATACAAAATATTGCTAGCTCAAAGGAATGTGCTTATGATAAGCAGTGACCTATTCTGTTTCTGGATGAGACATGATTATCTGATAACATAGAAAGAACAGAGAAACATAGGGTCATCTTATAACTTGCAGTCTGCTACCACTTTCGCAGCAGTGTGGTACTATTCACAGTGTGTTTCCTATGACAGTGTGAAGCCAGTAGCAGTGGTGTGTCTGCCAAACTGTTAATCACCGTCAAGCTAAGAGCTTTTATAAATTTAGAGGGTGTAAGTGTAAGTATACTTAAGATACACTTGGACCACAGGCTGGCATTATTTTTTTTCCTATTCTCATACAGCAAGCTATGCTGTTTTCTTAGAATTCAGAATGGCACCAACTTCTTTAGAAAGCCACTTTTAAAACTGTTTGGTTTGGTTTGGTTTTTTTTTTAAAGTTCTACTTCATGGGTCCTAGATCTTTTGTCCCATACAGCATGTTGTGGTGGATTTCATTTCAGGCATCTTCATGCTGAGTGAACTATTCTGCACCACTTAACAATTCTTAGCTTTTGTCTAAGAAAGGTCTTAACCTCCCTTGGGGCTTTGCTCGTTAGGGACAGCATTGGGGAGTGTCACTGCTTCTGTGGATAGTCAGAGAATCCCAGAATGGCCTGGTTTGGAAGGAATCTTAAATATCATCCAGTTCCAGCCTCCAGCTGTGGGCAGGAAGACACTTCACTGAGTTGGGTTGCTTAGTTGTCCATCCAGCCTGACCTTGAATGCTTCTGGGGATGGGGCATCCACAACTTCTCTGGGCAACCTGTTTCATTTCCTCACCACCTTCAGTAAAGAATTTCTCTGTAATATCAAAACTAAACCTCCCCTCTTTCAACTTGAAGCCATTTTCCCTTGTTTTGTCACTACGTGCCCTTGTGAAAAGTCCATCTATGTTGAATACTCCCTTCAGGTACTGGAAGGCTGTAATTTGGTCACCCTGAAGCCTTTTCTTTTCCAGGCTTAACAATTCAAATTCTCTCAGCCTTTCCTTGTGTGAGACCTCTGATCATCTTGGTAGCCTCTGAACTGGCCCCAGCAGGTCCCTGACCTCCCTGTGCTGGGAGCCCAGGGCTGGATGCAGTGCTCCAGGTGGGTCTCAGCAAAGCAGGGCAGAGGGGCAGAATCCCCTCCCTGCCCTGCTGCCCACAGGCTCTGGATGCAGCCCAGGACACGTTTGGCTCTCTGGGTTGTGAGTGCCATGGCTGGGCCGTGTGCAGCCTCTCACCCACAGCACCCCCAAGCCCTTCTGGGCAGGGCTGCTCTGGGGCTGTTCATGCCCAGCCTGTGCTGGTACCAGGGGCTGTTCCTACCCAGGTGCAGCACCAGCACCTGGCCTTGTTAAACCTCATCAGATTCCCAAGGGGCACTTCTTGAGCTTGTCCAGGTGCCTCTGGATGCTATCTCATCCTTCAGAAGTGTCACCAGCACCACTCAGCTTGGTGTCATCTGCTCATTTGCTGAGGATGCACTCGATTCCTTTGTCTTTGTCATTATTGAAGATATCAAATAACACTGGTCCCAGTACAGACCCCTGAGGGACACCACTTGTCACAGATGTCCACCGGGTCTCTTGAGCCATTGATCATTAACCTCTGGGTGTGACTATTGAACCAATTCCTCATCTACCAAACAGTCTATGCAGTCGAATCCATCTTTCTCCAAATTAGAGACAATGATGTTGTGGGACTGTAAAGCCACATCAAAGGTTTTACAGAAGCGCAGATAAATTACATCTATAACCATTTCGCATCCACTGATGTAGTCACTCCATCATACAAGACCACTATATTTGTTAGGCAGGACTTGGCTAACAGAAGTGAAGTTTTGCTGGCTGTCCTAAATCACCTCCCTGTCCTCCCTGTCACTTAGCACACCTTCTAGGAGTATGTGCCATGATCTTCCCAGGCACAGAGGTGAGGCTGACAGGTCAGTAGTTCCTAGGGTCCTCCTTTATATAATTTTTAAAGATGGGAGCCATCTTTCCCTCTTTCCAGTCACCTGGTACTTCACCTGACTGCCATGACTTTTCAAATATCATGGAGAGTGATGTCTGTCTCCTTTGGCTTCCCTCCCTTTTCAGCTGGTCCCATTCTGCTAGTTGTTCTAGCCCAATGTACCTCGGCTTTACAAGCAAACACGTGGCTTGTTGGTGATGGAAATAGACTATTGACAAAGAAGCAGAAATGTTGAAGGGATAACCTGAGTTGGAGTCTCGTCTGTGACAGTCATGTCAGGTCATCTCTTCACACTTCAACTCGTTCTGCAATACATAAATTCAGCTCATACCTGAGGTGTCTCTGCATCTTCATATCACTAGATATGTAGTGGATGTAGTTTGTTGGTTTAGTCTGCTATGAGCTAGTTTGCTATCTTTTGCCTCTGGGAGAAAAGATGTCAATTTGGGTGAGTTTAGAAATCCAGTGGAACAATGGAACTTTGTAGACGTTGCTGAATCTAGATGTCAAGAAATTTTTCTTAAAATAAAAACGCAAATTTGTCTAGCTAGTTTTTGAATTTCCTAGTGCTGACTTGTTAACATTATTCTGTGTTGGAAAATAAGTGTAGCACATCTGGATGATGTGCTCTTTAGAAATAAGGCCTTTGATCCCATAAAACTTCTGGATGGTGTGTTCTTAAGAAATAAAGCTTTTGATCCTGTAAAAGAGTTCTGCTTCTGAAACAACTTTACCTAACTCAAGAACAGTTTAAATGGCAGAAGCTTTTATAAATTATGTCAGATTAGAGACCATTAGCTCTTCTTAATGTCAAATTAATATTATGAAATATTTTCTTGTAGTTTTTTCCCTATGTAAAAATAATTTTATATCAGTTTCTTTTACTGGCAGAGTAGCCCCTACAATCTAGAGAAAGTCTTTGGCTCAGAAAAGTAGTTACATGGGATGAAATATTGAATTATTTTGTCATCTTCCTTTCCCCCATCTGTATCCATTTCTTAGCAATTTTAACTCTGTTTTTATATCTCTATTTTTCCTCTCATTTGCTTCTTTGCCTAGTTTAGGGGAGTTTTCCCTGAATCACTATTAACTAGTATTGTTTTCGCCTCTCAGAGGAGAGTGTAAATTCACGTTGTGGGTTTTTTTCCTTTTGTTTCTTATTGTTACATCCTACTTTTGGGTCTGTATAGCCACCCAAAAGATCCATGGGCAGAAGATATTCATAAAATCATAGAATCATAGAATATGTTGAATTGGAAGGGACCCACAAGGATAATCAAAGTCCAACCTCTGGCCCTGCACACCACCATCCCCAGGAGTCACACCCTGTGCCTTGAGAGTGTGGTCCAAACACTTCTTGAGCTCTGTCAGGCTGGTGCTGTCACCACTCCCCTGGGGAGCCTGTTCCAATGCCCAACCACCCTCTGGCTGAAAAGCTTTCTTCAGATGTCCAATTTAAACCTCCCGTGACTCAGCTTCAGGCCATTCCCTTGGGTCCTGTCGCTGGTCACCACAGAGCAGAGATCAGATCAGTTCCTGCCCCTCCTCTTCCCCTCACAAGGAAGACATAGCTGCAGTGAGGTGCCCCCTCAGTCTCCCTCAGGCTGAACAGACCAGGCCCTTCATCATCCTTGTGACCCTCCTTTGCACAATCTCTAATGGTTTAGTATCTTTTTTATGTTGTGGCACCCAAAACTGCTCCCAGCACTTGAGGTGAGGCTGCCCCAGTGCAGAGGAGAGTGTGACAATCCCCTCCCTTGCCCGGCTGGCGATGCTGTGCCTGATGCCCCCAGGACAGGGTTGACCCTTTGTTAGAGGCTTCACAGCTGCTATATATTGCCAATAAAACGGGGTTTCCCCGACACAGGTGACTGTGGGTATAGCTGTGATGGTGTCGGTGTGTGCCGGGTGATCCCGGCTGAGCTGCCGGCGTCGCCGCGCCGTGGCCGCGTCCCTCGGCGCTGCCCCCGAGCCAGGCGGGGGCAGCAGCGCCCCGAGGCTCGGAGCGGCTGCGGCGCCGGGCACGGTGCTGGCCCCGGGGGAGGTTGGGGGAGAGCCCCTGCAGGCTGGACTCCTTCGTCTTAAGGGCTTTTACCCAGCTTAAATGATTCTATGAGTCTGTGAAATAAGGATGGTCAGGGGGGAAAAAAATGTTTCTGTGGAAAATCGATGTGGGAAAGAGGTTTTATCTTGTTTTGAAACGTGGTTTCATGGATTTTGAGGAAAATTTTTCAAGAATTCTGCTTTTTAACAGAGAAAAATGATGTGAAGCTAGCAGTGGAACACCACTAAAGCCTTTACAGTATTTCTTAATTATTAAATGTGCCACGCTGCTTTGTTTGTTTTCTGAAAACACGTGGAGTGGCTGACACAGATGGCTTGTTTCCCCTATGCTCCTAGTATCTTGGAGCAGTGGCACATGTATTCATGTTTTGTTGCTTTTATTCTCTAGAGGTTCTTTTTCCTCGGTACAGAAATACTTTGTGGGAATACTTAGAGTGAATGCCAGAGTCTTAAAGTGAGTGCCAAAACTGACAGAGGTTTGGGGTTTTTTATCTTGTTGGGTTTTTTGGTGGTTTTCTTTGTTTGGTTGGTTTTTTTTTTTTGTAGGTAATCCTAGTCTGAGTTAGGAAAGCTTACTTGAGAGATTGTTAGGCCTGGTACTGGTCCCCTGTGGAGATTAATTTCATTCTTTGTGCAGTGAAATAATGGCATTGTACAAAGTCCAGCTTGCTGCTGCTTTTGGATCCAATAAATAAAGATATCAGTAACATACCCAATTTCCATTAAACAGTGTGCTGATTTAAAGTCAAAAGAGCTGTAATAAATACTTCCTAATGTAGAAAAATACTATTTCATTTCAGATGCATCTGACACAATTCCATAATACTTTTTTCTTCCTTATAATTTTTTAAATTAGTTCTTCGTTCTATTTGGCAAAAAGCTTTGTGATGCTTAAAATACAGACATTCCTCTAGTAGCTTATCTCTGAAAAGTCTTTCATTGTACTATTATGGCCTTAAATATTTATTAATTTTGGTTTTTTTGTTTTGTTTTTCAGGAAAACTGCAAGAAACTTCAACCAACCTATGTGCAAAGCTGCAAAAACCACTGTAGTAGAGGTAGGGAATTGAAACATAGTAAACCCTATATAGTATAGTCAACATACCCCTTTATCTTACATGGTATTCTGGAGATGGGCTGGGGGGATTTCAAATCAGGATCAGTGGTCTAACCTCTCTCCTTGGATTGCCTTCTCCTGACACTCTGCTCTGCTTTGGTGAGTAATTCCTTTGTTGCTGTACAACTGGTGCTGATCAGGACTTGTGTTCGCTGTGATCAGCCTTTGAAGGGGAAACAAAGCAAGAGCCTTCAAATTTGTTAAATAAAGTAAGTGTGGATGAAAGAGGAAGAGATTATGCTTAGGCTCTGTTTGAGAAGATTCACGTAAGACTTTATGCAAAACTTCTTGAAAATAAAATCAAATACATAGCAACATAGATTAGGCAAACCACAGAGCTATCACAGTTGTGGTCTCTAAAATTTAGTCAATTACATAAATATCAGTCCATAATGAGATACAGACATTTGGCTGTGTCTTGTGAATGAAGATGAACTAGCTGATCTAGAAGTTTCTTCCAATCTTTTTGCCCTTTTTCTTTGTCTGAAATGATAATATTTAAAAACATGAAGCAGCCTATTCTGAAAAAATATTGGTGCCTTGGGAGTTGCTAAGGCATAGCAATATGTAAAAGATAGACTACTCTCTTAGCTTTTTCTTCACTCTCTGTTAAGTTTTTTTATATGCCTAATAAAAGCTAAATGCAGTTTGGCAGTAAGATCAAGACAAACTCTTCTGGACTATTTCTAGTAAATGATTTATGGAAGAGGCTGTTGTTTCTTTAGGGTTTTTTGTTTGTTTTGTTTGGGGGTTGGCTCGGGGTTTTGTTTGTTGTTTGTTTGTTTGTAAGATGTTATTTGGAAAATATATTTGTTATATAAGCATCTCTGGATAATACATTTGGGGACTTCAGTTATTTCTTTGTGCCTTACAGAACTATCACAAAAAAATACCATGATATTTGCCATGACTTACAGTGCCAATGCAGCAAAACATTCTCATGTTTTGTTTTTAAGAAAGGTTTCAAGTATTTTTCTATCTAAAAATTAAATAAAGAATCTTTTCTTCTAGACACTTGTCCTTTATACCTTGTTCAGTCTGGCATTTAAAGAATTTAAGTAGATCAAAGCCTTCCACCTACATTCCATCTCTTTCTGTCTTTCTGCTCTTCTATCCATGTATGATAGGGTAGAATTTTCTTGTCAGTGAGCAGCTGATGTGACATCGTTCTTGCCATAATTCCATTTATCAGTTGTTAGTAGATCTGCTGTGAACTGTGTCCACTGTGAGTGTTATTGCATTTTCAATGCCATTTTAAAAATCATCAATCTTTTTGCAAGATGCATTATTAATATTACTTTGCAATTCTGTCTTTTATGGACAAATCAGACGAAGATGCAAACCCCCACAGACTTAGGACAAATATTTTGAACCATCCTTGACTTAACTTCTAAATGTCATTCTTTCAAAGTGGAATTCAGAATGTTGTGTTTGGGTGTAAGAGTTAAAACCCAGGGAATCAGAAGGAAATATCTCTGGATGGTGTCTAGTACATCCTCAGTACTGAGCAGTATCAGCTGTCTTAGCTCATCAGTAGCGAACTGAGGCAACTAAAAATTTGAGTGTTGCCTGACTCCTTAATTGGTCAAGGCTGAAGATTGAAATTCTCAAACCCATTTACAGGGAGAAGAAAAAGGTTTGTGTAGAGTAGTAATTCAGATACTGTCTTGGCAGGAGGGATTTCCAAATTCTGGTGCTTGTTTCCATCTCTGTTTGTGTAACTGACTGAACATTTAACTGAATTTAAGCAGGCAGTTCTGGTGCCTAGGAGTAGAGACTTGAAGCCAACTCTGCTCCTTTTCATCAAAATAGCTGCAGGTCAGGCTTGTCTTCAAAGATACAGTGATTAACTGGGGTTTTCAGGATTGTTTCCCACTTGCTGAGATTTACTTTAGTTTCTGATCATTGATACAAATATGGAATGGCATTTGGCATAGTAAGATACTGATGAAATATAAACTACTGGAAATCCAATATCAATGTATCTGTGAACTTGTTGAAAACAGGAAGTTAACCGGAAATCAATTACATTTGTTAACATGTCCTGCAAAGTTAACCTGGTGAAATCTGACATGCATACACAGTGAAGGACTTTTT
The DNA here is from genome assembly GCF_901933205.1 of Camarhynchus parvulus. Classification (NCBI taxonomy): domain Eukaryota; kingdom Metazoa; phylum Chordata; class Aves; order Passeriformes; family Thraupidae; genus Camarhynchus; species Camarhynchus parvulus. Next base: position 56,608,375 of record NC_044601.1, read on the forward strand.
TTTCTTTACTTAATTCTGTTGTTCTCTAGTTTTAGTCTGTGTGGTGTTTTACACACTCTTATCTGAAGTACAGACAGACACTTAATAATTGTAACAATTCAGAGGCAGACAATTCTGTTGATGTGAAGGATAAGAGAAAAGAAAAAGAGATAAGAGATAAAAACACCCCACTTCTCAGACTCACAGACTGATAGCTATTGTTTGCTTAAAAATTCTCCTGTATTGTGAGAAGCAAGATTGGCTGCACATAGAGGCGTCTGAAGAAGGAGGAAGTCAGACTGTTACCTGTTATGTTTGGGACACACAATGAAGAATTACTGATTTTTTAAATGGCAGAATAAACTTTCAGCCTTGTTTATTTTGAATTGGGAAATGGTCAGAAGCAGCCAATCAGTACTCATTTTGGGATCAGAAATACATTGATTGTAAGCTTCTAATTAAATGTAACAAGTGCTTGCTGATCTGCACAAATTTTTTGAACTGTTGCATGCATCTCTTTTGTTTATCTAAGTGAGAGGGAGTGGAATCTGCTATTAAGATAATAAGGATGGGTTAGCTGAGGAACAGATAACTGTCTATAAAAATCTAACTGTGCCAAGTCCAGTGGAATTTCTACTTTAATTTGAAGGTGACCCATTATTAAAGGTAAAAAAAAAAAAATCCACTAAATTGTGTGATTCGTGTTATTTGGAAGTTAACCTTTGCAGAGACAAATGCTAAATAATGTTGGTAGCATCAGTTATTTTGGCATTATCTATATATAAAAGTGAAATGATGCAGGGAGTTCACTGCTTCTCACTTCAGCTTGCAGAACTTGCAGAAGTTAAGCATGCAGCCGGACCTGTAGCTTTGTTTGAACCTGAGCTCTCATGCACACACTCAGCCTGAGGCGTTCAGGTTGTTTTTTCAGAGCTATAAACACTTTCCTGCTCCTGTAGCAAAGATGGGAGAGTTGAGAAATTGACCAATACAAAAGAAACTCAGTGGTCAGAAAGTTACATACAGGCCACCAGCCCTTGTAAAGACTGGAAGGAAGAGCATGGCCTGTGAAAAAACTTGAGAGGTTGTGTGATGGTATAGGTGTGGTAACACGGTAACGCTTCCAACGCTGTTGAATGAAGATGAAACTGAATAGAGGAAGTGTCACTGCTGTCAGGACCCTCAACAGACCTGTTGAATTTTGTGATGGGAAATGAACTGCAAGGCAGCTTGGAGTTGCAGGGAGGCATCTTGGATGTGTGCCTGGACTCCTAGGATTAGGGCTGTGATAACAGGGTGCTTCTTAATATGTGTATCTCCCTGTAGAGACATCTCTGAGCAGAGCCCCACTGGGGCTTTTGGTCATGACACCTCTTTTTTGTAGGGAATTGGGGCTACCCAAAGCCACAGTAGAAAACATGGTGTGACCTTGCCAGATGTGGTGTCATAAGATGGGAAAGGGTGATACAGGCTTGGGCTCTTGCTTTCTGCCACAGAAGAGTACATAAATGTCTGTGACTGTCCCAAATGACCCTGAACTCTTATCTGTTTTCTTCTTATTCTCTGCTGTGAGACCTACTGAGTATTTTTCACTGGTGAAGTGGTTTGAGATCTCAGCCACTGCCACCGTGAAATGCCACCTACATGTTCGGTAGTAGTAATGGTCAATATGTGTAGAAATATTTATTGACTGGCTGTTTGAATATCCAGTTTGAATAATTTTCTTGTTCAGATCACAGAAGATGGCTAAATATATCTCCTTGGGTAAATAACATTTACACCTCAAATAATATCAAGAGAGGGAAAAAAAGAGAGTGTACTTTCTCATAAAAATGCATTAAATAAAAATCATTAAGCCCTGCATTTTATCTCTGGTTGCCTAGTAACAACACAGCCACATCAGTGAGCACCATTTTCTCAGGTACAATGAACTGCGTGGCACTAAGGGACAGAATCAGACTGAAATAAGCTATTTGTATCCTGTTATCTGTGCTAAATCATGGCATTTGGTTTTATTGAGGAAACTTGAAATGAACCTTTTTTTGTGTGTATATCTATACCTCCAAATGCTTTAACAGTGGCAAAACTTTTCTCACATGCACAGCTCTTTTCTGAAAAATTCTTCAAGTTTTTTGCACAGTGACAATTTACTATAAAAAACCTGTAAGTACCACTTTAAAGTGAAACAATCATCTAATAGAAACTTTTTGTTACCTGGATGCTCCAGCCGTGGAACTCAAAAGTGAATCCTGGTAGAGGGTGGCTTTGGGACAGGCACAGACTTTACATTAGTGTGTGTTTCTGTGAAACCACAGATCAGAATAGACATAGAATGGAATTAAATAGACGCAGATATAGAAATAAAGTCCTTCTGTTCAACTGCTGTAGCCACTGAGCTTTTGTGTTGCTATAGCTTTTGTTGATATTATTTAACTGCTCAGTGATGAGTGTGTGTGTGCTTAGGCAGTGGTTGTGAGGGAGGGTCCCATGGATCTGCAGTGAGAGAGAGGCTTTTTTTGAGAATCCCATTTGTCACAGGATGGACGCTGAACTTCTTAGTCCTGCCACATTACCAGCTACTTTTAGCGCAAGTGACAGTAGAATTGTAGTTGCCATAATATGCTCCTATAATACTTTATATATATAAGTGTGTGTGTGCATATATATATGTGTGTGTGTATATATAAAATAAATATAGAAAACTTTGTATCTTGAATATGTAGGTAGTTAGTCGGGGCTTTTGACTGCATAAATGTATTTACATGCCTAGGCCTTGTCTAAACCTGAGTCAGGGATGCCTGTGGATCTAATAACCTTTCCCAGAAGAATCTTAGTTGAAACATTTGAGTGAACATTTGTGGGAGAGCAACTTTGAAATACAAGCTCGTGATTCTTCTAAAATATAGAAGGGAAAATAGCAAAATATCTGGAATGTCTCTTAGGAAGACTGATTTCATAGACTTGGATTGATGAAACATTCTGGGAGGTATAGCAAAGAAGAAATGAAGTTAGGGAAAGACTGTGTTAATCAGCTTGAGAATAAAATTTTCCAGTGTGGAGGAAGTACTGGAAGAGCAGTAGGAGTTTGACCTTGATCACAATCTTTGTAATCTCAAACACAGAAAAGAAACATGATAGAAAGTGAGATCCAAGCTCAGCTGTCTGAGGCTAAGCATTACAAAGCCAAAGCAAACAAAAAAGCTTAAGCTTCTAAGAAATATCCAGCCCAATACAAAATAAAGCATACTTGAAAGTAGCGAGAAATCTTTTTAAGAATACATACGTGGTTGACTGGGAGACCAAGAATACTTCACCACTCAATGAAGGGACTAAAATTATCTGTGCAGATTACAATGAAGGCTGAAGAGCGTAATGCCTTTTCTCCTACAGTACTGAGCGATGTTAACAACCAGTTTGGCAGCTATAACAATGCCAGTCATAGAAAGTTAAAGAGCATATCAGAAAAGGATTGGAGTTGAAATTCGGGGACTACCAGTATTGTTTTGGAAAATCAGCTCCTAGAAACATTTACACACCATTGCCACAACAATTTTAGTTTCCCAAAAAGAATCCCGCTCCCAGACTTGAGTACTCTTTTGTTGGTTTTATTTCTCTTCATTGTATTTGGTTCCTTGCTTCTGTGTGTGCATGTGCTTATTAAAAACAGAGTAGAACAACAAAACATTTGTATAGCTGTGGCGCAGACCCTTTTAGAATTATTAGAAAAGTACTGGAATATAAGTAGTCCTGGGCTAGAAGGTAGTTCATATGATAGTTCTTGTCACATTTAGCTAACATGTTTCTGATTCATGGTGTGATTATTGGAGCGTCTTCTGCTGGGCTGGGAGTTTGACTTGATGATCCTAATGGGTGCTTTCCAACACAGCATATTCTGTTCTGTGACTATTCTATTCTATGATTGTCAGGGGAATAAACACCTTTGATATTTAATTTTGCAATGTGGGATTTGTGGATGTTTTTTGTTTGGATGGGTTTTTATGTTCGTTTTTTAGCTGTTGTTCTTTTATTTCCTGGTTGTTGGGTTTTTTTCCTACAATTGCTTTTCTTTTATATAGAACGTCTAATTAAATGGCTTGAGATTTGGCACTTTGTTGCTCAGGTAGTGAATATTAAGTAGTTAAAATTTGTAGCAGATCAAATTGCTGCTGACTGCTGTTGAGGTAATTTTACCTCCTTGTAATATACTGCTGGAAGATTTGAATTTGTTTTTTTTCTTTTATCTGTCTCTTATATTTTATTCCTTTAAATTATACTTTCTTGAATGTGTATCATGAGTTATCTCAGCATTCAGCTTCATAAGTTCATTGCAGATGTGAATGTATTCTTCAATGAAAAAAATTCCTTTTATCCTTGTCACATATGTTAAGAACAAATATGACATTCAATAAGAACAAGAAAAAGGAAGCTTGCAGTTGATCAGTAGATACTGCAGATTGCCAGGAAGTAAGTGTGCTGGAGATACTGATAGAAAGCCTCTGTTTGCTTCTAAAGCTAAATTTAGAGGGTTTTTCATAACATTTTATAGAAAGCCTCATAGACTGTGCATTTGAAGTATATTTCACTAACAGTACTCATGTCTTCTATCATGAGAATTTGAAAATTAAATTTAAAATACTCTAAATTTTCAGCTCCGCTTTGTGTATAAGATGTCTGAATCAATCAATGGCTTAACTGTCATTGCATTTAAAATCATGCATTATTATAGGACTGAAAATACGGGAGAGTTCTAGTCATGATTCAGGGCATTTGCAAGCATCTATCCTGGTGTCTTAAAGCATTAATTTGTTTTCTATGCTATTAACATCTCTGATGAAGATTTCTAGCATAGAATAAGATTTAACATCCAAACTGAAAATCTTGCAAAAAATTGCATTCTGACACGAAGCAAATATTTCTTTTCAGATGATCAACATACAAGATTTGAAAAGCTGCAGCCTCATAACTATTGCTGGAGCGAAAATTTTTGAGTAATTGAATCAGTAGCTCAGATGTTAGCAGCATCCTTTTAACTCTTGCAGAATTCATCCCCTGCAAATGCTGTTGAATTACTCAGTAAAAAGGTGAATATTTAAAGAGAAGTAATGGGTTGAGATACCAAGACTGACTTGACTTAAATCATACTAATTTTTCTGCATGACAGTGGTAAAATAATGACTGCAGACGGTGGTAAAAGAATGAACAAGAACAACAGAGTAGTTTTCTCTTTCTGTGTCCTAAACAGTTTCCTAGTCTTCCTGTTTATTCTTTTTAGTTCCTCCCCAAAACATTATTAAATTCTGTTATAGAGAACTTGCATTCAGTGTGTCTGGTGTGTTGAAATGCACTGCCATTTATATTCCCGTGAATATAAACTAAGATCCTTAGTTTGCAACTTCTGATTCATCTGGGGTAAGCAATAACTAAACAAATCTTAAAGCAACTTCATGTTTGAACAGGTGTTCCTGGATTTTATTACAGAGAAATAATAATAATAATTTGTTAACCTTTGGAATAAGTCAAATGTATTTTATCAGTCTTCTTGTTGCTGAAGGAAGTGGAGAAAGGCAAAGAGTTATGGATTTGATCCCCATATGGGCCATTTACTTAAGAGTTTCATTCCATGATTCCTGTGGGTGCCTTCTGACTCAGATGATTCTGTGAAATAATCCCAGTTAGAATGGGGAAGCTATGTAGCCAATTGGCTCTATAAGCAGTGGGATAAGGGGCATTTGTGCTCAAGACAATTTTTCACCATTTCTAGTGAAATTTGAATTTTCTTGTAAGGCTATGATAAGCAAAAATTTCCATTTTTATAGTTTGAAGGACTAATTTAAATGTTTCTGCCAGCTTCAAATAATAATAAAGTGCTTTTATAAAGTACTTTATTCTTAGGAGTTTTTTTAAATTTCCATATGTGTCTATTGCTCTCTTTTCCAGGCACCTTTTAGGAAGGATAATGATTAAGTGCAAGAAAATTTTAATTCTTCTTAGAATATGTTACTGACATTCTCTTTATATCCATATTTCTGTGGTCTGTTGAAAGTGTCTAAGCCACATCAATTGTTTTTTCTTTCAAACTTTTCCTTGAAAGGTACCCTGACTAACTTCTTCTTCAAAACTGTGGAGAAGTTTATTTATCTTGAATATTTTGGGAGGTTGGGATATCTGCTATGATTCTGAAGGTGAAGTGGACCATACTAATTCCTTGTTGAGAAACAAAGCAGTAGCATGTCAAGTAGCTTCCAGAACTCTTTGAAAATTACCACTGTCTCAAGTGAACATCTGAAATAAGGAGAACTTATAGATGTATGCATAGAACACACCATTTTTGGATGAAGATACCTTTTTGTTACCTCTACTGAAATACCTGCAGGGCTTCTTTTTCTTACCAGAGAGAAGCAGCAACAGAATTAGCTACAAATCAGCTGCTAATGCATTGTTTTATGTTGGTATTATGTTGCTATGTATCTCCTGCTGGGCATGCCCTGGTCTGATCCTTAGTTAGAAATGTTCCTTGAATCTGAGTGGGGTTTGGTTGAACTTAAATAGATTTTAAAGTACAAAACCCACCTTCTTTGATAGTGCAATTAAATCTCTGTTTTTTTCTTAATTTTTATTTTACTTTCCTACTTCTCACTTCAGTATTTAAATTCCACTTGGTTAATTTTTGAAAATAAAGCTTAAATTTATCTCCTGACCTTTAAGTTACATTTCTTGGAATGTGTAGGATATGAGAGCTCTTCTAGTCTCTTTTCATTTGTCATTTCTCTGATGTGAATAAGAGAATAAAATCTTTTATTGTGATTACGGTTGGGATTTTTGGGGGGCTCAATTATTCCAGGTAAAATGTGATTAATTTTAATTAAAAAGTAAGTTATTTATTTTTACCTTCTAATAAGTTCAAAGACTGTCAATCTAAAGCAATTTGAAAATAAGTAACAAAGTACAGCAATAATGTATTTAAAGCAACATATGTTTTGTTTGCAAAAATGGTAAATTATATTTCAGTACAGTTACTATTGTTAGAAGCTTTTATGTTCTGAAGTGGAAGTATTTGGGATGAGGTCAGTCCCTTATTCAGCTGAGTATGGATTAAACAGGTTCTTCTGCTATTAATTGGCCCTTAGCAAATGAAGACCATGTTCACAGATTGTGGGAGTTTTATTTGTTGTCTTCTGCCTCTTCTCCCATTATTTAATTCTATGATTAAAAAATAATTACATAATGTAATCTAAAAAACAATTTTCCAAAATTTCTATCTCCAGATGTGAGATGATTCTGTATTTATTCCACATGGATGGTTATGTTTTATTTTGTGTTAAGAACCTAGGTATTGAATACAAATTGGGTGCTTTATCACCTCATTTCATCAAGAAAGCAAAAGTCACAAAATGTGATCACAGCCAGCAGGAAGTTACTGATGACTTATATCAGAGCAACCACAGGGTTTCGGAAAGAATCACTCCCTAGGTGTGCCTGCTGTAGGAGTCTGGTTTGATTGGTAATGCTGGGGCTGCTGGACTGCTGGATCTTAAAGTAATCTCTCATGGTTTCAATACAGGTAATTTTACCATAAAATAATAGAGTAAAATCCAAATGAGTTAATTTAAGGAGGTAAGAAAACAGCTATCTTCATTTTGACTTTTTAGTAGATACAGAATTATATAGACATATTAGTGCAAGTCATCAAACAAGCAAGCCCATCAATTTAATGGAAGAACTTCTTTGAGAAATGTCAGTATCTTCAGACTTAGAACATGTTCTTGAAAATTAAGACTATTGTGTATATTTTGTATGCTAATATGTGACTAGCTCAAAAATTTCTGAAGTGCAGTTCTATTTGTGTGGGAGAACTTCTTCAGAGACTGGTGGTTAAATTTTTCATATTCTTCCATGCATGCGCACACTTTACATATACGTAACCTTTGCAGATAATCAAGTGTGCTTCCTCTTTTCTTTGTGGTATATATCCTGGAGCTGCTGTGTGTGAAGATCTAGAGCTGGTAATTTACTGCTGTCTGTTTTCTTCTCTGCTGTCAGCAGTACAGCATGGAGGAAGATGTCAGATGCGTGCAATGGGAAGGGGACGTTGGAGAAAACAGGGAGCAGGTGCAGAGAAGTGTGAGAGGAGATTAAGCCTGAGGCAGCTACAAGTGGAGGTGGTAATTGAGGAGATTTAGAACAGAGAAAACAAATGTGAATTGAGTATATTCTAGCAGGGGCTCCTGATTTAGGAGGATCTGTAGCCACATGACGAAAAACCTGAAGACAAATGTAGGAGATTTATGTCAGTTTTGCTTTCCTAATCATCAGATACAACATACTGGCAACAGATCTCACTGTTTTTCTCTGTGGTGTTTACAGAGGATTACAGTCTACTAGAAAGAAGGAAAACATATAAAGGTACATAAGATCTTCAACAGCATGAAACAGACAAATAAACAACTGCTGTGTGCTATTTCTGTATGGCATAGAGAAGGGAGCACACAGTGAAATTACAATAGGTAATAAGAAATGTTTTTCATAATAGTTAAATTTAAGAAATGCATCAATAGAGTCTCTTGGGTTTTAAGAAAACAATTAGTTCCTGGCTCATCAGAAGCTATGAAGAAGGTGATGTATGTCCAGCCTCTGACTGAGGACATCCTGCAGCTGACACATTGCTGGCAGCTGGGAGAATATAACCAGAAGTACCACACTGCTTTTTAAGATCCTGTTGCTAAGAAGAAGGGCTATTTGGCTAAGTGGACCTGCAGTGTGGACCTTCAGTGTGACCTAGACCAGGCTCATTGTGTGGAAGATTCTCTAACAAATATGAACTTTACTGGTTTTTACTGTTCCCTGCCCTTCAGTAAGCTTATGAAAACATCTATTTGAAGTCTAATATGACCATAATGTGGTAATTGTTGATCAAGATGTGTCTTTATAAGGCTATTTGGTAGTTGCTTGATTTTAAAGTTATAAAAGTCTCCTTTTCAGTATGGATATTGACTGGCTGTCATTCCATTACTAGGATTCCATTAGTAGGATTTTGGCAGTAGAAATTTCACGGTCTGTCTGATCTTACAAAAGGAAAGAATTCAACTCAGAAGATCTTCTGTTTCATCTCTCTGCTTACAGAAATCAGTAGTAACCTGCTTTGCTTTTTTCTGTAGTTAAGAAAGTTTGTATAGTGTGTTCTTAATTTCAAGTGAACTGTTTTCAGAGTATATTTCACTGTTTTAAAATATCAAAGCTATTTGTGAAACTCAGTCTAAACAATTAATATTAACTTTTTGCCCTCTTGTTTTCATTAACCATCATGAATGGTTGATCACAGTTTCTGTGACCTTGAATGCAGACACATAAAATTTATTCTTATTGCCCCTATTATGTATTTTAAGGTTTTTTTTTAATTTCAAGATTTTATAAATGTTGCAATGCATTTTGCAGTGACATCCTGACTCTTCCAGTAGTGAGCTGATGATGTGTACTGATGAGTTTGTCTTGAGCATCTAAGTGGCTAAATTTTATTTCATTCCTCTTGTTATTTTGGACATTTAACCAACTGTAATGTTTTATTTTACTAATGTTCTGCTAGGAATGATTATCATTTCAGTTTGAAGAACTGAAATGGACTAAGATAATTAAGGTAGTCATAGAGAGATTTAATAAAGTTAGTATAAAAATAAGCTACTTAAAAATGCATAGGTTTGTTAGGCTGTGGTTCTCTCCCCATCTCTTTTTTTCTTTCATATGCACATGTTTTTGATTTTTTTTCTATAATAAGGAATTAAATTGCAGTTTTTGGTTATAGCTTAGTTTTAGGAAAACTGAGATTTAAAACCAAACCAGCTGAAAACATTTAACATATCATAAAGTACATAATTAGGCTACAGAAATAGAGAAAAGGAATATACTAGAAACAAAGGCTTTTTTTATTTTTGAGTGTTTTGGCATAAATAGTTTGTCGTTGTTATTTCCTTATTAATTTTTGGTAAGGAACCATAGTTTTTATTTTTCTTACTTTGTTTACTTTTCTTACTTCCATATCTATCAAGGTTCCCCTTTTTTCTCTGTAAGCCTTCAGAAATTCTGGAATAAAACTAGAAGAATAGCTGAATTTCTGTAAGGAAAAGGAATTAAAATTGCTTTAAAAGGGAAAAGTAGATGTAAATTACAGAAGGAAATGATACTGTGAGGCGAAGGACCACTGTCTCTGTGAATGCTGATACAAAAAGGAATGGCAGAAGGCTCTTGTGAATCATAGTGGAAAACAGCTTTTATGTTCTGGGTGTACTTTTAGATAAACCAGTGTTTAGGAAGGACTGAATTCATTCATCCTCCTTCCATTGTCAGCAGTCAGAGGAGATTTGCAAGAACACTATCCCCAGGAAGAAGTCTCCAATGCTGTGGAAACTTTTGAGACAATGAAAGGAATTTTGAATCAGGCATCAGAGCCTTCCCTGAAGAGGGAAGTCAGACCTCATGGTCTCTCATAGTTACTTTTTACAAAGATATAAACATTTTCTGTCTTTTTGTTCATTGATGAAATGAAGATTTAAGATGAACACATGTGATCAGGGCCATCTAAAAGGTACCAGAGGATTTTGATTTTCTAATTACAAAGAGTACAGGAGGTGGTCTGCCCTGATTAGTTCCCTCTCTGTGCTTTGCCAGTGTTGGTGTCTCTCGGGTGGGATGACACATAATGATTTTTGATGTTTACAAAGATTCTTCTGTATGTAACAAAATAAAGCCTGAGGCAGGGTGAGTACAGAGAAGAAAGAACTGAAGCATAGGTAAGATGAGAGCAGAGCAGGAGAAAAACTCACACGCATCCTTTGAATTATTAAAATGGATGTGCTCCTGCCTTTCTCTTTGAGGTTTCATCTACAGAGGTGTTACAGAGCCGACTCATAAAGAAATACGAAACCTGAAAGGGCCCAATGATGGTACTATTGAATTTGCACTATCATTCCTCTCTAGGAAGATACTGGGGCAATGCCTTGCAGTGGCCAGAGGCACTAGGGTGCTGATTCCCATAGCCATCAGATATCCTGGTGTCACTTCAGCTGGCTCAGCTTCATCTCTGGCGGTGCTGATGGCACACAGCCCATGTATGGTGCCTCATCCTCCAGTTCCCTGGGAGTGAGAGATGGAGCACTCAGACGACGTCTGTACTTCCTCTGCTTGAATTCTCCCTTTTCCATGTAAACGTGCTGATTATCTCACTTGCAGAACTGGAAGACAGTTAATTTTTCTTGTATCACATGGAAATTCTTAATTCCTTTTCAAAATTCCTCTTTACTGCTGTGGAGGTATTTGAACATATTTAATTTTAGTTACATTTGATGCTTATTCCATATAATGGTAGAACATGGAAAGATGTTCCAGTTATCAGGGATCCTTAGGCTTATCTGAAATCCCTAGGACAAAATACAGTTTGCAGTGTTGTGTTCATTTAGGATAATGTTTGGAAATAACAGAGGAAAAGCTATCAGACTGACTGCTGTGTCTCAAGAGACAAAATACAAACCAATTAGCAGAATGGCGTGACTGATAACAAAATCCAACAATTTATTGTTGGATTAATAATTTATTCGGTGTATTCTATGGGGGGAGAAACTCAGTGTGTCAAGTTTTCTGACAGCGTAATTCTGTTTGAGTTAGTTGAATTGTGCCAAGATTTTGGTTTTTTAATCTCAACTGCTACAGCAAATAAATGTAGTTATTCTGTGAGAAAGTTCAAATCAGGAGCAATTAGTATTCCCCAGGCCTAGTTTTCCATCTGATAAGTGAAGACAAATTTAATTAGAAAGGGTGAATTTGGGAATTCTGCTGGTAGCAGATCAGCTGCTTGCCTATTGCTTCATTGGAAAGTCTTGTCTCCTCCTTCTCCTCTCTTCTGAGGATGTTCTGACAGTAGTCACTACACTAAAAGTGCAGTGTGTTTCAGCTGTGTGCTTCAGGATTTTTTAATTTTACTCTGTGTTTGACTTGGTCTCTATATTAATCTTAATATGAATGAATAAAATTAGAAACTACAAGTGAGATGGATGAAACTTTAGCATTTTTTCATGAATACCTAAACCAGAATTTTCAAGATACTGATTTGATTGGCTTTCCTTATGTTGTGGGTAAGGGCTTTCTGGATGTGGGCTCTGTTCTCCTGGAGCACTGAGGCTGGTGTTGCTGTAGCTGTTGTTGCCTTTTGCTTAGGATATTTGCCTTGCAGATTTCACAGTACATTCTTTCTGTCTCTTTAACCCAGGGTTTTTTGGGGGGATCATCTGAACCTGATTTTGTGATCATTAGTTTTTAATTTTTCTTTTCCCTCTCCTGCTTTTAGGGTGGATTGTTTGGTTTCTTTGTTTGTTTATTGTCACATTTCAAGGCACAGTAGGAAGGTAATTGTCTATCAGATCTACTATGGATTTTAGTATTGATCATATTGTCCAGTAGCTTGTCAAATTGAGTTTTAAACTCTTTAATGTTGCTTCACTGGTGACAGCTGTTCGGAGATTTAACCTTACCATACCCCAGGTCTTGTTTTGGGGTTATTAAGCTTTGGGCATTCCTAAGAGTTTAATGAATCCCTGGTGATACAGCAGTTTGGAAATTGTCTTTTGATCTTTGAGTACGTTGTTATGTCCTGTGTAGTAGATTGTTGTATGTTATCTTTGTTGCTCTAACGTTACCTGTTTTCCCTGTGGGTGGATGCAACTGCAAACAATGCTAACATTAGGGTCTGTTTTGTGGCAGAGTGAGATGTGCTCTGTGTAGCCAGAATTGTTAGGGAAAGCACCAGCCATGGCTGAGAGTCTTTGCTGCAGGTATCTGTCCATAGCAGGTCTCTAACTAGATCACCCCCAACTCAGGCCTAGAAGGAAAGAAACCCCTATTGTCTGGGCTGCTCCTGATAGGTGACATTTCAAATCTACTACAGGTGGATGAGTGTCATTTTGTGCTGAATCTCTGTTTCACTAACTATAAAGACTTCTAGATCTTCATCTTTTGTCTTCTTTCTTGCAACCCATTATTACAGTTCAAATGTTTTCTATTTTAGTTTTGAGTACACTATGGAAAACTTTTGTTTCAGCTTCTGTGTTTGTATCCTCTAAATTAATACTTCTGCTTTATATTTTTATATTTTGTTAGTAGCACATTGTTTTCCTCTGTTTGGGCAGAAATTTTTTGTAGTTACAAACAACTCTGATGTAACTGATGTACACAGTATTGTTTCTTCAAGTTGGCCATACAAATGGGCCTGTAAAATTATATATTACCTTCAATTTTTTATAAAGAAATATACTTTGAGAGAAGAGAACAGATAAGCATCTAAGTTAACATGTTTTAAAGACTATATATATTTTGTCCCATTTGTTAGTTTTCTTGACATCATTTGCTGTAAATTTAATGTTTCATTTCAAAACTTCATTGGTATTAAAACTTCTCATTGAATAATTTTTTCTAAATATTTTCCCATTTCTTTTTCACTCTGTAGGTAGAAGAAATTGTTGATATAGGAGCATTTGCCCCAGAAGACATTCATGTTCCCAAAATCTATGTTGATCGTCTGTTACAAGGAGAGAAGTTTGAGAAGAGAATTGAAGTAAGTAGCTGAGCTTCTCAGTCACAACATATTTCAGCTTGGAGTGTATTTAACATTTGTGTGGTATTTAATCTAGCCACCAAGTCTTAGCACTGAGAAAATAGTGAGAAAGACCCATAAAGTTTTGCTAAAAACTGGACCTTAGATAGGTATTTACATAGTTAGATGGGGGCCTGAGGATTGAGCCTTCTATCTTACACCACAGACTCTCTGGTTCAGTTCCTGAATAATTTACGGCAACTGCCTGTAGCCCTGGAAGACTTCACTGCAGTTGAAAATCTAGTGGAAAATGCTACTAAATTCTCCTTCCCTCTCCCAGTTCACCTGCTATAGGTATGACAAGGGGAACAGCTAGACAAGGATCTGACTTTCTTTTCCCCTGGACAGCTTTTGATGTGGGCATGTAGGGCCAGCCTCAGTCCCTTTTGTGCTGTACATTGAATTATGTTATGTTGCAAAGGTCCTGCAAACCTTTGTTCCCTTTTCTTTTATCAGGAACTTTTCTAACTGGTGGTCTTTCTGGTCTGAATAAGAGATGTCAATAGCTGTTCAAAATGCTGCAATAATACTCCACCACTGAAAACACCCAATAAAATTATGATTATGTAATTGTTTTTTGTTGTTTCTATGACTTTGCCACACTCAGGCTATGTCCCTATATTCATTTTGGTGATGTGACAATGCTTTTAATGTGCAGTTGAAAATTCTTTATTTCTTCTGTGTCTCCATAGTCTGGAGGTGGGAATTGTTCATCAGATAAGCTGGTAGAAGGGAAGATATATGACGCAAGGAGAAAAAATCTGTAAGAAAAAAAGTGCAGAAAGGAATTTTAATAATTAAACTTCTGTTATTAAAATCAAAGCACAAAGTCCTAGCTAGGAAATCGTACAAGGCCTTTTCTCTGAGCATTCTCTTTTGTGAATGCTAAGGTTAAGAAGCTCTTTTTTTAATTCTGTCTGTTCATTCTGCAAAAGCATACTGCATGTTGTTGAGTAATTGACTGCAAATAGATGTGTCAAACCTTTTTTTTTTCCCTCTGGTTGTGTTGGGTCAGATTGCAATTAATGGCCTGTTTCTTCTTCTGAATGGCTGCATTATCTCCTAGAAAAGCTTTTTACCTTTTATGACAGAAATAATTTTTCATTTATTAAACATTGCTTCTGCTGCATCTTGGCTGCGTAAGTGAATATCTATTTAGTCAATACCTACTGAATACCTGGTGAATACCTACCTAGTCATCTGCCCCCTTCCCTAAATGCTTCGGAAAAAAAAGGGGGGCAGGGGTGAGGGAGAAAGCTACTACAAACTGCCAAGCAAAATTGTAACAGAGATTAATTTTTATTATGAAATTTTGTAATTCTGGCAGTGGCAACTCTCACTAGGTATAGGAAGGAAATGGCAGATTTATTTACTTTTCTGTTAAATTTTATAAATCAACTGGCCGTACGCAGAAAAGCAGTGGGTATGGTAAGAGGTGAGAGAAGATGAAGAATATAAAAAATAAAGAAATAAAGAGAAGATAGTCTGTCATAATTCATACTGGCTTTAAATAGCAGTTCCTGGCTAATATGGCTTAGAAGTGGTCTCACTAGCACCAGCTATAATTTCTACCCAGCCTTCTCTTTGCTGTATAGAAACCCTCTGTAATTGTTCCTACTTTATCAATCCCCAAGCTAAGCAATTCTAGGGAAAATAGCTGAGGCATAAAAAGGAAGGTGATGGGAAATTCAAAAGGATTTATTTATTGACTGTTTCTGGCTGCTTAAGGAGAAAGTGACTCTGCAGAAGTTCTTTTGTGATGATGAAAAGTAACAGGATAATTTTTTCTAATGTGTTAATTGTAGCCTGAAGTAGAAGATAGGAAGACATATGGGGGTGCTGGACATGATGTTTCCCAGATGAATTTTATACGCATTGGAGAGATGTGCAAAGAACATAATCTATGTAGACAGTAATTTAAAAGAAGGATGTTACGAACTTCTTAAATGTCATGGCATTTTCACCTGCATGTGATTTACAAAACATGAACTTAAGATGAGAAAATACTAGGAAACAAATTCATGGGGTGTGCAAGATTATAGAGAGTTGTGTTTGAAAATTTTGCTCCCCAGTATCTTTAGATGAATGGCATTTGTCTATTTCATCCTTATAAATCTAGAACAGCTCATTGGATTGAATGAATGCAGAAAGAGAGCAGTATTTGTATTTTTGGCTGACATTTTACGAATCTATTTAGGTATCTCTGGGGTAATGAATCTGAGACTTGCTAGTATTTGCACTAGTGCTTGGTGCCTTCTTCACCACTTCTCTATGTATCAGGCTTGGCAATACAGACAAAGAAATAATATTTTGCTCTAAGGCTGTCACTGGCAATATTTGATGACTCCATTGGCTTAGCTAAGCTTGAGTGCATAAAATAAAAGGTTGGAGTTTTTTTGGAGTTTTTTGTAGAAGATGAATAAATAACTTTATTCTTAGACCAAGTAACTCAGGGCAATCACAAATCAAGCTTTTATGTCTTAAGAAGCAAGAATCTGGGTTCTAATCTTTACTTATGATTACTTCTTATTTTGCAGCGCTTATCAATCCGAAAGCCTGAAGACTCAACAGCCAAACAAAAAAAAGGAGACAATGTGAGGGAGAGGATCATCAAACGGGCTGCATTAGAGTTCGAAGATGGCATGTATGGTATCCTTCAGCTGTTCTGTAGGTTGAAGTGATTGCTGACTAGAAAAAGAAACTCATCTGGTTTGTTTAGAACAGGTTGATTAACATGCTCATTGTCTTTACTGGACGCTGAGGTGCTCTCATTTTATAAATACCCAATTGAAATAGAAGTTGCACGTTGATATTTTTATCATATATAGGATTTGACAGAATGCAATTAGACAGTCTAAATGGCAAAATAATTCATCACAAATATGAGGTATTTAAGTGAAAACAAAAGTGCTTGTGAGGGGAACAGTTCCAATCTACTCATAGTATAGTAGTCGTTTTTTAAAATTTACTAGTTTGCGATAAGTATTTCTGCCTTAACCACCTTTTTTCAGCTAATCTGGGTATTGGAATCCCACTGTTGGCCAGTAACTTCATCAGTCCAGACATAACTGTTCACTTACAGAGTGAAAATGGAGTCCTGGGTTTGGTAAGAATATATCTTGGGCAGTTACTATAGTGTTTTTATTTTGCTGTGGCTGGGTTTTATTTCCTGTGCACCTCCAACTTGATTATGATATTGCTAAAAATATATATGCTATATTATGTCATCATAAAACTCTCACTCTGCTGCAGAGAAGTTTTCTAAGAAATGCTCATTTTATGATTATCCTATTTTGCTAAGGATGTCCTTAAGTTTCTGGGCTCAAACCATCAGGAATTTGCAAGACTAAGCATTGTAAACCTTAGCAAACATAATTTTAAATAAAGCTTAAAGTGAATATTATTTTTACTGTCGTATAGCTTTATGAAGTTGCAGTTATGACCTTTTTTTGAAAAATGTCTGTCACTTTGATTAAGAGCAAAAAGAAACCCAAATCAAACAAACCTCTCACTTCATGATTGTTTTGTAATTCTAACATTCTTGAACAATAAGTCCAAAGGACCTGATATGTTACTTGATATAAACTGTGGCTTGTAATGTCAGGATGTTTTTCTGATAAAAAATAGAATTCTGATTTAAAAAGATTAAAAAATGCATGTCTGCCATGATCTGGTTTTGGTAATAAGCACTGTAAATAATATGGCAATTATTAATTGTATTTTAGAGATATTTTATTATAAAGCTTGACATACATCTGTATTGTTGTCAGGGTCCTTATCCACTTGAAAATGAAGTAGATCCAGATCTGATTAATGCAGGTAAATATTTTAATTAAATTTAATTAATGGAAAATGAATAACCATGTTAATTTAAAATTTTTCTTTTGATACAGTATTTGAAGCTAGAGACCTGTTTTATTTGATGATAAATATTAATGCATTTTGTCTTCTTTTAAGTGATAGTCTTCTTTGGGGAGAGACTGTCTTCCAGGCCCATCAGTAAATGGTAAATCATCCTTTTTAGGAGTGAGATTGTTTTGAGCAGCCTGTAAGGGAATATGGGTTTGTTTTCCTGCTACTTTTCCTTGAGTCTTCTAGAAAATGGGTTTCAATGATTTATGCTTGGGACATGTTTTAAAACATCCTATGTATAATGGCTTGGTTTATTCCCAGCCAGGAATATAACTCATTTGCATTCAGAGAGGGAGTGGTAGCCAAGGCAGTGGGAAGGAGCTGCCCAGCTGGCATCTGGCACACCGGGGCACTGCTGTGGGCAGCTGCTTTTGCCACTTTTAGCGGGCAATGGCAATTCTCACGTACTGTTGTTGCCCAGCTGCTTTAGGGCATTTCGCCTCAGAAGATGCTATTCAATATAAAAATGTAAGTTTCTTATTATTTAGTGCTCCCATCTGATTTCTGTTTTTTTCATGGAAAAGTTGTGCCTGTGTACATTTTCTATCTCCATGTAAAAATACACTTAAATATTGCATTGTGACAAACAGAAATAGACCTTGTGACTTTGTTATTGATATTCATGGTATTGGTGATAGACCTGACATTTTAGACTTTTTTTTTTCATATGGAAAAGATACACATTTAATATTTTTTATTCAAATATACACATGCATGCATACATACAAATACATGTATGGGTGTCTACATATGTATTTATACAGAGAGTACTTTTCTCAATGGCTGTTAGCAAGTACAATTAAACTCTGAGAAGTCAAAGAAGATAGAGCACTGACATAAAATAATTTTAATTTAATATCAGTCCAGCAATTGTTCACTGACTTGAAACATTTGCTGCTTGGCTCAGCTAAATGATGCTTATCATAGCACTAGGTAATTGCCTCTGTTACTATATTTTAAATGTGGAGTTATTTGAGGCCATTTTCTGGTTTGAAATAAAAAATTATTTAAGAAATTGAGTTCAGCATTTCACCAGTATATATGTAATTGTTTCAGGAACTACATGAAGGAATATGTCAGAGGATTCACTGGAAGAAATAAAATACTTAGAAGAAAAAAATACTATGAGTGAAATTATATGCATGCATATTAGAACTTAAGTTTTAATATGGGTGTGTATGAAAATGAACATATTAACAGAGTGATAGTGAAAAAAATATCCAAGAACTTTATAAATTCTCTGAAAAAATTGTGCTTTAACATGGAAATTGAGATGCTCTTGAATTGTTATTTATAGTTGATAAATAATTTTTAAGAGTCAGTCTGGAAGACATGAAGCTAACGTAACAGGTCAGAATGCAACAAGAAAATTAGATGATTGTACTATTGTTAATTTGATGTTAAGCAGCTTCACATGTCCCTCTAAAGCTGCAGTAAACAGGACATGGGATAGACAAACATCAGACGTACCACCAATATAATTATTTCTATAATTGCTGAAACATTCACATGGTTGGATTAAGACCGTTCTAGGTGCTTTCCAATCAAATTTGTAAAACCATGTGAACAAACCAGAAGCTGAATGGCAGAGAAATAGAAATTAATCTTGTTCTCATTCATTAACTGGAATGATCCCTCAGCCCCAAAGTCCAGTTTCAAGTTTTTAGACCATATACCTGTTTTGGGTTTTTGCCAAATTTCTCTCTGCAAATGTAATTGTATTGCTCTGAAATATGTGTGGGTTTTTCTGTTTGTTCCATTTTTTTAATGTCTCACATGAAGGATATCTTGACTGCAACTGAAAGGTAGACTGCTGTATTATGGCAGAAATATTTTAAAGTACTGACCTCCTGAGAGCATTTTAAGAAGTGGGTAATGTGGTGCTCTTTTTACATTATTCTGTGGTCCTAAGCCTGTGTGTCTTTCTTCTCATCATTACCTTGTTGCTTTATCTCGGGCTTCTCTCTCCATGTCTTTTCTCTGTCACTGCTTTGGGTAGATGTCCTGCAGGGAAAGATAATTCAGGCTGTCTCAGCAGGTCTGAGTGTTAGCATGGTGAATTCTTGAGAAGGGTGCAAGACCACTTGTATGACCTTAATTCTATACTATTCTATTTAATTTCCATACAAAGGGCATAAAATACATCTCAGATGAGTTCAATAATTAAGGCATATATCTTAGATCTCTAATTTAAGTTTTATGCACAGTTTCTTTCCCTTTTCCCATTCTCTTAGTTAATCTCATTGTCTTTTTTCCTCTGTTCTCTGGAAACTCTCTGTTTCATGATGCATCATTCCTCTTCGCCTTTGGTGTTACAGTATGTCACATCTTGCTAAAATATTTTGGTTTGTTTTTTTTTTTCTCTCAAGTTTATCATGCTTCTTTTATAATTTCATCTTCATCTGTGTTTCTTCTGCCTTATCAGAGGCACTCTTTGTAAATGTTCGTTGCTTAGACTGATTCAAAGATCAGGCAGAAGAGGAAGAAAAGGGCCCTGAACAGAGTCAAAATAAGAAACTTCCAGGTGTGCTCCATTGCTTGCATCAAGCATTGTTCAGAGCACAGTGCAGAACACAGAAGCACATTTTCTTGTGCCCTTTAAAAACGCAAGAATAGACTAGACATGTAACTTATTTTTTTGTATTTTTCATCGTTAGCACTATAAACTGTTCAATCTGATCTGCTTGCTTTTCTTTGCAGCCTCTCTGTGTCCTGAAGGGTTTATCTTCCTCTGTTTCAAAAGACAGTTACTTCTCACTTTTTCTGTGAATGGAGCAGAAAGCTAAAGTCCATAGATATTTCCTACATTTTGGTGTTCCTGGTGCTTGCCTGGAACTGCTGGTGGTCAAACAGCAGGCAAGCCCATCATCAGAAACTCTAACAAACTGCTTCACAATTCATAGGATTGATTAGGTTTACATGGGATGTCGTAAGTGTAATCAGGCTGTAGCTGTACTGAATCCAAAGGAATTTGATAGAAACCTCTTATTTCTTGGTAAATAGCTGTGACCTCATTTGTCAAAGAAACAAAATGCATACTGTATCTTGTTTCTTTTACAGGTAAGGAGACAGTCACTGTTCTTCCAGGTTCTTCCTATTTCTCTAGCGATGAATCATTTGCAATGATAAGAGGGTATGTAACAACACAAACTCTGATCTTTTTGAAAGAGGGAAAGAATAAACTGCATCAGTGGCAGACCTCACAAGTATTTCTTCCAGATGTGGTTAGCATTTAGCAACCTGTAAAATTATCATGGACTTAATCAGTTATGGTTTACAGAGGGTTAAATCTAGCTATTGGAAGTAAAAAAACACTGCACTAATAGGTACCATGGTGATGTTTGTGCCTACCACCACCTGGCCATCTATAAACACATTTATAATGACATTTTAACAACTATTTTTTGGTCATTTCCAAGTATCTAATCTGTACTTGCACTCAGTATATTTTCTTTGCTCAGCTTGCAGTTGTGATCCTCATTCCACCTCCTTAATGGAAATTCAACGTCTGCACCTGTTTTTTGTTTGTTTTTTGGAAAGGAGTTTGGATGCAAACAAACACTAAATCCTAATGGCTCTGAAAAGATAATGGGTGCATGTAAATACATTAAGGAGTGCAGTAAAAAGTACGAGTTCAGAGATGATTGGCTGCACATGCAATTAACCAAACCAGACAAAAGTAGGAACATTTCTGAGACTCAGTAGGCATAAAGAGAGACATTTGCATCAGTGATACATCTAGGGGGAAAAAAAACTCCAACTACGTGTGTGAGAAACAGTTGCTACATTTGTCATATGCCACCATTTTAAAATTGATGTAATGAGCATGAACAAAAGCTTGTTAAGATTTGTGGGCTGTTACTTGAACATGATATGCTAATTACACACTTTCTGTTACCAGAGGCCATGTTGATTTGACAATGCTTGGAGCTATGCAGGTGTCTAAGTACGGTGACCTGGCCAACTGGATGATTCCTGTAAGTAGGTTTTTGAACTACTGGCAGTGTACTGTGTTTAATATAACATAAATGTAGCTGAGGACCAGGCAAAGGAGAAAAGGGCAGAAGTAGAATGGGAGTTGTGAAGCTAAAAGTAGTAAAATAGAGGATACGTGTATTTTTCTTGCATACTGCTGGCATCAAGCAATCCATTATCAGAAGTCAGCCCTCTAAAATTATGCTTGTGCATTGTGAAAAGCAAAGCATTATTTGTGCAAGTCTTTTTTCTGCCTTTTATATCCATGCCTTTCAAATGTCTCTTTTTTTTGGCTGAGGACTGATGCCTTCTCTTGACAGTGATGACTCTTGTATGGTTGTTCCTGGAGCAGTAAGTTGGAGGAAGGTGTAAACCAGGATGTAGTTCATTATAAAATTATAAAAAGAGGCTGCATTATTTTTCTGTATTTCTGTCAAAAGATTGTAGCATTGCCCTTTCAAATACATTAAGGAAAAAGCAATAATACTGTATTTAGCCAAACAGACCTTCAGGTTTCAATGATAGAAATATAAGCTAATTCCAGCATTATTTAAGCAGTGGATAACATTAAGTCATTCTTTGAACTTTATGTTCAAGCATTAAACATTAGTGACTTTCATACTGTTGACAAGTTTGATATTTTCAATGGCTTTCAATATGGTACTTTCAGATACAGTATGTATCAGAGATGTCTAGAAGCAAACTTCCTTATTAGCCTTGTTTAAAGTAATGAGACATATTTCTATTGGGAAACTGAAAGATGATTAGAGGTGGACAAAAACCCAAATGAATGTCCTTGTCTCTTGGAGAAGCATTAGTTGAACCCAGAAGTTTGTGAGCAGACCTTTGAGCGTGGAAGTCATGGAGCAGTGGCTGGAGCACAAGGTGCTTTTATTGAGAGGGGATGGTGTCTGACATGGGAGCCATACAAGCAGATGTGGGAGAAAGGGTTATGTGAAGGGCTAGTCCAGCTGTCTGTGTGACTAATTGTGGGGACTGAGAAGGGTGATGGCTAGGCTGAAATGAGCCTTTCAAGATCTAAACTATCAAAAGATGAAGACAGCATTTTGTACTGATAAAAAGATTCATTTACACATGCATTTCTTGAAACATTGAAGCTAAGATTGATCCTTCTCTAAATGGTGCAGATTTACAGGTTCTTCCCTCTGCTTTATGTTCTCTAAAAGATAGTGATTTTAGTTTTGCATTCATATGTATCAAAAAGATTATTTTTTATATCTGGTATTGCTTATCTTATCTATGAAGTTGCCTCTCAGTTCTGTCCAACCCCAAATTTATTAATAACAGGTATGTTTTCAAAACAGGAAAGTATAAAGTGCAACTTTCAAGGCTGTTTGACTTTTTGTTACCTTTGAGATGTACCTTGTTATTATATACTACAGCATACATCAGATGGATCGTCGTGACTTTTTGCTGTTGTCATTTTCCACTCCTACTGATCTTTGGCTGTTTGGAAATTTACTCTGCAGTGAGCTGTATTTACTTGTGAGTAAATATGCCAATGACACTTCATAAATCCAACCAGGAGCCTTTCCAAGCAGCAGTAATTTCTCTTTGGTTACTTTTATGGAGATCTGTTGGATGGATGATTCTTAATCTACTTTATTGATGTGTTACTGCTATTCTACAGTACAGATTTTAAAAATGGGATTAACCAGCCCATCGATATACAGGTCTCCCTGGTTTTCCTGTAAATAAGATGATATATTATTGTCAGTTAAATTTAATTATGGGTAAGATGTGTTTCTTTTTTAGTCACAAGATCTGTGTGTGGATGATACAAAGATTGACTTTGCTGAAAACTCATAGTGTAAGGAAACTTCAAGCTCTATTTTGTTCTAACATTTTTCACTTTTCATTTCGTTTTGGTTAAATACTTCTTATACACTGTAGTTTTGGATTCTTGTATTGATGATATTTGCCATTGTTTCAGAGGCAAGTAATAGCTTTATATGTTTGGAACAAGTACCATTATGAAGCAGTCCTTTCTGTCCCATAAGAGCTTGATAACACTTGAGGCCTAGTGTGTGCATGTGTGTGTGTGTACGTGCACTTACTATTAGGAACTGAGCTGAGGAAGTCTCATTGCAGTAATTATAGCCTTTTCTTTGCTTTTATCTGCTGACTTTTAATGGAGAGAAAAATCCCCTGAGTAAAGGAAGAAGAGGGTGTGAATATTTTAAGCACATGCAGTAAACAATGCTGTTTGCTTAGGCAGAAGTTACTACCTAAATACTGGCATTGATTGGTAATTTTATTCCATTAAGCACTACTACTTAATGGCTTTTCATCTTCCTCGCTTTGGTATTTCTCCAACTAACAAGAGGGTTTCTGAGGAGGGAAAGGAGAAGGAGGCAAATTTCTGTGAATCCCCTGGGAACAGAATGCATCTGTGAGAAGTTGGCCAAGAGAGTTTGAAGAGAAACACGGAGGTCATGGTCATGGAGTAGGTCAGATAGGCCAGAACAGATAACCCATGGCTGCTGGTTGCTACTGGATGGAGCCACCTTTCATTACACAAGTGCAGGACACTTGTAGCCTATCTGTGTGTCTCAGTTAATATTGGAAATTGCCTCCAGCAGGGCAGCTTCCCAGCATTTACAGAGCAGCAGCATTAGTGGTCTCACATGTGGTTTTAAAAGCTGTGGGATTGACTGCATGTATCCCTGCATGTACTTGCTTCATTTCAGTTCCTTTCAACTAGTGTCTTCTTGAAACCCTAAGAACAGAAGCATTTATGAAACAGTTTCTGCTGCCCTTCTGCAAGGGCCAAGTTTACTACAAAGTACTTCAGCTGCAGCTTGCACAGAGTAGTGCTTTATTTTCCCCATCCTTCCTAAGAGAACACAGGTAACTGTGATTATTGTTGTGACATGTTATCAGAGACTGGGAATAGGTCAAAACAGAACCCCAGAACTTCTGCCATGTTCCTCTCTGACACCAAGGCTTCTTTCTTTTTAATATGCAGTTCTGAACAACCCATAACATTAAACACCCCTAATGTGACTACTGATACAGCTGACACACTGTAGCAGCAGAAAAAGTATTGAAGCAGTAGTGGAGGATCCCTGCAACCAGAAGTTGATGAATCTGAAAGCACAAAATGGATTAAATGTCCATGACATCAGATTTCACTAGGCAGAAACTTCTTGCAGGGTAAAAAGCTAACTATGCAAGTAAATCATTAATGAGAAGGTAGCATACTCAGCAGGACTACAAGGATGTCATGAGGTTATGTAGGGAGAGTAGCAGAAGAGCCAAAGTCCAACTTAATTTGGCTACTGCCACGGAAGACAGTAAATAGTGCTTCTATAAATACATTGATAACAAAAGGAGGGATAAGGAAGTTGTCCATCCTTCTTTTGGAGGCAGGGGGAAACATAGTGACAAAAGACATGGAAAAGGCTAAAGTACCTAATATCTTCTTTGCCCTAGTCTTTTATGGTCAGACCAATTGTTCCCAGGTACTGGGCACTCTGAGCCAGAAAACAAAGGATGTGGAGCAGTATAAAGCCTCCACACTTTGGAGGAGCTGGTCACTGACCTGCCACACTACTTGGACACACACAGTTGTATGGGACCAGATGGGAGCCATCCCAAGGTACTGAGGGAACTGATGAATGTGCTCACTGAGACTTTCCATCATTTTCCAGCAGTCTTGGTTAACCTGGGAGGTACCGGGTGACTGGAGGTTTGTAGGTGTGATGGCTGTCTACAGAAGGAGGATCCAGGGAATTGCAGGTCTGTCAGCAAAGGTCAGCAACACTGACCTTCCCTGTCAGTGTTAGGGAAGGTCATGGAATAGATCATCCTAAGTGCCATCACGCAGGGCATACAGGACAACCAGGGCATCAGATAGATGGGTTTGGGAAAGGCAGTTTCTGCTTGAGAACCTGATCTTCTTTCATGACAGGGTGTCCAGCTTAGTGAATGGTGGAAAGGCTGTGTATGTCGTCTAGCTGGACTTCAGTAAAGCTTTTGACATAATTTCTGACAACGTGCTTCTAGACAAACTGGCTGCTCAGGGCTTGGATGGGGGGACACTTGGCTGGGTAAAGAACTGTGGGTGGCTGGGCCAATGGAGTGGTGCTGAAAGGAGTTACATCCATCAGGGGCTGGTCACTGCTAGAGTTCATTGTACTGACCAGCTCTGATTAATATCTTTATTGATGATCTGGATGAGGGCATTGAGTGCACCCTCAGTCAGTTTGCAGATGACACCAAGTTGAGTGAGATTGTTGTTCTGGTGGAGGGCAGGAAGGCTCTGCAGAGGGATCTGGACAGGCTGCGTTGATGGATGAAGCCAACGGTGTGAGGTTCAACAAGGCCAAGTGCCAGGTCCTGCCCTTGGGTCACAACAGCCCCAGGCAGTGCCACAGGCTGGGACAGAGTGGCTGCAAAGCTGCCCAGTTTTGGAGGGACTTTGTGGTGCTGGAGCATGTCCACAAAAGAGCAACAAAACTGGTAAAGGGTCTGGAGCACAAGGCTTGTGATGGGCAGCTGAGGGAGCTGTTTAGCCTGGAGAAAAGGAGGCTCAGGGAACATCTTACTGGTCTCTGCAATTCCCTGAAAGGAGGTTGTAGCTAGGTAGGGTCAGCCCCTTCTCCCAGCAACTGATAGTACAAGACAAAACAGCCTCAAGGTTTTTCAGGGCAGTTTTAGACTGAATATTAGGAATGCTTTCCTCACCAAAAAGGTTGTCAAACATTGGACCAGATTCTCCAGGGAAGTGGTGGAGTCAGAGTCCCTGGAGGTATTTGGAAGATGTGTAGATATAGCACTTAGTACTCACCATCAAAGAGGATTGAGGAGTGGTTAATAGACTGGACTTGAGTAAATTCACAAGGGCAGACAGAATACATCCAAAGGTGCAAAAGAAGCTGGCTGTTTCCTAAGGCAGCAGGCTCAAAGCCTAGTGTCCACAAATTAACAAGCAGCCTCAGAGATGATACAGGACCTAACACTATTTAGCATCCCTATTCTCTACAAACAATATAAGTCAGGAAAACAAACTTTAGCTTTGTATATTCTTCAACTGGAAAATTCAAAATTAATTTTTAGATTTCTAAGGTGGTGCAGTTAGCCAGCACTAAGAGAAGAAGAGAGTGATGTAATTTGTGCAGGGGGTGAAGTTTGGATACATAAATCTGTAAGATTCTTTGGGGAAAAAATCCTTAAATTTTAGATTCAGCGGCCTGAGATTTTAATGCTCTAATTTGGACTAGCCAAACGTAAGGGATTAAAACATTAAGAATTAAATAAAATTACAAAAAAATTCTAAGCTTTATCAAAGAAGATTATCTGAAAAGAAGAAATGAGGAAATCCATTCAAATTCAATAATAAATCCTTTAATTTACAGTCTGTAGAGGTTAGTATAACATAAGACATTAGGAATATAATTTTATATGTTATTGGTAGCTTTTCTACAGAGCTTCAAAGTACATATTTTGCACAGTTTTGGACACTCAGACCTCATTAGTAAATACGTTTTTTAATGTGAAGGTAAATTGGCAGAGACCAGTCAGCTCTGTGTCTGCATGAGGGTTTTTTGGTTTTATTTTTCCCTCTAGCTATTTGTAGTGGCAAACCTGGAAATGGAGGTCTCCACACCAAGAGTTTTTCTTATATAAAATTTTCATTTTTAATGCTGGAAGAAAGAACACCTATCCCTGATTGCATCCCTGACTGCCTGAGAGCGCTGTAGGTCTTCTCTGAGGAGCCCTACTGCAGCCTGTTCATCACTTTGCTTGGGTAGAAATGCCTTGCATAAGGCATATTTTCATTTTGAATCCAAACACATTGTCTAGTTACTCTCCTAGTTCTCCTAGTATACCTGTGGCATTGAATGCATTAAACTCAGTGTTTTGTTTCAAGATGTACAGCATTGCAAGTATTTTACCTAGTAATTAGGAAATGTGTGAAGGACTAAAAATGGGCTAAAATCTGTATGAATAGAAAATATGCAGATTAAATATGCTTAATGACTGTTTTCTTTTAGCATTAATACCAAGTTTCTCTCAGTAATAATACTATCAAGTTGTCTGATGTCTAGGACATGAGTAGGGCTACATCAGTATTTCAACAGAGGAGAGGGATGGGACTTTCAGTTAGCCAGAGACTTCTTGGAAATCTGCTTTTCAATGGGACATTGGTTTGGTATCAGGGTGTATTAGGTTTTTGCAGACACACATCTTGAAATTACACCTACAGTAATATACCAGTTTACTGCTTATCTCCCAACAAACATGTGCCTGAAAGCCCTGCAGAACCTTTGCAACACAAAATTATCACTATTGCTAAAGTCCTGCAGCCAAAGAAGAGAAACAGAGTGTATTGTGTTGGCTCTACTCCTTCCACTTTTTTGATGGCTTTTTCTATCAATTTTCTTCATGCTTATTTCTCTTCAGACGTTATAGAAGGAATGTAGGAGCTCCCTATTGGTATTTTATTCATACTTCTAAATTTTCAGTGTGGGAAGTGGCAGCTTTGCTTTCTGGATAATGAGAGTAGCTGAAGAAATTCTGCCTGTCTCAAAAATACAAGCATATGTCAAAGGACTTCTGATCTGTGGGTTAGTGGTGAGAACTGTTACTATGATAGGGAGCCATCACTTTCAAGTGAGACTAGTATTATGCTGGCAGTTAAATTTAATTATTGCATGCTATGCTATGTGTTTTGGAAATGGTATGCAAAGGTAAATGGACAGCTTAATTGTCCCATTACTGTGAAATAACATTCATCACTGTAAAGCAAATCCATTTCAATGAAGCATGTCACAGACTGTTTTGCATTGCTCCTGAGATGCAGTTTCTCAGCGTATTCATTTGAGTTTTACTCTGTCATTCAAATCTGTTACCAATGGTTATTTCAAGTTAGGTTTAGGGGAGAATAAAGGAATTAAATCTGCCCAACTTTCTTCGCATGTGTTTCATGCAGCCCTAATTTTCTGATTATGGAAAATAAAAATAAATAAAATATAAATATAATTAGTGCACGTATTTGTGTATGTTAAATCTTAGGGTAGAGTTATTATTACATTTTGCCTAGAAAAAGAAGTCATTCAAGAACTTATACTCCATTCTTTCAGAAATTAGACTTACTTTTTGATTTTATTTTTCACTGTGTGTTTATTTGTGTGCTAGGACATACCTGATTAACATTCTTCAAAACCAGGCTATTTCTTGTATGGTGAAACCATACAACTACGGTTTTTTTAGTATCTTAAAAAAAATACATTTACCCTGTTGTGCATGTAGAGTGTGCTTCATTTTGTTGTATTCTGCCAGTATCAACTTATTGTTGTGTTGTTGCATTACCCACTCTTCTGAATGAAAAATCCTGTTAATGACTTCCCATTTTTTTTTTTTTTCCTCAGAGTAAGATCTAATCTAGCTGTCCTAGTTGACAGTGTAATTACAATAATTCTGTGAGAGGGACATATGTAAGGACATAAAATCAGTGTAAAATAGAACAAGGAAATATAGTTCAGAATGCTTGAGCTTTATCCATCTTTTTTTCATACAGTCTTCATCCAGTCTTTTTCACTGGAAAAATGGAAAGTGAGATCTGGAAGAGTTGTGACTTTCATTTTAGAATCAACTACAAATATACCTGTCCTTTAAATACAGGACAGGACTGTTACCAAGGGGCAAAGGAGACATCTACATTTTTATGAAGTTAGAGTAGATTTATGCATCTGTATTTTTTTAACATTACCTTCTGATTGTTTTGTGGTTTTTTTCCTAAAACAAAATTTTGAGCTAATACGCGCTTTCTGAAACCAACAAGGTGTAACCCCACAACTGATGAGATCGTTGGGTATGGATCTGATGACCTCCTTTGCTGTGCTGTTTGATGCTGACACATCAGTGCTGGCAGACAGTGTCTATACAGAGAGGGAGACCTGTGTGACTGATGTGTGTTAGCAGTGCTGCAGAGAGGGGCAGAGCAGAGATCTTTGGAGGGGCCTTCAGTTTATCCTTTTGACTGCATCATTGCCACAATTGATGGTTGTGATGACAGTACCATGTATCCACTGCATTACCTTAGCTTTTGCTTTTCTCTGTGAATCTCATACTGTTCCAGTTGCTCTGAATTTTAGTGTCTGTCCTTGGCATGATACAATAATTTCCTTTGATAATGACACCTTCCATAGCTATTTTGCTTTCATATCTGACACCTCGTCTGTGTCTATGGCCAGGAGAGACAATGCTGACATCTTTGCTCTTTCCTCCTAGGCATCTTGTTCACAGTCTTCAGGGGGATGCCTGAAAATTGAGGTTAAATGGGAAGCTTGCAGTTTAAACTAGAAGCACTTGTTATCTTCTGTTAGACTTTTTGAAACAGCAGTTTGACTAACTTTGAGCATAGTGTGAGGTATGGGTACTCTTTTATCTAATGGAAGGAAAGAGAAATTTCATACTGAATGTTACTTGTTAATACAGTATTGGGGCAGTTGGAAACATGGGCAAGGACTCTTAGGAGGGAAGTGGCTTGATTCCTTTCCAAGCAAGGGTACATTCTTACCTTGCCTGTGCTTTGATATTCAGTTTTGAATGGAATTATTCAAGATGCATTTACCATGGAATGCATTCAAGATACATTTAATAAGTTTTCATTGTTTCTTGAATTCATCATTAGCATCTGCTCTGCTGTACTGTTGATGCAATACCTGTTCATCTCAAAAGATCACATTATTTTAACTTAAGCAAACAGTTCAGGTGTATTTTTTATACAATGTTGGGAGCAGTTATAAATTCAGTTACAGAAGAAAAGTCCTGCCCCCTGGGAATGTAGAGGAAGGTTTTAAGGCACCAGTGTGGATTCAAGACCTTAAGAATATTAGAAAGCTCCTGAATTTTTCTCTTTTTTCTCATCTAGCTCTTCCTCAGCTGTTTATCTGCTTGGATTTTCTAAAAATTGTTTCCTGCTTGTTGTAGCACCTTTCTAACTTGCTTGAAATACCATTTAGGCAAAATTTCACATTCTCTTGAAAAATATCTTCATTATATGGCCCACATTGGAGTACTCACAAGTTTCCACTGGAATGCCAGATTGTCTTGGGTGGCATAGGTGACCAAACAAACATGAAGGTTCCCGTTTAGGAATTACTATTAGGCTAAATTAATTCCTCAGGCTCTTTCAAATAATGTTCAGTTGTAAATGCAATAGATGAGAAAATGCATACCTTTCTCTCATATTTTCTTTAAGATGCCCCAATACCACAATAACAAAACCGTTCATTTTGCAATAAGTAGTCATTATAAGAAATTTCACTAATACTGTGTATGTCTACACAAAAAAAGCAGGACAGCTGATGATGTCAATTAAAACCCAAAGTATTAGGTCTAAAATTTCCATATCTTGCACTCTAGTATTATTTGGACCGAGACTTAGAGAAAACTGCTGATGAGAGCACAATGGGGAAAGGAGAATTCCCAACTTGTATTGTAACAGAGAAGCTGCAAGGAAATGGTCAGCTTGTGTCTGTTTTCTACCCAACTCTCTATATAAATAACTGCCAGCACTGGACTGGTGGTGAATATGTCTTCTTAAAGAGGAGGAGCAGATGAAGCAATTTAAAATCCTGAAGTCCTTCTCTTCAGCTTGCATTTTCCTCTTTCTTCACACACAAAGGGATAATGTCTCTTCTCTTGGTTCTGTATGTTCTGTATGATGGTTTCTTCAGCAGTACATTTGTTGTTGACCTTCATCAGCGCTTGGTTTCTCAGGAATTTACTTGTCACTGTAGGTCTTTTGTAGTTAATAGAATGAAAAGGCCTGGAAAATGAGCTAATGGCATTGTCAGGATAGATGTATTGATAGCCTGATCCTCAATGCAAACATATTCTGAGTTACTGTGGAGATAACATGTAATCTTCAAATATTCTGCATTAACTTGTCATGGAGGTTCTGGTAGGCAGGTTGGAGGCCAATCCAGTCTCTGTGAGAGCTGTGTTTTTCCAGGCAGGATGGAGAATGATCTGAGCAGTGTCAGGAAGTTAAGGACAGAGATAAATCCTTTCCAGATTTCTATTTGCAAAGAAATTTTTAGTAGCAATGATAATTCATGTGATAAATACATTAGTCTGACTGAACAGTGCCAAAGGGCTTGTTTATAGATTTAGGGAGATGTGATTTGTTCACTATGCCAACAGCAGGGAAATGGGAATATTTGTGTGTGTGTGTGTGTGTGTGTGTGTGTGTGTGTTTAAGAACTGCTATTGTGGTGTGACACTGGCCCAGCGCCAGGCACCCACAAGAGCTGCTCGGTCACCTTCCCCTGCTACAGCTGGGAAAAAGAGGGAAAAGGGAAAAAAATTATCACAGGCTTCATGAGTGAAACAAGGACTGGGAGAAATATTTCAAGGACAAAACAGGCTCAACTTTAGTTGCAAAGTGAAATTTATTACTAACAGAATCAGGGGAGGATAGTGAAAAGTAAAATAAACCCTTAAAACATCTTTTCCCCCAGCCCCTTCCTCCTTCCCGCTGCCAGGGATACAGGGCAGGGGAGTTTTGGTCAGTTCATCACCAAGACTTTCTTCCACTGCTCTGGTAAAGGAATCCTTTCCCTGTGAGGCCATGGAGTCCCTCCCATGGGAACAGTTCTCTGTGAACTTCTCCACTGTGGGTTCACTCCCAGGAGCAGCAGCCAAACCACACCTGCTGCACTGTGAGTCCCTCACACGGAGTGAAACTCCTCCCAAAACTGCTGTGGTGTGGCCACTCTTCCAGGGGGTGCTGTCCCCCGAGGACAGGCTGCTCCAGCCTGGAAGCTGGGCCCTTTCTCTCCACTGGGTCTCCCATTGGATCACAGCCGTCCTCCATGCATCAACCTGCTCCTGCATGCGCACCTCCCCCATGGGCTGCAGGTGGATCTCTGCATTCGCCATGGATCCCCATGGGCTGTGCATGGATCTCTGCATCCCCCCATGGATCCCCATGGGCTGTGCATGGATCTCTGCATCCCTTATGGATCCCCACGGGCTGCAGGTGCATCTCTGCATTCCTATGGATCCCCATGGGCTGAGGGTGGATCTCTGCATCCCTTATGGATCCCCATGGGCTGGGGGGGATCTCTGCATCCCCCCATGGATCCCCATGGGCTGTGCATGGATCTCTGCATCCCTTATGGATCCCCACGGGCTGCAGGTGCATCTCTGCATTCCTATGGATCCCCATGGGCTGAGGGTGGATCTCTGCATCCTTTGTGGATCCCCACAGGCTGCAGAAGCACAGCTGCTGTGCCATGGTCTCACGATGGCCTGCAGAGGAATCTTGGCACCTCCTCCCCCTTCTTCTTCAAAGACCTTGGTGTTTTCCAAGTTGTTTCCCTCACGTGTTCTTACCTCCTTCTCTGACCAAAAGCTGAAACCTTATGACTTTGTTTTGATTTTCTTCTTAAATATGTCATCATAGAGGTGTTACCAGCCTCTCTCATTGGCCCAGTTTTGGCCAGCAGCATGTCCAGATTCAGAGCCATCAGGGCTTGGCTCTGCTGGACACGGTGGAAGCTTCCAGCAGCTTCTCGCAAGGAGCTGTCTTTGTGGACTCCCTGCTACCAAAAACCAGGCCGTGCCAAACCAATAAAACTGCCTTCATTACACAAGTGACCATAGTGATCTAGAGACTAACAAGTAGCTGGCCTGGCAGTTTAATTAGACAGGTCTCTTCCATATGTTTTTTAACATGGACCATAGATGCTGATACTTGTAAGGTGTTGGATCACATAGCTGATAAAAGGAAGCGCAAGAGAAGAGCTTTGCACTAGGAAGTTTTCCAGGCATTTAATCATAAACTTTTAGGTTTTATATCTGTAACAGTAAATGTTGTATTACTGTCCATATAACCACTCAAAAGCAAATGCAAACCATTTGAGGCAGAAACTAATTTATTTTCATCTGTAAAATTGACAGAATAAGAATGTTCACAGAATAAGAATATTCTGAGTTCGAAGGGACCCACAAGGATCATCAAAGTCCAACTCCTGGCCCTGCACAGCACCATCCCCAGGAGTCACACCATGTGCCTGAGAGCATTGCCCAAACACTTCTTGAATCCTGCCAGGCTTGGTGCTGTGACCACTTACCTGGGAGTCTGCTCCAGTGCCCTGAGTGAAAACCACCCTCTAGGTGGAAAACCCTTTTCTCATCTCCAACCTGATCCTCCCCTGACACAACTTCAGTCCATTCCCTCACATGCTGTCACAGGTCACCACAGAGAAAAGATCAGTGCCTGCTCCTCCTCTTCCTCTATAAAGACAGTTGTAACTGCAGTGGGGTCTCCCCTCCTGTTCTTCAGGCTGACCTGATCTCAACCGTTACTCATATGGCTTCCCCTCAAGGCCCTTCACCATCCTTGTTGCCCTCCTTATGTCACGTTTCCTACTAGCCCCTCTTGCACTCCCCTTTCTTTCCTCCTTGGCAACTCTGGGTTGGCATATGAGGTTGTTGTCGTCTTTAGTTATTGGGGTCTAGAGCTTGTTCAAAAGTGATTGCTCTGCTTATACTCACAGAGCTTTGTACTTCTGATCATCTCTTGTCAGTAGCATGTCAGGTCTGGACCTCTTCATCTTCCAAGATCAGATGCATCCAGTTTAAGGTAATGGAAGCAGGCAGGATTGAATGCCATAGCATTACAGAAAGGAAAAATAGAGGTAGCTGCATGTCACGCCACAAGACACCTGCTGTGATAACATGTGCAAATGTATCCCACTTTAAGAGAAGAATGAAAGCATTCCATGTTTTGAGGGACAAACAGAAGTGAATAATGAGCCACATTTACATATTTGCCCATACTCTGAAATGACCTCTGCAGACATCTGGAATAGACCAAACCCAATTGGTTTCTGCTGATATAGTGATACAAAGCGTGGCTTTCTGAAGTGGCAAGAGACTTTGTAAACTGTGAGGTGGATGTACAGTGTTCAGATGTTCTTGTTGCTGCATTTCATAAGTAGAGATTTCTTTTGAGGAAGCAGAGACATTTCCATCAACTGATAGATGTATGCTTTGCTTTTCATGGGACAAAAACATAAATTCATTTCTCATCAGTGTCAGTGCTTCCACTAAGCCAATGATACTACTCAGATTTTGGTTACATCCCAGGGAAAGAGCCATGGCAGTGGCTCTCCTTATTCTACTCATCACTCTTCTCCTATTTGCATCATACAGAGCCAAGAATGAGACAGCTCTTTTCCCTCTGTTGGTGTTTGAATACTGTGGCTACGAAATAGGTGGGCTTTCAGTGCAGGAAACGTTGACTATCTTGTGCTGTCACTTGCAGGCACAATATTATCTTAAAAAAAAAACTAACCAAGAAATAACATTGCATTTCCATTAAAAATTTCATTTTAGGGTAAGATGGTGAAAGGAATGGGGGGTGCAATGGATCTGGTATCCAGTGCGCAGACCAAAGTGGTTGTCACCATGGAACACTCAGCCAAGGTAAGGCTCTGGCATTTTCTAAATCAGTGTTTTGTGCTGCACAAAAGACAAAAAAATAAACTGGAAAAAAAGGACATATCCATTCTGCTACTTTGTGAGTATTTGACAGTTTTGCTCTTATTATGGTGATACAACTGGAGGCTAGGTTAATATGGGTTCTTTCTTCTAGTAAGTGAATCATTCACCATGGGAGAAAAAATGAAATATTAACTTCAAGTTTAAAAGCTGCACACATTTTTTTGGCTACTTCATGCAAATTTAATGGGCATAGTCATTGCCAAAGCTATAGTAGCTGCTACTCTACTCTTTACCTCAGAATAATTTGAAAAATGAGATTTCCCATGGTTATGATGGAAAGATATTTACCTTTGAAGTTGCCAGTCAAATTGGTACTGACAGCTTAATAGAACATATTTTTTTGGCATGATGAGATACAGGCTACCTTACATCATGTGTAAGTGGTTAATCTAGAGACTTCTTTGTGAGGGCATTGATATAGGTATATGCTATAGATAGAAGTCCCCCCAAAAAGATCATAGGAAGCTTTGCATTTGAAACTTCTAACACAGGAGAAAAATGTACTGAAGGAGAAAAATCTTTACTTTTTTCATTTTAATTATTGTGTTTCTATTATTCCAAAGTTATTATATGTCTGCAACAAGAATTAATTTTGTATTTTCCAAAGTAATATCTCTTGTCAGAATTTGCATGGTAAACTGTAGTAAGTGTGTAAATATGAGAGTAAATGTATTAACCGTTTTGTGTTTTTTAAATGAGATTTGAAAAATTAATTTTCACTTAAAAATAAGCACAAATATATACTGATAAATATTGTAGTTTCACAATTTATACTAGACTGTGATCTCAAGGAGCATATTTTGAGTAACAGGGCTGAGTTTAACCTGATAGTTGTCATGTTCATATGCATATATGAGTAAATGAAAATATTAAATGAATTCATCTTCATGGCTTGCATCACTGTCACACAGCCTCCCAAAAACTGTAGTAACATAGGGAATTATCCATTTGCTCAGATACGCACTTTAGGTATCCATGTGTTCTGAATAAATATTTATGCTAAATGTCTACTTACTGTGGAATTTGGTTAAGGCTTAGAGTCCACACTCAATATAATCAAACCAGTTTTTCTCCTAAAAGTACTATTGCTAAAATATTTTTCCAAAACAGTTTGGAAATTGTTTGCTGGGTTGTTTTTGTTTTGTCTGTAGGAGTACTGAAACAGGAAAAGAAGGAAAACAGAGATAGGTTCACTTTTATGAGCAGGTCAGGCATAGAATTATTTATTTTGGTGTATGTATACCTACTTTGTCCACTTTTGTGCATGGTGTGCCTGGTGTGCACTTCTGCAGTTACAGATTTTCATAAATCA
This sequence comes from Camarhynchus parvulus, assembly GCF_901933205.1. Lineage (NCBI taxonomy): Eukaryota > Metazoa > Chordata > Aves > Passeriformes > Thraupidae > Camarhynchus > Camarhynchus parvulus. Next base: position 56,644,734 of record NC_044601.1, read on the forward strand.
TTTCTTCAGCTTTTGTGCAAAGGCACTACCAAATTAACAACATGCAATATTTTTATTTTATTCTTATTTTAAAATGGCATTTTTTCCTATTACCTAGCCTCTTTCTGGGGTCTTCATATTGATGCTTCTTGCTGGCTCAAGTGTGAGGATTATGTCCTATAGAAATCTATTGTTTAGAGATCAAAACTGCTGTTAGAGTTTTCAGGTGCTCTTCCTTTTTTTTTTTTTTTTTTTTTTTTTTTGAATAGTCAAATAAATATAGCACCCATGAAGCCAGTTCTGAAAGTCAGGAGCCTTTTGTTGGGGGTGACTCCATCTTCCAGAGCTGATTTTCTACTCATGGCTTTTCAATTCTTTACACCCAATATTTTATCAGACTTACTGCATGTGAATGTCTGCATCAGAGGAGCAATCCTTCATCCTGCTCAAAGCCCAGTGTGCTACTGAGTGAAAGAACAGTTTGCAAGTACTGAGACAGTCTCACGTGTCTGCTGGCTCTTTAGTAAAGGGACGTTTCTGTAATTTTATTCTCCAAATAAAATAATAATAATTTTATTCTCCAAATTCTGATTTATTCTCCAAATAAATAAGAGCTCTACCATCAGACATTAAAATTTCCTGTAAATCAACAGCAGTCAGGATTTGATGAATGGAAATATGGTGGAAGATACGGGGTATAGGCAGTGCCTTCACTGGACATGTGCAAGAGGTGCTGCAAGCGGTAGTTCTTGTGCTAGTTTTGTCTGATTTATGATCTTGTGAAGGACCTTCTAATCCTTTCCAAGTTTGGTTGTTTGTTTTCTTTTGATAATAGTGATGACTTGTTAAACATTAAAGTAAGTTTTTAAAGAGTTTAATAGCTCTTTTCCTTTCAGTAGACATGTTGCAGTTTTTAAACACAGAAATAGGCTGAGTCCTTGCAGCGCAGGCAGAACATAATTTACATTAAATTATGATGGTGGAACTAGTAATTGTTTTACCACTCAAATAAATACTCAAGGAATTTTACTCTTTTAAAACTCTGATATGCAGTATGTTACAAATACAAACAAATATGCTCAGTTCCAAGTTAATTACATTTTAAATTACTTTAATTTTTACATGTAATGAAAACCAAAATATACAGAAGATAGATGAGACAACATGAAATCAGCATTGTGGAAGAATCATCAACGTAAGAACTGCTTTTGAGGGAGGGTAACAGACAAGCACACAAAATGATGAGGGAATGGAGTAGGTGGATGCAGAATTGCCACTGCCTCATAAACAATGTAGGGATAACTGACTGAAATTAGTTTAAACAGGAAGAAACACTTTCCACAGCCAGCTAATAAAATTGTGGATGATAGCAGAATGATGCAAAAATCTCAAGGAATTAAGTCTATATAGAAAGGATTAAACTATTTTGTGAGGTTGAGTTCCTCAATGACAATTAAATACCACTGCCTGGAAACAGTCTCTGCCTCAGAAAATCTGCATTACAGCATTATCAGGAATCAAGAGGGCATATTTGCAGAAGGATATTTCAATTTTTGCTGTATATGCTTAGACCACTGAGAGACACTTGGCAAATGGACCTTTTGTCAAATTCATTAGTTTTTCTTAATGTATTTTTTTCTAAATTACCTTTTCTTTCATAGCCATGCAGAAAAGAATACTATAATATAAGCTTGTTATTTAATGCCAAAACAGTCCCTGTGCATTTATGTCTAATTTGCTAAATACTGCCTGAGAGAATTAGAAGTCAAGTCCTTACCCCCATACCATCATTGACATGTTTTGCAAAACACAGTAATGTAAGGGCTGGTAATTGTTCCATGTTGTGAAATGAGTTGCCTACACTGTTCAGAAAAAGAGAATGGAGACTGGTTTTAAGTACTTGATTTGGGCATGACTGAAATATGGAACACTGAATTGAAAATTCCTTTCTGTGAAAAGTTCTGATTTTAACATGTTGTAGAAGACTAAGGACATTTTTGTTCTTCAACAACAGAATTTTATATTTAAAGCAGACTGGAACACTTAAGGTTTTAGATATCTACACAATAGTCTTTTCCTTTATCTGAAGAAATCCTGAATAAATCTGAATAAATTCAGATGGTAAAAATCATGCCGTTCCATTTAATTTGCTCTTCTTACAGTGCCCTGATGGATGTATTCCAAAAGTCACAGAACCTTTTAGGTTGAAAATGGCCTCCAAGATCATTGAGTCTAACCTTTGAAAAGATCAGGAAATGCATTTCATCTTTAAGGCTAGCTGGTGATACAATAATCTTCAGCTCAAGTGTTAAGAAGCTCAAATGTATCAGTTCTCAGGGTCACAGGAGCCATTCAGGCTGCCACCTCCGTAAGTCCATGCCTTTCAATCTCAATTAGGTACCACGAAGAGACACTTCATTTCACATGGCTGAAAAGTGTATCTGATATGTTGATGAAGATATTACAAATAGCACAGATTCATCTTGGCTCTTAGGCAGATTGCACAAGGACATTCCCAAGATGGACAGGATGTAAAAGTAGATCAATTGAAAGTAACTGGAATGAAGAAATAGTTCCTCACAGAGAAAGATAAATTCAAAAGCCCATGGATTGCTCATTGTGTTATCACTCAGGAGTCAAACTGACTGTGAGATGGCCCCTGATTAAGCCTTAAGGTAAACTGATGATTCTAAATGGTTAAATGAGACGTGCTATACTCTCAGACTTTTGAAATGCATAACTGAAAATTGATAATTAGACAAAAAGTTAAGAGCGTGGGGTAATGAGAGAAATGTGCACCTAATGCTACTTCTGTAAAACACAAATGCTGACCAAAAAAGTAATGATCCATCTACCTTGTATGCATTCATGGCTCTTGCAGCCTACATTAACTTAGTATGATCAAGAGACTTTTTTTTAACTATTATTTTTTTAAATGAAGAATGGAAAAAAAAAGAAGGACTTTCTCAGAGACAATGTGGATAAATAAACTGGATTTACTGTTTTGACAGCATGACTCTGCACTTGAGCTCTGGGGATCTGAAGTTCCTCTGTGTGTGGCTGATCCTGCACATACCATTTGTGATAAAGGATAAGACAGGGAAATATGTTGCCCATAGTGTTGTTCCCTAATTTTTGTCCTCACATAAGTGAGGTTCCATGTATCTCTTGTTCTCACATTGTAGCAGCGAGGGCACATTATTAAGCAGCAGTGTGCAGGACTTCTAAACTCAGGAGTCCACTCAGTGTTACAGTGAGATTCTTACTAGTCAGCCGTTGAAGTGAATTTGAAGAGTGTTCTGAGCACATAGAGTATTTAAATAGCACTGAATGGTGACAGCTGTGATTTTCATGAACGTATTTGAGTTTTTTAAAAAACTGATATTTGTATATTGTTAAACACAGGGAAATGTTCATAAAATCCTGGAAAAATGCAGTTTACCACTTACTGGGAAGCAATGTGTTGACCGCATCATTACAGAAAAGGTAGAGTACTTTTCTTGACTCCTTTTTAATAATTTCCTTTTCTATCCCTAATAACAATAGCAAAGCTTAGCAAAACTGAAGAATATATTCAGTATCTGTTGCCACTGAAGTGAAAAGATAGCCTTGGGCTTCAGATCCAGAGGTCTTGGGGCTCATATTTTTCCTTTTAAAGTTTTGACATCTAGCATACTGATCTGTACCCTAAGATACCTTCAGAACAAAGATGCCACGTATGACAGGCATGAAAAGTGTGTATCTCCTTGTTTCCCCCAGAGTATTTCTGAAAATTTGCTGTGACATGCCAGTTTTCTAATATGGCTGTAATCACAGCTTGGGAGGCAAAGGTACATGATTGTTTGCTTTTGTTAGGCTTTTGTTTGTTTGTTTTGTTTGGGTTTTGTTTGTTTTTTTTCCCAGCAGAGCACACCTAGGTTGGACAATTGGCATCTTCTGTCATGTATACTACATACTGTTTCAGAGATAACCTATGGCTGTAGCAGAGTTTTAGTTCTTTTGTCCTTACTTGATTCCATTTGTGAAGCAATTTATTCTGGAAAGTATAAGTGGAAGTACATACAAGCGTCTCATACTGCTGCTGCTCAAAGTACATTAATGGATCTTTTCAGCAAAGGATAAGTGACTTAAGGTTTTTTGCTGTAATCATACTCCTTTTATTTTTGGTGTTTACATTTTTAAGGACTTAGAGTAGTCCCTCTGTGAGCCATCTCTTATGCCAAGTACAATGCATCAAATGTGCTGATGAAGAATTTGCTTTCTCGTGGTGGGATATTGCTACATCTAAAGGATTTTTCTTCACAAAGTAAAGGAAAATTTATTAAAATATGGAAGTCTTCTTTTTTAAAAATTATTCTTCTACCAACTGGCCATGTACAAAATAAGGTACAAAGAAAATAAGCGGGAACAAGGACTAATAGAAAATAAACAAGCAGAAATGTCTCTAATATTTATCAATTACCAGATCTTGTGCCTTTATTAGGAAATGATACAAATGTGCAACATTTGGATAGTGTTGCAAATTCTGTTTCCACGCTAGCATCCTGGAGTGTTCCTTACGCCCTGTGTTTCTTTTAGGACTTAAAGAAGCTGTCATTTTCCAGTCCCATAAAAAGCAGTTTCTTGTGCCCAAAGGACCACTAGGCTTCAGGACACTTCTGTGACAAGCTTACGACTTCACTTTCATTTCAAGTTGAAGCTTTGGTGGTCATTTGCTACTAAACTTTTATTTTTAAGGAAAATTACTTCAGACCTTATGGTTTCCCTGGCAACTAGATTGCAACCTGTGCATGTCCCTCTGGTAGGCACTATTAAAGTGCACGTTGTTTTACAGGTATTTTTATTTGATGCACTTGTAAGTCTCAGAGGTGGAGTACATATCTTATAAAGACATCAGACAGAACAGCCTTTGCTCCTTCAGCCTCTCCTCTTAGGCTTCCTTTTAAAAATACTGTCCTTTTAAAAAGGCATCTTTTCTTTCACTGCTAGCTTCTAAAAATTCTAGCATTTGGATTGGGTATGCAGTAGCTGTTGGAGAAACTCACAGTCAGCCATAGATGATCTCTCTGCTGGCCATGAAATGAAATAAAAGAATGGGAAGACATTCTCTTCTCTGTTTCTTTTGTGGTCTCTTGCAGCAAAGAACATCTTAGCCCTTTTCCTTTGAACCTCCCATTCTCACCAGATTGGAGCAGCAGGCATGGTCCACAATTCCTGCGGTGATGAACAGTTGCACTTTTCCCCCACAAAACTAACACATACTAGATTCTAGATATTCTAACACATTCTAGATTCTCTTTCTCGGTACAAATAAATGTGGCAGAAACGTGTATTAGTCAGTTGTGAAAGTGAAAAGTGGCATCTTACGTTACTGAAGGAATGCTGTGTACTTCAGCAGACCATTTTGTTCAGTGTTACTGCATTTACATCCTCATTTTCTCTTTTAATAATAAAAAAATTATGTGCTTTTTCGACTTAATAGGCAGTGTTTGATGTGGACAAGAAGAAGGGATTGACCCTCATAGAAATCTGGGAAGGACTGACAGTAGATGATATCAAGAAAAGCACTGGCTGTGACTTCGCAGTAAGTAATTTTACAAACCAGTACAGTTTGGAGTCAGAACAAATATTCTCCACAAATACTCATCACATGAAGGCTTGTGGTTGAAGTAAGTTTCTTCTTTATACATGAGGACTGAATAGATTACATGTGGGATTTACAATGAAAGGTAATTTGGAGCTAATATGGTGTGATGTCAGAAGCATCAGAAGCTAGCAAAACCAGGAGAGGGGCAGAAATAAAGTTGAATTAAAGTTTAAAAAGTTAAATAAAGTTTAAATTAGAGTAAAAAGACAAGTGGAAAGGAAATTTCTATGCTTTGAAGATGGGAGTTGATTCATCTCTAAGAGATGGATAGATATTTATTTTTTCACTGTATAAGCTAGTGTACCTAATTCTCTGTAACTAAGTTTCCATGCTATCTTCAGGTGGAGTTGGGAGTCTTCTTGACAGGAGTGACTACAGTTTTCCCCTCTGTGTTAGTAGTGCCAATCAATGAACTGCTCTAAGACTGCCTTGTACAAATTGAACTTACGCTCAGAAAACCCTTGCCTTTTGGCATTCACATTCATTCTTAAGTCTTACTTAATGAAAACACAAAACTACATAATTAATGGAAAGCTGTAGCACCTAGAGTGTAACTGAATGATGTGTGATTGATAATATAGTTTCTTCTTGGCCTGTCCCTACATCAACATTTCAAAATCTTGTGAAGTCTTTTGGGGCAGTTCAACCCTCCTTTGGCAGGGGCAGCAAGTATGACAGTGTAAAAATTGTGCTGTAAAAATAGTTCAGGAATATTTAGTAATGAAGTAAAATACTCCTTTTTGCAGAGTTTCGTAGCATGGCTATGGCACCTAATTGATAGACTGCAGAGCATTTAGTATGTGCAAGGGTTTTTTTATTAAGGCTTTGAGCATATTCTTGTTAGTAAGGAAACTTCCTGAACAATGAACCTGTGAAATTTCATTTATTTCCTGTGTTCATAAGAGAGTATTTCTGATAACTAAATATGATTGTGTGTGTTTCTCCTTAGATATTTTAAATAAAGGCCTGTTAACTGCTGAAAATACCTTTAATTATCTGAGAAAAGGATGCTGGATTAAAGACTCGTAGCCTGCAACTACAGAGTGCAGAAAGGTGCTGCAGAATCACTTTGCTGAACATAACAGTGCTAGGTTACTAGCTTTCCATGTCATATTTTAGGGAAGTCAATATTATTTTTTAATTTAAAGTGGAAGTAACCTTCCATATACAACAGTTCTGTGTACAAATGAAATTATTCAATCAGCTTCTGAGTTTGCTCTAGTAGAAAATTATCAATTTTTTAGAACTTTGATAATGCCAGGTCTTCTTTTTCTTGGCCTGGTCTGTCTGTCAAGCAGCTAGCATCCAGAAATAAAACATTAAAATGATCTTTATAAGTTTGTATCCATTGCAGTCAGTCACTTTGCTTTGTTCTTTTGGACTTAATTTGGGAAGTAACTTCATGATGAATTTGAAGGTGCAATTTTTGGTAAGCATTTAAATGGATGTAAACTAGAGCAAAGGACTTCTGTTTGCAGAAGTCACTGAAAACACTCCTTACTTGTTCCAAACCTGCTTGTTTGAAAAGACCTGGTTTTTTTTTGGTTGAGATGACCGAGAGATATCTATTCAATTAAGTGGTGTTTCCCAAAGTAAAGGCTAGCTGCTTATGCTCAAGGCAGTGAAAGCAGAAGCAAGCAAAAAATTCAGAGAAAGAAGTGATAAGATTAAACTGCTGGGCCATGAGATTAAGCTTTGCAGCAGGTATGACAGGGCAAGGCAGTTAGGTCCAAAGACAATATTAACACCACCCACTGTTCCTTGGTACTTTACTGGAAATGTTTCAAACAAGTGATATAAACTTAAACTGTTTAGTGTAGCCTGAAGTTAGGAGTTGATGAGAGGTATTGGAACAATTCACTGTCTGGCTCCGTGGGATGTGTCTCTAAGATCAGGAAGGGACAATTCACAGGCATTATTTCCTAGTTCTCCAGAAAGCAAACTCCAGCACAGTCTGCTTTGTTCGGCTGCTGCAGTCATGCATGAAATCACGAGCTGTGGGCATGAAAAATGTAGATGCTTCTTGGTTTATGCATTTACATGTACTTACCTTGAAAGCAGTAGTTTGCATAAATGCTTGCAAAGCAGTGCTTGTTTGCAAATTGTGTACCTCTGCCAGAGCATGTGCAGGTGTTGGTGTGATTTACTTATGGCTCCTTGCAAAAGTGCCCACAGTCCCTACAGCACTGCAGATTGAAAGCATGACACAAACCTCAATTATTTGTTTATTAAACCTGTGGCATGGAAATGCACTAGCCCTTTCTTTCCTTTTTTCCCCCCACATCCTGTAAAAAATGTTTCCAGGCCATAGTTTCCCAGTCCTGCTGTCATTGAAATCCTTACCAAATCTTCTGTGGAAATCTTTGACACAAGACTGGGTTGCTGTTGTGTAATCCTGGACCCTTGATGGCCTGAATTACATATATAGCAAGCAACTACAGGTTCTTTGCTTAGTTTTGAATTTCAGAAAATAGGAATTTGGGCATAGTGATAGGCAGTTACTCAGACTGCAGCATCGTTGGTCCTTTTTTTTTTCACATTTCAAAACTCTGCCTCAGGCTTTCTTGCAAGAGTAACAGTTGTGCTTGTGATTATTTATGTTCACTGAATGAGACATCTTGGGTTTATTTATATCGGTAACAGGAGCTTTAGTGATACTGTATTGCCACAGTAAAAGCAGGATCATATATTTTACTAGCTTGAAACAGAACTAATCAGGGGGAAATGAGGAGCTGACTCCTTTTTCTAGTAGCTTTTTTTCCAGTTGATGCCATGTATAATCTGAACTAAAACAAATGTCTCTCTGAGTTCACTAGGAAAGAGATTTTAAGGGATGGGTATATCTTTATATGTAACTGCCTCAGCCCATGTAGGCTACTTCTGTTTGGAGAGGAGAAATTCATAGTCTATATGGCCATATTTGAGACACATTTGACTATACAGTTCCATTTCACAGCCTGCTTACTTACTTGGAAAAACATCTCCTAAAGAACATTTGCAAAACAAAATGTCAAAGGAAACCTGATTTAGAGTCAACAATCTTCATTATAGACTGGCATCATTTAAAAAATAAACAATTTGCCCTCGATTTTACTGTGCTATGAAGACAAAATGTTGGCTTATCTTGCCTGCTTAAATAAGATCTGCTGTAGCCTAGCATATAGATCACCTTGGCAGGCAATCTGTTTGGGCTTGTACTGCCTTTTACCATTGATAAGGCCATGACAGAACATACTTTTGCAGATGTATTTAATTATAAAAATAATCAGGATAAATCACAAATCCCCATCACAATCTTTTTTTTCCCACTTAATCTTAAAGCTTGTTTTTTCAAAATGTTCAAAGCTAACATGGTATATAGAAAAAGCATCTGCCACATCTAGTGTATGTTTAAAAAGGAATTGTCTGTCCAAGTTCAAGCACTGAGTTAAAAATTATACAGGATATAGATTTTATATTCGGGAAATACATTTTCCTTTGAGGAACATTTCCTTTTGAGGCTGTTACAAGATTGAGTTGATTATTACTTGGAAGCTGTGGGGGTTTTTTTCCTGATCAATCACTGCTGCTGCAAAAACCATTAAGAAGAGATTTTTGTTTCATATATATACACACATATATATTTGATGTTAGAATTGTGGTTTGCATTTCTCTCAAATGAAAAATAGGTGTTAATAAGAGATAAGCAACCTTTATTAATTTAACAAATAGGTGCTTTTTTTTTTCTTTTTGTTTTTTAAGGGCTCGTTTTAAATTTTTGAACACTAACTTGAAACTTAACAGGATTCAGCCTTATTCAGAATCAGAACCTGAAGGAGTGCTTGCTTCATGGAAATTCAATGAAATAAGCATAGGGCTGTTTGTGTAGCTGAAAAGGGTACTTTGGGGTTGGAAATCAGAGATTTAACAGGCTTAGACTGCAACAAACCCCAGAGCCCCCATGCGTCTTCTTACCAGTTGAGAGGCCACGTACTGGACTGCGCAGGCAAACTCCTCCCAGAGCACCTACCTGTCCAACATTAGCAAAGTATTTGAAGCTTCCAAGATCAGGTATTCTTCCTCTAAGTGAAATAATATTAAGACTGTGTTGCTTAGGAGGTGCCATGGAAAGTAGCAATTCTGAAGCTGTGCACTGTGAATACGGTCTGCATTAAGCCCCTTCAGCCCTTACTAAATGCTGTCCTCTTAGCACAGAGTGATACTGGATTGATGTCTCTAGTGGATGCAGGGAGTCCTGAAATGCTTTCTACATTTCAGACCTGATTACTTGTTTTCCAAGCACAAAGCATCTGTTTTGTTTCATTGGCATTTTTCTGCTTATTTAATCACATTTTAGTTAGAGCAAAAGTTGTGTTTGGGTCCAGTTCTGAGTGGTGCTGGGCTCTCACCGCCTTCCTTATCCTGAGCAGACATTATGGCACATCAGACCCATCTGAAATGGATAGTGATACGCACAAATGACAGCTGTTAGCGTCAGATATGCAGACACCACATTTAATGGAATATGCTCATCAAATGTAAAACACTTGATGTTTTGATGGTACTGAAATCAACAACATCAGAAAAAATAGAAATCTCTACAGTAACTGCCTTTGTTGTTGTTTGCAGAATACAGATTTTAGTGCTTCTATCTTTGTCCTCCAGTGTTTAGCTTTACTTGAATGGAACCGTCCCTGTCTGCGGCACAAATAGGCCCAAATAAAGTGGGGCACATAGTAACTTGGACTCTGAAATGTTGAAACATTTCTGGAACTAAAGTAAATGCTGATGCATTGTACATATTACATGTATTTATTATCCTAGTTCACACACAACTTTGAAAAAATCAATGAATCGTTGCTATCCACTGAAAACATTTCATTAGCATTTGATACAGTAAACATATTCTTCATGAACTAAGTTTTCCTCAGTGGCTAGTCTCATAAGGTTATAAATGATGATACATGGTGGCTGGAGGAAAGATCACATAGAAATCTAAGTGGTACAGAAAATACAGCCCTGTACCTCTAAAAAGAAAGAGGCATTAATGCTTGAAAAGGCACTTACATATTATTCTTTTATGAGTTAGTTTCTTGAGTACTGTTGGCTGAAAAAGATGGGTTAAGGAGGCAGGAGGATGCAGTAGGTGATGCTTCCATTTATCAACTAGGAGCCAGATTATCCATGGAACTGTTTTTCATCCTGAAAAAGTAAGATCACATGAGTTATTTCTGATCTTCATGCTGGGACATCAGGCTGGGAACAGGAGATAATTAAAGAGGCTTGGACCTTCTGTGGAGACCTATTCCTCAGAGGTTTTGTGTAGACCTGAGTGAGAGTTCAAGCAAGTGTTAACCACTGCTGCTATACAAAGTATTGTTGCTATTTACACGTTATTTCCTGTCTACCTTCCTATTTAGGCTTACTGTGTTTTATTTTTGACCTGCTGTACATCCTATAATATTGCTAATTGAATTTTGTGAGTAAATGAGTTAAAATAATAGAATACATAAATGTGTCCTTACACAAAAATTATTGTGAATGGGAAAATGCAAGTTTTTTTTATAAAAAAGCAAAATTGGAATTAATTAACTATATAATCACTGAGCAAATAAAATTGAATGTGAATGGAAGGACATTTAAAAATAGGAAATATAAATTTGATATTGTGTTATATCATCATCAAACAATCCCATCAAATGTATCCATATACAATATTTACAGAGTGTTTATTGTGTATGTGTACCTTTCATTGCATATCCCCTGCTCACATGCATCTTCAAAAAGATTGACATTACTGCACTGAGAAGACTCTGTGAGGGGCAAGTACAAGTTAATCCGCCCAAGTTTAATATGCTTGCATTCTTACACCAATAACCTATCTCAAAATAAAAGAAGCTGAGAGTCTGGATACTAGCACCACACATATCTTGTATTCTTGCATCAGAAAATTTAGTTGTGGTGGTGTTTAATGTACTGCAAATATGGCAGGTTAAATAAGTGCAGTGCCTCGAGTCTTCAGTGGTACATAGTAGATACAGGTGGAAGTGAATGGTGGGTTGTACTGCTAGATCTTATCTGTATGACAACTTTTGTGGGTTTTTTTTCCCTTCTTTTTGCTAGGTTTCACCGAAACTAATACCAATGAGGCAGATTTAACTGCGAGTTACAGACTGGGCTAAATTCGCAAGAAGGCTTGTTTTCCAAATGGAATAAATTGATGACCATCTTGCAATGTTACTTTTTTTTTCCTTTTTTCTTTTTTTTTTAAGGGCTCTCTAAGTAGTTTCCAGATAGTTAAACTCAGGCTTGACTATACATTTAATTGTATTCTGCTTTCATAACATTACCAGCTTTAATGGAATGGTGAATATATTCTCTAAGTTTTGAATCATGTTATAGTAAAATGTTAATGATTGTTGTAAAAAAGAAAAAAAAATGCCTTGTAGTCTCTCTGCCAAATGCTAGGGTTTTTTTTACACAGAATTAGAAAAAAAAAACCTTGCAAAACTTATGATTGCCTCTTTGTTTGATGATACCTGTTGCTCTGGAACTATAGCACTAACCACACCCATTCTCCTGTAAAGGTATGGGTCTTTCTTTTCTGGAGTGGTCTATAACAAATATATGTATCTGTAGAGAGATACTGGGAGTATGGACATTCCTTTTCCTGAACCTTTTCATCAGTCTGTAACAAAATTGATTAAACCAGTGGAAATAATTGGGACCTAAATATATCTGCTGTTTCCACAGTGTGTGTCTGTTGGTACTGAGAGGTCTACACCTCCCGAAGTCCAACTGTGACCCTTCATATTTCAGTCATACGAATTAGAATGGGGCTAGTATGAAGGAGGAAGATGAAAAAGTGTCCGTCCTCATGCAGACAACTGGTAGCTGCACAATTTCCCACGTGATCTGCTCTTGTTCTCCAGATATAATGCTTCTCCTCAGGTCTCAGTCAAAGGCAAATGAATATAGTTTCTGTAGTCAGGTCTGTCCTTCCAGTGCCTCATAGAGAAACAGGGGAAGAAAAGGTTTGGACACTTTAAAGAGTCTTCTGAAGGGAATACAGATGGTTAAGGGTAAAAGCAATATGCACCACTTGTCAATCAAGGCACCAGAAAAATCTAGAGTTTGGAACCCAATTTCGTCATATCTTGAGACAATCAAAATGAAAAGACATTATCTCAGAGTCATTTTGATGAAGGCCTTATTTTCCCTGTTAATTACAAAATCATTTTTATATTTTGTTACTTTTGCAAACAGATAATATGACAGCTTTGGATCTCACATACCAAATCAGTATATGTCTTTATTATACAGAGCATGAATTGACTGGAAATCAACATTTACTAAAATACAATGTTCTCTCCAATATAATGGTTTCTGTCATTTCTGTCATTTATATAAATAGGAACATGAAAAACTCTTCAGTTAAAATAATTCCTGACATAATGTGTGACATCAGGACTGGAGCATATTAAGTGACTGAAAAACAAGTAAAATGTAGATACATAAGAAGTTTATATAATGCCTATCATGCATGCAATAAGCATGTTTAGCACATGACATAGAAAAGCATTCTAATACTAAGTGAATAAGGGATTTGCCATAGTCAGTGTGTGTAATGGAAGGAATGTAACACATTTCTTGGGCAACCAGACAGAAAAGTTGTGCAATATTTAGCTCTTGTACTAGCCTTCACACAGCATTTTTCCATTCTAAAATATAAATTGCTTCTCTTTCATGGAAACAGCTACAAAATTGGTCTTGATCCACACATGAGTTTTACAGCAGTAAAACTGCTGTAGTTGGAGATATTAAATTGTATAGTTGCACTTACCCTAAACAGTTCTTTGATAATCTCTTGTCAATACCATAACAAACTACCCTTCATCCCAGAAAGAAATGAACAAAATGCTTAATGCTTTTGTAAACACCGTTATACCAGTACAAAAGTATTCCCATAATACTAAACTGTGACTTGAACTCGTGGCTGCTGGTGGGTAGTAGGCCATTGTGTAGCCTGAATCTGTAGGCAAGACCTGATGCTGGGCCTGTGGGAAGGAAATGTGTTGTACAAAGACCAGTGCTAATTTCATGACTAATGTATACAAGTGATTTGGCTGATAGGTAATTTTCATCAAAGACTTGAAACTATGTTTATCGTAGTGCCCCAAAATATCTTAACACAGCATGTTAATTTTCACATGTTTTCTCTATTTAGGCTATTTAGATGTATTCCCTGTGTTACTCATTCCACACGAGTTAAGTTTGGCCATTTTTTCTTCTGTGGAGATAGACTCAAGTTCTGCTCACAGAGGTTTTGAAGATTAAAAATCTGTATATAATAAAAACTGACTATTTTAGCTCACTGTAAACAGTTTCACTTTTGAATAGAGCAGCCCAGAGGCCTCTTCCCTAATCCATGGAGACAATTCAGTGACAGTTCTGACCCTTGTGGTGGTGTACACAGCAAAAGGTGCCTGTCTTTACCTGAAGAGCTACTCTGAGAGAATGGATGTAGTCCCTGAAGGTGTTTTGTTTGTCTTCACTCAAAGCTCTTGTATAGAGTACTCAAAATGGATGATGGTTTTAGGGGAGAATTATAAAAACTATTGTACAGGGGAGGGCAGTTACTGTTAACTTATCCAGAGGAAAATAACCCCACAAAACCAAAAAGACCAAAGAACACAAACATTTAAATAGATGGGCAAGTCTTAAAGAAATCTATAAATCAAAATGTTGCTCTATTGCAATTACCTATGCTACATTAGTTGTAGGACTTACTAGTTAATTCCAGTGAACATTTACACATCTATGAAGTGCAGGAGTAGTCTCTGAGGGCAGGATCAGGTGTACACTGCTTCTGCCATAGAACTTCGCTTTGCTGGTTCACGCACACAAGCTATTGTTGTCATTTATACATGTCTATAAAAAGACTAATGACCTGTTAATATCTGGGAGTTTAGGACCTTGGTTTCTGAATCAAAGAATTAGGACCCAAGAACTCCTGATTTCCAGCTTTTCTGGTTCTCCTCTAACTGCCTTGTGGAATGACAGCTGTGTTCTCTGCCTTGTGTTCTCTGCCTTGTCTCCTGTTGCTGGAAAAGGGGATGTTTTTCTTCCTACCTCACAGGGATGTTGTGAGGAATAAGAAGCTAAGGTCTGTGCAAGAGGTTATTTGTTTCTCTTCAACTTGGGGATCACACTTGATCAAGAGTGTGGAAGAGTACTTGAAGACTGTCATACGTGCTGTACATTTGAGTTCTGTGTCTTATTTGTGTCAGTGTTAATGCAAGAGAGCAAAAGTGCATGGTGCTGAAAATTGGGGATAAAAGGAGAACAGGCTCTCTCCATATACAGCAATGATGCTGTAGCAACAGGAGACAAGATATGTATGTCAGACATTAATTTTTGTATCTTGAGGACAAAAGATTGGTATTGTTATGAAAATGCCGTGAGTTCGCACAAGATAATTGCAACAAGCTTTGAATCCACTTTTAAAATTCATTTGTTAAGCAAAATAAAAATTAAAGCACTCCTAAGTATTTCCCTCTCTGTGGGCAGAAGTGTGGTTCACAGGTAAGGTGTACTCTGAGCAGTAGTTGCAATAGTTGGCATCGCAGGGATTAAGGTTTATTGGGACTGAAATCATTCCCTGCTTGACAGCACATCACAAACAAGGACAGTTGATACTCTTTGTCCTGAAGAAGATGATGATTCTACCATATTATCACATTGGAATCCACTTTATATTTTATTGATTTTTTTGTCCCTGAAAAAAGGAAAAAAATGTAGAAAACATAGCTGTGCTGTAAACTCTGCAAACTAAATATCAAAGTCCTTCCTATGTGCAAAAACAATCAATAAAATAAAGATTTAAAATCACAGGTTTTGTCTATTAATTTGTCTGTTACCACTTTTTGTGGTGTTCTGTTCTGCGTTTGGGAGAAGTAAAAGTTTAGCTTGTGTTCACACCAGCATATCACACATCAGCACATAGCAAAACCTCAAGGTCTTGTCTGAATGTGGATGGGTTTGATAAACAGAAATAATGAAGCTCAAAAATCAGTTAACAGCTGGATTCTACATGTTCTCTCTTCTCACTGGTGTCTGTTGGGTCAATCTCAAACATAATTATCACATTCATTTTCAAAATGACTTGTTTTTCAATCAAGTTAAATAATGGACTGCATATGTAGTCCTTAGAGAAGAGATTTTTTACCTTTTGATTAAAACTGCTGTAGAACTGATCACATTTGAGATGTTAATCATCGATGTTAGCATGTGGCTGCACTCTGAAAATTGTACTAGATGACACATGAAGACAAATTCCATTAACCACCTACTGAATGATAAAGTAGATGATTGCAAAGGGATGAAAATGTCTGTGTGTAGTGGGGTCATCCTTCCATACCTGCCATAAGGTCATGCATAAATGTGTCATAGAATCGTTTTCTCTTCAGTATCATCAGAAAGCAGGTTGATAAATGTGAAGAAAAACGTTTTGAGTCATAAAAAAAACCCCTGATGTTTTTCTCTGAAATGAAACTCTTCAGTAATTTATATGCGTGGTCAAAATCCAGCCTCCCTGTGAAGGGGGCTACAAGGTAAGTGCCAAACCCCCAGAGATAATACAGCAATCTTGCAGCTCTGAAATCCACTTATACAATGTGGAAGGTTATGTTTTCCTCTGACAAGTGGAGAAAGTTAGTTACAGGCATATCTGAGAAGTTTTGTGGTACCTTGTATGTGTTCCATTTTGCCTATTGTGCTGGTTTGGGTTTGGGTAGAGTTAATTTTGTTCACAGTAGCTGATATGGGGCTGTGCTTTGCATTTGTGCTGAGCACAGGATTGGTAACTCAGGGATGTCTGCCTTATCCTGAGCAGTGCTTGCTCAGAGCCAAGGCCTTTTCTGCTTCTCATCTCACCCCACCCCAGGGAGGAGGCTGGGGATCCCAGGAGTTGGGAGGGGACTTGGCCAGGACATAATTTCTTTGCTGCACAGCAGTATTCTTCTGAGAGCAGAGCCCTTCTTCTGCACATAGCCATCTGCTTCTGGAGACCAGGGATCTTAACATACCCATTCCACAGTGTGTTTGGCAGCTTTAAACAAAAGAATTTCAGAGAACAACAGGATGGGGAAGGAATTACTTTTCTCGGGGTATTTACATAACATCAGGTTTTGAGGCTCCAGCAAAGATAAAAGTAGCTATCGTGTTTGTGTTATGAAAACTTGCTGTGTCTGGTTCACATGTTTATGTACACATTTAGAAGAAGTAAGGGCAGGGAAGAAATCCCTGCCTTCAAGGTGATTGGATTCTCCATCTGCCTCCCGTGATACTTTCTACTGATTGTTTTTACTGGTGTAATGGCTTGCAGAAGCAAGCACAACATGGCTTATTTGTGGGAGCAGTAGAGTCAAAAATAGAACTTTTATTTCCATGTTCTTAAAACTGTCCCCTGAGCATGTAATCCAGAGAAAAACTGTTTAATTTGTGTAAATCTTGGATAGATTATTAGACTGCAGCTGCTGTAGTGCTTTTGGGCATTGCCCCTGGGGCTATGACTCAGGTGAGAAATGCTGCCCTTGGTACAGTGGAGATCATCATGCTTCTCTCAAACCTGTGCCTGTGTGAGGGCCACAAGCCAGTGTCTGCCCACCTGGCTGCTAAAGGGTCTCACCTTAAATGTAGGTTTGTGCTGTTTTCAACATAGAATTGGCACAGCCCCAGCTCCTTTGGAAAATTGTGATGATGTTTCTTTCCCTGTGTTAACTCGGCAGGGAGAGTTTTTGCAAAGGTTCAGCTCCTAACCCTGACCAGTAGGATTCAAAATACATCTTTCTTGTCCCAAGAAAACAGCTAACCAGCTGTGCTGCTCAGGGAGCTGGGTGAGAGAGCTGCTCCATGGAATAATGTCTTCTTTAGCAGAAAGTATGACAAAAGCCACAAGGCTGTGAATGAAGTCAAGAAGGAGCAGGAGATGTTCATGCAGTGTGCATTCGCCCAGCAGTGGCAAGACTTGAACTGTCCTTCAGAGAAGGGCTCTTATTTTAATAACAAATTATTGTTATTAAAATACTGTGCTTTCAAATGTGTAAGCAACTCACTTCCCCTCCTTTTTGTCTGTCCCATGAGTAGGCACCTACCTGCAAGGTGTTTCAGGGCAACCAACAAAACTGGCAAGTCTCTTAAAGAAAGGGCAGGTCAAGCAATATACTGCTATGGCACCTAAGTACAGTACACAGAGGGATTTTCCCTTTTAAGATTGATTTCTCTAAATGAATCAAATTTGTTTGTACATGCCCATGCTAATTACTTTCGTTATTTGAATAAATTCCTAAATATTCCCTTTGGTTCTCTAGCTGGAAACTAGTAGAAAAGGGAACTAAAAGCTTCTCTAAATGCAGGCGACATCTGTTTCAAGAAGAGCAAAAACTGCAGCCGGGAGGAGAATTAATTTGCAGAAACTGAACACAAAACAACATGAAAAGCAAACTTACATTACCACCCAAAAAGCAAAGGCAAGCCACAGGAGCAACACATTCATGCCACTTAAGAAAGTATACATTGATGTAATACAAATTCTATCTCATCTGTTTAACCAATGAATGAATAAAGACTATGAATTAGATCCGATGCCTATGTCCTGGAAAATCACGTTTCCCCCACCCATTTTGAAAATTTGACTGTAGAGCAACTAACACTGTCACTCAGATTTGTCCAAAAAGCAACACAAGCTATGTGATGCTATAGCAGGCAAGGCTATATATGTCCAATAATATCTCTAAAAATACAAACTTTAATCAATCACTCTGGCTTGCCCCTCATTTTTGTTTAATTCTGTCTCGCATTTGTTCCAATCAAGCCCATCACCCATGCTTTCCTCTTTCTGGCACCCTACTAATCCTAAACAAGTACCTCCCTCTGCCCAAGGAAGACTGCTCAAATTTCATCAGTTTTCCTGCTTGCCTGGACTTGTTCTTAGGATGAGGAGAGGAGGTAGTAGTGTGTGTGCCCGTGTTCTGCTGAGCCATGCCAGCAGGGGAACTGAGACCAGAATAGCAGAGCGGGCATCACGGGCAGAAATGGTGCTGGGGAATAGTGTTAGAGAGCTACTGCTGAGCACCAGCACCTCTGGTGTTCCGGCCAGTTTCTAAACTGCCTCTCACACATCTCCTGTCAGAAAAAACACAGATGCACGGTACGTTCTTCTCTCTGTTTTTAATTTTATTTCAACTTGGAGATCGCATGGCTGCTCTGTTTGAAAAATTAAAATAATAAACTCAAATGAAGAGAATGAATCTGCGTGAAGAGCCAGGGGCTTGGCCACCCAAGCCCTGGGCATTTTTCTGACTGCAGTGCCCACGGGGGCAAGAAGGAAAACATCAGGCTTGGACATGGCTCTTCTCACATCATAGGTGCTTGTCCTGTGGGCTGTGCTTATACGGTGGTGGGGGACGTGGCTCAGAAAGGCTCAGGACTTCTTTGGAACAGAAGGCAGGAGCTGAGATCTGGGACTGAAATGGCACAAACTCATTTTTCTGTCCTGCATGGTGGAACTCTCAGTTCCACCAGGGGATGCTTCTCATTGTAGTGCTAATAATTCTGCAGGATTACAGGCTGGTATTGCTGATTTTCTGCTGCTGTATTGATTAATACCAACATTTTCAGATTCCTGTCTTCTTCAGGCAACCTTTGGCCTGGAAAAAAGGAGAAAAATAAAAAAAGGCAACTGCATAAATCTGCTAGCTATAAAACTGAAGGATGGTGAAATTATTCTGCAACAGCATATCCATATTCTCATTAGAGCAATTCAGCATTTTCAAGACATGTTAACTGCTGCATCAAGAAGAAGAAGCTGCAGATCAATATAAAATAAACCACAGCTTCACAAAAGCCAATTTATAATTTCCAAAGTACTTTTCCTCTGTTGTGCAGGAAAGTCATCACTGGTACACCAGTGGGACAAAGTTACAGAGAAAGCCTTGGACCACTTTGGATGTGGAGTTGCAAAAATCATCCAGTCTGAGAAAAACATCACCATATTACAATGACAAAAACCTGGAGGTAACCTGTCACAGAGAAACTGAGAAAGGGGTATGATCACTGATAACTTCACTTTAAAAGTGGAGAGGTCACGGCTGGTAATTAATTATCCAAATTGCTCCTGAGTATATCTCTTCCAAACAATCTATCTGACTATTGCAAAACAATCCCTCTGAGAAAGCAACAACATGAGACCTTTTTTCCATGGGGATTTTAACTTTGCAACAGACTGTTTTCACAGTGGAGCTGAAAGGGGTAGAGAGACCAGGGAGCAGCACCATCACATCATGGCACTGCTGGTCCTGGGGCAGCAAACCCACCCACCAAGGTCATGCTTCCTGGCTCTTGATTTGGGTGGGATCCTCCTTGAGGTGATCTCTACAAGTGCATGTGTTGTTTAAATATATCTTCAAATTTAATCAGATTTAAGTGTGTACTTGTGGGCCTCCAGGAGCACCTCAAGGAGTGTGAGCTTAGAGGTGAAGGTCAGAGGAAGTCAGAGAACAGGCATTGTGACCTGAGAGGGCTTTTTGGCTCCAGCAGGGTGTGGCCAGACAGGTCCCACCAGCAGATGGGAAGCAGGACACAGTGCTCTCCCAGGGAAGGTGGGAGGGGAAGGCTGGGAAGTGCAGTGCAATGCAGGTCTCTCCACGCTGCCATCTCCAAGTCTGGTCAAGGCCTTGCAGAGCCGTGTGACATGAGCAGACCCTCCAGCCTGCTTTGCAGAGAATTCATATCTTCTCCCAGAGATGCTGAGTGCTGAGCCCTGGGTTAGATGGACATATCTGAAGGCCTTTGTATACAGAATAGCACTTTGGACATAACAAATTTTGGCAGTACCTGACAATTTTACCCCAAAGGGAGCCCAGTTCTTAGACAATATGCGCAGCATGATGCTTTAGCTGGGGCAGGTGCATGGGGAAAGTGTGGGGAAGTGGAGGTTGCCCAGAGCAATTTTAGCTACTTAAACATTAACTATTAAATGTGTATTAATTTAGTGAGATTGTGGCCTAAGGATCCCAGGATTACTGATCCACAGTGTGTTCTTTCATCTTTGAGTACACAGTAAATATTTAAAGTACTTGGCCTTCAAGTGACTAGGAAGGGTTGCATTAAAATCTAGAAATTATCTAATAATAATTTCTCATGATCTATAATCTGAAATAATCTAATAATAATAATACATATACAACTAGATTTAATGTAACAGGTTCTGTAAAAATCTAATGAATGAAGAGGGTAGGAAGAGAACAGCTTTCCTGTGAATTTCTTGCCACTCATCACTCCAAATTTTGTATATTCACACAGTGGTTCACAGTTTAAGGGAACTTTGTCAAATCAAACCCAGCAGCAGACATTAATCTTCATAATTACTGGGGCCAGAGAAGAGGAAACAAGCGCTAATTTTACCACCACTATCCGCAGGTGAAGCCTCCAGTGATAAAAATGAATACAGCTGGAGTCCCACTAGTTACACAGAATCTTTAAGGTGGGAAATGAAAAAAGATAACTGGGTTTGCTGAATAAATCAGCACTGCCAGCCCTGCTGGGGAATGTGGTTACGTGTGTCACAGCAGGAGGAGGTCAGCGTCCTGCGCAATTACCCGGGGAGTGGTGGCGCTGCAGCTGGAAATGGTGCACTCAGCACATCCTCATCCACAGAGGGATAATACCCAAATGCACTGAAATGACAGGAGGAAAGGTCAACTCTTAACTGGTTTCTGGCACTAAGCTGCAGAGGACTGCAGAGAAGTGAACTCCTCTGTTCTCTTAGGTGAGTTAAGCTGGTGGTCTAGCATGAGCATTAATTCCTCTGCAAAGCATGATTTGCTGGGGTGGTGTGAGCCCCAGGGTTTGATTGCTGTCTCAGCTGTGAGGCTCTGGGTGGCAGGGTGCCAGCCAGCCCCCACTAGTACCTTCTGCCAGCTTTGTTGCTGTTACTAATTTTTAAGGCATCATAAAACATTAGAGGTCCTTAAGCATGACATGGAGCTGTGGCTGAGATATTATTCAAAAAAGAGAGCTCTTTTGAATTGCTATTCGAGTGTTCGCAGTAAGATTGCAGAGGTATTTGCTAACCCCAGTAAACAAAAAATCCCTGCAGCTAAGAACCATCTCCAGAAAGCACAGGCAGGGTTGTCTCTCCCACGTTGTTCCTCCACTGTTTTTCTTTCCCTGCAGTCATGTACAAACAGTATTTTTCACCCTTTTCCCTGTGCAGGGAAAAGAAATTAATTTTTTTCTTATAACAAGAGTTTTTAAAAATAACTGTTATTCCACATGATCCTAACAGAATCCTCAGCATGAGCACATCTGTATGAGTGTAAGATAAAGGGGAAGAAGACGGTAGGCAAACATGTTACAGTGATATTAAGTGGCATGGGACTAGAAATGGCACAGGATCATTTAAGGATAATTTAAAACCTCTTTGGCCAAGTCACTGTCTTGTTGCCTGTCCTGGAAAAGCTACTGTGTATCTTAATTAAAAGCTGTAGTGCCTGAAAATCCTGTGGCCACTTAAAATGAGGGAAGAGTGAGACAGCAAGTTGGAGGAAGTTCAGCTTTCAGAGTCTGAGAACTTTTTAGATCACTGAAGAGCATAAAGTTTACCAATTTGTATTTTGGACAATGTTAGAACTGACAAAGCTCTTGAAGTGGTGACAGAGCAAGATCTGTAGTAGATCATCTCCTCAGTAGTGGAGATGTGTATTATTTCCCATGGACAGGTGGAAACAAATATCTCTGATTACAAAATGGGAAATGTGTGTGATGCCAGAACCAGGGTTCCAATGTGAGCACTGCTGCCCTTGGGGCAGCTGAGACTCCAGGCAAGGATCTTCTGGGGGCCAGGGCGTGGGATAAGGGTGCTCTGAGTGTGCTCAGTTTGGACTCTAGCTTTAATCAGGCCCTGGAATAGTCCCCAGAGGATCTTGGTACAATGGAAGACAAAAGAAAAGATAAGGCTATGTAGAAGAACCAGCTCATTTTAAAATTAACAAGTTTTGGAGAGGAGCAGTTGCTGTTCTCCCAAGCACAGGAGAACAGCAACTTTGTTCCTTGTCTATGCCTATGGCTGGGAAAAGTCTTGTAAAACTTGTTTTAAAGAGCAACTTACTTTTGGCCAATAGTTGCAGTTTTCCTCTTACCAGAAAAGTTATTATTCTTCCTGCCATCTGACAGCACCATTTGAAACTCATCCTTTCCCTTAGCCTTCATGTCAGCTGTTACTGAGTAAAAAGCAGGTTTGGCGATCTGTACGCTCCCCCTATTAAATGCCCTTTTCATAATTAATTATACAGTAACTCTCCCAGGGTGGTAAGTCTGGCAAATAATGGTGTATTCCAATGCAAACATTCTTTTGATGAGGGTGAACCTGCTCCAAGAGAGCAGGCACAAGGGACAGTGCAACCTCCACCCACGCCCTACAATGGGGTTGTTTCTCTGATGTTTGTGGCTAAAGGGACTTACAGGATACTGTTGTTCAAGGCAGTTTCCCAGGCTGCTCACAATGGAAGTCCTCAAGTAACCCTAGAAAAAGATGAGGGTATTACATGACTATTTCTTGGGATTTGTCATGCTGTGTACAGTATTGCAGGGCCAGGGAGAAGTGCTGCATGGAACACGGGGAGAGGCGCGTGTTCCTGAATTATCGGCAGGACAGGTTTCCTGCTCTGCCACAAGATAACACGAGAGGAAAGTGCTTTAGTCTGGCAAATGAGACTGCTCTCAGCAGGAAATGCTAAAAAAATCACGATTTTTTCCTTTTATCAAAGCTGAAATGTTTGCTGCTGAGGCTGAGCTGCCTGGTTTTGGGTACCCACCAACCTCAGCATGCCTGGGGCACCTTCACCCTGGCATTTCATGCCACTCCAGCCAACACTTCAGCAAAAGAAATGTTCCCCCTCAGGGAAACTGCAACACTGGCAAAAGCCTGGGAACAAGAACTGAAGGCAAACAAATGGGATTTCAGACCGTTTTTTTCCCTTTAAGTAAGGGTCACTGGAGTGGCTGAGCACCCTCCCACCAGCTTTCAGAGCAGCTGGTCCAGGACCCTCCTCCATCACCCTCAGCAGGGCTTCACCCCTGTTCACTTCCGCCCTCGTGCCACAATGGTGCTGGTTTCAATTTTTTCTCTTGGCAGCCTTTCATGAAATTATATTATTTATAGTCCTGTGTCCATTCACATCATCATTACTCTCTAACAATAAACTTAATAATGCCTTTGCAAGCCTTTGTTGTTTGCTGAATGCTGTGGGGTGCTGTGTTTCGGAGCTATCGTGCACTTTACAGAGCCTATGATTTGTCTCTTGGGTATGTTATCTTGCTATTAGCTGTAAATAGGGATCTAGATAATGTTTTACATCTGTACCATTAAGAAGCAACAAATTAGACTCTTCCCTAGCCTCCTCTGCTAGTTCACTAATCTTTGTTAACTTCAGGAAAAATGGGAGGAAAAAAATCACTGTTTGTAAAGATATTGAGAAAACTCCACAATTTATATGCTTGCAACCATAACAATTGAGATTTTTTAACCAGATCTGGTTGAAATTCAATACTCCTTTTCCTGGGAAAGCCACAGATTGTTGCTATTTGTTTTCACAGCAAAATGAAAAGGAAGCTCAAAGCGTTACATTTCCTTTACAGAATGAGATAAATATTAATTCCAAATCCACTATTTAGAACATTTTGTTTCCATGAAATGCAAAATAAAACAGTTCAGAATAAAAATCCACTTAAAAAAGAAAAAGATAAAAATATTCCTTCTTACTGCAACAGAAGCATTTGTTTTCAATGTATTTGCAAAATAAAATAAGCAGCTTTTACATGTTCTCTGAGAAGTTGTTTTCAAGGCTGACCAGGCAACAGCTTTCAAGATGCAGATAACTGAGAAAAAATGCTGAAGTTGTCCATCCCCAGTGCTGGCAAGGTTTTGAGCAACTCCTACAAGTTGGGGGAACAAATGCTTTTCAAAAGTTTCTTTCCACATTGACAAAGAGCCAGCCTTTTGGGTTTTTGAAAGTAATGATTCAATAGCTGAGGTTTTGAAGCTTAAGGGGCACCTTAGTTTTGGACAAAGAGGCTTTCCAGATGGACAGCCTGTGCTGGACAGTGGAGGAGATGGTAGGACAGACAAACTGCCTGGGGCCCTGCTGGCCCCTTGCCCTCCTGCCTGCTTTGCCTGGACTCTCCTTCAAGGGTACATCCTGCTCAGTACAACATTTCCAAAAGTGATGTGTTCAGAGGTTTGAGGTCTTGGCTGAACACTCTGAAACAGTTTAAACACCTTGGGTAGTGTTTAGACACCCAAAGGGGTCAACATCCCATCGTTGCCTGGACACCAGGACACACCCCACAGGCAGGTTTTTGCCTATTTCTTACACACTTGATATGTTATCTTGAGTTTTTCCTTCTTGGGAGCACCGTCGGCACCTGGCACTAATGGAATAGAGCTCGGGAATTCACTGCCAACCGAAATGCATGAGGAGACCATTGGAGTGCACAGGTGTTGGTTTGTTCACCAAACTCATGTTTTTCCACCTCTTGACATATTAACCAGCCTCATGAGCCAGCCTCTCTGCTTACAGAAACAGAGTGACTCGTTTTGTTGGAAATCAGCACCAGGATGGAGAGTAGACCTGTCCACAGCTGGGCAGATGATGTCTGTGAATACCTCATTTGTGGGTGGTGTTTGGAGTAAAAGGAAACCTTTTTATCACAGGGTCAGTGAAGTAATCTGAGCAGGGCTGTGGTTGCCTGATGAAGCTTAGTGCACTTTCACAAGATCAAAGTAGCACAGCTTAAGACTTGAGGAAGCATGGCGTTTGGGAGGGATGTGGATGCTGAGGGGCACCACGGGAAGTAAAACTCTGAAAACACTGTTCTCCTGATTACTCATGTGAAGGTATATGGGGTTCAGCACAGCTTATCAGCACCTCACAGTGGTAGGCACTGTCCTGCAGTAATGCATGTTACAGACAGAGCACAAAAAACATCATCTGGTGACGTGTAGGATGGCATCCACTGTGACAATGACTGATGGAAGCAAATAAAAGTTTTATGGAATATTCTTGGCTTTCTTGGCTGCTCCCTTTCTACTTTGAAGTGATCTCCTGACGCACAGGGCTAATTTTGCAGTGTTGGTTTCACTCCTTTCCAGTTCTCGCTGCTGAATTTCACCTGCTCTTCTCTGACTCCGCAGCTGGGCAGTGATCCCGGCCCCAGGGTACAACATCCCAGGCACCTGGTGAAGGTAACTGGCTGCTTCTCTCTGAATACTTGCTCTGGGAGACTCACCCCCTCTTCTTTAAATTCTCAATCTTCATTTATCTCTGGGGTGATAGGTGATTTTGGCTACTTGGTTTTCAGTTCATGGAAGCCAGCAGTTGGAAGGGTTATCTGTGATTTCACTCCCTTCATGTGCTCAGAAGTGTTTCTAAGAGAAGCAAGCTAACATTGTAGTGTTACATATCTGCAGCAATAAGAAAAAGAATTTTTTTCTTGTTTTTCTTCACAGAAATATGGGCTCATAAAGATAGACAAAGGTGAGTTACTGCATAGACTTGTGGAAACAGGTTTGCAAATGTGGAAACTGAAACCATAAGTTCTAGATCCTAGAGGATCTCAAGCCCAGCTCTGGATGTCAGCCTGTAATTAGTGGATGTGTAAGAGAGGAGGGATTGGGCAAATGCTTCCTTAATTTTAATATTTAATACATCCAGATATATTTAATACATCCAAATACCCTTCTTCAAAGGGAATGCCACAGAACATCCCTGAGGGAAACAGGAGAGATATGTTAATAACTGGAGGGCCAGGTACCAGGCATTGTCCTGGTATGTTCAGATTAAGAGACCTAAATTCTTTCTGGCCCTTGTCTCTTTGTGTGTTGTCCCCTGCCACTTTTACTCTTCATCCCATCTGGTAAGGAATTAAAACATCCCTGGAACATCAGGGGAGCAAGTAAAACCACAGGAAAGTTTAAGGCATCCGCTGGAGGCTGAATTGGGGTCTAAAGGAGGTGCTGCCTTGCCTCAGCCTCAGTGGCCTGTGAAGAGAGGCAAAATGTCTCAGATTTCACTGCTGCCCACCAGCCTCTATGCCCCAGTCCCTGGAAGAGAGTGCTTGGCAAGCCAAAACAGCAGGAGCTGCCCCTGGGAAATTGGTATTTCCAGGTCTTGCAGGGGTCCCTTGCAGAAGACATCTGCTGTCCTCTGTGTCTGGCAGGAAAAAGATCCTTCTTTAAAGTTAGACCTAAACCTCATCAGCTTTATTATTCAAATCAGGAATTGCATACTCCTGCACATCCAGGAATGGTGAAACAGCAAGGAGATGGTGCTGCTCCCTGGTGTACTCCTAAAGGGGCTCACAGGTGCACCCAGGCAGTTAGACAGGGTTATTAGTGAAATAAATGAACCCCGAAGGGGATTTCAAGCAGACCAGCTGTAAACATGAGGGGAGTGATAACACTGAGTGGGCGCAGTAGGGCTGATTTGGAATGGCCCCGGGGGAGGTGAAAGATGAATGGGTCAAGCCCTGCTGTACTTCCTGCAAACATTCCTTCCTCTGCAGGTGAAAAACCCAAGGAAAGGGAAGCAAAGACTAACCTAAACTCATCATCTGGGGGGCTTGCCTTTACTGCACAGCACACATTGCTAGGGCCATGCCCGGACTGTGCACTCACATCCAGGCTGCAAACCTCCTGGATTGCACCATCCAAGCAGCTGCTCCCAAGGGCTGAGCTGCTAGGAATGGGGCACCATGGCAGGCACCTGCTGGGAGCAGTGTTAGATGCCTTTCCCAGTGTCTGGGAGAATGCTGCTGCAGCAAACTCTGAAATCTCAGCCAGTGGTTCCCCAAGGGGCTGCCCTGTGTGGCACCAGGGACAGTGGGGTGCTGAGGGGAAGCTCACAGGCTTTGTTCCACTGCTGGCACAGGGTTACTGGGGAGGACAATGAGGCTGCAGCCATCAAGGACACTGCCAGCAGTGGCAATGGAGCAGTGCTTGTGCTCCTGCTGGCCCCTGGTGTGGAAAGGCACCCTACCATGCAGGTCACCTGGCTAGCTGGTTCTCTGTGCTTGGTATCATGACATTTGCTGGCATTGAAGTCCTCATTGTAAGATAATTCACAGGGGCATTAATATTTGGAAAGAGGAAGCTTGAGCAAAAAGACAAGGTGTTGTGTGTATAGTCTGCTAATAAACCTACAACCAGAATCTCAGCTGGTAGAGATGAGGTGCTCAGGCACTGCAGAGCCTGCACAGACAAAAACAGCCTTCCCTTCTTGCTCTGTGCTCTGGCACAGGTGTCAAATGCTGCTGAAAGTATCTTCAAACCAGAGGAATTGTGGATTGCTCACAGCAACAGGCACTTTCTAGTTCTTTGTAGTCTTTCATCTATGCCTCTTACAGTGGGACTTGATGATCTTAAAGATCTTTTCCTGCTGCAATGCAACATTTTCCAAGCTAGATGTTTCTCTGATTCATTAGTTTAGTGGGAAATATATTTGACTGGGCACATCTGAAGTTGGTGGAAACTGACTTTTGTAGTTGTGCTAAGCATGAGCTGAGAGAGAGAAACTACTTTCTACATTGCCACGTTAGAAAAGCTGAAACTGAAATACTTACGGTGATAGCATGCCTATCAGCTCCTTCCTCATGCCTTGGGCAGCCCAGAGAGGGTGTGCAGTCTCCATCCTTGAGGAGGTTCAACACTTGAGGCGATGCTGTCCTGACCAACCTGCCCTGGGTGACCTGCTTGAGCAGGGGGTTTAGACAAGATGATCTCCAGAGACGCCTTTCCAAGTCACACAGCCTGTAATATTACAAACCATGAGCTTTTAGAACCTTTTGCATTCTTTCTATTTCTTAAAGTCATTCATATTGCCTTTGAATGAAAATGGAATGGTCTATGGAGAGATCCCCCTTTCCTGATGGGCCTCCAGCCAGTGCCAGCTCTGAGGGCACCCTTCCCTTGCCACAGTTGCAAGGACACCAAAAGGATTTGAACCCTAGGGCCTGAGCAGCAAAATGAAAGACTGATGCAAAACCTCAAAGTGAGACAGAATAGAAATGAGGGTTTAAAAGAAAAAACAAACAAACAACACCTCCACCAAAATCCCTTTAGTCCCTGCTGCACCTGGCAGTCCAGTCCTTCCTTCCAAGGCTCTGCCCACTCTGTGGCGCCTTTGCTGGTTTTCCACAGCCTCTCGTGCTCCTGAGTGATGGCCACATCCCAAATGTGGCCTGCCCTCACCTTAGATGGGATGTGATCAGCTTGACAAGAACTTTCCTACTGAGGACAGGACTGTCTGCAGATAAACTCAGCTTTTTGGAAATGGGCAAAACTGCAGCAGTATTCTGTCTGGCAGGGTGTCTGCCTTTGCACATGGACTGCAGGGAAGCTGTTTCCGTTAATCACTTTTCTGTCTCTCACCCACAGCTTGCAGGCACGTTCATGGGCAGGTGCTGCAGGAGGGTGCTCATGACAGGAAACCTACAAAAAACAGGGGAAAGGGGCAAAGGAGACCTGCCTTCTGGAGCAGCATTTGCTGCAAAAATCAGGCTATCCTATCTGAGAGCTTATCTGATTTAAAAAGAAAACAAAAATCTTAAGAAAATAGATGCATTAAAGACTAAAGTATTGACAGTAGGGAAAATTAACCTTCAATCCTTCAGAGGAAAGAAATGTAACAATTTGGCTCTGTCCTGCTTTAATATGGTTTTAAATCACCTACTTGGAAAATAAATTCATGTATTGCAATTTCCCCACAATGTGTGGCACTGCTGGAAAAATTCTTTGCTGAAGGGAAGGATGTCATTAATGTGTACAGAGAAAACAGTTTGATTGATTTTTTTCTAGAGCCTGTTTTAACATGTCTAAATTACTGTGTTTTCTGGTTGTTCCTATCATTTCTTAGATGATGACCATCAACTGACATTTTTAATCATTGATTTTTTGCCTGAGCTGCCTGCTTATGAAAACCCTGTTTTAACAGGAATTCACTTTAAATACTATGGAGCTTTAGCCTGTTTTCTCTAAATAATATATCAAAATTTTTCTTGGCATCATCACATGAAGGAATTCCTCTGGTGTAGCACCTCTCTTAGATAAATCCCTTTGTGGCTGAATAAAAAAAAGCAGATAATCTTTTTGCCACTCCAGGATATTTCCTCAGGGATTCAGGAGCTGCATAAAACTACAGGCTCCTCCAACTGCAAGGTCTTGGTTAGTGTTTCCTACTGCTGTTAGGTTCTTTTTCAGCAGGAGTGAAGGGGGTGAGCATCATCCTCAGCCACACAGTAAATGGTGCATGTGAAACTCTTGCACGTGTTCTTGTGCTGTGTCTGGCAGACTTGGGCTGCTCCTGTTGTGATGAGGGGCTGGGAAGCTGCACACAGCTGAGATCATGACCTGGGGACCTGGTGCTGTTCAGTGGTTGGAGCTACACATGCTGATAGTGTATGTCTTGGGCCCACATTTAAAAATCCTGAAATGGAAAATATAATTCAATGCCAACAGTAAAAATGAGGCAAAAGGAAGAAAGAGTTTGTTCCCTTTTAGAAAACAATTTATTTTCTACATTTATTAGCTTATCCCTGACTTGCCATTTGAATTTTTAATGTATTAATTGTGCTGTGTATATTGTTGGAGACTTCTGAAAATGTCAGTGAAATTAGATTATGATTTGAACAGAACATAAAGGCTAATTTAATTTAAAGTCATATCATTTTCAAACTGAAGTCCTGTGTCCAGGTCATATCCTGTTACTACTCATTGCTTATCCTGTCAAGGTGCCTTGGAGCCCAAACCCTCACTGTGTGAAGGACTTTGGGAAAAGAGTTCTCTGTGCCTCTCTCTCCCCATCCCTTCCTCAAGGACCTGTGTTTCTTTTTGCCTATGCAGGATTTATGGCCCAGACAGACATCACATCAGCTGGAGGCAGGATTAATCCAGTGAGGAAAGAGCTGCAGGCACGTATCCCACAACATACAGGCCAAAGAGGCTGAAAGAGTTGGGGGTTTCCAGCCTGGAGAAGAAAAGGCTCTGGGGAGACTGTAGAGCACTTCCAGTATCTGTGGGGGTCATCAACAGGAAAGCTGGAGAGGGACTTTTTACAAGGGCATGTAGTGATGGGACTCAAGGGAATGGCTTTAAACTCAAAGAAGCCAAGTTTAGATTAGATATTAGGAAGAAATCCTTCACTGTGAGGTTGATGAGTCACTGGAACAGGTTATCCAGAGGAGCTATGGGTGTTCCATGCCTCTAAATGTCCAAATGGTGCTGGATGGGGCTCTGAGAAACCTGGGCAGGTGGAAAGTTCCCTGCCCATGGCAACAGGGTTGGAACTACATAATCTTAAAGGCCTCCTACCAACCAAACTATTGAGTGAGTGTATGATGAGTGACCAAAGCCTGGTCCTGGCATGTCCTCCTGGGCAGGTCCAGTACAAATTGCCTGGGCTGTCCCCTTCCGAGAGACCATGCTGCACATCAACTTGAGCAGCATGCTGCAGTGAGCCACCTCCGCTTCTCTGCACAGCCCCCTTCAGCCGTGTGGTGACATTTGCATCTTCATCTATCACTCAGTAAATGAAAATACTGCATTTGTTTTGCTGCAACACTTCTCTTCCATGATTGTCTTGACATTTATATACCACCAAGAGACATTGCATTATGTCAGGATTTTATTCTTGTGGCATTATCTACACTAATTAAAGCTGTCACTACATGGCTGAAGCAGGTAGGAAAGTAATGAAGCTGCTTGAATTTCTGATTCTATTGCAGTTTCAATGAAGGAGGCAGCTGATGCCATGGGGATGGGCACCATGTCCCTGCAGTCTGCCTCAAACCCTGCACAATGCCCTGGCATGCAGCAAAGTGCTCCTTCATGTGTTCAGAGCACACCCATGTCTGCAGCCCTGGCTGGCATCAAGGCTGTGTCCAGAGCTCCAGCACTGGAACAGGCACTACTCCTGAGCACATATACATCTCCTTCATAGATCAGCTACTATAAACCAAAAGAATCATGCTTTCTGGAAAGCTAGGAGAGACCAGGCTTAAATCATCCTGAGGAATGGGAGAAGCACTTACCATACAGATGAATGCAAGCAGTATCCATGAGTACACAAACCTTTTTTGTTTTTTCCCTGTCTCGCTTTTCTGGAGTGCAGCCTGGGCAGGCAGAGGGGCAGGTAATCAATGAGGCAGCTCTGTGGTGATGTCCCAGGCTCTTGTGTGATTCAAGTGGCTCAGCTCCTCCTGCAGACATCCTAATTGTCATCTGGAGCCATTTACTCACATCCAGCTGCTGCCAGGAACTTTAAGCTGTGTCCTCACTTGTAACCTCCCTGAGATGTACCAGGACTGGGCCAGAGGCCCTTAAGGCCATGTGGAGGATGTAAACTCTGGTTTGCCATCAAATAGCTGTGGTATTCCATTAGCATGTTTTTGCTCATGGATGAAAATGTAACAGTTTGGGAAAAACTAACTACAGATGAGGAAGAGAAGTAATCTCCTACAGCTTTTACAAGCTTTATCAGACTGCAGGGCAAAGATATTTTTCTTCCTCTACGCAAATGGAAGCAATTTCTGTAGCATTTATAGAAGAAACTTTGTTCTGGCTTTGACTGGGATAATTTTTCTTTACAGTTGGTACAGTGCTGTGTTTTGGATTCAGTATGAGAATCATGTTGGAGGCACAGTGGTGTTTTGATTGTTGCTAATTAATGCTTACCCTGTGTCATGGACATTTCAGTATCCTGTGCTCTGCACTGCTCAGGTGCCCCAAAGGCTGGGGGAGCATGGCCAGGAGAGCTGACCCGACCTGGCCAAAGGGATGTGCCATACACAGACTGACATGGCCTGCACACAAATGCTGGCAATTGCCTGAAAAGGGGTCAGTCAGGTATTGGAGACAGGGTTTGGCATCGGTCAGCAGGTGGTGAGCAATTTATTGTGCATCACTGGCTTTCTTCTTGAGTTTTATCTCATTTTATTATTATTGTTATATTTTCCTCCTTTTCAGTTAACTTGCAAGTTTTACTTTTGATTCTCCTTCCCATTCCACCAGGGAGGGCCTGGGGTGTGGAGGGTAGGGAGAGGCTGTGTGGTGCTTAGTTGCCAGGTGGGCTTAACCCACCACAGGATTTCACACAGACACATGTTATCTATCTGCATATAACACATTTCTTGGACACACAGAGATGTTCTAAGACTCACCATGATTTAAGCACGGTGAGACAGAGAGGGTTCAGCAGCTGATTAATTCTTCTTGTTGGAGTGAGTTTGTATTAGTGATGTGCCCATCACCTCTGCAGGACTCTAATTTGAGCAAGGAGGCAAATGTCTCCAGGGTGCCCTTCCAGGGCACCTCCTCCCAGGTGTTGGTGACCAGTGCCATGTCCCAGGCATAGCTTCATGTCCAGTTAGTTGAGCCGCTGACTTCCTGGAGGAGACTGTCATTTAAATCAGGATTTTTTTTCTGCTGTTCCTTCTTGGAAATTGAGTGGTTGGCATATGGACTGCTGCTGGTTTAACGACAGGCCCCTTCCCCAGGGTGGGGTCAGATTTCCTAATTAATTTTTAGCTGCCACACAACTTCTGACACTTTAAAGTACAAACATAAGTGTCTTAAAATCACAACTTGCATAAAGAGAAGAAATCAGGGGTTGTTGTTTATTTCAAAAAAGATTGAAAAGAGAGTCAGTTGGACATAAAGCCAAGTTGGTCTATGTCAGTGGAAAACAAATTCACTAATAACCTATGAAAAAGTGCTCCTTTTGCTGGCACAGCCAGCATTGTGCCTCTTGTTACAGCTCATGCACGCAATGCCTGTGCCATGGCTGGAGGCGCCTCCTGAGATCCAGGCTGGCAAAAACCAGAGGATGTGCAAAGAGCTGTTCCAGCTGGAGGCTGGCTGGATACGGACACGTTTCATATTGTGGAGTGTAAAGTCAATTATCTTTATCCTTAGTAGAAGATTTGTTCATTTCTGTGTCTCATGGGGAAACACGTATTTGGGAAATTAATGATTGTCTCCAGCTAAAACCTCTAAGGCACCTTCCCATTTTAATTGTTACAACTGAAGTCCCCTGACTTTGTAGTCTCTATTCTCTCTTGTTAGCAGAACTGGTAATTGTATTTTAAAATAATTACAACATTTCCTCTGATGAGCTTAGCTCCTTTAGCCAGGTCAAACAAAGGTCAGGGGAGATATAATATCTCAAAATAAATATGCTGGGTGGTAAATGCTGAGGAGAGGAAAAAAGGTTTTTGAGCTGAAACATATTATTAGCTCAAGATCAAATGTGTTGTTTATGATAAATTTATACTTTCATATGGAAGACAATTTATGGGTATCTGAAGAGGCAAGTTGTGAAGAGCTTGTTTGGTCACAGAAGTGGAGGGTTTGTTTTAAGGTGGAGCATCACTGCCCTGGCCCTGTGTGAGGGGCAGAACAAGTGAAGGGAGGAACTGTCAGAGAAAAGGGATGAGGTTTGTGCCTCTGCTGACACAGTTTTTGTACTGTTGTTACTTTTGCTGGAGCTCTCTGGGGTTCTGGGAAGGAGGTTTCTCTTTGGCTTTAGCCAAGACAGTGACTGGTGAACCAGGGCAGTGGTAACATGCACTGCTGCTGCTGAGGCATTCAAAGGAGTCTCAGTGCATGTGTCCTTGTCTTGCTCTGCTTGAACCTCTGTGGTGGTTTAGACAACAGCAGGAAATAGTAACAGCTGCAATAGCACATCAGTTTGCAATTACTGGAGATCTCCTGATGTCCCCAGTCTCTCCTGTTCTCTTCCTATGGATGAATCTTGGTTCATCATCATAGGCTCTGAGTTTGCTGAGTTTATGGCCTGAGAATGACTTGGCAGAAGGTGGATGTCCTGGGGTCCCTCTAAATTTGAAACTTGCTGCCTGGCACTTGGTCATCATGACAGTCCCCCTGTCTTGGCATTCCTGCCTGAACTGAGTACCACTGTGCATTGCCCTGCCAATACCCCTGAAAAGCAGGAGATGCTACTTTGTAAGGCTTTTATTCCAGGCTGAATCTTCACAAAATTATCATTACTGAAATTACCCTCCTGTATCCATCTGCTGTGCACTTTTTTCCAGCCTTCCTTCTTGAAACCACAAAGTTCTATTCAAGTGAAGTTTTTTTTGCTTAGAAAAACTTTCTCTTCAAACATGCTAACTCTCATCAACCGTACCTGTGATAACCCAAAATATAACATCCACCAAGTGGGAAATTTTTGCAAAAAAGCTTTTTGTTTAACTGTCTCTCTGATGTCCATCAGTGTGTTGCCTTTGCCTGGAACAGAATTCTGGATTTTAGACTTCTCCCACAGTAAGTCATGGGACCTGCTCGGTGCAGTGCATGTAGCATTAACTATGGGAGCTCAGTCCTTGGGAACAGAAAAACTAGTTTTAGCCATCTTCTTCTGTTATATTCTTCAAGGGTAGGCAAACACTGAATAAACAATTTTGCTAAAAAAAAGAAAAATTGATAATTTTGACAGAATGGTGTACACACTGAAACAATGTTGGATTTTTTGAGAATTAAGGGTTTCTGGGAGAATGCGATGCAGCATTGCCTAAGAGTATGGTCTGTTCTAAAAAAGCATGTTCTTTTTGTTTGAATGTCTTCTGAAAACTTCATAAATAACCTACTACAGACTGAGAGTAAAATCTCAACTGGGGTGCAGCACCTACAACTTCTAGGACTGTGAAGGAAGGTGAATGAGGCAGCATGTTCATTTTCCTACTACTCATGCTGCTGCTGTGTATGCTTTGCTTGCTCTGCATGGAAAACAGACATAGGGAAGCTGTGAAGCTTCCCATGTGGCATTGGCAGCATGCAACCCTGCTTTTTTCCTGGTTTTTGGTTTGTTTTTTTTGGTTTGTTTTGGGGTTTTTTTGATCCATGGTAGGAGGATGAAAAGAAAAGCTTAACTGTGAGGAAAAATATTGCGAAAGCATTGGTTCAGTACCAGAATCTCAGGTCAGTCAGTAGATCTCCAGCTCCTCACTGCCTAGCTCTTTCTTCCTCTTGCAGCAGGGTATTCTAGTGATCAGTTTTGGTTAATAGAAGATGAAAGACCATACCAGTTCATCTGCCAGGGAGATTTCTTTTGGAAATGCCAGCAGGGTCAGACAGAAAGTGAGAGCAATGGCCCAGCAAGGAGACAAGTCTCTGGGCAATTCCAAAGCCTGGAACTGAACAGACAGGTCTGTGTACGTGCAGGCAGGTAGATGTGATGTGTCAGTGGCAGCAGTTGTCCTTTTTTTCAGAACAGTACTTCCTACTGACATTTTCTTTCAGTAGGGAATTTTTATTTTTGTTTGAAAAACATAGTTCAGAAAGAAATGTATTTACTTTACATTACATTTTTGGTTTTAAGCATTTTACCATGGGTAAGCTAGTAAAATAATCATAGCTAACTTAATAAAGAAATCCAAACGATCAATAAATTGCTCATAACTATGGCAAATAATTACCTATAATCACAGATGTCCATAGGACAATCGCTAATGGTAGCCATGGCACATTGTTTAGGGATCCTTTACAAAGAGTCTGCATAGAAATTTTGACCAAGGATTATTAAAAGCTGCCCATTTCACAACCTGCCACCTCCCTAAATGAGAAGCATGTGGATCTTTAACATCAGAATCTTCTGCAGGGGTGCACCACGCTTCCATGTGTGTGTTGGACTCTTGTGTCTTGAAACAGCAGGAATTTATGTGTTAAATGAGGCTTTCTGGACAGCTTTGTCATTGTCCATAAGCAGAATCAAACCAGTCTGAATTGTTAGGAACATTTTTGTCACTCTTCCCAGTTTGCAGAAATCCTGCACATTCACGCCCTGCAAGAGCAATAATTGCCTTGTCCTTTGAGGGCAGCCTTTCATTACCCAGGAGCTAAGGTGCGTATGCTAGCAGCCCCTAAGATGTAATTCCCTCTTTCTACTCAGAACGTGCAGCAGTCGTGCTGGTGGTGAGGAACACAATCAGGGCCATCACTCAAAGTGAAAAACAAATGCTTCCCTGGACTATCCAGGCAGTAAATGCACCCAATGTTACTTGTTTATTCTTCAAAATAATGCATTGTTCATGGATGTTTAGTCTCTCACACACTAGTCATGCATTAATGCATGTACTCTCTGCTGCTGATGCTTAGAGACCATGGCTGAGATTTCTGCCTTGTTACAAAGCCCCAGGTTTTGCTGGTCCTGTTGAACACCCCAACTCTTTGTGGACACCAACAGAGCAAAATCCATGTGGTGCCCAGTGCTGGGCCAAAGCAGGCTGTGGGGACAAAGCAGGCTATGAGACACCAGCAGGCTCTTCCAGTGATCTGGCTGCAAGGATATTTCAAAAAGCCCTTGAGTCTACCGAGTTGGACTGCTTTGTACAAGAAACAGTGGGCTTGTAAGTTATTCTTTTATAATATTAATGACATTAAACAATATCTCCCATATGATCTGAACAGAGATTGTTTTTTTTTTCACCAAAATTAGATTTACACCAAAGAATAAACTTCAGAAGGCACTACATAAAACAGTGTGCCCCTGCAGAGGCTCTAATGCATAGTATTAACCTCTCACTTCCATGTATACGTTTCTAATCAGAATGGTACAGATTTTATACAGGCTTTTACAGAACCCCCACCAGTGTACTATTTGAAGGGTTTCCATGGTGCTTCAGCCAGGTATGGATCATTCTGTAGTATGTCAGAGACAAAAATGTTGTTGCAGAAAAGCGTTTTACTTCGTTTAGACTTGAACCATTTTGAGTTTTGGGTTCTATTAATGGCTACAGTTCTGGTGGCCTTAATAAAAAGCTGTGAAACTGAGTCTGAGTCACATGTGATGATGGGAATGAACCTCTTGCAGAGACAACAAGGATAAAAGCACCATTCTTTCATGCCACCCAGCACCAGCACCATGAAAAACAGAGCAAATTTCAGACGGAACTGTGCCTGCCTGCAGATGCGCAAATAGAAATCAAACCTTCCCGAACTATCAAATGTGCTCTCCCACTATCCCTGTCTGACACTTCTTGTTTTCCTATTCATATGTCTACCAATCCCACTTCTGCATGTCATCTTGCCTGTTGTCCAGGCCAAACGACTTCTCCAGAGACTCTTGTGGTTTTCCACTGACCTCCCACTTCCAGCCTGACACTATCACTGGCAGTTTGCACCTTTTGCTGCGGTGCCAAACACACACCTCCTAGCCTTAAAAATTCTTATTTCTGTTGTTCAGTTTATCCATACTCTATTTCAAAAGAAAAATTCCACTGCTGTTTGCCAATAGTTTCCAATGGCTAAATGCTCCAGGATATTTCATGCTCTCACAGGGACCAGCCACCCATTTTGATGTGTTCTTACTGTAATCCACATTAATTCCACAATAATTTGTACCGTGGAGAAATTGCTTTTATTGTAATCAAAACAGAATAAAACAAAACAACAACAACAACAACAACAAAAAAAAAAAAAAAAAAAAAGAGAAAAGTTAAATGCAGATTATTTTTCTATTTGTAATAATATTTGTATTTTTTTTCTATTTTGTAATAATATTGTTTAATGTTAGCCCCTGGATGAAGTAAGACCAACAGATGTGAGCTCCAACCACACTTCTAAGCATGGCTAAGCTCACCTTCTCCTCAGGAGTATTTCATTATCCTTACAAAGTGGTGTTCCAGGGAAGCCCACAGCTGGTGGCTTGGGCACTCAGGCAGGTGCTGTGTGCTCACACTCTTCATGGGGAGGTTTCCTGGTGCTATGGGGATCTGGGCAGGGCCTTGATGTCCACAGGATCCTTACAGCTGACAGCAGGGACACAAAGTTCTGTTGGCCAAATATGGCAGGTGAGGAGGGAATTTGCATCCTGGAGTGGTGACTGGGAAGTTTTGGAGCTCCTGTGATGCCTTGAGCCATTCCTGGGGCTTGTGGACACCAGGCAAGCCATAGTGACCTGGGCACCATCACCCACCTATTCTGCAAAATGGCAGAGTGCAAGAAGGTCAGCCTGTGGCTCCCTGACATGGAACAGACTATCTCCAGTTGAAAGGCATGGATGCCAGGGCAAGGATTTTTGTTGCACCATTGTCATCAGGAGACGGAATATCACTGAAACAAGATGAGCAAGTGGTTTGATGTCACCTGGAATATTTTTGTAAAAACCATGGAAACAGACTTTCTCAAAATTAACAGCAGTTTTGCTGTCTGGGAGCTCATTCTGCACCTGCTTAAGCTGCTACAGGTTGCAGCTTAACAGGAAAATCCCTTTCTTGTGGTAAGGCTGCCTGAGCAGGTGAAGCCAAGCATCTGAGTACTTGTCTGAGTTTTGTGATTCCACCACTATGGCTTTAGAGAAACAAGCAATTTTGTCAGTGAAATCTCTGCGTATACTATGAGTGTGTGTGTATTTTCCAACCAGATAATTTTAATTTATTCATGCATAAAAGCTCTCATAGTTTGCTGTTTGTCCTGCATTGTTCTTGTACACGGACAAATCGCTCTTCAGTGCTGTGTCAGAAACAATTATTTATGGCCTGGCAAAGGTCTCATTTTTCATTATATTTTATCATTCTGCTTCATACTAATTACAAACTGGAACTGTTTATTTACTCAAACCACAGGGGCTCAGCAGTTTTGCTAGGTACTCTGCATGGCTATGTGAAATGCAAAGAAGAGAGTTGCTCTCTGAGTGGGCTTGTTTTCCCCATGCGCAGGCTGCCAGCATTACGGATGCACGGCGGAACCCACACTTCACTTATTCTGCCAACTTGTGTGTATTAGTGCTATTTAATATTCACTGTGAGGAGGGTATTTTGAAGGACTTCTAGGGATCAGTTTAGTCTCAGAGCTGTTTTATTTGATGAGGTCTGGTTTGTTGTGGTTTTTTTGGATGGGTTTGGTAAATAGCATCTTATCAGAAGCTCTTCCAAGAGCTTCTCTTCTTGTACCCCGGGGCTGTTTTGTACCTTGTGGGCTGTGGCAGAGCATATGCTGCTGCATGGTGCTGCCAGGCAGATGTGTAGGGGAGCTGGGCAGTGCTGTGACAGCTCCTGTTTTGTCACCCAGCTCACACAGCAGGACCAAGTGCAAGGGGAAGCCACTGGGTAAGAGGCTATGATATTTCCTCCTTACTTTGCTGCAACTTCCCAGGCAGCTGATCTGCTAGCCTGAGGGTGAATAACAGTAATTGCCATAATATGACACTTTTTCCAGAGATTTCTGAACTGTACTATCATAATCAAATGGGAGAATAATTAATAAAAAAATAAATCCAAGCATTGAAGGCCTATATTTCTTGAGGATTTTTTTATTAACATGAATCACTGAACACTGTTATTAAAATAAAAACCATTGTCCCAGCTGCTGCAAACAGAGCCTATGTTTTGTGGTGGAAGTTCTTTTAGCTGCAGCTGCGTAGAGTCTGATGCTTTTTATTGAGTCAGAGAGAGAAAAAATTTGAACAATACATTAGAGCAAAAGGAAAATATCATAGTTTTGTGGCTTGATATGGTGATCCATCTGTAATTCAATATCAGTCATCTATCAGATGGTAATAAAATCACTGTGAGACACGGTCCAAATCTTATGGTTATTTTTTTTTAACTGAATGGCAGCCTTTTCAGCCTTTTTAAGGGGCTCTCCCTGCTAAGAGTACAGAAATTGCTTTTACTTGATCCAATTTCACATTACGACAAAAAGTAAATTTCATGCTACATTTCATTTTCAGATGTAGGATATAAAATCATGAGCTACAAAAGAAAGTTGCGTACTGCTCCTATCCTTTGTCTCATAATAAAACAAATAAACAAACAAAAAGCATGGAGAGAAACAGAGAGTTTCCTAAGGAAAAAAGCCCTACCACACAGGGGCAAAATCAGGATCCTGTGTAACTTCCTGTACAATATGTTACGGCTTTATTTATTTAAGGGGCAGTGATTTGCACAGTAGAAGGTGAGGAGTTCATACGTCCTGCCTCCCTTGGTTCCTGCCTCCGGCTCTCACTGAATGCATGATCTGTCATTCACTCCTCTGGTCAGCTGATTAATCAATATAAATGCTGGAAGACACCCTTAGTTACTTAGTCTGACCCATATGCCACATGCTATAAAGCTTCACCCTGACCCATTGATCTGTGTATGATTTATCTTCCAGAAAAATACCCAGTCTTGATTTAGAGAGGCCAAGTGATGGCTGAACATCAGTGTCTTGGTGCTTTGTTCCAGCTGTCAGCGTCCTCACTTGCCACACTTGGTGTCCTCGTCTCTCTAAGCTGGAGATGTCTGCCAACCATTCTTGTTCTACTCTTGTCTTTGACAGAGATGGCTTGTCTTCATGGATGGTTGTGTTTCAGCAGGTGGCAGAGGAAGCCCTTATGCACCTTCTGAGCTCTACAGTTCTGTGAAACCCTACATTGTTTGATCTAGCCCAAAAATAAATAGCAATTTTTAAATTCTATAATTAATATATTATGCTAAGACAATCTAGCTGCGATCAGAAGCTTGCCCCTTATTTTTGGCTGAAAATTAAACCTCAGTAGCAGATCTATCGCCTAGTAAAGGACAAATCAGATAGCTGGCCTTTTACTTGAAAGTCTTGAGACAGCATTTTGCAGGAAAAACATAATCTGAGAATTTTCAAATAACACAGAAGAAAATTCGCTACCAGAGAGATTAACATGTTGATTCACTGAGGAAATACCACAGAACCTGATCATGTCAGACCAAACCCAGCTGTATTTCTTCATGTATTGGTTTTGCACAGCCTTGTTTTGATGGGGGGGGGTGTGGGGAGGAAGGGGGAAGCAGAGCGGTGTCTTCTGTGAGAAGTTGCCAGAAGCTTCCACCATGTCCAGCAGTGCCAACTCGTGGTGGGTCCGAAGATGGACGTGCCACTGACCAAGGCTGGGCCAATCACAAAGAGTAGTATAGTGGTAATGCCTCCATCAGGATGTATTTAAGAAGAAATCAAAACAAAATGTTGCACAGTTTTAATTTCAGCGAGAGCAGAGCGGAGTGAGAAGATGTGAGGAGAAAAGCCCTGCAGACACAGGGTCAGTGAAGGAGGAGGAGGCAGGAGCTGCTCCAGGCCCCAGAGCAGAGATTCCCCTGCAGCCCCTGGTGCAGCCCTTGGTGAGGCAGCTGTGCCCCTGCAGGCCCAGGGGGGAGCAGAGATCCACCTGCAGCCCCTGGAGGAGCCACAGCAGAGCAGGTGGGTGCCTGAGAGGAGCCTGTGAGAAATGCACGGAGAGAGGGCCCTGCTCCCAGGAAAAGCAGGCTGTCCCTGAAGGATTGCACCCCATGGAATAGTGACCCAGTGCTGCAGCAGTCTGAGGGGAGCTGTTGCCCATGGGAGGGACTCACACTGGAGAAGTTCATGGGAGGGACCCCACGGTGCAGCAGGGGAATGGCTCCTCTCCCTCAGCAGTGAGAGAAGCCCCAGATGATGAACTGACCACAACCCCCATTCCCTGTCTCCTTGCACTGATGGGGTAGGAGGTACAGCTGGGAAGGAGGGAGTAGGGTGGGGAAGATGTTTTTAAGGGTTCATTTTACTTCTCACTATCCTGCTCTGATTTTATTTGTGGAAAATTCACTTCATATCTCTAGGTTGAGCCTGTTTTGTGATGGTATTTCATGAATGATCTCTCTTGGTCCTTATCTCAACTCATGAACTCTTCGTTAAATTTTCTCTCCCCTGTCCAGCTGCAGCGGGGAATGAGAGACTAGCTTTGGTGGGTTCTGGCATCTGCCCAGGTGCCATGTTTTGGCACTGGCCAAACACCAGGCACCCATGAAAGCTGCTCACTCACCCTCTCCTGTTACAGCTGGGCAGAGCAAAGAAAGTTAAATGAGGGGTTCATGAGTTGAGATAAGGGAGAAAACACTCCAAAGGCAAAACAGGTGCGACTTAAGAGATATGAAGTGAATTTATTACTAATAAAATCAGAGCTGAATAATGAGAATTAAAACAAGCCCTTAAAAACCACTTTTTTCTCCCCAGACCCTCCTTTCAACTCACCAACAGCTTAGGGAGACGGGGGGGGATTTTGGTCAGTTTGTTGCCCAAGCTTTTCTTCCACTCACAGCCTCCTCCAGGCCTCCACTCACTCCAGAGTGGGCTGCAGATGGATCTTTGCATTCCCAGAGCCTCCAAGGGCTGCAGGGGCTCAGCTGTTCACCATGGTCATCACCAGCCTCCAGAGGAATCTGGGCTCTGGTGCCTGGAGCACCTCCTCCCCCCTACCTCTCACTGACTGACTTTGGTGTCTCCATGTTGTTCTCCTCACATGTTCTCACCTCCTCCTCTTCTCTGGCTTCTACAATTAAAGCTGTGCCACAAACTTTGTTTTGATTTCTTCTTAAATATGTTATCACAGAGGTGTAACTGCCATCTCTAATTGGCCCAGCCTTGGCCAGTGGCACATCCATCCTCAGAGCCACCAGGGACTGGCCCTGCCAGACATGGTGGAAGCTTCTGGCAACTTCTCACAGGAGCCACCTCTGTGGTCCTCCCTCTACCAAAAGCAGGCCGTGCAAAACCAACAACTCACAACAGTTTTATGGTGGAGAATGCAGGCAAGCACAAGGATTTAAAGATAAGGATGCTAGCTGGAGAAGTAACAGACAGAACAAGTACTGAATAGTGTTATAGAGTAAAATGATGGTGGGGCATTTTTGTTGTTATTATGGTAAAGGGTCAAGGGATGGATTTTGTGTAAATAGTTCTTTTTTTTTGTTCTGTGTTGTGATGTTATTTTGGTTTTGGTGTAAGAATTTTTTTCCTTTTGTTTAGTTTAATTTTTTTGTTGTTTTAAGTGAAGCTTATATGATGATTGTGGATTTTAATGACTCACAGAGGCGAGAGGTGGAATGTATTAGCTTTGCATGGCCTGGTTTTGCTAGTACACAGGGGCTACAGGGCGTCACCAGGGTCACCATTCTGTGGGCAATGGAGGGGTTTGATGCTGATGGGGGGTCCATGGTTGTCTCCAGGAATCCTGGGGTCCCCGTTCTGTGGCCACAAGAACTCCAGAGGAAGTTGCTGATAAAGACCTGCAAGTTCTGAGCCTCATCTCTGTCCAACGGCACTGTGATTTTGGGGCTGTAGTGAAATGTTGGGGCCACAGTGAAACACTGGTGGATGGGCACCATCCTTGTGCTCCTCAATCCATTCCCACCTTTCCTGCAGCTCCTGACAGCTCCATCCACCTTGCCTTTGGCCTCATCCAGGCCCTTGATGATGCCCTGGGCCTTTTCCTGTATCTCCAGCTGCCACATTTTGATCTGCTCCAGGCTCTCAAGGCTGCAGCCCAGCAGGTCCTCAGCCCCACCAGATCTCAGCCCTTGGAGCAGATTCTGGATGAGCATTTCCATCTCCTCTGTTGCTGTTGAGACAGTCACAACACACAGAAGTACACCATGCATTTCAGAAGGCTTCTTTCTGTTTATTTCAACAGCATGATGTCTTTTTATACCTTCTCACAAACTTTATACCTATTCATTGGCTGCAATAAATCAACATAATGTTTATTGATGCAGGGCAGTCTCCATCACTGTTTTCCACCAACATCCAACTGCAAGCCCCCCATTTATCTTTCCTTCCTCTTGGTTTCCATGTTGACCACCTTGGCAGAACTCCTTTCAGGGACAAAGGTGACTCTTATCAGCCTCTCTTCTTCAACTAACTCTTTCTGGCTTACAGACCAGCTGTCATCACCTTCCACATTCCTCCATCCACGGGGAAGCCTTTTTCAGTCCTGGTTCCAGCACTGATCCAGCTGATGGGATGTTGATCCTGGTTCCAGCACTGATCCAGCTGATGGGATGTTGATCCTGGTTCCAGTGCTGATCCAGCTGCGTTGGTCTGGGTGATGAGATGTTCAGGGTCCTGGGGATGCAGAGATCTACCTGCAGGCCCTAGAGGAGACCCACACCAAGCAGGTGGATACCCAGAGGAGGCTGTGAGCCTGTGGGAGACCCGTGGAGAGACAAGTCCAGCTCCCATTTTGGAGCAGGCTCTCCCTGAAGGACTGCACCTATGGAAGAGTGACCCAGTGCTGCGGTTTGAGGGGGGCCGTTGCCTGTGGGATGGACTCACACTGGAGAAGTTCATGGAGAACCCTACAGTGCAGCAGAGAAATGACTCCTCTCCCTCAGCAGGGAGAGGAGCCCCAGGTGATGAACTGCCACAGCCTCCATTCCCTGTCTCCTTGCACTGATGGGGTAGGAGGTAGAACGGGGAAGGAG
Organism: Camarhynchus parvulus; assembly: GCF_901933205.1. NCBI lineage: Eukaryota > Metazoa > Chordata > Aves > Passeriformes > Thraupidae > Camarhynchus > Camarhynchus parvulus. The sequence goes on from NC_044601.1 coordinate 56,689,660, forward strand.
AGAATGGGGTGGGGAAGCTGTTTTAAGGGTTCATTTTACTTCTCATTATCCTGCTCTGATTTTGACTTCATACACTAAGTTGAGCCTGTTTTGCCTCTGATGGCATTTGGTGAGTGATCTCTCCCAGCCCTTATCTCAACCCATGCACCTTTCATTACAACCAGCTGCAGAGGTGGATGAGTGAGCAGCTTTGGTGGGGGCCTGGCATCTGCCCCAGTTAATTCACTACGCCTCAATGGCCCCACAATTCTTCATTGTTTTTTTATAAGTATATTAAAAGTAGGGCGCAAAAAACATCAGAAATCAGCATCCATGAAGAAAAGTCATTCTGACTCAAAATAAGCACAGCTGATAACTCTTTATGTCTTTCTGTGTTGCCATTGCAACAGGTATATAAATAATCTCTTTCTCAGGCACAACTGTATCAGGCAAATCCTAACTACTCTAACAGCTCTGTGTGGCACACACAGAGTGATTAGTCCTGGCTGACAGTTATGCTCTCAGGTTTCTCTTCTTGTTTCTAAGGCAAAATTATAGTGATTTTTGCCTAGACCTAACAAACTCAAGGAATGGTCTTACTGAAGCTTAGATCTGCCCTCTCCCAACAAAAATGCAGAGGGCTATTCTTGGTCTGCTGAATCTCTCTCCATAGCATGGGAGATAAAGAGTACCTACATCTCTGTGGAATGCTGTGCTTGTAATACCAGAATCATCTGCCACCCTGTAATATCAAGGTGTATAATAGACTGTATGTGAGGACTTGAAAATCTCCATGCACAGAGAGAAAACTTTCTTGATCCTGGTTAGACAGACACTTCTGTTTATGTAGGTCTGTATATTAGTGAGTCACCCAGGCTCTATTTTCCCCACTTTGTTCCCTCCCTCCCACTGTGCATCCTGAGGGATGTGAAGCAAGACATGTATGCTATGCTTCTGTAGAGATGACAAATAGTTTTCCATCCTTTCCTTTTGGCAGAAACCAAAGATCTTGGAAATTCAAAACCTATGGGCAGAGACCAGCTGGTGGACATTTTACCTAGGCAAGACCTACGGAGGCATTAGTAGTTTTGTTAGTTAGTGTTAGGAAACACTTAGGGATCCAAATTCATCTTTTTGTCTCACCAGTATTTTGAGCAGCTCAAAACAGGCTAGCAAAGTAAGTATAGCATTGTGTTTATGTTTTGGTCAGGAAGTTTTCTTTTCATTTTGTTTTTCCAGCAAAGGAATATATCTATTGATCCTTGTTTCTGTCATGTCTAGTATAGATTCTCACAACTCCTTTTTCCTCTGTCTTAATATGAATGCTGGGAGAAGCCTATGCAGCTAATGTGTCTCAAAACCAATGGCATCCAAGGTGAGCAATTCAATTTCATGTCAGAATTCAAAAGTCCTCATCTTCATTGATAAAGTCACTGCCAGAGTAATCATGGGCTTTCTCCTTGAGGGACTTCTCTGTCATCCAGAAAATTCCATGCTCCAGGAAAGATAATGCTTCTGGGACAGGTTCTTGAGACATGCAGGGAATCTTCAGTTGAGTACCCCTGTAGAAGAGGGAGGAGTGGGCTGAACATGAGCCTTACTGTGAAATGTACAGCACATTTTTCTTTAAGCCCAATACCATGGTAGAGGGGTTGGAACTACATCATCTCTAAGACTGCTTCCAACCCAAACCACTCTGTGGTTATAACACATACCAAAAAAACCACCAAAAAACAAAAAACAAAACCAAACAAAAACCAAGACACCAAGCCTCTTTCTCTGTGGGTTCACACCCCTGCAGTAGGCAAGGAAACAGGCCAGGCAAGCAGGAAGCAGATCTTGTGATCAAGTTGCTGTCCCCAGGCTCTTCTTGACCATTTTTTAATTCTTTCTGGACCTTGCTATCTCATTTGTAAAATTACGGCTTGAAATATTGCATTTGTCTTTTATTCACAGGAAATTAAATTATGACAATGAATGATTGTTAGGGACTGGGATAACATAATGATGGGAAAAATACTACTAGCTTTTGAATCTACAGTCTACTCAGATAAAATCAAACTTAATGCGTGAATATAAAAGATTGTTTTCTAAAATTACAAATGTTGGACAAGTAAAAAATTCAAGATACGTTTAATTAAACCCCTTGGAGCACCTTGGCTGAACGTCACCATAGAATTGTTCATTCTCATATTTCTATGCTAGATTAGGGAGTAGCAGCTTTCCCATTTTTCTCATTCTGCCTTTCTCAAGAAGGCGTGTTCAATGCTTTGATACTGTTTCTTTCATAAATGATAAGATGATTGTTTCTGAAAATGGCACAAGTCCAGAGCATATGTTCCACTTGTGTTTGTCTGAGAAGTTACCACAGTGGTATGTGTCCCACTGTGCTGACAAATGTGACCAAGCCATTGCTGCCAGTGGCAGTCCATGTCTTGGTTAAACCTCCAGTAATAACTACTGCTGAAAAATGCAGAGCTGAAGAAACCACATGCTAAAGCTACTTGTCACAAAACAAGTCATTAGCTCTAGTTTTAGATGTAGTAGCACTAGCAATGTATTTCAAGTCTGGGAATATGTTCAGCTCCTTTTATTTTGTCTTGGAAAACCGTGTTGCAAGAAATTACTTAGTCTAGCTGAGATTTAACAAAGCAGTTCTATTATATTTTGTGTTGTGGAAAATCATGTTGAAGGAAAAACATATTCAGCAGGAAAGCTGAATACAGCTGTGCCCTTTCCTAATGCTTGCTTCCCTCAGGAAAGAGGCTGTTGACTTCAAGGACTTGCCATTCCACATCTCTCCAGGAACTTTGGGATCATAGTTCTAATTGCTGTTAATTAATGGGAGACACTCCTCTCCGTGAAAGCAAGTCCTGCTGGCAGCAGAAAAAATTCAGCTCCTTCCTTTTTTGCTTTTTCCCTCTTCAAACTTTTTGTAATTTTGTGAATGACTGCAATTACTATTTTGAAATCAGTAAGCACCAGAGATTTCAGGTTTCATATAGACCACTGTTATTAAAAAAAAAAAAAGACTGTAATAAGTACAGTGGTGTGAAATGAAATCAGTCGTGTTACTACTGGAAAATCTGTTGTGATTATCAAGCAACTAGAATGTCTGGGGATTATTCTCAATTAATCTGGCATACATAACATTTGACATACACAATATTTGACATACTGGCATTCATTCTCTTTGCTGTACACACAGCTATTTCCACAGTAGCCAATAAAATTGAGCTGCCCATACACCTGCAGGCTCTGCTCTCATATGCAGTTTAATTTGCCAATAAAAATAATGCAGTTTCCTGAGGATGAATGGCTCAGGGCTTGCTGGGTCAAGGTGTGCAGAGACAAAATCACACCCTTCTGGTCATTACTCCCTGGGATCAGCATGTTCTGGTTATTACTGTGTAATTAGTTAATAAGGCTCCTTTCAAAGTGGAAGAGAACTGCTTGCTTTGAGCACAATGTGCACTGCATCTATCATGGGTGTATTCATTCTGGGTGAATCTGATTCTCATTTCAGAAGATGTATTCTGGGAATGTAACATCTCTATTGTGGTGTTTCTGTTGTTTCCAACACGTCAAAAATAAAAGATGGTTACAATTATCAATTATTTTTATCTGAAGCAAATTTTAAGAAGCAACTTACTGGGACCAGTGTTTTGGTTTGAGCACAAAAAAGGAGAGGTTAAGGAGGAAATTGATATTTCAGAGTAAGAGATTTGTGTGTGGGGCTTGGAGAAAATTAGACATATTCAGAACAATGTATTTTCACTTTATATTGTCCAGAAATGGAGATCTCTTTGATTTAGTATCTACTATAAAATTCCTATTTACTATTAAATGTATGTTTGAAATAATTGCTTTGATGAGTAGGTATTCCTGAAAAGCAATTTTCTTGAGTTGTTTTAATATAATACATATCTTGCATGGCATTTAAGTCTAAGTTGCCCGGCCAAGGGTTTTGCAACTCCAAGCACCTTAACGTCAGTGCTTTTCTTGTTAGACCAGACTAAATGAATGAATAACAGAGTAAATTAACAAAGTAAATGAACAGAATACTCACAAATATTGTATTTATGAATACAATGAGACCCCATTGTGATCAGGTGAAATTATTGTACAATCTTACAATAGTCACACATAGGCTGGTGATGGTGGTGGTTGTTTTTGGTTGTTTGTTTTGTTTTACTGGGGTTTTCTTCTTCTCAGCAGTACTTGGCATAGATTAACTGATCGACTTCCCAAATTAGAAAATAAATCTTACCAATTACTCTGAAAAAGTTTGATGATTTTATGTCCTGTCCAGCCAAAATTGCCTCTATCCACAACTGGTAGCAGCCCAACCTTTTTCATTTTTAAAAGGGTCTTTTACAAGATACCAAGACCAACAATTGTCAGTGTGCTGAAATGGAAATTATTACTTCCTTACTGATATTACCTGACCAATGGAACTGTTATACGTTCGTATAAGCAATGAACACAATATCTCTCTCCTAATACTATCAGATCAACAGTAGTCCATTTTAAATTATAAGTATGGAATAACAAAACCTAAAGAAGAGGTTGAGTAGGTAGAGTGAGCCTGGCAAGGGGAGCCTGACAGAGAGGACTGCTTCTCGCTGGAGAAGGGAGGGCACCTGAGAGCCCCCTTCTGCCTCTGGGCAGGCCACTGAGAAGATGGAGCCATGCTTTCTGCAACAGTGCAAGGCAGCAGGATGAGAGAGTGCGTGTCTAAGCTGAAACAGGAGGAGTCCACATTATATACACAGGGAAACCCTTTTCCCTGTAGAACAATCCAGTGTAGAGCAGGCTGCTAAGAAAGGCAGTGGGGTCTGTGTTGGAGCTTTCAAGATTGGTCTGGAGAAAGCTCCAGGCCACATGATCTGACCTCCTTGCTGCTGCTGTTTTGAGCAGATGGCTGCACAGGGTATTGTCATCTCTTCCAGACTGGGTTACAAAAGCTTTTTAGAAAAGAGACCAGGGACACCTCTGTGCCATGACTATTTGCAATCTCTTCCAGTCCTATCCATGTAAGATTCTTTCTCTATTTATTCACTCTGTTTTTTAAACCAATTTATAGTTTGAAAAACCTTGCTAGCCCATTTTCCACTCAATGTCTGACTCATGCTGTGACACACTCATGTCATACTTTTTGGTATCTCAAAACTTCATGAAGAAACATTTCTTTCTCAAAAACTAAGAAGCTCAAGATGTTCCATCTGGTACTGCAAACAGTCTTTCTTTTACATATACATGTACATACACATACACACACACGCGCACACATATACACACACCCCTCTGACTAACAACATGTTCTGCTTTCTTTTATCTGATCAGAATGATTGGTCTTCAAAACTCAACTGGATCCCTGGGTGCCACAGACCTCACACTGTAAGATTGGTGCAGTATGTATTTGAATTTATAGTTAGGTCAAAAGAGTGTTTCTTCTATGATTGAATTTTCACAGCTTGGGGATTACCTCAGTGAGGATTCTGCTGTGCATTTCTGCTTTCTGCTGATTTCTCAAATGCACTGTATCTTGTTAACAGTCTTCTGCTGCTATCATGCAAACCTACTCTGTAATCGAGTCTGTTTCATGTTTTAGCTCATTGCTCAGGTTACAAGCAAGTTGCTGCTCACTGGAGCTCTAGCAACTGCAGCTGATGATGATTTTTTAGACCTCAGGTAACATTTTTCCTATAATCTTAGAAGAAATATTCCAACACATAGCCAGCACTTTGAAGATATCTTAGAACACTAATTTTTCAGTTGTGACTTTACAAAGAAGAGCCAAGCACAATTTACCACCACCATTCAAGACTTCAAGTTATCTTTACCTTCTGCCACTCACTAATTAAATCCACTGTCTGGCAAAACTTGTTTTCCAAGTTCAATGCATAAGCTGTTTCTCCAGCTACATCTAAAGAGCATTGACTCTGGAAAATGGAAGAAAGGGAGAAAGGAATGTGGAGAATACAGAAAGCCGGGAGTAACACCACAAAGACCTTAGCCTTTGAGATTAGCTGTATCTTCTTGTCTGCAAAGCAAAAAACCTTCACTGAGCATTTAGGCAGATTAAAGAACAGCAGTGGCAGATGTGTTGCCATGGTAGATGCAAGATGGCCCATTTTCTGTCGGCTGAATCTCCTACAATTGATTATTTGATTTTCCACTATTTTGCCTGAGATTGCTATCAAATTAAGCCACCATCTGTCATTCTGTTTGCTCCGGCTCAAGTGTGGACAATGTTGCAGATCTTCCAGGCATCAGACATTTTCTCTGGCCTCTGCTAGAACTTATTTTCTATACAAAATCAACTGTCTAGAACATTTCACAGAAAATTCACTTCATGACTTGGGAAAAAGTTACGTGGCCCTGTTGTCTGAAGTGTTTATCTGCTATAAGATTAGTGTGCTTCTTCTGCTGGCCTTTTCATCTTTGTCAGGAAAATACTTCAAGTACATCATCTTGCCTTTTTCCAGATACAAAGTAGCAAATTATTTTATAAAGATTGCTCCTAATGAAATAGAAAGAGGCATTCATTAAACAGGTGCCCATCTTGATTTCATTTTTTTTCTTAAAACATTAAATTGAAGTTGTTTTGTTCTTTGCCAAGCCTGCCATAAACCTTAATGTAACAGATTAAATTCCCTTATTACACCTTCCTATACTCTGAGATAGACAACATATTAATTGTACCTATTCCTCCTTATCTCTTTTTTGTATACATAACTTCTGTCTGGTCTGTATTTATTTAACAGGAACATTTGACCAAAAAAAAAGTCTCTGCCTTAATTGTAGCTTTTTGACCATGTAAAACTTTTCTCAAAGAATGACAATACCCATTCTTGTTCCTTCTCTTTTGACTGGTCCTCTCTTTCAAATGAAACCATCCTCATATGCAATAGAAGAACTGTCTCCTTTTTATCACTGTCACTGTCACTCTTTCAAATAAAACCATCCTCATATGCAATAGAAGAACCGTCTCCTTTTTATCACTGTCACTGTCACTAATCCCTGAATCTTAATTTACAAGAGTCAGAAAGAGCTAGAACAGTTAAAACTGTTTGACCTTGAAGATTTCCAAGTGGGAATGTATACAATGAAATTTTAGGAGGAAAAAACCTAACTTTTTCTCAGTTACAGTTTAACACAAAATAAAGTGTGTTAACATTTACAGACAGCTTAACACCACCAACCTCCACCAAAAAAAAAAATCCCAAACAAAACCCAAACCAAAACCCTAACAAACCCAAAGAAATACCACTTACCAGTCTGAAGGGATGAACAGATGGGATAGGAATAGAACAGACAGGATCCAGGAGCAACAGGTAGCATTAAAGTTGAAGATGCCAATTTCAGAATAGCAACCTAAAACAAACCTTTTTGTCTATATAGGTACTCTTCTTGTTCGTTTACAACATTCAATCTTATTGTATGTGTCAAACATGGAAAAAATAGCTAAAAAAGGAAAATCAAGCCAATTCATTGGTGATATAACTAATGTTCAGTCTGTGTATGTGCATGTGTGTGTGTGTGTGTGTGTGTGTGTGTGTGTGTGTGTGTGTGCGCACTCTGGACTGTAGTTTAAAGTCTCTAAGGTGAGCAATGGTTCCTGTGACAAATGCTGTAATTGTTCCACTTGTGTTATACCTGTGTTTTTTCTCTTAACCACTTTAAAAGCAATGCTTCTAACATTCTAGACATGCAATTCCTCCCACTACTTTTCTGCAATGTCAATTAAGTGTTTTCTCTAAAATAAGAAATTTCCAATTATTTTTCCTTCTTGCTGTGATTTCTATCAACTAGAAAGCTATTTCTTTGCACTTTTTCTGTCATTATAGGTCAATTTGTTTGTGATTTGCTGAGTTAAAGTCTGTGTTATATTTGTCTCATTTACATATTCCTATTTTTAAACCACCTCCTTCCTTAGTGCTCCACTTCCCTCCATTCCCAATAATTACTGCTGCAACACAGGAAATACTGTTTGTCCAGTCTTTTAAAAAATCCTTCTGATGGGACTCTGGGAAAACCCATTTCACTCTATTAATATGACTAATGAGGTGTCTCCATTATTTCTGTCATGTTGCTGTCTTGCTCTTGGGGACAGAAAACATGGAACTAATTTTTTTCTCCCATCTGTCTAGTTTGGTTTGATATTGTATCGATCCCAGAGTGGACCATCACTAGTAGTGTTTTTCTGGAAGTCTTCATAATACTGTGTAGTTTCTGGAGCTCAAGTAAGAGTCAGCATTTGTGCTTTTCTCCTCCAGACAGACTGCATACACTATGCTATTCTTGAGGCACCAAGAGGAAAGGATGACCATTAGGTAGTGTCCTGAGTTGTTCACTGAGTTTTACTTTCTCACAGACATGCTTCTTGGCAGATGGCTTACCAACAGCCTGGTAACCATGTAATTTCTCCAGCCATGTTGAAAACTGTTTCTACTTCTCATCTTTTCTAGGAGTCTCTGGTCTGGACTGTACATGACTACAAATACTGGGGCATGTCAGAAAAGAGGGTGGTTTTCATCCAGTCTTGTGGAAATTTTTGAATATCACCAAGAACTTGAAGTGACTTTATTCTGACATGTAATTCTGTTGGGTTTTGAAAGGGTTATTTGGTCTGGACCTACACTGCCATCTGCCTAGCTTTGTAGCGTGAATGATTCTTTAAGACCAATAAAGGTCTTAGCTGCAGCTCACTTGGTTGTATGGTTGAGGACAAGAAGGTCACAATTTTTTCCTACAGCTTGAGAAACATAAGGTGCCAGTGGGGGTTCCCACATGAAACTGAGGAGAACATTTTTGTTATTTATGCATAAGCAAACACAGAGATGCTAGCAGAATTAAAAATCAAATCATAAGATGCTATAGTGATATTTTGTTCTTGATATTTTATCCCCCTTGACAGGGGATAAACCATTGTAATAAAAGGCATGAGAAATGTGAGTTCCTGTATTTGGACAATGACTGCTAAATAACCTTTAGAGAAACTACTTCCTTCAGATGAAGGGATTTCAATAATTGCTTTTAAGATCCATGCATGGCAATTCTGATTTTAGTTAATCTGATGACACCTTCATTGAATTCTGAGCTGCATCTGAGTTTATGAGGAAAGGCTGGAACAATGATTATTTTGCAAGCAAATGGTTATGTTGCAGAACTATTTGTGAATTGCGGTCTTGAGCAGCAGAGAAGTGAAAGGGACAGAATAGAGCATAAATGAGTATAAAACAGAAGAGCCAAAAAACTACACCGTGTACTTAAATGTCAAATGTGCAAGTCAGTGCCACATATTTTGAGTGATAGGCTGCATCCCCTTTCACACAGGGGAAGGGAGCATGTACACCTGATGCTGTAGCTACTCTAAACTCAACATCACCTTCTTGAGCTACACTGCTGTTCTGCCAGATGCAAAGTTCCCAAAAGTGTTTGGGGAATGTGGAGGAAAGACGAGAGGAGAGGGACAAGGAGAAGGAAGAGGAGAGAAGGGGGGAAAGATGCAGGAACTCTCTAGGAGCTTGAAGCTTATCCTCAAATGCTGGTGTGAAGGTTTCCTCAGGTGCTTGCTTAGGAACAGCTTATAAAGCAGCCTCTGCCCAGCCTGGGGTCCCTCCTGGACCCCAAAACTGGAGTGAGTCACATCCCTGTGCCTCAGGGCACCGAGCAGGTGGAGCTTTCCTACCTGGCAAGCGCAGGAACAGTGCAGGGGCTGCACAGGGACCGTGCAGGGACCCACACAAACACCACGGGGCACAGAATAGCGTGGGTGCTGTGGCCAGAGGGTGCACAGGGCCCCGGCACTGAGCTCGGATGGTGGTCCAGCACCGCCTAAGGAGCTCAGGCTTGGCTTCCACTCATCAAAACTCCATAAGCCCAAATCCATCCATTTTCCAGAAATCACATCCCCTGTGTGCCCCAGAAAGGATGGAGTGAGCACCCGCAAACATGTGAGGGGCTCTGGTCTCGGTGCAGGGAGTGCCAGAGCCTGGTGCTGCTCAAAAGAGCAAAAAGTGCTGGAGCCTGCTGGCTGCAGAGACACCAGCCATGTGAGGTGCGACCAGATGGACCATCTGCTCAGGCTGGTGCCAGAGCTGAGGGGAGAAGTAGAAAGGCCAAGAAGTTTTAAAAGGGAGCCTTGAGAAGGAGATTGGCTGGTAGAGTCAGACTGTACCATTCCCTAGACAGGCGCACCCACCATCCTCATCTCAAGAAGTGATGGATCTCCTACCCTGTCACCACCAAGCTGAAGGAGGGAAGCTCAGAGAAATTTATTGGTTCGAAACTTCTGGAAATCACAGTCACCAGGAACAATTCAATTCATAGTATTTAATAATAAATCAATTTTTAATGTGGAATATTATTTTATAAGCTATTTTTTCCTTTGTGCCCAGCATATTCAAGGTAATTTATGAAATAAAACTAGTATTAAATTCTTCTACATGTAATTTATCTGATTTCCCATTTCCATTTAAATGTTGCTTTGATGTAAAAAAAAAAAAAAAGGAAGTTTCTTAGAGACAGGGCACATTGTGTTTACATTTGTGCAGGCAGCTATTGAACTAGCTTAGCACAGTTAAGTGGCCTTATTTAATCTTGTGAAGACATTGTATAGATCCTTGTGTTATCAAGAATTATAAAATATAGTGAGGGAACTAGAGAAGTGAAAGACCTATAGCAGAAGAAAATCCACATATAATTATAACTTCACAACATAAGTCAACTTTTCATTAGCAAAGCAAAAAGAGAACAGGAATAAAATGCATAACAACACGAATGAATATTCTTTTGTGGTGTTGGTGTGGTGTTTTATATCAATTCATCCTGAACATACCATGTAGATCAGGCCTTTGACTCGGTCTGGTGTAATTTGAGCATTATGGAGTGTTGTATACAATAACCCTGGCACGGTGGGGCGTGTCTTTGCCTTCGGTAAGTAGCAGTGAAACGCACTTAACGCTCCTAAGCAGCCAGAGCTCCGCAGGAGAAACAAACATTGGAAGTTGCGGGAAGAAAGGTGTGAATGGAGCTCGAGTGCGTCTATTTTCCCCCAGGACGTCCCACATCAGGTATCTGCTCCTCCCAGCCACAGCACAGCAGGAGTGGCACTCGTGGCCGTGCAGCAGTGGGACGGTGCGCGCAGCTCCTGAGCAGCGTTGGGTCACCAGCTGTGCTGGAAACCACTGCAGGAAGGAGCCCACAGTGACACCAAACTGCTTGGAACAAGCAGTTCTAAAACTGAATAAACTTTAACCTGCATCTCTGATTAAGCCGGTTCTGAGAAAGTATGAATGTAAAAGTAGCTGTAACCCTGAGGTGGCCCGAGTCGGTGCAGCCCCCAAGCAGTGAGGCAGGGGATGTGCCAGCAGCGCTCCCCTCGCCTGCCTTTGAGTTTTAATACTGCAGGGCTGACTTGGGCCAGGGAGCAGCACCAGGAATCTTTTAACATATAGAGCTTGTAATATTTCTAACAGAGAGTGTACTGTGTTTGCTGTTGTTCCATCTGGGGTGAAATAAATAGGGCAGGAGGTCTTTCTTATTTTTAATGCCTTTATTGAAAATCAGCTCCGGTGGGAAGAACTGACGGGTCGCGCTCATGCTGCCGCTGCTTCCAGGAGTGACACGGAAGAGGAGGAAAAGTGCAGCTGTGTCCGCTGGTCTGCAGGCAGAGTTGGGGCTTCTGTCTTCATGAGAGCATCAGGAGATGTCCCCCTTTTTGGTTCGATGTTGGAGGTCCTCTTTCTAGCCGGCATCTTTGAGGTTAGGGTGACAGATAAAAAGCATCTTAGTGGATGCTGCATTCTGTTCCTCACACCTAGACGTACTTTGACTCCTCAATTCCATGTCGGCTCCTTTGTTTTTAGGGTTTTTTCTAGGTTGCGTGAGGGGCTTCTTCATTTGCATGCCAGCCCCGAGGTCCCCTCCTCTTCACCATCCCGGGTGCCATCCTCGAGGAAGCAGCAGGGTGCCATTCGAGAAAAGGGGGGACTTCTTAACCATCAACGACAGGTAGCTAACAAAAACGACAGGTGATTACAATAACAAACAGTTAGAACTTCATCCTGGCAGCAACTAGCCCAACCTGTGAACTCTGCAACCTTTAAAAAAAATGGGCAACTTTTCTACTCATAACATGGGGAGTTGGATGTAAGTGGCTTAACTCTGGGGTCTCTGGTGTTAAAGCTGTCTCTCACTCCAGGGAGAACTCCTGCTTCCAGAAGGGTGCCTTTCTGGCCTTTTCTAACATTACAGCACTGCTCCCATTACAATGGGATTAGACTGATTCTGATTAGGTGCCCATAGTAATATCAGCAGTCAAAAAACCAGAACACAATATAGGGGAAAAAAGGAAAAGAAACCAAACCTATCAGAGTTCCTACCACTATATTTTCTCCTATCTTTATCCATTTAAAGCACTATGGCTTTCCAGCGAGGTTATCAGGTGAAGGAAGGGGTTTGGCACTCAATTTTGTTGCTGGTACTGAGGGCTGTGCCATGCTGTAGGGCAGCTCACTGTTGCATCACGACTCTCTTTGTTAGTCCCTGCCAGAGAGTTCAAGAAATGAGGGGCAATCACGGGCCACGTGCTGGGAGGATGGCAAATGCCTTCATTCAGCCTCTTCATGTCCTCAGCTGGAGATAATCACAGGTAGGATGTCTACATCTGAATCTTTCAATGAAATGTTGTAGCATTAAAGCATGAGAATATCACACTTGAGACCCAACTATTCTTTAATTACAAAAATCCCCTGTGAATCTGTTCAGACTTAAGTATAAACATCCAATGAAGAGTGTTTTAAAGTGTTACAGAAACCTATGCAAAATATATTTGCATGCATCTTCTGTCTTCCTTTTCATCCATTTTCCTTTCCAAATCCAGAGTGAAAATATCTCCCCTGTATTGTGAAAGCACAACAGCCCCATGCTGCAAGACAAAGTGTGATAGGACACTCTTTGAGGTACTTATTTTAGAGATGCTCTTTGCTTCTGCTTTTGTGTTGATTGCAGAACAGGTGTTTCAAGGCAGGGATCAGTGCTTGCGTTTAGGGAGCTGGTGAAGATTGTAGAGAGGGATGTCTTGAGATAAGCTGCACAGAGAACAAAGTGGCTCACCTCTTTTTAGTTTCTGTAAAAGAAACACTAAAAGAAGTTTCTTAATTGTATGAGTAGGCGTATGCATATCCATAAGTAAATACCTAAATAAAAGTCTTAAAACATTTTTAAAAACCTTTCTCAGGGAAGAAGGACTTAACTGGAAGTTATTGGAAATTAAGAGGATGGAAAGTTACCCAGGCTGTTTAAAATCCTAAATCTCATTTATGGCCTCTTTTAAAACAGGCTGATTGAATATGTGAGTTTTCCTCATAATAAATAGTTGTATTTTGCTGTGCTGATTATCTCTTGGGGAAGATAGCAGAATCTTAAAAGCAATCACAATCTGGTTATGAGTTGCAAACTCTATTGATTTATTTTTTAAATGAAAATGTAACTGGAAAGGTACAATATTTGCTTTTAAAAGATGACAATTTTACTGTCTTGTGTGGGCTGAGAATAAAAGAGGCAGCTGATGGAAAGTCTGCAGATCTGATTGAAGAATCAAACAGAAAATTATTCCTACATAAGCTGAAGCATAGACAAATAACCCAGTTTGCTGTGTTTATGATGGCTCTTAGTTGATCTGGGATGAGAGAGGGAGCAGGGATTAATAATGTTTTATTGCTGTTTAGGGAAATTTTAAATGGAACCATTGTGATCCTTTACTGGTTAAAGCTTCATCAGGGAACGAGAAATGACTCTTTTAGACAGTGAGTAAAGAAGCAAGAACTTGAAGATGGGTTTTGTGTATCAGCTGGGAATTGGTACCTCTAGGGCTAGCGTGTGTTTATGGTGCAGGCACAGAAGACCATTTCATTAGGCACTTTTTCAAGTCACATATACTGGAGAAAAATGTTCAGGAAAGAATGTGCCTGTCATTGAGAGAAATTTGAAAATCTACAGCACAGTTCAATAGAAGTTAAAGAAAAAGAAAAAAAGCAAACCAAACCAATCCCAAACCTTCTTGCCCCTCTCCCCTCCAAACTGCCAGATACATACTTAACTGCTGCTACAAGAGCTGGAAACTCATCTCAGAAATATCAAGAACAGACGACATTTCACAGATGCTTTTTCAAGTTTATGACAATGGGAAAGGAAGGAAAGGCAAAAAGTGTAGATTTTGGGACATAAAGTGTCCAGTGTTGAGCTGCCTTGAAGGGTTCAGAAACAGAGCCTGTGTACTGTTTCTTTCCTGGGGTACTGAGTCACTCTGCAAGGGGGAGTGCTTGTCTGCCATCATCCCATCTGACCTGTTTGGTCCAACAAAGACAGAGGACATACAACAGTGCTCTTCTCTTGACCTCTCCCCTCATGACAAACCATAGCTTTGTGGATTTACGGGGAGGGGAGGGGAGGGGAAGGGAGGGGATGTTACTGGCTGGTGCTTGGGTCCCCTGATGCTGCTGTCCAGACTTGTGTGCCACAATTTCCATACAGACCTCATGGCTGTGTCTGGGTTGCTTTAAACTCATCTTCCTCCCAGGCTTCTCAGATTCAGTCATGAATCTTTTGCGCCAACTTGCTCCTAGAACTGAGGTGATATTGCAGCATTCTGATGGAAAAGACTATCTCAACTCTTCTAAGAGAACTGCAACATGCAGACTTGATGACAACCTGTTTCATCTCTAAATGTAATTAGTTCTACAAGGACTGGCATAAGGCAGTGTAGAAATCAGTCTTTTAATATCCCATAGTCAGACTTCTGGATATGCAGCACTAAACATAGAGTGAAAAGCCTCACTAGGACACTGAAGAAATTGGTATTTATGAACAAATGAAAAGGTAAAATATTAAGATAAAAACTTAGCTCTAACAATTGCAGGGTGCTTATTTTAATTAAAATAATGAACAAATACAAAGATATGCCATTTAAAATGAGCTTCCTAGAAGCAAACAAGTGCAGATGAGACATAATAACTAATGAAAAGGATAATCTGCTGATGAATAATAAAAATTTTGACACTTCTAAGTCATCCTTTAAATACTCCTGCAGGAGGGATTATCAAAGCACAAAAAGCCCCAACCATCCAAACCAAAAATCAGGTATCTTGAGGCACTTTTAAAATTCTTTTAAGTATAAGAAACTGCAATTCAGAGAAAGCATAAAAGAGAGTTTTATTTCCATTTTGATACTTTCACACTTCATATTAAAAGTATATAATTTTTTTAAAAAAATACATATACAAATAATAAGCAGGTAAGTATTAAAACATTTGAAATGGGTTTGTATTTTCTACAGGTCTGGTTCTCCTTTCAGAGAGGTTTTATACTAAAAAATCTTATTCATATCCACGTATTTATACATTCAAGAAGGACATTTACAATTTTGAATTGAAGGACCTAAAGACATTTTGAGGACCATTTGGGAGACCCAGGTAGCATTTCCTTGTGTTTTAGTGAAAATTGGCTTCTCAATTCTTTCACCTTGTGCCATTTTACAACGGGAAGCAGCCTGCCTCACCACAGAGAGTAGGAGACAGGTGCATGCTATAAAACAGAATCAGAATTTCCATCTCAAATTAAAGAAAAAGTGATTTGAGCTTTTTGACAGCACCAGATATGGAGGTAGTTCCATAGATTTGGTGACAGGATTCATATGACTAAATTTTTTTGTAGCTCACAAAAGAAATTAGACTCATGTTTATTATTTTTTTAGAGATAAGGCCAGGTATAATTTCTTGAAACTCCTAGGGATTGCTTTTTTCTGTAAAATTCTGTGTTTGATTACACTGGGTAAAAAAAAGGGAATGGGAGAACAACCCTGATTTTGGTAGTGCATCATGTCTCAAAGATGTAGTATATTTTCTTTTTAAATATTGAAACTTGCAGTGAGACCTGATCCACAGAAACAGTGTCAATGGGAGTGTGTATGTGCAGGCAGCTAGCAAATCCTTAATGTTTTTTTCATCCAATATTCAGCATAAATCCAGGCTGATATACAATCTATCACTTCAGGTCAAGATGTTATTAAAAAAAATCAACATTATGCATTACAGCTTTATGCTCTTTTTAAATTAAGGAACAGCTGCCAGATAATGAAAATTTTGGTAGAGTATCATAAAAATGTTTCAGTGAGAGCTCTTCTAGAGAAAGTGTGCAGAAACATGACATTTAAATTCAGGACAAATATATGAAGTAAAGGGGGATGGTCTAAAAAGTGAGAGATGCTCTAAATGTTCTGCTGTAAGACTGCTGTTCCTTTTCCTAAAGGATGAGGCCCAAAGACAAGTAAAAAAAAATAAACACAAACAAAAACAAAGAAAACCACACCAAAAAATCCCCAAACCAAAACAAAAAAACCCCCACCAATAACCCCCATACCAAACCAAACCAAACCAAACCAAACAAAAAAAAAAAAAAGAGAAAAAGGACGAAAAAACCATTTAGCACAAACATATTGAAAAAAAACCCAAGCAATTTTCACAAATACAAGGCAAGGTGGCTATTGCCTAATGTGCTGTAATTAGGCAGGTTGGCTTCAGAGCACAACTGCTTAGGTAGATGCCCAGGAATTGAAAACTTGAAAGTTTGAAGGATGATGGTAAATTGATTTCTGTCTGGGAAGGGCAGAAACTGCAGTTAATTGGTTACCAGGCTGGGATGAACCCTGACCAGCACTGCCAGAAGTGATACAAACCTGGCTCCAGCAATCCAGTTCTTAAGAGATCTTCATGCCATTTTGAAGCTGGCCCCTAAAAATGAGGGCTGGTCTAGTGGTCTTTACAAAGCCTTTCCCCTCTGCTTGCTGGTATTGCAAGTCATGGATGCTGGCATTGCATCCAACAATGAGTGGAAGGCCCTGGTCTGTGGGTATTTTCCATTTCTCAAAGGCTGAAAGAACACAGAAAGTTCACACTGACATGGCAGGGAAACTCCAGGGAGGGGTGACGCCCACTCTTCCTCTGCATTAGGGCTGGCATGGACAGAATGTGCTCAGGGATGTGAAACATGGGTGCACTGACTCCATCACCGGGGAAATCCCTGCATTTCAGAGGTTTTATGGATTTCCAGTATGAGTAAGATAGCAGCGGGGATGAAATGTTTATACAAGGGAGGGTTGCTTGCTTTCTTGTTTTCACGCCCAGGTCCTACCTCTGCACCTGACAAGCATCTAAAAAGTATTGGCTTGTGAAGACTGATGCACAAACTGCAGCTTTTGCTCATAAAACCTCAGATTCCAAAGCAAATTTCACCTTAACGAAAACTGTAATTTTTTTCAGGGAAATAGTGTTATCTGTCATGATTGCATTTGGCAAGCCTCACTAGCTTTAAAGTTGCTATTTAGAGACACAGTGTTTGCCAACATTATACAATTGTAGATTCAAGCCTCTTGACTTCAAAGAGGAAACAGCTTTGAAATGGCAAATTAAGTTTGGCAAATTTTGGCAACTACTTTAACGTGAATTATTACTGATTTTTTTCCCATGCAATTACTCTGTTTTTCACAAGAGCTCTTGCTGTGCAGAGACTCTGAGAAGCCTCATCTGAGCTCAGAGACAGCACACACAGTGGTGTACCACCTTCTTAAGCTGTCAAAACCTTGGTAAAGTGTTAAGACACATCTACAGCTGTCTCCTAAACACAGACTGATTTAAAATAGGTTACTTTTTGTATACTGGGCATTTGTCAGGCTAAACTGATATGTTTAGAATATTTGATTAATTTCTTTTTCTAGGAAAACTACAT
This sequence comes from Camarhynchus parvulus, assembly GCF_901933205.1. Taxonomy (NCBI): domain Eukaryota; kingdom Metazoa; phylum Chordata; class Aves; order Passeriformes; family Thraupidae; genus Camarhynchus; species Camarhynchus parvulus. The sequence goes on from NC_044601.1 coordinate 56,707,432, forward strand.
GTCTGTTCAGTCTTACCTCGTGTTTGATGCCAGGGGTAGGTATACAGGCTCCAAAGTTTTCCCTCAGTCCCCTCCATACATTGTGCTTACAAGAGTTGGCATTGCAGTTTGTTTTGTTGCTTGGAGACAGCTGCAGGAACACACAGTGGCATAAATCACACCTGACTCTGTTGCTAAGGAAATAAGACCATCTCTTGTTTTTTCTTCAAACCTAGTAGTAAGTGAGGAAAGAGAAATTTATATTCAGGATATTTAAAATATTGCTTTAATTTAACAAAAGGAAAAAAGGAAACTATGTAATGCAATCTGTAACAGCTTTCCTGGGGAAAAATACAGAATTTTCGTTCTTCTGGAGGTGATTACTGGAAGCATAGAATTTGAACAGGTTGTGTGATACAGGAAAATAATTAGACACAATCTGGATTTGGGGCATAAAAACTCCATAAACTTTTTTTGGAAGGCTTTTAAAATTGCAGAGCAGTGCCTGCTGCTCACCTTAATGTTTATGGAGTTTCAAAGGAAGGAAAAAACAGTTTTTGCTACTCAAAACTTGACTTTGGCAAAAATTGAACTTGAAACAGTTGTAATGAATGGGGTTCACTGACTAGCCCCCTGGATGGATCTTCGTCTACTGTGTCATTTGCCTGCCCCTCAAGTTTCAGAGCCTTATACCAATTGTTTTAGTGTACCTGAGAAGGCAAGGAAGGTTGTAAGGCATTTGTCTGTCACTCTGTTTCCCCCCAGCACCAGCACAATCCATTAATAAAGTCAATTTCTTTCTTGCTTCAGTGAGTGATGGCGCAATCACCCTCTTGCCTCTGTAGTTGTAAACAGAGATATATTATGCTTCAATTATAAACTGAAAGAAAATTTTGATCAGGTTACCAGATTTAATTTTTTAAGACCTTATGGAACGTGCTAGAACAATATTATGTGAGGAGATGCATGCAATAGTGCTCGTAGGCAGACTCTAACATATACAACAATATTTAACAATAAGCTTAACATGACAGAAAACAACAAAATTATTGATAGTGTGCAACATTAGATTAAGAATTCCTGCTGTCAGTGGTTGTCTTGGTTTGAAAAGACAGGTGTCTGCTAAGGAAGCAGTCTCTCTTGAAATGGAAAATGTAAACACCCTCCTCCAAATTACTATAATTTTGAAATTAAGGGGCTCTCGGGCAAAGATATGGGAGTAGGAATAATAGTTCCTTATTAGGAAAAAAAAAAAAAGCAGTAATAAGACAACATTAAATGGTGGCTGCAGCCCTCCTGGAGTAGCAAGTGTTGAAAGTTCTGTTGAAGCAGATCCTATAGAAGGGTGTAGTTTTCCTCTGAAGGTCCAGTGGTTGTGTAGATGGGCCTGGTCTTCCTCTGGGAATCCAGTGGAAAAAGGCTGCCTGTGGTGTTCCAAAGCTCAGATTATATCCAGGTGGGAATGCTTGGCTCCTCCCCCTGGGCAGAGCATCTCCCAGTGGGATGATGTAATTTCATCAGTCATGCAGTGAGACTCAATGGCCCATGAACAGAAGATATCTCCCTGGAGGGAGGATGGGTTGTGGAAGAGATAAAGAAAACTGTCCCACCTGGTTTTAACAGGTGGCCTAACTAACAGAAGATGACTGCCCCGCCTCCAACAGATGGCAATAGAATGCACACTCCCAGCCACACCTTGCAACATAAGACAGCAGTGGCTGGCTGAACAAAATGTCCCACTAATGATGTTATCCATCTTTCTTCATTCTTTCCAAGATATGGTGTACCCCTTCTAAACCAGAATGAAGGATGATTGAGTTCTGTGTCCATTGTCCGCTGCTTCAGATGTGTTCCAGCAGCCAACACGTGGTTGTGCTGCAGTAGTTTTTTAATAGTGCAAGGTTCATTCCAATGGGGGTGGGCAACTAATCTTCACAGGATGTGTAGCAATTCGTGCATTATGACAGAATCTTCAATTTAAGTAAAATTATGAAGGCAAATATTTGCTTATTTCTGTAGAGATGTTGTCTCTCAATATGGAATCAGGAATAATTCTCATACAAGCACACCCCTTTCGAATGTTTATAAGCACACTTCCAAGGGTTTAATCAGGATAGATTTCAAACTGACAAACATTTTGTTCAGTGTCAAGACAAATGCCTTGATGGGCCTTAAGGGTGTTTCTTCCACCAATATGTCCTTGTTGTTCCCTTGCAATGCATGCGTCAACATCAATGGTTTGTTATTTGTTTCCCATTTTGCTGGACCCATACTCTGTGCAATATCAGATAGGGAATAATTCCACAATTATTTAACCCCGTTACAATGATTGGGTATGTGATATATGCTGAAGCATTGTGTATTAAAAGAAAATCTTTACTAGCTGGCAGGGTCATAGATGAAATTAACTAGATGCCACTAAAATGGAAATTGTCTGTGAAATTTCTTTGCATTATCCCAGATTACTTTATGAATTTCAGTGGGCAAGGTACCTTGCCTTCCCTTATAATTGCTGCTGTAGGAAGTTGTATCCACAATTGAGTTTGGATACAACTAATAGGTATTGGTACAGGCGGTACCTAGAATAGTAATTAAATAAGTTGGCAATCCTTTCCATCAATCCTTTCCCATTGAGGTAATATACCTGATAAGAGCAATTGGTTTCAATTGGTATAAAACACTTGGCACTGAGTTTATTTGGTTTACTAGGACTTCAGCATTCATGCTCTATAATAGTCCTAATGCTGTCCCCAGGATACCAGTCACCTCTCTCCCTGATAATTTTGGACAGGTCAGTACATAGAACAGTGAAAATCATCCTGTGTAAGATGTGCTCAGGAATGATGGGTAGGCAGGTTTAATTGCAGATACTAATCTGTGCTGATAATTCCATTTGTCTGAGGGTCCATGAAGGCCTAAATAGCAGTTTTTGTTGGCCTGTATCTTTGATCACATGGGGCTCAGTTTGGATGTGTGTGGAGATAAGGTTTCAACAGTCCTACAGGAAGTTTTGAAAATTTTTACTTTCCAGTAAGACTGGTATGAAGAGGACCTTTGTCAAAAGATAGAGGTGATCCAAACTTTGATTGAATACAAACTGTATTCAATTTTTCTACTGAACTACAGTCGTCCTTGACTCTATTCTCTCTTTGTGTCACTCCATGACTAGGACTGTCACAGAGCAGAAGGATTAGGATGCTGCCATCAAGGAATTCACACCAGGATCAAGTTGCCCACTTTCTTTTACAGCGCTGACATGCAGCAAGTTGAATTAGTTGTAAACTGTGACTTGACAAGCACCTGGAAAAACTATGGTCACGTGCAATGCACGCTATGAAAACATACCAATACCTTTAAGGAGATGTTTAACCCTATACAGCCCTCAGGCTTTCAATCTGCTTGTTAGTTTTCTGTGCAGTCAATAATAAAGCCCCTGGAGTTAAAAAAGTTGCAGATTCATGAATGATTGACTTTTACAAGGCAAACCTGACTCTTCATGAGCATAAAGAAGCATTGAAATCTTCCCACACCAGGCAACCTCTACCGGCTTTCTTAGCTTGCACAAGTGTGCTTTGACTCACAGAATCACCTCAATATGACTGAAGTGAAAAAGGACCACCAGATGTCAACTGGTCCAAGCTCCCCTGCTCAAGCAGAGCCACTGAAGGATGATGGCCAGACACCATGGTCACACAGCTTCTGAGCTTCTCTAAGGAAGGAGATCCCATGAGCACCCTGGGCTAGATCTGTCACTGCTCAGTCACTATGACAGCAAAAAAAAAAAGGTTTCCTGATGTTCAGAGGGAAGACTTTTTGCTTTGCAGTATTTTGCTTTGTGCCCATTGTCACTGGGCATCCCTTAAAAGAGCCTGGCTCAGTCTTCTCTGCGCCCTCCCATCAGGTATGGATATACCTTAAAAAATTACCCCGTTCAGAGTCTTCTTCAGGTTGAAGAGTTTGTAGGCAGCACTTTCAGCACTACCTAAAGGGGGAGATGCTCCAGTTCCTTCATTCTTGAGCATTTTCTCTAGTGCTCTCCTGTATGTCCGCTCCACTCTCACGAGGGTGAGTCTCACAATGGACACAGTACTCCAGGTGTGGCCTCCTCAGTGCTGAGCAGGAGGAGTTGAGTCAGACCCGCAAAGCCAGCAGAGTAAGAAATGCCTCAATATGGTTTATTTCTAACAAAACATAGTACTGCGTATGAATGGTAAAAACTGGACTTTATATGAAAAAACATAGAAAGGGGATATTGCTTGATAGCAAGGCAGCCTACTGAATCTGGGAACCTTTAGTTCCCTGAGGCCAGAGCTTGTGAGTTCTGTGCATTAGTTCCTGAAAGCCCTGTGGTGTCACCAGAAGGTCATTGTGACATGTGTGACATCAATCCCTTTTGCAGTGTGCAGCAGCCCTGAAGGGCCAGAATGCCTGCCCTCCTCCACTGGGGAAATCCATGCGTGAGAGGGGATTTGTTATGGAGCAATAAGGGCAGGATCTGGGGAGCTGGTCCCAACCTGCCACATTCCCAGGCTTCAGCTGCTGTTGCTGAGAGGCCAGAAACTGCTTTTACACCTTCACAATTCCTGCTTGCACATGCCAGAGAGGTCAGTCACTGCCCTGCCCTGAGAGCTGCCACAAGCAGAGACACCTCTGGTGTCACTTGTCTGCCTCAGGATAGTCCCTGGCCCTTGTGGCAGCTCAAGCACAGCCTCGAGGTAGGAGGGGCAGCTCTTCAGTGCTTGATGTGGACAGCTTGGCTGCTGTCTGCAGACTGCATCTCTGGGTTGTGTCCCCAGGGCAGGCCAGGAGCCTTGTGTCTCTTTGGTTTGCATTGCCAGATGGCGGAGGAGGGTTTCTCAGAAGGTGACTCCTCTTCCTCTACTACCAGCAACAACCAGGAGCTCCTGCCTATCCCTCGAAGACCTTTTGTTTGCCCAATCTGCCTGGACACCATTGAGGAGGAAACCTCCGTGAGCTGGTGTAGACATGCTTTCTGCTTTTCTTGCATACTGGAATGGTGCCGCATCAGATCTATTTGCCCAGTCTGCCAGGAGCCCTTCCGATACCTCTTCCGCAAGGTGGGGGATAATTGCTATGATGTGTACTATGCCAGCTCCATCAGACGTAATCGAGGAAGGAGATATTGGAGGAGGCGTCATTCTGCAGGCCACGGGCGCCGCAGATCTCCCAGCAGAGAGCGCGGCAATAGCCGTGCCAGAGACTGGGAAAGGGACCGAAGCAGGTCCCGGAGGTGGAACCCTGATGGCCACAGCAGGGGTCAGCAGACCCAGAGTTTTGACCCCTCAAGCAGCAGGAGATGGCAGCATGGCAGGGCTTGGGACACGGCTTCTGAAACTCCTTATGGTTGGAACCGAGATGCAAGGCATGAACGGGATGTCCCAGTGCGCTTGGGGAGGAGTGAGCACCGTCAGCGGGCACAATGGGATCCCTCCAGGGAATCCCTGGCAACAACCAGACGATCTCGGAGGAGGGCCCACCATGTTTGGCGACAAACACGAAGAGAAGAGCAAAGGAGGAGGGATCACAATGAGGAACAACCTGCAAGGCCTGAACAGAATGTCCCCAGTTCCTCGGGGAGGAGTGAGCCTGATCAGCTGGCACAATCAGTTTCCTCCAGGGAACCCCAGGAAACAAGGAGTCAATCCCATCAATCCTGATGGACATCCCACAGCCCTGAGTGGCACAGGAAAAGGTAGCACACCTTACCACAAAGGGTACTACTGTATGTCCTGCTATTTGTGTCACAAATTGTACCACTTTACACCAAAACTGGTCCTACTAACAATTCCTAAAATAAAGTCAATTCCAACCATCAACCTTGGAGCATAGAATCTCTCCTCCATCAAAAAACAGATCCAAAAATCTAGAGACCTACATAAGGGTGTCCAAGGTTAAGAGGATAATGAGCTAGTAGGTAGAAGTTAAAAAAACACCTTAAGCTGGTTTCTTCCTAAACCAGAACACAGTGCTGGGTATGAATGGTAAAATCTGTGACTTTATAAAAAGTACAGAAAGAGGAAAGTCCTTGATAGCAAGGCAGCTTAGTGAGACAAGCTACTTGGGAAGCTTTTGTTCCCTGAGGTCAGAGCTTGTGTCTTCTGTGTGTAGTTCCTGAAAGCCCCGTGGTGTCATCAGAGTCATTGTGACATGTGTGACATCAATCCCTTTTGTAGTGTGCGGCAGCCCTGAAGGACCAGAATGCCTGCCCTCCTCCAAAGAGGACAGACATTGGCAGGTGGGGGAAGGATGGACCCCCATCCCATTGGCTGCCTTCTGAGGGCATAGAGAGGATTTCCTGTGCAGTAACAGCAGCAGGATCTGGGGAGCTGGTCCCAACCTGCCACATTCCCAGGCTTCAGCTGCTGTTGCTGAGAGGCCAGAAACTGCTTTTACACCTTCACAATTCCTGCTTGCACATGCCAGAGAGGTCAGTCACTGCCCTGCCCTGAGAGCTTCCACAAGCAGAGACACCTCTGGTGTCACTTGTCTGCCTCAGGATAGTCCCTGGCCCTTGTGGCAGCTCAAGCACAGCCTCGAGGTAGGAGGGGCAGCTCTTCAGTGCTTGATGTGGACAGCTTGGCTGCTGTCTGCAGACTGCATCTCTGGGTTGTGTCCCCAGGGCAGGCCAGGAGCCTTGTGTCTCTTTGGTTTGCATTGCCAGATGGCGTTGGAGAAGGGCCTGGCAGAAGATGGCACCTCTTCCTCTCTTGCCAGCAACAACCAGGTGCTCCAGGCTGAGACTCCGCATAACTCAGAGAACCAAATGTGCCCGATCTGCTTGGACATCATTAACAACCCAGTCTCAGTGAGCTGGTGCAGCCATGCTTTCTGCTTTCCTTGCATACTGGAATGGTCCCGCAATAGACCTGTTTGTCCGATCTGCCGGGAGCCTTTCCGATACCTCCTACGCAAAGTGGGAGACAATAGCTATGAGGTATACTCGATAGGGCACTATACCAGCTCCATCAGATATAATCGAGGAAGGAGAAATCGTCACCACTCTGCAGACAGGAGAAGGCATCACTCCACAGGCCACGGGCGCCGCAGATCTCCCAGCAGAGAGCGTGGCAATAGCCGTGCCAGAGACTGGGAAAGGGACCGAAGCAGGTCCCGGAGGTGGAACCCCGATGGCCACAGCAGGGGTCGGCAGACCCAGAGTTTTGACCCCTCAAGCAGCAGGAGATGGCAGCATGGCAGAGCTCGGGACACGGCTTCTGAAACTCCTTATGGTTGGAACCGAGATGCAAGGCATGAACGGGATGTCCCAGTGCGCTTGGGGAGGAGTGAGCACCGTCAGCGGGCACAATGGGATTCCTCCAGGGAATCCCAGGCAACAAGCAGACGATCTCATAGATTCTGGCGGACATCCCACACCTCTGAGCAACACAGGGAAAGGTAGCGCACCCTACCAGGAAGGGTACTACTGTATGTCCTGCTACTAGTGTCACAAATTATACTACTTTATGCCAAAGTTGGTCCTACTAACAATTCCAAAAATAAAATTAATTCCAGCCATCAAATTTGGGCTCAGGAATCTAATGTCTGTTACAAAATGCACTGGAAAATCTAAAGTGAACCTTGCAATGATGCTGAAGGTTATGAGGGTAACAGACTAGAAGTTTGCCTGCTGCTTTTCTCATCCTCTTCTATCTTACACTTACCTATTGTCGAAGATTGCATGTAAGATGTTTTCCATTACCATCTGTATGGCAGATTACCTTGTCAAGTGAGCAGTTTGCCTTATCTCTCTCTTTGAATGACCACATTCACACCTCTCTCGGGAGGGGACCTGTGCTGATAACAGACTATTGAATATTGGTGCATGACTGATAAGAACTGTAACATCCCATTGTGAGATGCTCCACCCAGAGGGAGGAGCCAAGCACTGCTACCCAGATATAGTCTGAGATTCTGGAACACCAGCTTGACTTTTCTCCGCGGGATTCCCCAGAGGAACAGCAGCTGCCTCTTCCTCTACTGGATCTTCAGAGGAAAGAATACATCCTTCTCTACAGATCCTCCTTGCTCCAACAGAACCACACCTGATACTTCAGAGGACTGCAGCCACATTTTTAATCGGACTGCCACCCATACCCTGGTGTCAGGTTGGGTTCTGAGTCTGTCAGTGTTGTTCTAGTGGACTGCATTGTTTATTTTATTCTTTTTATTTCTTCCCTATTAAAGAACTGTTATTTCCTGCTCCCATATTTTTGCCTGAGAGCCCCTTAATTTAAAATTATAGCAATTCGGAGGGGTGGGGAGGGTTTACATTCTCCATTTCAGGGGAGGCTCCTGCCTTCCTTAGCAGACTCCTGTCTTTCCAAACCAAGACACCTATAAGAGCTTATCCTGAATATTTCCTATGGCCATGCTATTTCTCATTATATTGCATTTCCATATTATGACCAGCTGAAAATAAAAGGAGAAAAATCCTTTCTGCTCTGGTGCCAACAACACCAATGTCTTACTGGAAATCATCTTGTCCTTTCACATCACCCATTTTTTACACTTTACCTCAGATACCACCCAGAATATCTTCTCTTCTTACCAGTTTTCTCACAAGATGGCAGTGAAGAGGGAAGTTGATTTACAACTACTCTTCTGTATCACAGCCGAGTAATGCGTGGTATGCTCTGTGTAGAGCCTCACCTTTAATACCCCTAATGGCAGTACAGGCTATAGACTCCAGCAGACATCCAAAGACTACCAAAATCACTAAAAAACAATGGTGGACCCAGAATACCGTTACTTTCAAGTAAGACAGAGGTCATCCAAAAATTAATTATTGGGCCAAGACAAACTGTATTCAATTTTTGATTTGAACTACAGTTTTCTTCTACTCCAGACACTCTGTGACTAGGACTGCCACAGTGCAGAAGAGTTAGGAGTTCAGATCAGGACCAAGCTAGCTACTGGCTCACTCACAGCACTGATGTGCATCAAATTGTACTGGCTGGGAGCTGTTGACTCTTCCAGTCACTCCATCATAGAAGGTCAGCAGATTGGTCAGGCATGATCTGCCCTTTGTAAGGCCATGCTGTTTTGTCTCAGATCACCTTCTTAATCACTTGTCTTGTATGTGTTTTAACAGTGCTTCCAGGAGGATTTGCAACATTAAATTACCAGGCACAGAGGTCAGGCTAAGAGGTTTGTAATTCCCCACACCTTCCTTACTTCCCTTCTTAAAAATGGAGCAATGTTTCCCTTTTTCTAGTCACCAGGTACTTGGTGTCGCTGCCATCACTTTTCAAATACAATGGCAAATGTTTGCCAACAGCAGCACTCAGTTCCCCTCAGGAATGGAATTTCCCTGGGATGCATGTTGTCAGATTCCATAGACTTGTGGTTGTTTAGTTTCATCAAGTGGCACAGAACCTGCTCTCTGCTCACAGATTCAGTTCCCCAGCTCCCAGCTAAAGTTCAAGAACTTGAGAGATGTGGTATGCTGACTACAAGCCAGCAAATACTAAGGGGAGGAACTCATTGAGTAATTCAGCTTTCTCTATATCTGTTGTTACCAGTTCTCCATTCTCACTTATAAGGGACCATTACTTCCTTGGCCTTTCCCTTCTTACCTATATCCTTAACAGAATTCCTTCTTGTTATTCTTCACATGTCTTGCCAAGCCCAGTTCCATCTGTGCCTTGGCTTTCCTCATGCTTTCCCTATACACCTGAACCATATCCCAGTACTATTCCCAAGTCACCTGTCCCTCCTCCACTGGCTGTGCATTTTCTTCTTTCTTAATTTGAGGAGCAGATCTTTGCTCAGCCATGCCATTTTCTTGCCTGCCTGGTAAGATTTTCTATACATCATGATGGAGAGGGGGTGAGGATGATGTGCCCTGCAGCCAAACCAAGAAGGCCTCATCAACAGGCTTCTCTGGATCAGTGGCCTGTATGTGACCACGACCGCCAAGTGTCCTTTTTTGGTCTCCCTGCCCAACTTCTTCTCCTGTTCAGCCCTGTGTTACCCACCACTGTTAGTGCTCCCCTCACCAAAGGAAGATTCCTGTGTCACTGAAATATGTCATGGTTGCCTGTGGCAACACCCTTGACACATCACCCTGCTTGAGAGGTGCCTCCAGGTCTCTCATCTCTTCAGTGAATCACAGAACCTCCTGAGTTCAAAGGGACTTATCAGGATCATTGTGTCTATCACACAGACCCAACCCAATAATTGGGCCTGAGAATGTTCAAATGCTTCTTGAACCACAGGTTTGGTGCTGTGACCACTTCCCTTGGGAACCTGTTCCAGTGCCCAACCATCCTCCAGATGAAGAACCACTTCCTGACACCCAACCTGAACCTTTTCTGACACAGCTTCCTGCGGTTCCCTTGGGTTCTGTCACTGCCTGCCCCTCTGCTTCTCCTTGTGAGGAATCTGCAGGCAGCTATGAGGTCTCCTCTTGGCCAGGCTGAACAAGCCAAGCGAAAGCAGTTCCCTGTATGACTTCTTTAGGCCCTTGCTTGGGTGTCCCTGACTCCAGGAACCCCCTACCCTGTTCATTCTCATGCTCAGCCCCCAGAATTTACTGTAGCTGCCACTGCTGTCCCTGGTGCTGTTTGTGCCTCACTGACTGTCCCTAAGCCTTCCTCATAACTTTTGAGATATATTTGACATTTCTCAAGCTTTATCAGACGTAGCACAAGCAACACTTATTCCCTCTTACGAATCCTTTAAAGACACTAGATGAGCACTTAAATGCCCATTGTTCATCCTTCTGAGAAGTTTTTCTTTCAAAATTCCAGAATAGAGCTGGGCTTCATAGGCTTGACCAGAATATCTTTCTTTGGGCAAAACAATAATGTTAAACAAGACAAAACTTCCCCAGTAACTCCTCCCCTCTGCTGCAGGGCAAGGTCTTGAGTGGTCAGTCCTGGCAGAAGTTCTGCAGGTTTCCCCCTACAGAGGACTTGGAAGCTGTGGGAGCCACCAAGTTGAGCTGTAGAGATTGCAAAGCAAAAACCCACCAAAGACTTCACATGCATGTTTAACCACATGAATAGTAGTATGCTAATAATTCCTTCATGTTAATAATTTCTATTGCATTGATGAGTAGAGGTCCCTATTAGCATGTCACTATGAACAATACCTGAGCTGAAGAGTTCACTACTTTAGGAAAAAAAGTGAATTGCAAGGAAATGGAAAATTGAGGGAACAGTGAGAGTACTTATTTCTGCCAGAGCATCTGCCCAGTCATTGCAAGGTGTTTTGTAGGTGCTGTGCTGTAAGTAAATGGATTACAAGAATAATTTAAAAGAAATTACTGTTCTTTCTCCTTCCTCCTGCCCTCTTATCTCTTACAGACACAGACAGTTTTAGCAGAGAGATTCATTGCCTTTTCATACTAATGTTTTCAAACATTTTTTTAATGTGTGTAAATGAAATGCCAGAATTTCCTTCTACATTTAGTAAGACTTTCTTTTTTTCAAGTATTGGGTGCACAGTAAAAGGGCATTCAGATTATACCAATGTACTTTTGTGAGGATTTTTTTTCCCAAAGGCATTATACTTCAATCAGCAAACCATTCACCTGCTGCTGGCACACACACAACTTCTGAAATCCTTTGCTCTCATATTTTTCCTAATTATCCTCCTTTTTTGTCCTACAGTTCCTCAACGTGAAGCAGAAAGAAGGTGGCACTTCAAACCAATCTCAACTAAACTTCTCTAATTTATTGAAAGTTGCTCAAACAGCTTCTCCCTATAAGGAGAATTTCTAGAATATTTTATAGAAAGAAGTATTGGAAAAGAGAGTTCTGGTGGTGACTAATAGGTGTTACTCTCTCAGAGTGTTGAAACCCCTTTAGTATCAGTGGTGAACTACATTCAGATGGGCTTGCAACTGCATGTGTGTGCTTGAGCCATGTTTCTCAAAATGCTATTCCTGGGGGCAGCTTGGTTTCAAAGCTTTTCTTTAGTTTCATGTCTTAAAGACATCTGTCTCCCCTCATGCAAGATAATTTTCAACCTGAGATCCAAAGTCTGGTACCAGGGAATAAAACTGATGCAGATCAGTGAGTATTTCAGACTGTCATTTGCAATAGGAAAAGTAGCTCCTGCTTTTCCTTCTCCTTCCACAACACTTGGTCTGTTTAGCAAACAAAATTATATACAGAACTCTTGCAACATTGTAGGGAAAGCCAAAACAGCACTTTTGCAGGTTGGCTGTCTCCCATCAACTTCAGAGTGGGGAGGATTTGAACCACTGTGACTCCTCAGTCTCTGTGTGATTCAAGTTATTTATCATCTAGACCATTCACAAAACTCCCACTGTTACCTCCCTTTCAGCAGTGGAAAATTCTTGCAAAAACTGAATTCTAAAAACAGGACACAGTTTTGGTATTTCTCTCCCTTCATATGGCTTGTGGAATAGCACATCAATGCTCATGTTTCTCAGATAATATAAGCTTAACACAACAGTGAGGAGACTTCAGCATTCTACCTTTACAATTCAGCTGCTGCTGAATCATTTCCACCCAGAGATTTCAAAGAGAATACTTATGCCTAGAATCAATGTACATTTTCTTCTACTCATAAATATGTGTTTTCTGATTTTGACATGATTACATACATACATTTGCAAAAATCTGTTGATTTACACAGAACTGCACCACCCTTCAACCAAAAAAGAATCCTATGAAAACAAAAGGCTACTTAACAATCTTCAAATTGAACCTAGCAATAATTAAATGCAATAATAAATACTTTGTTATGTTCTGCCACTGTGCTCTGCTCAGAAAGATTTTTTCTTTAGTCTGCAGAGTAATGAAACTGAACACTGGGCTTTCATCTCAAGCTTCTTCCACTCCTCCAAGTCCATCTAAGCCTTCTTTGTTTCACAGTGCCTTTGCAGGCACTGGTGGGTTGCAAAGCTGTTAATAACCATGAGGAAAATACCTTGGATCTCCCCCAGGTGAATAAAAACAGCATGTTCACTGGTTGAATTAAGTTTCTGTTTTCCATAGCAGCAGAAATTGGAAAACTGTTGCTTCACACACACACAAGAAAGAATATTTTGGTCAGGTCTGTATGTCTGTGTGCAGATTTCCACTGAATTCTTTTGCTTTTCATTGTCTTGTCTGGCTGAGCCCCCACTAATCTCCACAGGGCCTGGAGCCAACGTGAAGAAGAGCAGACACTGCACATTATAGCACAGTCATGCTCTGACCTGTCCAGCCCTTGCAAAGCACCTGTTAAAGTGGCTGGTTTGTGGATAGGACAGGGAATACCTATTTCTATAGAGAATTGCTTTTCTCTATTGCCCTTAAAACTTGTAAAGAGAAAGGTGAGTATCTGAAGAAAAACCTCACAACTACTCAGACATATATTAAGGCAAAGCGATGGTATACTGAGTTCAGCCTATATGTCAAGGAAAGGAGCTGCCCAGTGCTATTGTGGAAAGCACTGGGGCTTTGTTTGATCATTGGGATGATGCTCTGGATCTGCAAGTGACCCTTGGAATTTAGACTCCACTTCTGATGAGTAATCCTCCTCCCTTAAATAAATACAGTGGATGACCCACAGTGCTTGCAGTGGTTGTTGTTGGGATAAGGCAGAGACAGCCACACTCCCAGCTCCGTGCCAGTCCTGCTGGCAAGGGTGCAAGCACTTGTTTCCTCCAGCTGCTCATCTCAAATGGCCTCGTTCCTCCCTCTGCTGTGCTGCTGTGATCCATCTTCACTGGGCCCTATTTGACTTAGTCATGTCCAATGACTTTTAATTTGACCAATGTGTATATTTCAACAGGACTCAGGACGTCAAGAAAACAAAACCAGACTTTGTCATCTTGAATCCTGAAAAGCAGTCCTGAAACCCTCTTTGTTAGGCTATTACCATAGTAGGTGCTTCAGTGGATGAAGGCATTATTCTGATTACTAAGCTACTGCATGAAATGAAAAAGGGTAAAAATGGTTAAATGGGAGAACACTGCTAAAATACTGTCAGGCTGTCAGAGGCAATGTATTAAAGCTGCAACCTTTATGAGCTGCTGGAATCGTGCAGCATATGCAGCATATTGGAGGGTGAATTGCAGGCTCTCCTGGTGCCGATGAACAGATGAAGGAGGCCAGCCAGAGCAAGACTGCACCTTCTGTCTTTTGCACTGGTTTATGATGCCTGTTGGTTACCTGGGGAAAAGCCTCTGATCCTATTTAATCCCTTGGCCTATGTAATCTCAATTCTTCCCCAAGAAAATTGGGAAAATACTTTGTTGGCTAGACACTAAAATGTTTGAGTTTATATTGCAAAGAATAATGAATTTTAGTCTTAAGGGGATTGTACTCATATTAGGAATTTCTGATAGCTTTTATTCACTCAGTGTCATATGGATCATTGCAAACTTAATTATCTTGATAATCCTGAGCTGCGCCGCATTTAATGAAACTGTTTTTAACAAGTAGCAAGTTGCGATGAACAGCAATTAGAGCCCAGTCCTGAAGGCAGAGAATTCTTTCAGAAACTGATGTCTGATTTCCAGTCTCTAGCTAGAAATATTTACAGATTTTTGGAATGGTTCACTAGGTACAGTGCAGTCATGAAATTTAATTTGCCATGAAGTCCAAGGGTGAGGCAGCAATTCAAAGCAGTGAGATGTGGAGATGAATCCAGAAAAACCAGGAGTTAGATGGCAGTGGAACAGACACTCTGTAAACGAAAAGCAAGACCAGCTCCTCCACTCCATTGTCCCTGAGAATGAATGTCCAGGGGCAAATATAAATCCCAGAACTTGATTTCTAAGCTCTTGGTGATACCACCACCTTTGGATATCAACTTTCTCCATGCTTATGGGGTATTCCTTTCCTTTCTTTGCTATCACCCACATTTTCCATTCTGCTGTTCTATCTCCTATTCTCTCTCACCCCATTTTCTTGCGCTACAAAAATAAGACTCCGTGGCTTCAGGTAAGAAGTTTCATGTTGTTGCACTTTGAGTAATGACCACGCAGTGTTCCATCACATCACAAAGTGGACTGGGGAAGAGCAGATCATGCAAAAGCTTTCTTCTTACACATAATTGTCACTTCTCTTTCTCTAGCATTTGTGCCAACGTGTTCCCCTAGAGAAGTCTGATGACTTCAGAACCCTTTTGTTTGGTGTGGAGACACTGCCCTGCACCCTGTACTACCCAACCTGCAAATGCCAGGCTGAAACAACAGCACCGCTCACCAATCATGGGGTATGTGTAATTACAAAGGAACATGACCTCTCATCCACTCAGCAGGCACCAACTGGAGCCTGTGAAATGTGGCTGGCATACTGATTTGAGTCATGTGCTAAAAATCTTATCAGTCCTGCTGACTATTTTCAACACCTTTTGGGAGTGCTTCATTACCATGCAAACAGCAAGAGCTTGTTTGGAAAGCCTCACCTGGGATGCAGATATGCATCTTTCATGTAACATGACTCCAGTTGCCAAGAGTAGAAGTGACCACTGTTAACACACTGCAGCTCCTGTTGAAAAGTCTTCTGTGTCCTCCATCATCTTTTCTATTTAAAAACAGAAAAGACTTTTCATCTCCAGAGGCTTAGGATATAAGTGCAGTAGATGCATCAGCTATTAACCAACTGATATTAGTTTTACATGCAGGAGATCCAAATTCAGTGGAGTATTTTCATCATCTCACTGATTTTGGACTGTTCTCCAACAGGCACAGAAATAAAAATACTTATTATTGCCTAATACTCATTGCTTAAGCAGTCATTATACATTTGTTTGCTTTTCCTATTTTCTCATTTAATGAAGTTCCCATTTCTTTTAAAATGCTTTAAAAAAACACTACAGATCGTGAACTGTTTGACAGATGTCTGCTCTTTTAAAAGTAATCATACAGCAATGAGATGGGAACTATGTAATAGTACATATCTGCTGCTAGTCAAATCCAGAATAAATTACAAAATGCCACTCTAAATATATTGATGGTAAAGAAACAGTTGTAAAATGAGTGTTTCATCTTATAGCAATTAATTCCCATACCTTGACAAATCAAAAAGAACTTTAATATCTATTTAGAAATACTATTTTCCTCTTCTCTCTCCTTTCTAAATACTGTGCATGGTAGTTCTGAACTACATCAACGGTTGGATGGATGGGCAGAATCTAATGGGATGAAGTTCAATAAGTCCAAGTGCCGAGTCCTGCACTTTGGCCACAATAACCCCCTGCAATGTTACAGGCTGGGGATGGTGTGGCTGGACAGTGCTCAGGTGGAAAGGGACCTGGGGGTGCTGGTTGACAGTTGGCTGAATATGAACCAGCAGTGTGCCCAGGTGGCCAAGAAGGCCAATGGCATCCTGGCCAGTATCAGGAATGGTGTGACCAGCAGGAGCAGGGAGGTCATTCTTCCCCTGTACTCGGCACTGGTGAGGCCACACCTTGAGTATTGTGTCCAATTCTGGGCCCCTCAGTTTAGGAAGGACGTTGAGATGCTTGAGCGTGTCCAAAGAAGAGCAACGAGGCTGGTGAGGGGCTTGGAACACAAGCCGTATGAAGAACGACTGAGGGAGCTGGGGTTGTTCAGCCTGGAGAAAAGGAGACTCAGAGGTGACCTTATCACTCTCTTCAGCTTCCTGAAGGGTGGCTGTGGTGAGCTGGGCGTCGGTCTCTTTCTCTGGGCAACAACAGACAGAACAAGAGGACACAGTCTCAAGCTGCGCCAAGGGACATACAGGCTAGAATTAAGGAGGAAGTTTTTCACAGAAAGAGTGATCAAATACTGGAATCATCTTCCCAGGCAGGTGGTGGAGTCACCGTCCCTTGATGTGTTTAAAAAAAGACTGGATCTGGCACTTGGTGCCATGATCTAGTTGAGGTGTTAGAAGATGGGTTGGACTCGATGATCTTAAAGGTCTCTTCCAACCTAGAAATTCTGTGATTCTGTGATCCTAAATGGTTTACACATACAAGCAGATTGCATCTTCTGTTTCTGGTGGTCCACTGTAAAATCCTGCAAGCATTATCTACTTCTGATTATTACATCCATTTAATTCCTGCAATTTTCACTGATTTTTCTGTGTATGGACTTGTTTTTATTTACCACTATGTGGCAACACAATATATAGTCCACGAAAATAAATTTTTTATTTCACTTGGTCTGGTCTTACATTTTTAACAGTCTTGACCCTGCCTTGAACATTCCTAATTTGCCTGTGCTGGTTACAATGGCCAAGCAGACATGACATCATCCAAACAATCTTCTGAAATGCTTTGTCTATTATTACCTTTTAGTGAAGATTTTAGTTAGACTGTTTAAAATTTTGTATTCATGCAAAGGGCTGTGTTTTCTGACAAAACTAAGTAGAGTCACAGAGTATCTAACTGCCTCAAAAACTTCTCATTCCTTTTTGATAGGGCTGGGAAACATAGGAGAGGAGAGGTTGTTTTGGGCGTTTCAAGCTTTTTTTTTTAACTAAAGTTAAATATTTTCATGTTGATGAGGTCTTTTGTGACCATGCCAACACTGCGTTTGGGAGGCTACAAGAATTATGATCAGCACTGATGCTTCCTTCTGCATTGCCTGTGGTAAGCCCACCACTAAACTATCTAATTTTGCTTTTGTTTTCAATAAAACAACAGTTTTCTACCTAGACAATGAGCTCACATTCAAATTCTTGAATCAAGCTTTCTCTGCAAATTCCTAACCATGCCAATAAGTCTCAGAAACACTTATTCATGACAAAATGTTCATGAGCTTATACAGAAGCTTTTAAACATGGTCAAGTTGGTCTAGAAATAAAAAGCAATCTCTATCTCACCCTTCCCGGCACCAAATTTGCATACTTTGCTGTGATATGATAGCACTGGTTCTGAGAAAATAGGGTTTTTCATGTTCTGCCACTGCTGCTCTTGATAATGCCACTAGAGTCTTTTAGCAACTACCAAACCTCCTTGTTTTTAACCAGGTAAAAAAGTAGCCAGTGGTGTGCTTTGATGCTAGGTGAGACATAGCAGGATTCTGCTTAAAAAAGTTAAAAAAGACAAAACAAACCTTCTTCCAGAAACCTGATAAACACTCTTCAGAAAGAAGTATCTGAGGTGAAACTGATTTCCACCTGAGGACTGGATACAAAGACTCTAATTTGCCTTTTATCCTCTTTATTTCAAGCTTCCAGAATTTGGTTAACTATAACAAACCTTATTTAATTTTCTGTGTATTTTTTTAATGTCTTTGCTTTGGTTATAAAGTATGCAAGTAAAAACATGTGTTGTACTTTTATATTAACCCATCGTTGTCCCAGTCAGTGTAATTTACCACAAGAGAGTAGGGATAATATTAGCATCATCCTGATATTTGTCAGCTGCTTGGAACAAATATTGTTTCTTCTCAGATTCATTACTGGCACAAGCAAGGATGCTTCAGTTTTCTCAGTAGAGAATAACGAATCAGAGTACAGAATAAACCACATTTTCTTCTGATTGAAAATCAGAAACAGATTTATTTCTTTCAGATAAAATGAAAAAAATACTATTTTCCTGTTTCTACAAGGTTTCTGACTACTGAGGAATTTTGTAATCTGTTTTGACAGAACAAGTACTGTTAAACAGAGATTGCTTAATGAATGCAGGATGAGATTCACAAAGTAGCCACACAAAGTAAAAAATGACAACAAAATACCTATCACAACTTCTATTCACCCATATGGCTATTGAATAAATTATCTCATTCAATCTACTTTGAATCTTTAAGATTTTAAGTACTTGTCCTACTTGTTATACCTGTTAGCCATGAGAAGTAGCAAAATTGAGAAAATCATGGATCCACTGCCTCCCCAAGTAACAAAAATATAATTAGCAACTCAGCTGCAAACAACTGGAAAGGCTTTACTGCCCAAATGTTACTGATAGAGTCACTGACAGCCATGAGAGATGCAAACATGGGATGGCAGCCAGCATTTGTTCTGAAAAACTTCTAATAATAGAAATGGGTAGTAAGAAGGAGGAAGAAACCAACCTCAGAAGCAGAATCCACTGAAAAAGTCCAACTATTTAAACAGTACTAATTCTTCAGTTCCATTACTCATTTTGAATTCATTAACAATACATTTAAAGTAAATAAATAGTTTTTCTATATAATAGGATAGTCACAGAAATACAATGCCCCATTAAGTAATTTTTTCTTTAACCTTTCAGAGTGGAATGTACTTTATGTAACTTACAGAAAAAGATCCTGTTAGTCCTTTGTTATTCACATGATTAAAACAGATGCCAAGGACATATGAAAAAGCAAACTGTGTGATTGCTAAAATGAAAAAGTGTAACAGTGGATGTATACTGTTAAAATGCTATTTTTTAGGAGAATAAAAACAACAGGAAGTCTTTTTAAATAGTGTTATTAGTTTTGAATGCTGAAGCAACATTCCTATTGGCTAAATTACTCTATTCCATTCCATGGAAGCAGAGGTGTCTCTATTCATACACACTGCAGACTGGAGAGAACACAGTACATGATGAACAGATAGCACAATTTCAATTTTCTGTCTCTTCATGGCATCTTCAGTGAGCTCAGCATAGCTGTGAATAAAAGAGCAAAGATGGTATTTTCTTGTATCTTGCTTTTAATTTTCATTTTACCTGGTATTTTGAAGGTTTTAAATTATTTCATTCCTGGAATCTACCTTCTTTAACAGTTCAGACTTGCTATGTGTAAGGATTTCAATAATATGGCCAAAAATGTGATTTTTTTTTTGTTTGTTTGTTTCTTACTGTTTTTAAATAGGAACAAAAGCTTGTATGGATGTTCTGCCTTTGACTTACAGGCATCATTGTTTATAAATCAGTGAAAATTAGTCAAATAACAGGTTCAAACTAAACCACAATAAAATGTTCTTTAATCAAGATAAATGGTTTGCCTTTTTTTTATTAAACACCTCCCAAGCAGACAAAAAAATGTTTTCCATACCACTGAAAAGCTAAAAAAACCCTTTTTATTTGAAGTCAAAGCTTCCAAGTCAGTGTTTCTTAGTTTGCTTTATAAATGTTTCTCACATTCTGTCCCATAAAAGTCTCCTTTCCTATCCCACCTCCCTTCAAATGCAGCCTATGATTTAAGCCTGTGATTCCCAAGTCCATAGAGACTCAATGACAGATTTTAAGCCTGCTATCTTAGCAGTTACATTGCACTAGAAACAGAGGCAGACCTCTTCAAGCATGATTTGTGTGAGACGCGTTAGAGTGGGCCAGTTTTCATGAAGCGGAGTATCCATGGTTCAAAAATCCAGACTACGAAGAATAATACGTTGGGTGTATAAAAAAAAGAAGATATAAAAGCCCAAATTACTTGCAGAAGCAAATGCCAACAGGTTTCTAGTCAGTACAGAAAGGGATATTTACGGGTCTTCATTGGAGTAGAAAGCACTACTGAAAGGTAGTTTTAGACATTATTATACATATTAATACATTTTAAAGTGATGAGTTTGCTGGTATTTGGTTTATTTTGCTCTGAGCTATCCCCAAACTTCAGAGACCATAAGACATCAACAACAGCACGAACAACATGTTTAATCTTTCAAAAAGATGTATACTTCAGTTTTGTCTCAGAAAAGGTAGGCCACATAGTGAAATGGATGAAAATTCATCAGCAATTTTCCAGGTGACCAGTGCAATTCATAAACAATTTTGCCCCTTAAATAAAAAATCTGATTTGATTTAATCATGTTGTTAGAAACATTAATTGCCCCTCACTGGAATGCTCTTTAAAAATCTTGAAATTTTTACTAAAATTTCTTCCATTCTCTGAAGATGATGTAATGTAACACCTTCCACCTTTATGTAAGTAATATCTTCCATGTTTTTAGTGAGGTTTACATCTTCATATCCAGAATGTGGATCTGTCTTTTTTTTTCATGACTGCTAATACCAGCCTTTTTGGAAGGGGCAGATTAGCAGCTTCATACACAGGAAGCAGGACTGCAAAAAACTTGACAGGCCTTGGTGGCTGTTTGCTTTCTCCTCTCCCTTTTTCATGTATTGTTCAAATCAGACTCAACATCTCCCCCAATGTCAACCATATGATCGCATTTCCCCAGTCAAATCCCTCCTCAAGGGCTATTTCTATTGCAAAAAGTGAGTCAGCAAAATTTCCTTTATTTAAATACCTCAGAAATAGTCACTCACTTTTCATGAAATTGTGGCCAAAGGATGAGTTTCTCATCATACTTGCTCTGGAAGCTTTAGACAGAAAGTGAAGGGAGGGCTATTATTAGTTGTTCCCTGAAGTTTTGTTTTCAAACTCAGCAGTTATAGAAGGGATTGAGTAAGAACACAAGCTACACAACCACAGCTGACCCTCATAAGAATTCAAGAATTCACTGATAAAGTGAACCTGCCTCAGTCATGGCTCTCTCTAGGCACTGTTTTCAACAGCTCTACCATATGAACTTCTACACATGTGTAAACAACTTTCACAAAAATGGGTAACGCTGAAGGTGAAAAGGCCACGTTTGTCCTAACAGTTCAAAATGGCTCACAGAGCTTTACAAGGTTCATTCATTCATCCATCCTGAGGTAACCACGCAAATGCTTCCTTACTGCCAACGCTAAGATGTTTCTCCAAAGACAAGCTGGAGATGATAATAGAAGGTACCACTTTGAATCATCTTCAAAGAAGAATAAAAAATTATCGCCAAAAAATTAGATCTGCGGGGCATGTTCAACTAAGGTGCACCGATTTTTTTTCTCGTGTGAACAACCCATTGCAAAAAGAGATGTTCGTATCATGGGCAGATGAAGCTGCCTGGGAGCCGCCTGTGAGGGATGCCGGGTCCCGGCGCGGGGCGTTCAGCCGAACCATCGCCAAGGTCAGGGAGGTTCTGCTGAGGCCCAGGGCCACCAGCTGCCAGCCGGGGCCCCGACCGCCATCCCAGGCACCGACCTCGCTACCGGGGCGGGCTCTGCTGCGGCTCCCCGCCCGGGCCGAGCCCCGCGGTCCCGGGGCGGGCTCTGCTGCCGGCTCCCGGCCGGGGCCGGGGCGCTGGGGCCCGGGGCCGGGGCGGTGCGGACCCGCCACGACCGGGCCGTGACGCCGCTCGCTCCCCCGGACCCCCGCGGTGCCCGGGGCGGGATCGGCCACCGAGCGTCGGGCCGAGCCCGGCGGTGCCGTCCGGTCGCGCCACGCTCGGTGCCGGCCCCGAGGGCTCTCACGCCGCGCCGCGGGGAGGTGGCGGGGGCTCGGCGGGGCGGGGGGAGGCGGTGCCAGGCGGGCGGGGCCGGGGCTCGGCGGGGCTGTAGCAGTGGCGGTGGCCGTGGCCGGGACTGGGCGAGTTGGAGCGAGCGGCGGCGGCGGCGGTACAGCTGCGGCGGCAGCATGGCTTCGTCGCAGGGGAAGAACGAGCTGCTCTTCGCCGACTGGATGGCAGCGCTGCCGGGCAGCCTCCACAGCACCCCGCTCACGAACCTGGCCATCCCCGGTGGGTGCTCCCGGCTGCCCGCCCCGCGGCCGCCCTGCGCCGGGAAGGCGAAGCGCTCGGCGCGGTTCAGCGCTCCACGCTTTGGGGAGGCGGCGTGCCCCGGCCGTGCTGCCGCGGGGCTCCGCGGTGATCCCTTACCGCGCTGCCGCGGGGCTCCGTGCCCGTCCCTCGCCGCGCTGCCTTGCACTGCCTGTGGGAGAGGATGGGAGCCAGCGGGGCAGGTGCGGGCAGAGGCGCCGGCGGGACGCGGCTCCGGCGGCCCCGCGCAGTGAGCGGCTGTGGGGCGGCGGGTGCGGAGTGCGCGGCTGTTCCTGGGGTCGGGGAGGGAAGGGAGCCTGTTCCTGTACCGCCAGACTGGCGTAGCAGCCCGAGCAGTAAACCTCGCCTAGGACGTAAATGCCACATATTGCCCCTTTCGCCGTAAACTTGTGCGGCGAGGTCGGTCGGAGCGGGGACGGACGCAGGGCTGCGGCTGCGGGAGGGGAGGCAGGCTGCGGCAGTGTGCGGCTTCGTGTCATGTCGCTGTCAGAAAACGCTCGATCTCAACACAATTCTAAATAAGATGAGGGATGGCAGGTGATGGTATTCAGACTACGAACTCTTTCCTGTCCTTCCTCAGTTTTGTTGTTTTTTTTTTTCTTTTTGTTAAGATTTTAAGTATGGTTGTAGACTTAGGCAAAATACATGTTAGAATGCAAACCAGTAATTGTTTCAGATGATCTCTGGTTTGAAGGAGCGCCTCAAGGTTTTGCAAGACCTCTTTACCAGCATCCTTCCTCTCTAAGGTGTCTAACTGGAATGAGGTTTCAGAGATGTTGAAGCTCTAATGTCTTTTAAGCTTTTTATGAGAAATGTTCACTTCTTGCAAGTTTCATGTAGTAGGTGCTCGTGTTACACCAGTTGTTATAGTATTAAAGATACTTTAGTACAATGTAATAGCAGCTGATATTTGTGATAATGTGTTTTCTATAGTTTCATTTAGACGCAGGTGTGCCCTTCTAGAATTAAGTGTCTCTTAGTTTCTTATGGTTTACACAAGCTATATTTAGCATTTTACTTGCTACACTGAGTGTTGCTGTTGGTTGAATATATCCTGTATAAAATTGTGTCCCTCCAAGGCATAGGAACCCCGCACCTGCAATTGTTCCACCAAATTCAGTTAGAGCTGTAAAAATCTTCCAGTGTAATAACTTTTCATTAACCCACAAACTGTGGAACGCTTTTATGGAATATTGGCGTGATGAGAAATTATTCTCTTTGGGATGCATGGTGGTTTTTCAGGTTAGATGTATTGTTTTAGAGACTTTTTCCTGGTTTGAGGAGATATGATGGAACTTAACTTGCTTCCAGATAGAAAAAATTGCCTTTGTTGTGCATCACCATTAAGTGACTTCCTTTACCGAAGGAAGCCTCATGAGGCTGTTACTGGTACATCTATCTCACCAGTATCTCTCTGTTACTTTCTTACTGTCTACAGTTTTTCGAAGTAGACATTTCTCAGGGCTTTGGCAGTAATAATACAAGCTTTCACACCTTGTTTAAATTAAAAACAAACAAACAAACCAATTTACGGTGGGCTGTGCCGGTTAATCCCAATATAGCATTTAGCAGTGGGCAAGTTCTGCAGGTTGTAAGTGCAGAGACTGAGCCCTTACATTGGCAGAACTGTTTTGTTCATGTAACAGCAATGCACACAGACTTGCTGTTTGTGAAATTAGCAGAAAAACTTAAATTATTTGAGTGGCGTAGCGTTAAGACCTTTGAAATTTGTCCTTCTGTTAGTGTAAATTGACACAGACTTTATGCGCCTGTCTCACTTTTAAAATGCCAGGTTTGGGAAATAGAGTTTTATGGGGAGGGTAGCAATATAGTTCATGTGAATCTGTCAGCTAGGGAGCATGGCACACAGACTATAGGTATCAGTGTAGTTTAAGCACTATCTTTTAACAGTAGATTTATTGTTATATTCAATATACAATGTGGACATGCACAATAGTAAGGAAAAGGGCTAACATGGGATTGGTTTCATCCTTTAAGAAGAAATAACCTTTTGGACATTCATAATATTTATATTAAAGTTTTCTCCCATGTGTCTACAACTGAGCATTAATAACATGTGCATAGTAGCTGTTAGCATATAACTAGTATTCAAGTAGTTAATGCAAGGAATGTGTGTAATCCAAACCTTCATGTGTCAAGGTAGTGTTAACTTGTGAATTTTTCACTGTTTTTAAAGTTAGTATTTAAGAACTAAAGTATTCATAGCATTTTATTTACATTGTCTTTTTTTCCCCCCATACCAGAAAAAGTTAACAGTACATTTTATTTTTTTTTTTCCAGCAGGATTTAAACTTCCCTTGTGCAGTAGGAACACTGATTTTGACCTTATTTCAGCTGGATGAAATTCAGTTCTGGAGCCAAAGTCCAACAATGCTAATGTTGAAGAAAACAAACTATTCGCTTGAAAATGTTAGAATGAATTTTCTATTACAAAGGGTATTCCACTGTATTAGGGGGGAAGTGTTGTTTTACAAATCATCAGTACATTTCTCATTGTCTAGAAGGAGTGCTTGGAACTGAGGTGATACACTCAGTTGTCTTTGCACAGACATGCTTGTATCATTTTAGCTTTGCAAAGAGAAACACAAGTCCCATAATACTCCATCATAATTGTATTTAAACTATATTGTTGAAGGAATTTTCTGTTCATAATATGTTTAAAAATGGTGCTCACACTCTTTTATTGTTCAGTTGCTCAGCTTATGCAGGTACGAATTTATACTATTTACCAACCCTTATACTTTTGTAAATAACAAATCTGTGCTGGATTTTTCTAGTATTTCAGTAAGTTCTTCTACTCATTCCATTCTCCACAGTTCAAGCTGGGTCTTTTTGTTTTCCCAACTGCAGGAACCCTCTAGATGAGACAGAAATCTCTAATATAGCTTGTGCCAGCTTTGTCCATCAGAAACTTTTCTATTTTAATTTCTTCCGCATATGAGGATGATGCATTTTCTATGAGGTTTTTGTCTTTCTTTGCATTGACCATGTCTGTGTTCTCTTATGCTGTAAGTGGCAGATTTTCCTCAAGTGATAATGGTAGCAAATAACAGTATACACTCTTTGAAAATAAAATGATCTGTTAGTTTCCAGAAAATGCTGCACAAATTTAATCTTCTATTGCTATGACAATTAGAATAATGAAAAGATATATTCTTAGGACTTTGGTTCAAGGTGTACGTCTTCTAGTGCTCGCAGACTGCCTCTTGTGTTAAAGGATCTGCCTGGCTGAACTATCAACAGTTTGTCTAAGAAAAAGGTGGAGGACTCTGGATTCTGGTCTTTGGGGGAAGAGTGTGTTTCAGTAATTGATAAAGTGTCAATGCCTGTGCTTCTTTGACCAGGATAAGAAATAGGTTTTTGGAGGCATTGCATGTTTATAGGACTGAAATCTTCATGCTCCCAAGCTGAGGCTGAAAGGTGAGGTATGGAGAGCCTGTGTATTCTGCTGTGTCAATGCACCTTTCTTAATCTGAGCTGATCATATCAGTTACATGCAGTGCAGTAAATAGACATCAGTAGGCAGCATTTCCTTATGAATTGTTACACTTACTGATCAATAACCTTTCTCACTGACAGTCTTTAAATATGTGTGTAGTTTAATATCAGAGTCTTGGTATGAATAATTTGTGCAATCATTGTTGCCTTTTCCCCTGGTGCTGATATTCCAAGACTCTGAGAAATCCATGAGAATAATTTATGATTGAAAAGAGTATTTTCTTCCATAAGTAACTCATCCCTCCACCAAAACTGGTAGTAGCCCAAGATTCTGCCATATGAGCAGTCATGATGCATGCTAGGGCCATGTCTGTAAAGTGCAGGTAAAATCTTCTGAATGAATTTAAGACCCAGAATATCTCTTGAGTGCATAACTTTCTGGAGCTGTGATTATTCAGGCTTTTGTTTCTGATTTCCTTGTGCAGATGAAACCTCTGACCTCAGCATATGTTCTTGTTGCTCGAAAATGCAACATGAACAATACAATTCTCATGAAAAGTATTTTCCCAAGACCTCTTTGGCTTCTGTCATTTTTCAGATGGGATTTTGAAATTTTTTTATTTTGATATATAACTTTCCTTGTCCATCAGTTGGAAAGCAATTGCTAGACGCAGCAGAACTATCTTGGCTCACCTCAAATAAGAAGCAAGTTGTCAGGTGGAATTTTTTAGTATTACCCATCTTTAGAAAACGGCTCAGAGACTTGAAATTTCTATTTCCCACTATCATCATACTTTGCAAAGAAAGAGCAAGACCTCATAGGGAGTTATTTTACAAAGAGGAGGATGTGTGGTAGAGTCAAATGTCAAAGACGTATTAGGATAATGAAGATAGTAGGGGGAGACTTGGGAGAAGAAAGTTAGTGCACCTTGAATATTTTGGCCTTTTTTGTGAATAGTAGCACTGCTGCGTTAACATAACAGGTCTGTTTCAAATATTTTAACTTCCATTGTAATAGCTTGCAAATGTTCAAGTGAAATTTTGTTTCTTGGATAGACATTCCCCATCATCCCCTTGGGGAAATTCTTTCACTTTAAAAAAGTCTAGAACTTTTTCCTTTTAGTTATGTAGACACACAGTATTTTCACTGTTTAAATGTTATTAGGAAACTCTTTAATTTTGATCTTGAATAGCCAATGATTTGGATTTGGCTTAAGAGTGAAGGGTGATTGTCTTTGACATATGGGATCTGTTTCAGCCTTTTCTATCTGCTCCTGGTCAGCAGAATACCTCTGCTTCACTTGCCTGGGTCCAATTCTGTACAACATTAGCTTTGCCTAGAGCTCTAAATTGATGATGCAGGTAAACTTATAATAAAACTATAATGCAAGTCGCCCATTAGTTTTGACATGTATACGTACATGGAAGAGTTCTTTCTTTTCTGCTGTGCCTTGCACTCAATTTTCAGTGGTTTTCTACCAGAAGTAAGTACCTTATGGTTTCTTTTTTTCTGATCAGAAAATGAGCAAATATCCTTATAACTTTTCTTTAGGATAGCTCTTTTTTAATTTGTTGACGATCTTTTTAAATCAATCACTTTTATCCACAAAACAGTCTCTCACTGGCCTTGCACATGCTAATGTGTCATTTCTAATCCTTTCAGAAATATTTCTGTGTGATACAGTTTCCTGTGGCATTCGCCATTAATTTCTCCTGCTGTGCCATGTTTCTAGCACACACAAAATAAAGCTGTTTGTTTACTCACACTGCCGTAAAAATCAAACAGTTCAAACGCTTCGGTTACTTGCCCATCTGCTACCAGAGGTAATTCGAAACTGCCTTTGCTTGGTTTCCCAACAGGGGCTGTTTATTAATCCAGCTTCTCTGTCCACTGTGTCTCCTGCAGCTCAGTTCCAGCAGAACTGCCTTCTCCAACCTGCCTTGCATCCTGCCACCGTGGCAGGTGTGGCAGAAGGAACAGCTTTGTTGCCATCTGGAATTATTTCTGTCTTTCCAAATCAATGAACTGCTGGGGTTTTTAATCTCTTTTCTGAAAATTTCTTGACTGTTCTGTGTATCCAAACTGCCCTTACCTTCTGACAGTCTTTAACTTTGTGTTTGGTGTGTGTTTTATGTTTGGTAATTTCCTATGGTTCTTACTATACTGCAACTTGAACTCTTGTCTTTCATGCGAAATGGATTTTCCTTTGAAGATGCTCAACTGTGACACGCTCTCAATTGTGTAAGTAGTTTAAAATGCAGATCCTAGGTAGACAAAGTTTTGCAGACTGTAACTTTAAACCCCCTAGAGTGCTGTGCAATTTCTTCTACTGTTCTGTATAGAAATAATAATTAAAATGCACACTACTTTTTAGAAATTAATTGTATATAATTTATATAGCATTCAAATATAATGTATACAATTTATTGATATAGCATTCAAATATAATGTATATAATTTAAATAGCATTCAGATTTAGTAGACAGATTTCTGTTTAACTGTTCTGCTGTTCAAAGAGCAGCCAGTTCCAGGGAGAATAACTTCCATTCCCATCTTATCCTTTCTTCAAAGTAGCTTGAAATTATAGGTGCTTAATTTGTGAAGAGATCTCCTTGTGCAGTCCCTACAGTATAGCCCTTGGGACACTGCAAACAATATAATTGGGAAGAAATGTGGTTCAAAATCTGAAGGTTTGGATTTTAATCTAAATTTTTGCCAAGTTGAATGGTTTTTCATTTGACCTACTGTAGCAAACCTTAGTTTAATCTTTCCCATTACTTTGAACAGCTATATAGTGTCAGCTAATAATGATACATAGAGGCCGAAATATGTAATTTCATTTTAGAAAGTCCAGGTTTCTATTTTTCTGTCTGTTTTAACACCATCTCAGTTTTCACCATAATCTAATTTAAAACAAATTGCTAAAACAGTTTTCAGATGCTTTGCAATCTTTTGAAATGGTGTCTCTCTTAATATTAAAAAAAGTTAATCTTTGGCTCATCCAATCTCTTACCTGGTTAGCTCACATACCTCATGCTTAGATATTTAGTGTTTCAACTATGAAAATAAAATGTTGCAGAATACTTTAAAAAGATAGAGGATGTAAAGAAGAAACAGATTTCCTTTGTTTTGGTTCCAGGCTTTGCTCCCTTCTGTGTATGTCACTTAGGATGTTTCAGATGATTGGAGATACATGACGTGTGCTGCTGCCATCAAGGCAAACACCTATCTATGAAGTCTACTGCATTATGAATTTTGCTTGTAATTTAAAAAAGCCAGGATAAAGGACACTGGACTAATCTAACCTTTAATGAATTCTGTAGCCATTTTTTTAACAGAAGAAACTCCAATGACATGAATAGTATACTTCATGCTTTACATTGTTGTCATGCTGTTGTCCATAGTAGTTTTGTGTTTGAATAGAATTTTTTTTAATCCTATTAAACACTTGGCTTTTCTTTATACATTGGCAGCCATGCAGCTTGGTTTTATAATTATGAAAGGTTTCTAAACTGGGATTTAAGTGAGAGCAAGAAAAATGTAGAAAAGGTGAGTTACATGAAGTGCTGTGCAATCAAATTGATGCTTTAGAGCCTCAAAGGTTTTTAGTTTGTTAGCTGTGCTAAATCGTGCTCTAATCTCAAGGAGACCACTGATACTGAGGCTGGCCTTGCTCTTAGGAGGAGAGCTGGGTTAGGAAGTCTGCTGAGTGGGTTATGGAAAATTTCACTGACCCCCAGGCTGCGCTTTGGAAGTAAAGGTGTTTTGTTTCATTCTGCAAAGCTCACTAAAGCTTTTGGTGGAGTGCTGCTTTCCATCCATTGTGCATGCTACCCAAAAGCTGAATTGTCAATGGGGAAGTTTGAGCAGGTGCTCATTCTAGGTCCTAGCACAGGAATCCCAAGAGATTTGCTATTTTAGGATTAGTCTTCTTTCTTTCTGTTGAAACTCTCAGATTTTGCGAGACTGTTCTAATTGTGTAGATCATGTTCGCTGTATCAGAAGCCATGCAAGCTGGGGTAGTGGTGTCTCTTGTATTTCATGTGTGAGGATGATTTTCATGTATTCCCATCATGTGATCAAAAAATGGGAGACCCTTGGGTGTGTTCCCTGAGACCTGAAGTGCCTGCATCTCCAAAGGGGTTCATCTGTGGTGTGGTGGGCAGATCAGGAGATCACTTTGAAGCTGCTGCAGGAGGCAGTTGCCAGTTACTTTTTCCATTGCTGGAGAGCAATGAAGATTGTGTTGGCGCTCAGCATGGCGCAATGGTAGGAGTAATTCATTCACTGGGGTGAACAGGCTGGATGAAGCTGGTTTTGGACAGAAATTCCCAGTTAACCTAAGCCACAAAAAAGGGGGAGCATATTAATTGGAAGAGGCAAAGATGTAGCTTGGACATTGAGTAGCAGGTGATATCTTTGTCTGTATTCATCTGCATCCTCATTGCACTAAAAAAAATCACTTCTAAGGGGTTGCATCAGTGTATTTTTTGGTATAGATTGGTATATATTTGGCATATATTTTGGTATGTTTAGATTCAGGACATTTGTGACTTTGGATTCACAGACCCTGTGAATCCAAACTTGGAATTGTCTTTTTTGGGCTGTGTTTGTGTGTTAGTTTGTTTGATTTGTTTTGTTTTTAATGCTTTAACTTTTCCTCCACCTTTTACAGTTATCTCACCATTTCCATAGTTGAAGTGAAACTTTGCCAGTGGTGTGGAAATACTCAGTTTTGATGAACTGTAATCTGCCAAGCATTGCTCAGTTGGAGTTCTGCCTTCCTCTGCTCCTGGTGCAAAATTGACAGCTGTTCTTCTTTCAAATAGGAGAGATCATCTCAAAACAGGTGCTGTCCAGAATGGAAGTGGGGAACACAGGTGTAGACATGCTCAAGGCTTATCTAGGAGTGCAGGCTCTTGCTGTGAGCGGGAGCTGGACTCCTGCCGTTAGCCAAGTGTTATTTAGTGCATGTGCTCAGTGAGTGTTTTGAGAAACACTTTATAAGTTGACAATACATAAGGACAAAACAAGCCAGCTTCAGTAATTTTTGGATGTATAATAGGGGAAACAAGCCAAGGGACACTGTGAAGGACGTGAACTGCACATGTACAAATGAATGCTGTTGCTTCTGGTGTGCATGAGGCAGGATTTCCTTTAGAAATCACAGTGTGGAATATGGAGAAAACTGGGATTTCTAAGACCAGTTTTAATGAACTGGCCAGCAATGCTTCAGACTCTCCTTGCTGAAAATAGTGTACAAACCAATAAAACTAACATTGACTTCTTTGAGAACTTAAGATGATGATGTTTTTCTGGTGCTGCAGAGAAATGGTTGGCTTTTCTGCCATTATGTGTCTGGCCCTGTCACATCCTCCTGCTCTACAGGGATCAGAACAAGCCACTGTAAGGTTGGGTGATCTGGTCCATGTTGGGATTTCAGTTCCTAGCTGCTTATTAATATGCTTTGTACACCACAGAATTCTTACTGTTTCCTTTGAGGCCACATCCTTCACGAAACCAAGAGTAATCTCTGCTATTGGAAACTGACTTCAGTTTCGCAGGAGAGCCCTGTTTATATCTGGATTGGAAGAGGGTTAAAGTGGGTGAAGGTGGAGGTCTAGGACCAGGGAGAAGTGCTGTGTTGAAGGGAGATCAAAGGTGCAGTAAGTTCAGTGCCTTGGCTCTGGTATCATCTCTGATCTATATCACAGAAGACGCTTAAGGACCAGGTGAGAAAAAAAAGATATTCCCCTCTCTACATATCCCTTTACTCTTCTGGCCTATGTACTTTTGAGAACTGGATTTTACCTTTTTTCAGCATGGCTCTCCCAGATATGCTAAGAGAGATAAGGTTTCTTAATCTTCAAGCCACCTATCTTAGGCTGTGAATTACCTTGAATTTTCCCATGGAGAAAGAAGATGATGGGGTTTCGTTGTAATTTTTAGGGTTTATTAATTGATTTTCTTTTTCAAAAGGTATTCATAAGTGCTGACAAACAAATTAAATTCCTTGAAAGCAGCTTCTCCAAGTCGAGAGATAATGCCTTTTCATTTTGGAATTGCTATTGTCTACAAGAGCATGCTATTCTTGCAATGCAGAAGCCAAGAAGCAAAATGCAATCCCTTTTACATCTCACTTTCCATCAGGTGTTACTTCTGCTCTTTCTTAAGAGTGGGATACAGGCCAGAAATACTTAGATAATATGTAAAACCAATAGAGATATGGAAAAGTATTCTAATTGGAAATGACACTTGAAAGTAAGTGGGGATAGGATAATATGCCTGTTTTTCTGCCTGCTAGATTAAAACAGTGCTTAAAAGTTACTATGTAAGACAAAAGAATGTGTTTTAAAACTTTGCACCAACTTACAGACAAACCAGGAAGGATCCAGGATAAAAGAAGGGAACTACTGTGTTTAAAGTGAACTTTTTTTTCATAAGTTCTACTCAATTCATGGTTCGGGTGCTTGTTTTTCCTTCAGATTAATTTTCAGCAGTTTATTGGATAACAGGATTCACTCACAAGAGGAGAAATTTTAACATGAATCTAACTGAGTGTGGTTTTCACTGCCTTATACTATGTGTAAATGCAGATCTGTATGAAATGTCGCTAAATTTGAGCAGTAACTGTATTTTTACTTTGTGCACTATGTAGGGTGGAACTGAGTCTGCCTCAGTTAGCTCTTGATGAATAAATTGCTCTGAACAGCTGAAGAAAGCAATGCTGACTAGATGATGAACTTAAATATGGCCCTCTAAAATACCCACTGTAATGCATGTGTCAGAAAGAAAAGTACTAGTTTCTGTTGCTTATAGTCTTTAAGTGAACATTATTAAATAGCTACATTAAAGAAAAAATAATCTATCTTCAAAGTGAAAAAAATCACAAGATTTACAGTTCAGCTTTATCCAAGAATTCCATTGTCTTTGCTTATGACCTAAATATAAATCAGGGAACAACAAGAGATAAGCAAGTTTGGGGATTTTACCTATTGCATGACAAAATCAGCTGACACATACACTGTGATGACTAATGGTGCTAGATCAAACCCTTATGTACAGAAGAGGAGGAAATAGCATATAGTATAATTGATTATTTTGAAGCTGAAATACCACTAAGTAATATTTTGCGTTTTATCTGTATTGCAATGGTGTTTGAGGTAGCAGGCCTTTCACAGACTTGCTCCTTTTTACTGTAGAAAATATGGTGTATTAACATTTATTTGTAATAATATGCTTTAATATTTAGACCAAAGTATTTCAAAGACAAGCTAGCTTATTTTCAAAGTCTCAACATATCTTTTAAGATGCTGATGTAATTGAAGTCTGGAGAACTCTTGGAACAAGAGTAAGTAAAGGTTGAAATTTTTGGGTTTTGTCTCCCAAAGATGTAGCGATTTTTTTTCCTGGAATTACTATGGAATTGAGATAGGCATTGAAACAGAAAATGCTCTTCAAGAAAGGGCTTTAAAATTTGGGTTACCTGAGGCTGCATATGGTTCTTTCATAACAGCAGTATTCCTCTGTTTTCTGAAGCCCTGGAACACCAAGGCTCATCATACCTCTTTTGAACAGCTTCTTCCAAAAGACCAGTCCTCTTCCTTTGGTCTCTGATCTAGGCTGGATTTCCATGTTGCATTGCTGTGTGATGGCTTTAAATTGTGGTGGGGAGAATAGAAGAGTAGCTGTCAAAAACACTGTGTGGATTTCTGTATTGCGTTGAAGATAAGGATTTATGGAGTTTCTGATACCTGGACTGGGCATTGAGAAGAGTACTAGAGCTGGAGATCCTTGAGACATCACAGTGCAAATGATCAGACATGGTGACTTTGACATTAGTCCTGCCAAGTAGATACAGCTCAATACCAGCATGTGAAAACACCGGTGACTCGTGGTGGGGCTAGTCTGGGACAGGGCTTCTGACTTCTGCCTTTTGCTGATGCTTGAGCCAAAGACATAGGCTTAAAGCTTGTCAGAAAAAAATGGTCAGAACATGGAAAGTGTGTGCATGTTTTATCCATCTCCATAGCCTTCATATTAAACACAAATTATAAAGGATTCATTTTCTCTATCATGACAGGATGTTTTCCATGTTTTGTTGACAGAAAAACTAAATTACTTGATTAAAATAAGGGATGCTGAGGCAGGAATAGAAAATGAACTTGTGTTTTATAGATCTTAATTTAGTGACTTGACCTTTAAGCCATGCATTTTCCCAAGCATAGAGAAGAAAAGCTTCTTTTGACAGCAGATGCATCAGGTTTTTTGTCTTGTACCTGAGATTTGTGTGCTTTGCACTGTCATACCAGCGAGGAAAGGAAACATTTTTCACAGAAAAGCAACATGTGCATCGAATGTGATGGCATGCAAAGCACTGCATTGCATCACCCACCTCTGAAGTGGTCTCTGAAAAGAAGGACCAGTCAGAGGTGAAACCAGGCTGTAAGTGGTTTGGCAGATCTCCATGGGTTGGAGGGTGAGCTGCAGGTTTCTGGCCTCACTTGAGAATCAAATAAAGGGTTACAGCAGCTCCAGCTAAATTGGGGGTTTGCAAGCTCTGCAGAGCAAGGGCGGCCAGTTAGCAGCACATTCGGAGTTACATTAGAGGTTGCATGTGCTGTCTTGGAGTTCTATGCAAGCACTGCCTCAGCCCTGCGCTGGATGTTCCCTAGTGGCATCTGGCAGCACTTCTTCCCCTTTCAGTCTGGGAACCACAGACAGGTGGTTTTATCTGCATCGTGTGGAATTGTTTCCTGATGTGAAGGTTGTTAAACAAGTTTCATATTGCTGCAATCTTTAGTGTATTCTAGCAGGGAGAGAGGCAAGGTGTGAGCACTTGGAAGCCTCATAAGCATTGCCTGAAAGCATGAAGACACCAGTATTTTCATCCATGCTCCAAAATGATGCAACAGAGAGAATAAAGTGAAAAAAAAGAAATAAATATTCTGAGGGCTGGAGGGGTGCAGATGAGCCATTTAGGTTACTACCCTAAATCTTTGCCTGGAGATTAGGGGGTGAGCACTGCCAGATTTAGCTCCATCTCTTTGCAAAGCATTGCTTCAGAAAGCAGCTAGAGCATAGCCCAGGAGTCTTTTGTTGGCTGATTTTGCTTTGAAGACTTCAGCAAAAGTTAAGGAAAATGTGTGCTCAGAAAGAGGGACACAGGTATTAATTACATGGCTGTTGGGGAAAATAAATGAAATTTACAGTAACAAGGCCCACATTTTACTGCTAAATAACAGGATATACCCAGGCATTTCACCAGCTGCTAAGTTTTTTGTGGGCTCTGAAAAGACTATTTTACTTCTGCTGTTCTTATGTGTGTTCTGAAAATATGCATTGCTCCAATAACCCTCTAATAAATTTTGTACTCAGGACCCCTGTTTGGAGAAAACTATCTATATACCATTGCAGCCCAGGCCTTACTTTAAAAAAAATGTGAGTGTGAGAGAATTTGCTATGAAGTTTGAGTAAAGTGACTGATAAACCATGCAGGTAGAAGATTTCTGCTAGCTCACAACAGAACAGGGCTGTGTTCTGATAATTTGGTGTTGAGATCAAGCAATGTTGCAGTATTGAAATACTTTATGAGTGCCAAGCTTGGATGTTTAAAGTGAAAATTGTGGACAAATTTTTTTATAGCTTTTAATTTTTTATAGCTTTAATTTCAATCAGAATATCAAATTACTGAAGCCCTAAAAGGATGTTTGCCAGTAGGCCTTTGCCTACTGT
Organism: Camarhynchus parvulus; assembly: GCF_901933205.1. Lineage (NCBI taxonomy): Eukaryota > Metazoa > Chordata > Aves > Passeriformes > Thraupidae > Camarhynchus > Camarhynchus parvulus. Next base: position 56,743,072 of record NC_044601.1, read on the forward strand.
TAGACACTTCCTGCTGCTCTTCTTGGCAATGTATTAATGATTTCAGAAAAATAAGCTTCAAGGAATTTCTTTGTGGATGAAGAGCGAGGCTGATTAATGACTTTGTCAAAGCAACAGGTTAAAATTTCTTTACAGTTGTCCTGTTGTGTGTTATACTTCCTAAAAAGTCCAAAATAAATCTTGGTAGCAGTGTTTGCAGTCAATCTGGATGGCTTGCTGGTGAAGGCAGCACTGAACTGCTAAAAGAAGCACATGAAAAAAGCAGCCTGTATTGCATCACAGGGAAATGGACTTGAGTTGAATAAAAATAAACTGAAAATCAGAGTTTCTTTTTTTAAGGGGGATTTTAAACATGTTAAATTCAGGAAGAGACTTGGAGGGTGGCAGAAGCTGGTATTATGACAGGTGAGGTAGCTGGGAAGAAATCACCACTGCTGTTGTTATCCTCTGTCGGGGTTTGAAAAGACGGGTGTCTGCTAAGGAAGGCAGGAGCCTCTCTTCAAATGGAAAATGTAAACCCCCTCCCTCTGAACTATTACAGTTTTGAAATTAAGGCGCTCTTAGGCAAAGATACGGGAGTAGGAATAACAGTTCTTTATTAGGAAAAATAAAAATGCAGCAATACAAAACAACACTGACAGAGTCAGAATACAACCTGACACCCTGCGGGTCAGGGTGTGGTAGCAGTCCCATTAAATGGTGGCTGCAGCCCTCCTGCAGTGCCAGGTGTGGTTCTGTTGAAGCAGTGATCCTGGAGAAGGGTGTCATTTTCCTCTGAAGGTCCAGAGGTGGTGTAGATGGGCCTGGTCTTCCTCTGGGAATCCACTGGAAAAGAAAGCTGCTCCTCTGGGAATCCAGGAGAAAAAGACTGCCTGTGGTGTTCCAAGGCTCAGATTATATCCAGGTGGGAATGCTTGGCTCCTCCCCCTGGGCAGAGCATCTCCCAGTGGGATGATGTAGTTTTATCAGTCATGCAGTGAGACTCAATGGCCCAAGAACAGAAGATATATCTCTGGAGGGAGGATGGGTTGTGGAAGAGATAAAGAAAACTGCCCCACCTGGTTTTAACAGGTGGCCTAACTAACAGAAGACAATTGCCCCGCCTCCAACAGATGGCAATAGAATACACACCCCTAGGTATATCTTGCATTTGCAACCTAAGACAGCCATGTGCTCAGAACTGTGATGGTTAATGAAGAGGAGGTGGGTCTGGTGTGGTTGCAAATGAGATGCAGCATTCACAGAATAAGCTGAGTTGGGAGGGACTGGCAAGGCCCTGCACAGGACCATCCCTAAGGATCACACGTTACGCTGCATGTGGATAATGTCAGATGGATCCCAGGAGCGCTGGCTGTCATCTCTTGCAGCTGATACACCTGTCTGCTGCAGGCTGGCAGCATGCTGGTGAAGTTTACTCATGAGGGAACTCTCCACAAAACACTTCCGGAAACTTCTTAAGAGATGAAAAATGTTCATCCATGCTTTGTTAATTTCTCTTGAATTGAGATTACTTTCTAGCAGAAAGCATTTAGAAGTAGTTTACAGAGTAGCAATTAAGATGCATTCATATTTCTTCATCAGGGACAACTTTGGAAGGATATTGTAAATTTAGAGACTTTGCTGCTAATCCAGACTATGGGTGACTTGCCACAACTGTTGCTGTATAAAACTTGATGCTGCGAATGCCTTGGTAAATGTATTTCCCATACCATATGAGAAGCCTGAGCAGGCATTGGAAGACTGAATTTTTGTACATGATTTGTTCCCTGAGCTCTTCTTTGTAGGGGGCATCTTAAGCTCTTCCAAAATGCAGTACTCTTTTATAGTGAAGTTTTGTGATGAGTATCTCTGTCTGGTAAAGAGCCAACATCTGTGACCTTGGAGCCTGTGTCTGGGTTGTTGTTGTGTGTGTGGCAGAATCTGAACCAATTGAATTACAGCCTGACAATTATGCAGAAATCACTACTTAACAAGCAGCAAATTTTGGATTCTTTTTCTCTTACCAGTGAGGTGTCTTACATGAACCAGCCTGCTGATAGGACTGTTTATACTATAACTGGAGGATGACAACCCCCAGTTGGGCCTTAATTAGTCATTGCTGTAACTCAGTGAAAAGTAAATTTATATTTTAGTTATTTGCTGAAGTCAAAGCACATTCTATCCTAGAAGAAAATGTAAAGTAGGGAAGATGCAAGGAAATATATTAACAATTAAAAGTAATGGTACTTTTCAATATGCAGATGTACTTTGAGGTTAGCTGTCCCTGACCCATGGGACACACCTGACCACATACTGTATCAGGCAGTTCCCTAGCTATGTCTGTAGCTCACTTCCCATCAGATCTCAGCTAGGCTGGCTCAACTATTGTTTTTGGGTACTAACTACACTGTTGTTATTCTCTGGCAGCATCCTTAACCCCTGCAAGATCCAGACAGAAAATTTGATCTCTCCATGAATTGTTCCGGGGTGCTAGTCATGTCTTGTGTTGTAGAAATACTTCCATAAGATGAAGATAAATGAAAGGTCTGGTGATGTGGAAAAAATGGCTAGTGTCTCCCTCTCTGAAGCTTTTCTTGTAATATGCACTGAAAAAGAATTCGTGTTACTTTAAATTTGCACAGTTTCTGAGTATGTGTGTTAAAATGTTGGGACACATGTTGGGGAGTCCACTTGATACCAAATTATCATCTTCTTTTTTAGGCAGTGATGCTGACTTTCTGAGCTGTCCCTGTATCTGCAAATGAAAGAAAGAACCAAGCCAAAACCCCACAATCACCACAGTATTTGTTACTCTTACTTGAACAGCCCTTTCACCCTCAATGCAATCCTCTTTTTACCCTCATAAAGGCCTTATGGCTTTCAAAGTGTGTTTGAGGTCCAGGTATGTGACAGTGTAATTCTGTATAAATGTATGTTTTCTTCCTATGCTGTGCTCCATAATCATAGTTCTCTGGTTGCCTAGAAAGAGGGTATTGCTGTTTAGTATGTCAAACCTGAATTTGAAAGCCTCAGGAAGAGCAAATGATGAGGAATTGCTTATCCCAGCTAAAGGGAAGAGGAGGAAGCTGGGGATACCAGGAAAAGATGTTGACATCTTTGCTCTGCCTGTGCATTTCAGTCTGTATCCTTGGGTGCCAGTTGAAGATGATGTCCCATAAGTTGTTCCATGAGCTGTCCTTTTAAGGCTTTTAATGACACATTTTATTCCGATACTAGAAATTATGAAATCCTGAAGAGACCATTTGCTATATCAAGACCATGAAGAAAGTTGATGTTAGAGACCCTGTGAGAGTCATATTTTTGATGGAGCTGTCTCTTCCTTCAGGGTATGAAAATGTTTCTGAGTCTGATTAAAGAATATGAGCAATGATTTTTCAGAATGGCTTTCTGGTAGGATTATAACTATCACAGCATACTCTGGGGGTAGTCAAGAAGTGAAATATAAATGTCAGTTTTCTCCATATATATTCAGCTTGAAATTAAACTGAATGTTTTTACCAATGAGACTGCTAGAACAACTGATAGATTGAGAAGAGAAATCTGTTAAAAGTGAGATCAAAGTTCTTTCCAGAAAAAGCACTCCATCTTAGCATGAGGTTTCAGAGTTGCTGTAAGGTCTATTGAATTGAATTATTCCATGGCTTGAGCTGATTTCTTCCATGCAAGGCAACAGTCCAGCATCAATAACCATTACCTATTGTGGCCTTAGAGGTAAAGCAACCTTGATCTGAAATGCCCTTACTGTTGTTGTCCATTTTCCAGTAAATGCTGTATTGTGAGGAAAAGAACTTGGAAAGTAACAAATGTGTTTCTTCATCCACAGTTGATGAAAAACCACAAAAAAGGAATACTCCATTTGGGACGGATTGTAGGCATTCGCTCATTCAAAAATGAAAAATTTCTTGTTGAAAGCTTCCCTTTCTGTGATGTCTGAAATACAGATTATTTTTTAAATTTTGTTTTTTACTGCTTATGTTTCATATTTCAGTTTTTTGAGTAGGGACTTAGATCAGAAACAGGAGTTGTGGGATGGAAACTCCTGGCAAAGAGCCAAGGTGAGCTGGAAATTCTCAATACTCAAGAATTAAAGTGTATTTCAGCCTCCAGTGTTTTAAGGCTACTTCTCTTGTGGAGCTAGCTGTTGCAATCTATGTTTGTTGAACAGCCTATTCTAATATGATTTTGGTGTGAATCTATTGATTTTGTCTGTTAATCCCCTTGGGTTTTTCTGTTCTGTAAGCCAACCATGTAAAATTACTTTCCTCTAAAATACTACCTTTCAGGCACTCTTGAACAATAGAATGTGTAAGTGTAGATTGATAGTTGAACACACATAAAAAATTAATGTTATTTCTTAGTGACTTAAATAATACAGGAAATATTTTATGAAATGGACATGTCATGTTAATTTAGGTCTTACAAAACTAACAAAAGTAAACATTTTTCTGTTACCTATATGTCCTGGAAAGTATTGTAGTCTCACCACTTTGCAGAGATTTCTGTTGGAAACCAAACCATTTTCACTACTTTTTATTAAATAAATAAAATTTTAAAAAATTCTTCAGGAGATAGAGGCTACTTCTGGCAAGGTTATGAAAGGATATTTCACCGCAATGCCAATTTTGCTCTCTGCTTCAGGAAGACTATCACCTAGATGACTAAATAATTGCTTCACCTGTACGTGCCCTGAAGCACTGAATCATTTTTTGGCCTTTAGGAGCAGAAATTGGGATTTTAGGAGCCAGAAGCAGGCAGTGATACCTGAAAATATTCAATTAGACATTATATAGAGAGTATGTAGGCTGGGACAATATTGCTCTCCAGACTGAACAAGGAACAGTAGTTGTGGAACAGTTAATCAAGGACAGTTAACCACGGCTTCAACAATTTCTTATAACTATTTTTTTCTTATTTTATTTCTTCCCTTCATAGTTATTAGACTTAATTATTTGCTTTGCATAGCAGATAGTGTAATCACATTGACTTGTAGAATTTTTGTTTTCTGTACTCTTACTCTCTTTTCACCTTAGTTGTGACATTTTTTTCCTCTTCAATATTTTAAAAATCAAACTTTTATTTTATAGCATTGGAATTAGGTGCTTTATCTTCTAATCCTTTTTTGGAAGAAAAAAGTAATGTTTGTTAAGGATTTTTCTTTGGATTTTTACATTCCCTGCAGGAGAGTAAGATGTCAAATATGGACTGTTTAGAATGAATTTATAAGCATAGACTGCAGTGGGGTAGATGGAGTTAGACAGAACAAGGTATAGCAATAAGGAAACACATTGTTTTCAGCAATACTTTCTATTCAGTTTTTCTGTCTAAAGTATGATCCTTTCATCATCAGAATTGCTTAGGTCGAGCTTTGTTCTCAAAATGTTTTATAGAAGCTTAATTCTAAATGCTTACCCATGTGCTCAAAACAGGAAAAGTCAGAATGTGGATAGGGTGCAGTGTGACTGTGACCTTGGTTCAGTAGCTTACAAACATTTAGGAGGTACTAAATTAAAATTACAAAAAGGTCCTTCTTGAATGCACTGACCGAGTGAACTCCCCTGAACACTTGCCTAACATTTCTTACACAAAGCAATTGTGTGGAACAACAATTAATGTGAGTTTACTTACCACTGCTCGTAGGAGAATAAATTGATGAATCTGACTGATAAATAGGCTGCAAAGTTCAGACAGTACTATTAGTCCCAGCCAAATTCACTGTTCCAAAGCAAATTGTAGACTAAGATACATAATATGAACAGTGACTCCTATGCCTGGAGTGTGAACAGCTGAGCTTTAACATAATGAGTAAAAACATACAAGCCATATAAAGACAGGGAACCTTTTTAGTAGGTGATTGGCAGAAGAGTAAAGTTAATGAAAACATTTTTAATTCCTTGTTTATGACTAGCACTGGCGTCAGAAGGAACAAATACCTGTATATATTTTCAAGCTTCCACATGTTTAATATCAAGTGAAGATTAACAAAATGCAAATATTTTTCTGTGATACTTGATGCATTTAACAAGTGATTTTGGCTGACTTGCTCAGGTAACATGGATATATGATTTCACTTTCATGGAACTGGTAAAAGTTCAAATTTGAATTTCTAAATGCATCTGGAATTCATGAAACCTTTGCTCTCAAGAAGTCAGTTAGGTCACTGCTGAGGTCCATGTACATGTTGCCCTAAGCTGACCCACTTGAACCTTAAGCAAATACATGTGGGCTCCCCTGTGGACAGAATTTTGTATGTTTTCGAGACATTTTTAAAGTGGCACTATTCTGTGACCGTGTTCAGGGTGTTTCCCTCTTCCTAATGCAGGGCAGACTACAGTCTGTCTCAGTCTCTATGTCTTGCTAATTTCACCATGCATTTTCTAATTCCTGGAAAGGACAGTGAATAGGATTAGAATGTATCAAATTATTGCAAGGATCCATCCCAGCCTTTTGAAGGTGTCTGTACATGTTGCATGCAGGTGTACTCTTTAGGCTCACATTCAGAGGAGTCTTGCAAACTTTTAAATTCATATACATATATATATAAATACATATGTATGTAGGAAGACTTTTTTAAAAAAATTGTGTATGTATGTATATATCTATATAGATATGTGTGTATGTGTATCTATCTGTCTATCTATATGTGTATGTAATTCATTCATTCATGGCTTTTTCCAGCAGTTGAGTTAGGCTTTCACCTATAGTGATCTGCGCAATTAATTATCCTCTGCATATAGCTCTTTAGGGTACAGAGGTTAAAAGACTGTATGGCTTTTCTTCTCAGAGTTAATCACTACTTAATTGATACATTGAAGCTGGCAATATTTGGTGTCTACCCTTGTGTCAGACACCAGCTGTGCCACTGATTTGAGAGGTGGTTGTTAAAAGTGCTGGAAAGATTAACCTTCTCTTCCTCAAGTATTGTAACCAGCTGAACACAGAGCTTTGTAGCTAACTTATGTCCTTGAATCTGAGTGAAAGGACTAGTATCAGTCATGCCTGGGCTTCAAGACAACTCGCTCACTTTTGCTACAGAGATGCTTCAATCCCTGGGGTTTCTTTTTTGATTGTAGAAGTCAGCTCTTTAAAAGACATTGTTAAAAATGGACTCACAGGACCAACCTGCCCCTCTGCCCCCTGTGCAAATCTGAGTGTTCTCACTTGGTGTGTTCTACTTGAGGGCCTGAAGATCAAAGATCTGCACTGGACTTGGGCACAGGCCTTGTGTGCTGAAAGGAGTAGTTATGTGCTATTTTAAGTCTTGTTGAATTTGTGCAGCTGCTTAGAACTGTAGAGCCACAGAATAGTTTCATGTGGAAGAGACCTTGGAAGTTGATCTCGTCCAAACCCCCTGAAATAAGCAGGGGCATCTTCATAAGCAAACACTTGCCGGAGATGAGCATGGTCTTACTTTGAGTCAGGTCCTTGTTAAACCATCCTTCTATGTAGGAGAGCTGAGGAGGGTTCCTCTTCCTGTGTGGGATATAGGAATCCAAACCAACATTAACATGAACAGGGATTTGAAATTTCTCTTCATTTTTGACTGCCACCAGTAGTTTTCTTTCTCTTCCTCTGCACTTTTTTGTCTGTCCATTTCTTCTCCTTGTAGACTGTAAGATATCCAGAGCAGATACTGCCTGTGGCTTAGCAAACTTAAGTTCTACACAGGGGTAATTTTAGTAAATTTTTAAATTATTTATAAAAACCCCTACAAAAACCAAAACAAATCAAAACCACAAAAACTACACAACACAAACAAACAAACAAACAGAAAAACTCCAAAACCAAACAAGATAACGAGCCACACTTTGTGTTGGACTGGCTGCTGGGCTTTTTTGGATTGTGTAGGAGAGAGCAGAGATCTCAGGAACTGAAAAACTATTCCTGGGCCAAATCCTGGTCGTTTCAAAATCTGTGTTTTGAAGACAAGAGAAAACTTTTCCTCCCCAAGAAAGCAGATTTCCCCTTCAATTTGTAAAGAGTATGGTTTCACATGATGTACAGTGGTCATTTGGTTAGTAGGTACAATAATTTGAGTGTGTTTTAATCATTGCATTGACTCTAATGTGTATGTGTGTATGGGTGTTTGCATATGTGCACATATAGTTTTCTGTGTTTTTTTCCTTCAGGTGACAACTCCCTGTTGAAAGTTTATAAGGGATGAAATTAAACTCTATTTTACAAGCTGCACTAAGAATATGGGACAAATCAAGTGATAGATGAACAAGTTATAAAAGGAGGACCTGTTTAGAAAATTTTATGTCTTTGTAGGAAATCCTGACAATCTCAACAGTCCTTTTCCAGAGTGAACATTGCCGCTGTTTTCTGCAGTTCTCTGTTCCTCTGTTTTCTGTGTTTGTGGCGGTTGCACGCATGGGTGCCCTGCCCCAGGCAGTGCAGAAGCAGTTGAGCAGCAAGAACCCATGTAGAACCTCTCAGAGAACATGGGTAAGTTGTGTCTGCTCAGATACATTATAGTGATTCCTGTACTGTTTGCCAGAGAAAAACAGCTTATTTGTTGAGGCAAATTATTTACTAGGTATTTAATATTTTGACCTCTTTACCACTTGTAAATGCCAGAGAAGTTAATTTAAATCTCCAGATCGCACAGTGTCTGCACAACTCTCATTTAACAGGTACATTGTAGCTGTTTCCTTTCTCTCAGTTTATTTCCCCCCACCCCCTGCCCAATACCTGTACATGACCTGTCTGATTTGACTGGAGAAATCTGGTAGGGGGAAAAAAACTAGATATGGGAATTGTGTTTTGCTGTGGGTGAGCTTTAATTTCCCAGAAGTCCTTTGTGTGAGAGGTACAACCCACTTTCCTGCTGCAGGTGGGTACCAGGCACTTTCAGCATCCCCATACTTTGAATTTACATTTTTGCGAGATTGCATTTAGCTCAGTAACCCTGTCAGAGACATGTTCCCTGTGAGTGACTTGTAGCTGATGCTTTGTCTCTTGTGATAAAACTGTAGGATTTAGGGCTACAGATCAAATGCCATTTCTCTGCCTCCAAGCCTCCTTAGTAGCTAAAACATCCCTGGGAAAGTACTGTCTCTGTGTGGTCAGCAGAGCAGGGTGAGCTCCTTCAGGACTTCTGACCAACATCAGAGGGAACCATATATGGAAAGCGCAGATTTTATCTGTAGACTAACATGTGTCATCTGAAGCAGCATGACTTTTAGCAATGAAATTGACCATATTTCTGTGCCATTCTAATTTCTGCAGTTAAGTGCTTGTCATCCTCTCCAGCTTTGCTGTGATTGTTTTGTAAGGACATGTGCTAAGAACATTCTCTGCTGAATGGAACCTAATAGGGCATTGAAATATTGATGAGTAAAAGGTTAATTTTTAATTCCCCATCAGTCTGAACGGCTGGAAATTCAGTGTGCTTCTGTCCAAGAGACTTGCTGACATTATATGGTTTAATGCATCTGCAAGTTAAATGAGCATGGAGCTACAGGATTTTATTTTGCCAAAGACCAAGGTGCTTTTTGCAATAGAGGAAAATCATAGAATCATTTCAGTTAGACAAGACCTCTATAATTGTCAAGTCAACCATTAACCTAAAACTACCAGATTCACCATAAAGCCATGTCCCTTAATGCCACATCTGCCCATCTTTTAAATACGTCCAGTGATGGTGACTCTGCTGCTTCCCTGGGTAGCTGGTTCCAATGCTTGCAATCCCTTCAGTGAAGAAATTCTTCCCAGTACCCAATCTAAACCTTCCCTGGCACAATTTGAGGCCATTTCTCCTTTTCATTTAATTTGTTACTTGGAGCAAGAGGTGGACCCCCATCTGGCTACACCCTCCTTTCAGGGAGTAGTAGAGAGCAATGAAGTCCCCCCTGAGCCTCCTCTTCAAGATAAGCCACTCCACTCCCTCAGCCACTTCTAACAAGACCTATGCTCCACACCCTTCACTTTGTTGTCCCTCTCTGGACATGCCTCAGGACATCAAACTCTTTCTTACCATGTGCTACTATTTGTAGTTGTGCCTATGCCCCAAATTCTGCTTTTGCATACCCTTTGATGGTTGTCACGTAATGCTGCACCCATTGAGCTGAACCAGCCATAAGGTCTTCAAAAGCTCATGCCAGAAATCATATATTAATACATTATTATTGAGCATATCTGAAGAATAATATAATGTAGGCACAGATGCAAAATGTACATAGTTGCACATTCCTTCTTTGCGCTGGATCAATGGCTTCCAGTCTTGAATACTTGCATTTCTGGTAGTGTCTTGGAGACCTGAGCCAGATAGAGTGATAGTTGTCTCACTTCTGTCCTCATTTTTGTTCTGGTTGTTTGATGGTTTTGCCTGATTAAAATGCATTAATTTTTATTATGTTTGTGTTTTGAAATACATGAAGATGGTCAAAAATCCTGATTTTTATTTGTGAGGTATAACTTAAGAAAATATAATGGAAAGAGAATGCTTCTACCTGCTTTTCATGGTCAAATGTTGTCTCATTGAAGTGCATGAAACACAGTTAGCGTATTGGAGCCTCTTCATGCTCCAAGATTAAGCAACAGTTCAAGAAAAAAGGACAGAGAACTTCAGAAGGTAAGGAAATGTTTCCTACTGCCCCAAGAAAATATATTATTCAGTGACCTCCCCTGTGCCTGACTGAGCCAAAATCCATCAAAGTCTGTGCTCAGGTTGCATTTCTGTTTGAGAGAACTTCGATTGCATTTGCATGAATCACGGACTCTCAGTAGGTTTGGCCACAAGGAGAAGCTGCTAAGGGTAGGTCACCAAAATATCTGCTTCGCTGGTGACTGTCCAAAAGATTGACTCCATTTACGCATTTGCCATCAAAGCATTTATGTGAGACCATCTCTGGCATTGTAAGCTTAGCTTATAAACCTTCACTGCCACAAGAGACAAACTTGGACTGTTTCACTCTTGCCTCTTTAATGTTTTTTTGTGGATTTTTTCCCCTGCAAAACTGGGGAGATGATTGCTGGTATATGCACAGTAATAAAGCTTGTCAGACACAGACAGTCAGAATTCTTCTGAATTCACATTTAATTTATTCACAGCACAGCACGCAGCAGAGCTGATGGCAAGTTAATGTGCTGCACTTTAATGAGATAACTGTTTCTCTCCCAGGTTTTGGGGTTTATGCTAGTTTTATTTGTCAACCTGGCTAAAGCCATACGGAATCACAGCTCTATACTAAAATATTTTATTTGCTTAGCTGATGCTTTTGCCAGAGGAGAAAATGGTGAAGTAATTAAATAGCGCTGCTTTTATTTTAGAACAGGAAAGGGAGATTTTTTCGAGTTTACAATATGTCCTTGTCAGAATTCTGGCTCACAAATACTACCTAGATAAAAATATTCTATTCAGAATTTTTCAGTTTTGGTGGAATTAAATTTCCATCTATCTTTGAATTGATGCCCTCTTCTCTTTTCCTGTAGAGGTATACATTTCTGGGGAGGAGGTGCAGGGTGGAAAGTGTATCTGTAGTATCAAATGCAAATGCAGACACTTCAGTGTGACAGAGCTGCAAAGTCTTCCATTAAACAACAGATGATATGGCTCCACTCAGATTTTGAAATGTGGTTCATGCCAGTTGGGTTCTTGTGTTACAACTTAGTCTTTCAGCTATGGCAGATCCTCCTTGTTGACTAATTATTGCATCTGTAATGAAAAGAAGATGAACCTAGTCAGGAAAAATGAGGTTAGGCTGTATCATTAATGAAACCGTTTCTGTGGCACAGAGGGAACACGCAGGGGTTGGGAGGCACTGGGTGCATCCCCTGCGGGTGCTGTGGGATGCAGGTCCCTCACAGGGTGGGTGGAGGAGAGCACAGTGCGTGGCCACAGCGTCCTGCAGCAGTCCCACTGTCTGAACTGCGTCTGTCAGTGTCAGTGTCCTCTGACAGGCTTGCATTAATTTATCTAAAGCCACTTATAATGGCATTTTAAGTCCTGCTTGTGCTCGTGCCTCTCTTTGGTGGGCTCGGCGTCCAGCAATGTATGTGGTTGGATTCGATGGTCTTGAGAGTATTTTCCAACACGAATGATTCTGTGGTTCTATATAGAAACATTGTTTCTGTACACAAAAGAGTGCTTGGAAAAGGGGCTTTGAGACAGAGCTAGCATCTTCTGGGTGTATTAACCTTTAATGTCTAAAACCTGTCAAAGTGAAGGTCAGATTGACCTTTCAATTCACCATTGTACCTTTGCATTGTGTTTTGTGCAAAACTACAGCCACCTTTTGCAGGAGGAATGCAGCCAGATTAAGAAACTGTACAGTTATCTGTCCATTTTGTGCACCCTTTGTGATATAAACCATTGTCTATTTGGCTACAAATGCATAAATAAATAATTCATGGGAAATAACCAATAGATTTGTGGAAAAATGCTGTTACAGGCTTCACTTGAAACGTACCTGATGTTGGTTATAATTTCCTCTTGTTTCTTTGCTGGAAACAGAAGGTTGAGAGAATTGAGAGGGATGGGGAGGGAGTGTATAGGAGTGGATATGCCACTGAGCATAATCAGTTTTGGGAAGAAGGAAAATCAAATTTTGTCCAGCCCTTTGCTGAGACTGTTCAGAAAAATACATGCAAGGTCTATATTTGGAAATACCAAACTGTGTTTGGCATTCAAGTCAGGTAATATAATCCATAGAAATCACAAGATCAAGCCGACCTTCTGTGTGTTTCTTCAAGCAAATTGAGAAAATGTTAATTTCCAGTGCTGTGCAGGTGGGAAGATGCACACAGACGAAATATCAGCACATTTGCCAATGTGTAATGCTTTTTATTTATAGATGTATTTCTTTTCTGTTGGACCATGAGCTGCCTTTTAGGCTGTGTCACCCCTCAGATGTCGATAGCATATCAAAGCAAAAAGTTGGAGTTGTTAGTAGGGAGGGCTGGTGGAGGTGGCTGGGGGAGAAGGCTCTACCTCCCAAAAAGTGCAACCTCTGTACCCTGACAGTTCACACATCTGTCATTTCTTTCTCTGAAAAATGGAGCCTTTGATACCAGATCAGTCTTAGTTCAGAGGTTATTTACTTCGCAGAGGGAAAATGTAAACTTCTAGCACACACTGCTGGGTGTTGTTTCCTGTATTGTTAAGATCTGGCAGTTGAGTTTATTGACCAGGCATTACAGGGATTAGTTTAATGAATAATTTAGAGTTAACAAAAAATATTAAAGGTTTAAGAGGTTTGGGTTTTTATTAGTCTCCTTCTATTGAAGAAATTTTTTAAGGACTTTAAGTTTGTGTCCAAGGGTGTTGATTATGACATTGTTGCTTCTCGATGCATTTGTAGGGCTTCCAGGTTAATTTGTTGCTGGCAGTGGCGTGTTTTGCTCTTAATGAGATTTTTTTTCTCTGTTTTGTCTGTTACCAGATTATTTTGGCAGTGTAATGGGCTTTGCTGTGTAGTGCTTAGTTTTGTTGCAGAAATGTTCAGTTGTTTGGGAGCACTTTTCTTGTTTTTGTTATTTCCTGAGGAGTTGAGTTCTCTGAGTGAAACAGATGATTTCACAGTGTTTGAAGTTCTCTACTTAGTTGTATATAGTAGTTAAAAATGAGTAATACTTAGAGGTTTACGTGTATAGGTCTTCTGGGCATGGTGTGCAAATTTGAGAATTAAGTGGTAATGTGACTTCATTTTTCTTCATTTTGGGCGATCTCCATTCAGACACCAAATTCAGTATCTTCCCATATTGCAGTAGTTTCCTTATGACTGTGATGGTCCCAGGCACATAGGAAAGGTAATAACTTTTGACGACCAGCAGCTATAATTGGAAAAAATTGGATAAACTTTTAGATATAGAAGGCTTTCTCGAGGCCTGAAATGGAAGCAGCAGACTTCAAGCTATATACAAAAATACGACCTGACACTAATACTAGTGCCGTCTAAGAATATACGCAGTCTGAATAGCTCTGAAACCTGAAAGTGTTACTGTCTGGATATTGAGTGTATTCCAGCCTGGGTTGTGCTGACTGTGTTCCAAAAAATGCTTTCCCTCAGTACAGCAAGGACTGTATAGTTCTTGTGTCATGTTGGGAGAAATACCAATTTGGCTTGTGTAATTTTAGTTTGTCATATAGAAAGTGTTGTGGTTTGCTCTTTCTCCCAATAGGATTTCTGTCTCTCTTGTAGCTTACAGAGAACACTTGAGGGGTGTGGTGGATTTCTCTGGGCTGTGTGAAGCCGTGTACGTTTGTCCCGACACCACTCATGTACAGCAAATATGCAGAAGTGTGTGTTTCCCTACAGGTGTTTCTGCAGGACCTGTAGCAGCAACTCTGGTCTTGTAAACCTCTCCCTCCTTTTGTCCTTTGCACACCTTCCTGCCCACAACACCAAACAGAGGGTGCTCACACCTGGTTTCAGAGCCCAGCTTGCCTCTATCCATCTGGTGAGTCCAGGTAGCTGTGGAGAGTTGGTTCTTGCCTGCTTCCCTTTAGTAATGGCTTCTGCTCTTGAACCTGAGTCAGCATTTCCCACAAAACATGATCATCTTTTATCTTTTATGCTTCTGTGTATTACTGTGGTGTAGAAACACTGTTTTGGACTGGGGGTCTTATTCCAGTCTGTCATGGTTTAACCCCAGGCAGCCACTAAGTATCACACACCTGCTCGTTCATTGCCCCACTAGCAGAATCAGAGGGAGAATTGGAAGACTAAAAGCTGGAAAACTCAGAGAAAATGACAGTTTTTCAGAGAAAGAAAAACCCACATGTACAAGCAAAGCAACACAAAGAACTCACCCACCACTTCCCATGGACAGTCAGGTGTTGAGCCAACTCCAGGAAAGCAGGGCTCTATCACATGGAATGTTTACTTTGGAAGACAAATGCCATCACTCAAATATGTCCCCCACTTTTTTCTTCTTTCCCCCTACCTTATATCCTAAGCATGATGTCATATGGTCTGGAATATCCCTTTGGTCAGCTGGGGTCATGTGTCCCGCCTGTGTCTCCCCCCAGCCTCCCATGCTGGGTCCTTGCTAGCATGGCACTACAAAAAACGGAAAAGCAGAAAAGCCCTTGGCCCTGCATAAGCCCTGCCCAGCAATAACAAAAGCACCCCTGTGTTATGTCTCT
This sequence comes from Camarhynchus parvulus, assembly GCF_901933205.1. Taxonomy (NCBI): domain Eukaryota; kingdom Metazoa; phylum Chordata; class Aves; order Passeriformes; family Thraupidae; genus Camarhynchus; species Camarhynchus parvulus. Next base: position 56,758,160 of record NC_044601.1, read on the forward strand.
GTGGAAGTTCCTCCAGCTCCTACCTACAGCAAAACAGACATGCTTCTCTTTGAACACTTCAAGCTGCCCTGTACAGGTGTAACTGCTATAATTGGACCTCAGCGAGACAGACAAGTGGTAAGACTTTCTATTCATTACCTGCCACACAGGGGTTTTCAGGGTTACAGTTTTAGACTTTAAACTTCCACATTCAGTGTAGATGGACTTTAAATTCTTTGAAAGTACGACTTAGAGCCTCTCAGGCCCTAATTTGCCTATTAGTAACAAAGGGATAATATTTCCCTCCCCTTAAAGACTCATTAATCAGTAGCAGAGATATATATGGTGGGATACATCTCACTTAATTTTAGCTGACTGAAGTGAGCTGTTTTTCCCATTTGAAGAGGGAGAAAAAGAATCACCTTCACTAATGAAGTATCCTAACTTACATTAGTGACAGATATGTGAACAAGGTAAATAGACACCAGAGGTCTTTCTCTTTTACCTCAGAAGGAATTTAGATAACCCATATCAGTTTAGACAAGAGGCTTCATTTTTAAGTGTTTGCAACTTGATGAAATAGTTGGTGTGATAAACATGGGCCAGCTAAGTGAATGTGCTACTGTGTGATGAAATTAAATACCCAATAAATTGCTGCTTCTGCACACAGAACTTCTTCAGCTGAGGGCAGTTTTAGTACTATAATTTTGTAGTGATTTCTGAGTCCCTAATTTTTAATGGTGAGGATTCAAATCCATCCTAAAAGTCTCTAGGTCTAAATATCACACTACAATTGCAGGGGCAAAGTCATAAAAGCATGTCTTTCCTTTGGCTTAGTTTCAAACAAGGGTGACATAGTTTTTATCAAACTGCCTCTATTAATGCTTTAATTCGGCAGAGATTGCTAAGTAAGCTTCCTTTTCTAGCCAAAATGTCAATCAGAACTGTATGCTCCACAGAGTACTGTACAAATTAACATTTAAACACTGCTAGTGTAGTAATTATTTTGAGCATCTTTTTTATGACACTCAGAAGAAAAGGGATGACTTTTTGGTGAGTTTCCAGACTCTAATTTTCTCCCTATATAAGTGTGCTCTGCTGACATGTCTTTCCCCTCTGGCTGTGCAGTATTTCTCTACTGCTGATACCCAGCTGGGAGCTCCCTGTCTTAGTTATTGAGCTGCCACAATAGAGGCAGGAAGGATCCAAACAGCCTTTGTGTATGTGGTTTGAATGTTCAGGGGATTTGATGAATAGACAAACATATGATCTGAATGCTAGGGAGATGATTTGATGGCAAACAAAAGGTCGCATACCAGCAAAACTGTTAAATGGTGCCATGAGGGTGGGAACTGCTGTTCTGCTCACTGTTCCTTTTCCTCCTACACTGAGGGCCAGATTCTGCTTCCATTGCAGCTGCTCTTGCTGCACAGGATGGGGGAGCCTTTTGGGTGATGTGCCTGTGTGTAGCCACTAAAAGGAGCATGCAGCAGGGGTGGATTTCAGCACAGATTGCCTCCTATCCCTCCTTATGGGGTGTTGGTGTGTGGCATCATACACAAACACATGTCTAGCATTTACATTCACACTTGGCTTGTCATCCTTGAATATGTCATTAACTGTCCAGAGCATAGTGCCCTTTTGTGCCTCTCTTCTGCTTGTCTGGTGAAAATCTGTCAGTGCCGAGAAATCTGGCTCTTTGTATGCAAATAATTGAACTGTCTTGTTTCTGGAGTTCTTCAAAGGATGCTGACTTGTGAAAGAAGGAAGCAATTAGTGTTTAATGTAGATTTGTACCTTGTCAAAGATGGGTATGGAAGATGAAATAAGGCAGAAGGTGGAATGTATCTTCTGCTTTCCTGGGTAGCTAAGCTCATGGAGCAAGAAGTTCCTGTGCTTCAAGTGCACTTCAACAAATATAGAAGGCATTGTATTGCCAGTCTCTTCTCAGACAATAGAGTTTGCAATCTGAAAGCCTTTCTTCTCAACATTTTGTGCTGATTATTCCTTTGGCTTGCACTTACCTGCACCAGGTTTGGTTTTTGTTGTTAGTGCTTCAGGAAGATTACATTTCACCTAGCAGATCCAGCAAATGAATAAAACTCTGCACTTGAAAACTGAGCTCAAATAAAGCTGCCTGGAATAATGCTTGGAAATCAACTCTGAATGTTGAAGAACTGTATGAGACCTGAACTTCAGCAACACCAACAGCTATATCACTATTATAAGGGGTTGAAATCTTTAGTTTGAATTTTAAAATTGTGTTTCCTCAATACGAGTATTGCTGCATATTTAGTTATACGCCAGCAGGTTTAAAACAGTCACATTTGGAAGAACCTAGATGTCATTGACTCACAGCAATAGACAGAATCCCACAGGTCAGGATCTCAAAAGTCCTTGGGAACAGAAAGAATGATACACCCAAGAGTTTTTTTGTAAAGAACTGATGATTAGGTTCTGTGTCCTCCTGAAATGTATTTGAAAAAAGTACTAGTCCCTGTAGTAATGGAGTGATTTTTTTTCCTTTTTGCTGATTGTTTCCAATTAACAGAGATTTTCGTGCTTTTAGCTAGTAGTTTGTACATGATTTTCAGAAAACCAGAGTACTTAAGTGGAAGACAGGTATGTCATAATTAATGATGGGAAAAGAAACCTTTTTTTGCGTTAGTGAATTCTGTAAGAATAAGGTGACCTCATGTTGATAAAGATGCAGAACTGCTTCATAAAAAATATGTCACAATTTTTCTAGACAGTGATTATAATTTGTGAATTAGAGCTAATTAAAGTGTGGCAGTAACCTAATGTAAAAAATGGCTGGTTGCCAGTTGTAGGAAAGATTTTAGAGCTTCCTACAAATTTTAATTTTGATGAATATATTTAGATCTAAAAACATGCACTCTGGTAAGAGACACGTATTTTTTGTTCTTATGTCAGTGATACTGTTGGAAGATTTACCGACTAGGTGCTTTCGTAGGTGATAAACAATTTGCCCTGCAATTATTTTTATATGTCCTTTTTAAAACACGAAACATTTTAACCATACTCAAGGTTTTCTGTCATGAGCCAAACACAAAACTAAACTTCAGCGAAAAGGCCTTCTCTGTTGTATGTGGGATCTGTCTGATGGCTCATGATGCTTCCAGGGCAGGAAGGGTGGACAATGACCTTGCAGCACCATCTGGAGCACCATATGCCTGTAAGGGCAGAGTACAGGCTCTGCAGCTGCCGTGGTGTCTGGTTTTGGCTGGATGAACTGGCAGCAGAGCTGAGGGCTCCTGGCTGCCCATGGTGTGCAGGTTTGCAGGCTGAAGGGTGCAGTGCAGCTGCACTCTTGTGGCAACGCGGATGTTCTTATGGTCTGTGATTGGCATCAGTGAGAGTGTTGTGAAGACAATGACTGTCTGTCTGCACCAAACACTGCCCCAGCTGAAAATCCAGGAATACCCAGTTCCTATGTGGCACTTCTTACTAGGACATTACTGTAATGGGGGAGAGCGTATTATTAGCTCAGTATTGCAGAAATGACTATTAAGCGATTAAGAGATTTCCACCAAAGCTATGCCCTGAGTTTGTCTTTCACACCTGCCTCTGGATCACAGCTGTGGGCTGGAGGAATGAAAGGTCCTGGGAGCTTTGGTTTCACATGCCCCACAGCTTCAGTGATGTCCCAGCAGGAGGGCAGCTCTATATCCAAGAGAGAGGTTAAAGTTGTGGAAAAGCTTTTTACACCGTTACAGGTAAGATCTGGGTCTCTTGCCAGTTGGTCCTCTTTAAGGTAACTGCAAATTGCTTGCTGTATTGTTTTTTTACCCGGTAGAGCTGATCCTAAAATGAGTAAACAGGACTTTATTTTTCAAAATATCTCACTCAAAAATTTTCAAATTGCTGAATTAATGTATATGTCTGGAGGAAAGCTAGAGAGATATAACTGGAGAAAAGGTAGAGAGATTAAAAAAAAAAGCCACTGATCATGGTGCAACTTTGACAGTCTCCTTGAAAAACAGACTAGCAGCATTGTGAAACAGGTGCCATTGTGTTTGGCTATGAGGTGCAACTGTTGAACAGAGATGCTCTCTGCCAGTGTAATTTTATTGAAGAATTACTTAATGATTTAAGGAAAAGGAAAAGGGTCTCCTTCCATGCAGGCCACTCACATTCTCATGCAACTGGGTCAGAAATTAGCAAGTCCTTGCAAGTACCTTGAAGATACTCAGGATGACATAAAGCTAAAAAGTGGAGAGAAAGAGGATGTTAAGGCAGTTTGATCTGTGATATTCCTGACCAAGAAATAAAGGCAATCTCTATCCAGAAGAAAAGGATGACACACAGGTTGTTTGAGAATTTAAAGGAAGCATGGAAGAATATGTGCTGGCATCATCACCACATTGTAAATGTTAGCTTTACTAATACCCTCAACTTTACCAGTATCACCAGCTATGGAATTACTGCAGATAACAATATTTTGACTTCTAAGCTGTGTGTCACACTGAAGCCAAAACAATGCAGTCTGGGTGGACTGCAGTTGTTGCCATTATGTTCAGAGAAGATATGGCTTCTTTTTTGAGCATATGCAAGACCTAAAACATTCCATTTTCAGTCTTGAAGTGTCCTTACAATACATTTACTAATTTTAAGTTTTACTGAATTAAAGTTGCCTTTTGAATCCTTGAAAACAGCTGAAATTAGTTAGAGGATGACAATAGTATGCAATTACATGTTAGGAAAATACTATGAAATGATGGTATTTTACTTAGTGTTAGTATGAAACAGCTAAACTAATAATTGCTTTTGAAGACACAGGCATATTCAGTGTAAATTAGTCGTATCCTGAGTCTGGAAAAAGGACAGATCATCTGTCTGTTTTTTCAGTTAATCAACAGTACCACCTGTGCTTTTTCATTGACTTCTTAATGCTAAAGTCTAACACTAACAGCCAGATCTGCAGCAGTCTAAATTGGCCTAATGGGTCATTAGAGCTATACTGATAAATGCCAACTGGGGATCTGGTGTGGACTGTAGGCTGGAAACTTAGGAAATGAAATAACATCAATACTGTTTTATTACTGGTTTCATTCATTTCTTGTAGCCCTCTGTATTGTGTAGTGGCTTATTTGATTGCTGTGTTGAATTGAGCAGGGATAATGTTAGCAGCAAATAATGCAAGAAGAACTGATTGAAATTGGATTGCTGGGCGTTACAAGGTGTTTGACAGGAGTCTAGGTTCATTGATCATGCAGACCTTTAAATTGCATCTTTAGTGATGTTAGAAGAGATGTGTAGAAGACAGGTATCGACAGTTCAAGTTCTCTCTATTCTATGTGTCTTTACTTGTCTTCATTCTGTTTGCAAAATGAAATTAAAAGCATTCTTATGTTACTGGGCTGGCAAGGATGTAGACCAGGGATGAGGCAGAGAGATACATTTTGCAATCCTAGCTAAGACTCTTCCAAGAGTGGCAGTTTTAATTCTTTAGTGTATCATAGTGTAGTGGTTTGTTTTGATTGTTTGTTTGTTTTTTATTTAATCTACAGGCTAATAAAGCATGCAGGTATGTCTCTTTTCCTGTCTGTTGATTGAGATTGATAACTCTGGTGTTTTCCTGTTTTCTGTTCTTTTTGATATATTTTCAGGCTAAAAAAACAGCTTACCTTTTCTTATATTTCCATTTAGCAACGACCAAATAAATAGTTTTATTGAAAGGTGTTCTTGGGGTCCTTCTTTTCCAAATAGGTACATGTCTCTGCTGCTTCCCTTTATAGAGCCTCTTGGCTCATTGTCTTCCAGTTTTGGTGCCACCACACAGCAGGAGGCTGTTTTCTGGCACTGATTCTGTGTTTTACAGGTGTTGTAGTTGGTTTTCTTCATTCAGTGTGTAGCAAGTCACATTTTTATTTTGCACACGTGCTCCTAGAAAGGATAGTCTAGAGTGACTAAATATGACTGGAGGGCTTCTGTGAGAATCTGAGCAGCAAAGCACGGTGCAGGACGGGACTGAAAGGTGCGAGGGCATCATTGTCTGAGGAGGATGGGCTCTGACACCTGCCGTGGGCTCTGGGTGCCAGTGAGCTCAGAATGTGTCCCTGCCTGATGGCTCAGCAGGCCTTGCAGCTGGCGAATTAGGAAAGCCACAACTTGAACACTCATGTACAGAAATTTTTGGATGAGACTGTTTTCCTTGTTATGCAGTTGGATGTAAAAGACAAATGCTGATGATGTGGAGGAGACAGCGAGTCCTCCTAGAAAGGTTTTTTTCTCTGTAGTTACTTTCTGAGGCAGCAAGCGGTGGTGTATGTAACAAAGCAGAAGCTGCGCTGTTATTTGCAGACCTCTGGGCTTGAGAAGGCTGGTGACACCATGGTGTGGTAACTTGGTAGAGAGGTTATATTTATGGCCAGCTGAATGAGCCCGTGTGCCTCCTTGTGGTGATACTGCTCCACTTGCCCATTCCTTTGCCCAGTCTCTTGAGTTACAGTTCCTGACTGCATGGGAACCCCTGGGCTGGAGGGGTGCTCCATTTGAGCATGTGTAGCTGGTGAATTCCTAAAGCTCGGCTTCAAGTGCTTAAGGATGTTTTTCTAGAGTTTGGCGGGAAAAAAATGCTTTGGCGGAAAGGACATAGTGTTTTCCATCTGTATCTCAGGGTGGGTCCTAGGGAAATTGCTTCAGTATTTTCCTCTAGGGTATGTGAAGTTGAACATTACAATGTCTTTGCTTATAGTTGAGGAGACCTTGGATGAGAGACTTCTTTTAGAGCACCTGGTCTCAGAGGACGAGTCTTGCATTCAACAGATTGGGTTAGGGAGTTTGTTTATAGCTCCTCCTCAAATCTGCCAAGCAGTGCACAAAAGTAGAGCAATATCTAATGTGAACGTTTGAGGCAACCAAATGATAAGGAAGGGTGCCTAACAAGGGCAGTGGTCAAAATATAAAACACCTGACAAGCTTCCATCTTAACTCTTCTTACTTTGAATATTTTACATCCTTTTGTTATCTCTTAGGCATGGTGTGGTCAGTCAGCTAAGTCTTTATGCACAGGTTTTTAAAATTATATTTTAAGAATGTTTCTTTGTGAAAGCCTTTGCAAACTGACTCAGAAAAGGGTATAATATTTCTCCTATCACAGGGTATAATAGTTTGCAGCTTTTCTCCCTAAGCATCAGGTGAGCTGGTCAGATTTGCCTCAGTTTTTCAAACTCGGTGACTGAGAAAAAACAGAGAAAGTTAGCCTGGATTTCTTGTGTGGTAATAGAAAACTTTATCCATATTGTCTTTGGGCTGTCCCATTCTAGAGTTCTGGTAAACTGACTGCCAGTGCACTCATTACAGTGCAGGAAGAGTCCTTTTTCTCTGCATTGCAGAGGTTCTTGCAGCACCGTTTGATATTTGTAAAATTGAAATATCTTACCTTTTAAATTTCTTGTGGTGATCCATCTCAGATCACAGTGCTAGTCTTGTAGGGATCTTAAAATTAACGGGAAACCTGACTGAAGTGATCATTCTTCCCACTGGCTTTGCAGTGCGGTTTCATTTTATCCAGACACACCTCTTGTCCTTTTCTTGGCTTAAAATTATGGGTATGAGAGATATGCAGAAACCATATATGTTGTGCAAGTAGTTTCTGTCATCTACAAGATCACTAGAACTGTTTAGAAGGGATGCTCCGATTGAGTAGAAAATACTGCAGCTTTTTCATTTTGTTGGGCTTTTAAAATTACTGTTACTGATTTTTAAATAGAAAGAAGAGCTTAATGAAATAAGAACTATACTGAGGCTAGTAGATGTGTCAATGCAGTCATGAGTTAGGAAAAGGTTGCACTGTGTATTTCAGAGACAAAAAAAAGAAAGAAGAGGGCATATGCAAGAGGTGAGGGAAAGGCAAATTTAAGCATCCAAAACCTTCTGTATTGCCAAAAAGATACAATAGGTCGCAAGAGATATTATTGATGTAATCAGAGGCAATTATTTTAAGGGAAATTTCTCATGTTTCAAAGCACTAAAGAATGTTTTTCATGAAAGTAAATCAAATAAAAGCTCAAGAAGCAGAAGTTGCCTGATTTGATGCTATTTTAGAGTGTGAACATTGAATTACCTGTGCTGTTCGTGTGCATGGAGAGGAAGAAATATGAGCATTCTCTATTTAGGAGCTTTCTCAGGTGCATGCTGTTCTTCAAGGCTTTTCTGTCAATGATAGCATTTGGATCATGAACCAGAATTATGGTCAGAAGGTGCTCACTGTTGGCAGATGCCATTTTGCAGGCTCAGCGAAGCTGCCTGGGATCATCACAGCCTCTCACTAGTCCCAAAGCTATTGGCTCACAATTCTAGTGCTTCTGATTGCCCCAGGAGATACGACTAGGATGCTGATGACATAGACAGACAGACTGAGCTGGTGCTGGAAGAAAATACGCCCCAAACTATTCCTGGCATGTTAATTTTATGCTTGGAATCAGATATACCTCTTGCTATTTTTTTCTCCCTATTTCTTTCCTTCCTTCACATTCTTGTCTGCTGGTCCCTAAATTAAGACAAAAAATAGCTATTATGGTACTTCTGAGACTAGTCTTTAAATAAAATGTGAGATCTGATAGAGATCTCTGATGCATCTAAACATGCAGCAGTGAGCTTGCAGAGTGAAAAGGAAAGGTGTAATACTAGATTTGTTTGCACAGTTCACAGAAAAGCAAAGAGTTAAAAGAATTTTCATTTGTGGAGTTTGGATAATAGATGGTAGCTACGGCTCTGCCCCAATGAATTTTATTTCCCAGTGATTAGGTAGTTAATTTGTCTTCAAATTATAGTTGGGCATAAAATACAAGGTTATATGTGATGCTGATTTATGTAATCTAGAATATTCTATACAATCTCCATATATGCAAACACATAAACAAGGAGACCATGCCACTCTGCGTGCTATAGCACTTGACCTGCCCCATGCAATCTGTGGTGGTGTGTCCAGTCTGCTGCTGAAGTTATAAATTCTGATGATCTTAAACCATGTGTTTTAGGTGCTTGGTCAATTCTGATGTAAAGGTTATTTTCAAAAACTGTTAGTTTTTTGGCAAGAGTGAAACAAAACTCTTGCTCTGCCAAAAATGAGGACCTGATTTACTAATTTTTGTAAGTTTGGTTTGAAGTTTTTCCATGAATTCTGCTGTGTTTTAGCCTGATAGGTGAAGGGAACCTTCTTCTATTACAGAATTTGTGCTTTGTGTCTGCTCACAAAACACTGTGAAATCATGTTTGCAGTTTCACTTGACTGAACAAATTAAAATAACTTTTTTAGTGGCTTGTTGTGGGCAGGTTTTTAAAGTTTAAAGCCTTTTGCGGCTTTTAAAATTTTCAATGCAGTGCCCAAATGTTCAACAGGGTGTTTTTTTGAATGTGGTATATGCACAAGTAGTATCACTGCCTTCCTCCTTCACCTTTTCTTCTGTGTACAGATGAGAGGTTTAGAGCACATTTGGAAAGAAACAGTGGAGAAGACACACCAGCTGAATCTCTCAGTCCTCAGTGTGATCCTTTCCACTTTTACATCTATAATGCAAAAATGTTCCCCACACTTGTTTGCCTTTGAGTGCTGGCAGGAGTTCTGGTGGCCTGACTTGCTCTGGATGAGCAGTGGGGAATGCTCTGGGCATGGAGAGCAGTGCTGCTGCCCCACGCCTGCCCCGCTGCTCCTGCAGCCCTGGGCGACGGCTCTGCTGTGCTGGACAAACAGAAGGAGCCTTCTCCACCCTGTGCTGTGTCCTGGCCTCGCTGCCCTTTTTCTGGTTCTCAGCTGTGTTAATCCTACATTTGCCTGTGTAATATCTGCCCTGTTTAGATCTGCATTTGATTAACTAGTTATTCACTTAAAGCTGAGCTTTTAGAATACACAGCCTGAGACTCTTAGAAAGTCCCTGCTGTCCTTGTGCTGCTGCACCATGCTGCCTTCTGAGTGCTGGCTGCATGAAGCCTCCAAGGAAATCTGTCAGGAGGTGGTTTGCCTGGGAAGAAGTGGGAGGCTATCTGCGCTTGGCAGTGTCTCAGAAAAAGTTACTTCATCTCATCCTACACAAACAACGACAGGACAGTAAAGAAGTTAGTAAGTAAGAGGGAAAACTCTCACGAAGGCAGCATGTGCTAAACTTCTCTTAAAGAGCAGTTTCTTTAGCAAAACTAAACTTGTGATGGCCATGATTGTGAATGTGCTCACACAGTTTGGAGAGCTAGAAATATAATTGCAGCTTGGTTTTTTCTTGTTTCTCTACTTTTCAACACAGTATTGAGAATTTGAAAAGTGGAATTGACTGATACGGTATTCTAAAAGGAATGGAAGCTGGTCTTTGTGTTGGCAGGAGGGAAGTTTGAGAAATTGCATGTGGGTACTTTTCTATACACCAAACATATTGGTATGAATTGAATAATGAGTAATCTAATCAGATTTGTAGCCAAGCTTGTCTGTCATACTGTGATAATTACTATCTACCCAGGGCCTTAATACCAAGCAGATCCCTCCCCACCTCCCAACCTGTTTTATTTTTTAGAAGTGAGTTCTTTATAGGAAAGAAGCAGGGCTTAGGCAAGGCACTGATCTTGGCTCAGTCCAGTGACCAGAAACACTTCCCAGTGCAGGCACTGCCATATCTCATAAGCTGCTTCTTAACAGCTTCAAATGGTAACAGCCTTGGCCTGAGTGAGGAGCAGTTCATCATGGTCATGGAGTACTGGCAATATCAACAGTGGTAGTCTCCCCGTGGAAGCAGTTATAGCCATGTTCAAAGGTACAAACCAAAATTTGGTTTGTACTTTTGAACAAGAGTATTTCACAGGTGATAGGACATGTAAGAGGAGCAAGAGCAAGTAATTGTTTAAAATCCTCTCTTGTTGCATGAAAATTTTCTTTTGTGTATAGGGAGGACAAAACAAAGTCATTCCAGGTCTGAAAGTTGGTCATTAGATGTGGAATGCCATTTCTGGACTGATGGCCAACAAGTTCTGCTTTCTTCCTGGCTAAGGAGCTGCTTCGCTTCTTCAATGATCTGTTGTCAAGTCTGCATTTTTTTTTTATTTCACTCAGGAGAAGGGAGGATTGGACCAGATGACCTCCAAAGTTTTCTTCCAAACTGAGCTGTTCTGTGAATCCCTGAAAATAAACTCTCTGTTCTGTATTACACTGAACAAGAAGCAGATGCTTTGTGCTGGGTTTTGAATGTTTTGTGCAGTTCTAGGCTGTGTCCTAGATCGGTCCAGTAGCTGGTGAGTCTGTTAAAGTTGTGCTTGGGCATTTGATATGGACTGAGGGGCTCCAGCTGAGGTGCTTTGGCTGGGAAATGCTGAGTTCCACGCATGGCAGAAGTAGCATTAGAAACCCAGACAGGTTGCAAAATACAATACAAAGTAGTTCAGCTCAGCCTTGCAAGCGAACCATGTTGAAATTTGCATGGTGGTGCCTGCACTCCCGCCTGGTTTCTCAGATTGTCTCTTTTGTCTGCTGGACAGTCTCAATAAAGCAGCACAGTCCAGACTCCCAATGATATTTTCCCATGCACAGGACCAGGGCCCAAGTTACCTTTATATGCAATTCCAGTGGCTGGTCCAGAACTGGTGGTGGAGAGAATATGTGGGGAGAGGCAGGGGGAGCTGTCACTTCTGGGAAGTTATGGGGCAAGAAGGAAGCAAACATTTCCTTCCTCACTGTTTCACACATTGTAACCAGTGTTTTCAAGGCAGAATGAGATACAAGTACAAGAAGAGTGCAATTTCTTGGAGGACATGAGTATATATATTTATATATGCTGTATGCATGTACATGTGTGCCAATTTTTAATGTCATTCAAGTATTCTTGTTCTCAGGACTTGTTCAGTATCTGGATTTTTGCTTTGGTAGAGGTAATGTGTACCTCTCTTCCCATGCCTTTAGATTGTGGACTCCTGAGTGTGAATATGTGACTAAGCCCTGTGACCTTCAATTGGGGTCAGGGGCACATAGCTGGTGATGAACACTGGAAGAACAACTGGAAAGTGAGGCAGTTACCTATGTGGACACTTGGAAACTGAGCAATCTATAATTTCTCTGTTTCTCCCAGTTTTGTTTTTGTTTGCCTGTTTAGTGTTTTTATTAAACAAAGCTGATATCACCCAAGCATTTTGCATGCTAAAGGGAGCTGGACTGCTCTTGGCAGCACCTTTTGACTTCCTGAGATGTGCTGTGGCTTTGATGAAGAGAATAGTGCTCAGCCATCTCAAAAAGAAGGCAGAACACCGTATTGAGGTGCATTAACTCTAGTGTTCATGACTTGGCTTTGCTGTTCCTTGAAGTGGCAGTGCAACTAGCTGACAATTCATAGGGCTTCTCCCTTGGCTGATTGATTTTTAAGGTCAAAAAAGACAGGGAGAACAGACCAAATGAGATTGCAAGAACATTTCCATTGAACTCCCATGTACCAGAGGTCATAAGCTTTGTCCTAGCTATTCTCTACACCATCCAAGAAACATGATACCTGCTGTCAGTCACTATAGAGCCTTCTTTGATAAGGATGTCTTTAAAGGAATTATGTGGCACTGCATGTGACATTTCAGCAATAGGCACAAAGGGATGACATCTCCTAAATACAGAAAGACAACAGGTAAAGCTTTTAATGACACTCAAAGCACTAGTAAAACATTCCACTTCCAAAAGCTATTGGATAACTCCTAGCATAGAGACAAGAGATCCATGGAAGAGGAGGAAGAACAAAACATGCTAAAACCTGTGAACTGTTGCTTCTATTTGTTTGTGGGTTTTTTTTTCTGGTACTTGTAGATGATCAGGGTGTGATAGCTGCTGTTGGAAGCATATTGGTCAGTGCTGTTCAATTCTAGGTGCTGTTTTCGAGGCTGTATTTGCCAAGGGATGGCCAGAGTTGACAGGGAAGCAAGGAAAGGCATGGCAAAGTTCACGTACACTTGTTGGCTTTATGAATGATATATTTAAGCTTAGCCACCAAAAATAGTAGATTTGCCATGTCTCTGTGTAAATCTCCAAGAGACTGAAGAAACAATTCTGAACTAAAATGTATTCTCCCTTAGGGACTTCTTTCAGCACCAAGCCAAATTACTTTTTAAATGGGAGGGGTTAGCCCTCCAGGGAAAACATAAATATGTCCATAGTGAGTGTTAGTGGGTTAAATATTCCCAATTGCCCTATTACAGGAATCCAGTAAAGAAAACAGTAGACAGTTCTCCCTAGTAAAAATACTAGCAGGGGATTTCTAGCAATCTAAGTGATACTGCACAATTTGTTCTTTAATACCCAGTTTATGAAAATTTAGTGTCTTGCTGGTTCAAACTGGCTAATTCTGTTCTTTGAGGCATGGCTGGTGTAGACACTTTAAGTGTCCCTTGATAACTTCTTATGGAATAATGGAATGGTTTGAGTTGGAAAGAATCTTAAAGATCATTTGTTCCAATCCCTTTGCTGAGGTCAGGTACATGTTTCACTAGACCAGATTACAAATGCTATCCAGCACTTGGCCTTGAACACTTCCAGGGATGGGGTATCCACAACTTCTTCGGCAACCTGATGCAGTGCCTCACTGCCCTCTGATTAACACTGCCCTCTTCTTGACATCTATTCTAAATTTCTCCTCTTTAATTTAAAACTCTTCTTCCTAGTCCTATGGCTGTCCATTTGAAAACTTGCTCTCCCTCTTCTAAATAAGACTCCTTTAAGTACTGGAAAGCTGCTATTCAGCAGCTTTCTGTTTTCCAAGCTTAACAACCCCAGCTTTCTCAACCCGTCCTCAGAGGAGAAGCCCTTTCATCATCTTTATGATCAAAGGCACTGCTTTGGGCCGACTCCAGCAGGTCCCTGTCCCTCCTGTGCTGGGAGCCCAGGGCTGGATGCAGTGCTCCAGGTGGGTCTCAGCAGAGCAGAGGGGCAGAATCCCCTCCCTGCCCTGCTGCCCACAGGCTCTGGATGCAGCCCAGGACACGTTTGGCTCTCTGGGCTGTGAGTGCCATGGCTGGGCCATGTGCAGCCTCTCACCCACAGCACCCCCAAGCCCTTCTGGGCAGGGCTGCTCTGGGGCTGGTCATGCCCAGCCTGTGCTGATATCAGGGGTTGTTCCAGCCCAGGTGCAGCACCAGCACTTGGCCTTGTTAAACCTCGTTATATTCTCATGGGTTACTTCTCAAACTTGTCCAGGTCCCTCTGGATGGCATCCCATCCTTCAGGTCTTCTGGCCTGTTCTGTAGTGGACAGCATTCTCTGTGCTTTCTTTTGTTGTTGATATATCAGCAGAAGCTGTCTGTTGCCTTTCCCATCCCTTGCAGGTTTCCTTTCTCAGCTGTGTCCTTCTTAAATCCCTCTGTGCTTTGTCCTCTGTTCCTCCCTGGCAACCTGTCCTTGCTAAAACCTTCTGTAGTGGCTTAAGTTTGATGCCACTCAGAAGTTACTCCTTCAGCCAAACTTGCCTCCAGCCTTATCTCCTTGTTTCTTCACTCTCTATTCATATGCTTTAGGGAAGTTGCTTTTCAAGTTCAGCCCTTTCTGCTGAGTCCCTTGGCATTTAAGGTAATTGAGTTCTTCCAGGCTACTACTTACCAATTTCCTGAACAAGCCAAGACAGTTGCTCTGAAATCCAAGATCTTTCTTCTGCTTTTTGCCTTCATTGCTTTCCTGAGTATTTCAAATTCTTATTTCTCCTCGTAGTCACTCAGTCTAAGGCTGTCATCAGCCTTTATGTCCCTATCAATTTCTTCCTTAATTTGTACAACATCCAGCAGTGCAACTTCACTACTAAAAGGAATATCTGCAGAAAAAATAAGTCTCTGATGCTCTCTGAATTTCCTTCACTCTGCTGTTCTGCTCTGCCAGCAAGTGTCTCAAAATTCCCCCATGAAAACATGTAATTATGAAGTTTCTTCCAGTTATTTAAAGGCTTCATCCACTTTCTCTTCTTGACTGGGCTATAGTATGTGCACACAACGTTAACCCCTCATTTGCTATCCCCATCATGCTGATCCATGAGCCTTCTTCCTGGACTTCTTGGATATGCTGGGTTGTTGAAATAGTGGGAAAACAGCGTGCAATATTTTAAGAAAATTTTAGACACTAAGTAAACTGGTGAGAAAATATGTTTGCACACAAGAGGAATATCATCTTTTGCTTCCTGAATGACTTGGGATGAGTAATTTCCCCTGTTTGCCTCTCCGGGTCTCAGGCTGTGAAGTCTCTGTGGTACAGACCTACCATAACAGAGACAGATGATGTGCAAGGGCTGCCACCTTCCAAAGATTGCAGGCATCATTGCATTTGTGTTCCTAAATGTAGCTTGTGTCCTCTCTTCTTAGAGGCTGAAGTTTGGTGGTAGAGAGAGCCCGTAAGAACACTTTGCAGTGAAAATGTAGGAGGGGAATGTCCCTATGCACAAAAGAAATATTTGGAAGGAAACATGGTTGCCAAAAGCATGTTTTTACAGGATTCCCTCATTACCAGGAATATAGTGATTTTGGGCATGACAGTGGAAAAGATCATACCCTAATTTGCTCTGCTAAGTGTAAGGATTTTGAATTTCTGTGAGTTACACAAGTAAGCTATCTGAGACAAAAAGGCATGATTAAGGCAAAAGGAAATGTAGATGAGTGCATGATGAAAATTAATATTTAATTGACCTGTTCCAAGTAGTTTTACACATGGAAAGACAAAGTATTTGCTGTATTTTTTGTTCAGGAGGAATGTTTACATACTTTTGAACAGCTGACCTCTGCTTCATTTTGCATCAACCAAGTTAAGCCTTATTTCCTTTTTGTATTATGCTGTAGGGCTTCCTTGTTTGGGTTACAAAACATGAAAATTCTCAGAGCACTGTGCGGTCTTCTCATTACCATCCACATAGGAATACCTATTTTTAGGCTCAAATATGTGCACAAAGACTTTAATGAGGAAAAAATATTTTTCTGACCTGTTCTAGTTGCAGTGTTCAGGTATTTCTAGCTGTGATGTTCACACACACACACGCACGCACACTTCTCTGTGTTTTTCATCACCAGTAGCTAAGAGCTACCTGTTGACAGGTTGTTCACCTTAGTTTTCTGCTGTGAGAATTGTGCTGCCTTTCTTGACTAAAGTAGTTTTAAGAAGAATTTTAAACCAATATGTGCCTAATGGCAGCGCTGCAGTCAAGTTTAGCTGCTACCTTTTCTGCAGCTTCAGGTTGCCCATGT
The DNA here is from genome assembly GCF_901933205.1 of Camarhynchus parvulus. NCBI lineage: Eukaryota > Metazoa > Chordata > Aves > Passeriformes > Thraupidae > Camarhynchus > Camarhynchus parvulus. The sequence continues at coordinate 56,774,327 of NC_044601.1, forward strand.
CTGCAGATCAGAAGATAAAAGACAAATGGTTTAATTAGTTTTAACACCATTTTGAGCCTACTGCTCTAATCAGTTGATCAGGTTTACACAGGTATTTAATCTGGCATAAAACTCTACAAAAATAAAATGGGCTTCAATGGACAAAGGGGGGGTTTGCAAAATCCGTCCCTTCCTAATATCAGTAGCTGTGCCTTGTTTTAAACAAGACTGGATTTACTTTGATTTCTAGATTAGTGCAGGTTACACTGAGCAGAATATTTAATGCATCTCATTGATTTTCCCTGTAATACTGTTGATACACAGGTCATTGCTCTAATAATTTGTTTTACCATTAGAATTCTGTATGCAGATCTAGTCCCCAAGGATATCAATGTGTAACCAGATACTGCATGATCTAATCAGGTACTGCAAGAAATACATTATCACTTCAACACCTAGCAGTAGAAAGCTTCATCAAAATGGAAAAGTTATTTAACTTTTAAAGCAAAATGCAGTTCAAAGAGACAACCATGAGAAGCAGATGTGTACAAAATTTAAAGACATTTCTCAGATTAAACAAAGCCAAATCCAAGCCAGAGTCTAGGATGATTTGTCATGACTCCATTTGTTGTTAAAGAAGAAAATGTTATAGCTGCTGCTTCAGTTTATAGGGTTTATACCAGTTCAGGTAAAGTAGCATCACTCTCAGAAATGACTGACTGGCAGAATTTCATTAATGTGATACTTACTTGCTACAGCATGCGTGCTTTGGAAAGCAATTTTGAAAAGCACCTGCAAAAGCATTGGTGACAGACAAGACCAGTGCTGTGAACTCATTTGGATGTAGGATTTGGATCTCTGAGTGCCTAATACTGCAGTCCATTTCCAGAATACAAGTCCTGCTGACTTTGAAGGAGTTTTGCAGGCAGTGTGTCTCAGTCTGAGCAGCAGACCTGCTTGCTGCTGTGAGTCTGACCAGAACCATCTATGGCTGGAATAGCAGGAGTGTGGCTCTGCCAGCAGCTGGACAGTGTTTCTGTGTAAACTGCCAGGTGCAAACACCAGGTGTTCAGCTGGGTAATGGTTGACAAAGGTGATAAGCATCTCCTAGGGTCAGCTTATAACTCCATACAACTGCTTTCATGTCGATGTATGAATGCTGAGCATCGTTAATTTGGCTTTTGTCTAGGTTTCTGAATTTTATCAGTGGAACACTGCTATTCTTGGCTCTACCTCTCGTACTTATTTAGCAAAAGAAAGTAAAGAATTTTAGAAGTAAATTTAAGAAGGAAAACCATTTAGTAACCTTGTGTATGACCAGATGAGACTTGATTTAAGATAGAACATAAAATATTTATGTTCCTTGACATTTTTCCAACTCCTATTTTATCTGGCTATAAAGGTATGTATGGAAGGATATTGGTTTGTTTTGGTTTTTTCCTTTGGTTCTACAGACTAAACAGTGCTCAATTCAGTGTGCAGGGCCAAACTCTCCTCCTTGGCTCAAGGGATTTGTTGTGTGACTTGCTTTGCTACCAGAATTGCTTTGATCTTCAGAGACCACTGGGTTCATTGAGCCTAAAGGCATAAGTAAGAGCTGGAAGAGAGTGACTGAGCATCCAGACAAGCAGTGAAACAGATTTTCTTTCATGTTCCTACAATGTGTTGTTGGGGCAAATGCTGCCAGACAAATGTACTGTTGTTGAGGGAAAGGGCATGGGGGTTGGTTGGTGGGTGTTGGTACACCCAAATTATTTTCATTGAGAAAAACCTACTAAAGGCTTTTAATATATTTTTTATAATTTTTCTCTCTTGTTTTAGGGTCTCATGACTCTTTTAGCTTCTACATTGATGAAGCCTCTCCCGTTGGGCCTGAACAGCCAGAGACGGTCCAGAATTTTGTGTCAGTTTTTGGGACTGTGGCTAAAAAGCTGATGAGGAAGTGGCTGGCTACACAGACCATGAACTTCACCAGCCAGCTGGGCGCAGGTATAAGGTATTTTGATCTCAGAATTTCCACCAAGCCCAGAGACCCAGACAATGAACTCTACTTTGCCCATGGTTTATTCAGCGCCAAAGTCAAGGAAGGTCTGGAGGAGATCAACGCGTTTCTCACTGAGCACCCGAAAGAAGTGGTCTTCTTGGACTTCAATCATTTCTACGGGATGCAGAAATGCCATCATGAAAAGCTTGTCCAGATGCTCAAAGACACATATGGAAACAAAATGTGTCCTGCTATATTTGCCCACGAAGTCAGCCTCCAGTACCTGTGGGAAAAGGAGCACCAAGTGCTAGTGTTCTACCACAGTCCAGTGGCCGTCGAGGTGGCCTTTCTGTGGCCAGGCCAGATGATGCCAGCTCCCTGGGCAAACACAACAGATACGGAAAAGTTGATTCAGTTCCTGCAGGCGTCAATCACTGAAAGAAGGAAGAAAGGCTCCTTTTTCATATCTCAAGTAGTGCTGACACCAAAGGCTAGTACAGTGGTGAAAGGGGTTGCAAGTGGTCTCAGAGAAACAATCACAGAGAGGTGAGTTTGTGACTGGTAAGGTGTGCTGACTGCGCTGAATGTGTGTTGGTGGTGCTGTTCTTCCAATTCCTTTTAAAGGCACTCTAGCAGATGAATTTCTTCCATGCTACTGTGGGCTAGTCAGAACTTGGCATAATCCTAAAATATTTAAAGAGAAACATATTGAAGGACAAGCTTTTGCATCTTGAAAGAAAATCTGCCACTGAAGCACAATGAGATATTAGAGGATTGGCTTAACCTTCTCTTTTTTCTGAATGCAGGTTTTGCTTATTTGCTTTGTTTTCCAAATGTGGTTTCTTATCATAAGCACTGATTATAATGTCTAGGATTTCATTACTGGAAAATCTTATCTGTATGATCTAGACAAATCTATCTATATGATCTAGATAATTTTTTATTTGTGTCAGGCTTCAGATATTGGATAAAAAAAAATTTGTCCTGGCTCATCAGCAAAGCCTGATGCTGTAGGATTTGCTGTTACACACCTCAAAGATGTGTGGTTTCTCTGGCTCGGTACCATCACACATTGTATTAAAGACAGCAGGACACCATTAGAGAGAATTTGACTCCTTAAAGTCTTTCTTCATTTACCACACAGGAAAGAGATGGCAGACCATCATATAGCTTCTGTATATGGAATAGCTTGTTGACAGGCCATTAGTTGTTATATTACAGAAAAAGCCACCTGTGCAAGACATGTATTATTTATACCATTCTGACTTTGATAAATCACAGCCAGTTTTGAGCTTAAAGGCATGTATATGTGACTGTGTTCTTGACAACTTGGTAAGAAAACTGAAATTTAATGCCAAGATGCAAGAGCTATTGTCTTTTTCTCCTTAAAAATAAAGAAGGGTTGCAGAGTGTAAAAAAAATTGCAATGAGGGTCCGTGGCCTGCTAATGTTTTGCTCTCTTCAGGGATGTGCCTATGAGGAAATTCTGTTGGGAGCATATCTCCTTGTATGAAAGATGTAGTGTCTGCAAAGAAAACATGCCTCATATTTGGGAAAGGTTGAGCTGTTTTCATGGCAGCTTTCCAAAGCAGCTCTTGACTTGAAAAAATAGGTAAAAGCTTCACCTGACATGGTAAAACACTGACATGGAAGGTTTTATGGGCAGTGGAACATGATTTAGAAGCACTTGTGTGACTGCACTTGCAGCTGTTGGAATATCTTTCATCTGTGTTTTAGGGGCTCCATTAGGCTGGGGAGTGTCCCTCTCTCCTGAGTCTGAAGAGCACTTCTCTGTACTAAAACACTGCTTTGTTGATGGATTTTACTGATAAACACCTTGTTGTTAGGGAACTTTATCCTCTAGTAAGCATCTTCCTGAGTGTTCTTTAGAACATGAAGTAGGACAATCAGGAAACTAACAGGTTGTTCTTAAATCTTGTTGTATCAATAAAATAGCCATCAAACCTCATTTTCTTCATCTTTGGCTTATAATGTGCTTTTTAGAAGCTGTTTGTAAAGCAAAGACTTGAAATAGATGCTGAAAATGTTTGAGTTTTGAATATCCAGAGCCGTTGAACTCATAGTATGCCTTTCCCAACAGCAAATCTTGAAATTGTAACTACTGCCAAAAGCCAATAAGTAATTGGACTGAAAAACCTGGAAATGTTGTTTTGCCAGATTTTAACTGAGACTTTTCACATGATCCCCAAGTGTGTAGTCACATTTCTACATGAAAAGTTGTTTCCTTTTTTGTATAATTCTTTTAGCCCTTATGAGAAAAATAGACCTTCAAAATAATCTCCAAGGCCAATATTTAGTCTTCCAAGTATGGCATCTCATTTTTAATTTTTACTTTAATACAAAAATAGACTGTAGGAAGAAACAGGTTTGAAATTTATGATAACGTTGATAGAAACTGAGCCTGTATTTTGAGTTAACTGCTCTAAAAGTAAACATCAAATATATTCAGAAGTGCTCCTCATTTTGTGAAAATTCTGTTAAAAATAAATAGGCAAGGAATTAAAAGATGAAGTACAATTTACGCAGTAGAATTTGCACAGTTGTCTTCAGTCTACCCTGCCTTAATGTTTCAGTAGCTTAAAAATATGTAATCCACACCAAAGGTAACAAGACATACATTCCAGCTGTGCTGTGTTTGTCACCTTGAACCATCACTCAGTAAAAACATTATTTTGTCCTTTTCAAAATAAATACCCAGACCAAATCCCATCTTTGTGTCCAGGTAGATAACATATGTGTTTTGTTGCCAGTTACTGCATAAACTTATATATTATACGGTTTCTCCTTTTTAAGAAATGCTGGTGAAGAGCCTTACATTAAGAATGCAGTTATCTTGCTTTTGGAAGCAGTTTTGTAACCATACTTGGATGGGGTTCTTCCCTCTCATTGGAATTTAAAAGTTCTGAATCCAAATGAATAAGGTTGAAATTTTCAAATAATTCTGGTGTGGGGGTTTGTTGTTTGGTTTGGGTTTTTTTCCTAAATTAAGTATTACATTTAAGAAATGTTCCTTTTGCATTTTGAATAAAACATATAGTAATTTCTTTTGTTTTGTTTCTCCACCTGCACAGTGACCTTTTACATATTGACTTCATCTTGAAAATAGGGCAAAGCATAGATCGTCTCAGATGCAATGAAACATGCCAGGTTTTGATCTCTGAAGTTGTTTTTTAATAATGAAATTGTTTATGATTTGAAGAGCTGTGGCTGCCTTGGAGGCAGAGCATGGTTTCCCTCAGTCACAGCATCCATTGGACTAGGGAATCTGTGAGCAGACAGCAATCCCATCCGGACTCCATTCTGCTGTTTTGCAGCTTTCTTTGGGAAAGAACACAGTGAAATATTCCTCTTAGCCAAGATGGTTGGTTTAATGGCTTTTCGTCATGATTGCTTGTGGTGGTGGAGGTCCATATGTACACTGCAGTAGAGCAGCCTTCCAAGGCAATATATTTAAAAAGGGGAAGAGATGTTATTCCTTAGCCTGTTCCCTAGAGCTCAGGTATGCAAGCTGTGAGGCCCAAAATAACCTCAATTAAAAAAGACCCAAAAAAGCAACAAAACATTTTCATGCTCCTAAGACTTAATTCAGTGAAGATATACCAAGAGTTTTCTAGTGATAGTGTTTGCTCACAGGGTTTGCTGTCATAACAGGCAGTATTCTGTGGTACGGTAATTAGAAAGAAGGAGAAATTAAAAGTTTTGAAGCTTTCTGTCTTGCACAAATACATGAGGGAAAAGCTATTTCTTGTAAGGTCTTCCTAGGACCACAGTTCAGTGTAACAAAACTTGGTAACGCAGATTTCACCTTCACTACTTGAATGAGGAGAATTGCTTGCATGTGTGCACATTATGTTTCTTGGATTTGATGAAAAACTTTGAGGACTATCAATGTGTTTCCAGGCTTAACATTCTGTCACACACGCAGTTTAGATGCCAAGAAATGCTCTTTGATTAGCAAACAATATATGCCAAATGAATTACATTTGCTGTGCTCATTGAATTAACTTCACAGTGAGGCAGCTGCCTTCAGTATATCTGAAAGGTGGTTGTGAGACACCCTTTTGATTAGTGTAGAGCTGTTCCTAATAATCTAGTTTGCTTTCTCATTTGCAGTGAAATTACTAATTTTATCTATGACACTTGAGACAAGTGTGATACTCTCTTTGTTGTCTCTGTCGTTTATTAATGTTGCAGAAGAATAGATCTCCTTCAGAGGATGCAGAAATCCTGTGGTACTTGTAAAGCTTTCAAAAAATAGAAAGTAAACACATACCCTGCCAATTGTCACTTGATTTCCAAATTAATCTCTAAGGATAATGTTCCCTGTGGCTCACATATGACTAAATCCTTGCCTACCCTGCTAAAGCTTCCTCCTTAGCAACCAAACCAAATTTAAAAAAAAAATGTCCTGCACATGAGAATAAACCTTTTTAAATGGAGGCAAAGCATCCAATTCACACTATTAACAGAAGGGATGGTAAGTAGGCCACAGAAACTGTCAGGAGAAAATCCATCTCTGGGTACAGTTGTGAACTAAGCAGAGTCAGATTTAGGTAGAGTATGGATGTTAGATGATTAGGTGGATATTGTATGTAAAATGATTCCTGAAATTGCAAGAAGTAGATTTTTTGAGTCAGTTAGTGATGGTGCTACACCTCCGTCAGCTGAATTTTTGAGTTTCTGCGTGACAGGAAGAGTGGGAATTGATCATATTTTAATCCCCACTCCATATTGACTGATGTAATTCTTAAACGATTTTGTATGAAAAAGAAAAACCACAGAAATGGCAACTATGTTTTCCTAATTCTCTGCATCCTTCTTGACTGTAACCTTGATGTCTGTCTCTGCAAGGGAGCAGCAGGCTCCAGTGAGCGGGTTCCAATTTTACAGCTCAAAGCTGATGTGTCAGCTCTTTAGCTGCTGAGAGGGGAGGGGAGCCTCAGTCCCTCACTAATGTGTGTGGTACAGGCATGCCTGACCACACATGTTTGCCTTGGGACGCAGCTGTCTTTTCTTTTTTTTTTTTTTTTTTTTTTGGTTATTATTTCCTGACCACAGAAGGCACAGAATGGCATTCTGGTATATTAGCAAGCTATTCAAAAGAACTCTGGGCAATCCAGAAAAATCCTTAGTATTCCTGTTCTTCCTCAAACTATGCTTAATTACTTGTCCAGTCTTTCTACTCAACAGGCAGTCACTGTGTTTTGCACAGAGAACAGCACAGGGAGATTTCACTGGAAGAATCTATCTACCACGTTGACAGGCCTGCACACTGAAACCCCCAATGGGCTGTGTATGTGTAGTGGCATTTCATCACGGACCATCTGTCTGCATGACAATTTTAGTATAGCATTCCCACAGGAAGGGCTGTGTGGTTGTGTCTGATGGCTCTGGTCGTGAACTTGGAACAGTATTAAATTGTCACAAAATACAGGAGCACAGGTTTTTAATGGCTTTGCTAAAGTATTTGTCTACACACCCAGTAGCAGCCTGTCGGATTTGGTGGAGGAAGAAGGTTGGCGTGGTGATCGCCACGGTGACCTCTGTGATCAGTGGCTTGGCTTCTGGGTGTTTGTTTGGGGCAGTTGTTCTGATGTGTTCTTGTGGCAGGTATGGGTGTCTCACAGTTTTTCCCTCTGCTTGGTGTGCTTGTGAGTTTTATGATGTTGGGCCTCAAAACACCTGCTTACAGTTACTGTGTGTGCTGTGTGACTACTTGTAAATATACTTTATGTTTTCCTGTCGTTGCACTCTGGGCACAGTGTGGCCCTGCACATACAGACAGCAGCAAGTGCTTTTCATCACAAAAAAGGAAATGTTCATTCTCTCAGCTCCACTGCTGTAAGCTGTCTCTAACATCTACTTGTCTCAAAGATTTCACACTTCACTCTTTATGGCTGCTGTAGTGAAATTGCAAATGTCTCATTAAGTCACTTGGGTTTCCTTTGATCTTTCTGCATTACTCAGATCACTAAGGAAACTCAAAAGCTAATAGATGCTAACAAGTGCTGACCCCAGGGAAGATGCATTTGCTAATGTTGGGCCTGGGTCTGTGTAGCTGCTTCTACCTGATTGTGAAGGAAATGGTTCCTTGATGGGTTGATCATTCTGCTCTTCATTTATAAGGCACAAAATGAACACAGAGATTTACACAAACAAGCTTTTCCAGATATATTCACAAAGTGGTGTTCAAGTTAGTAATAATTTTCTGTAAAGCAAAAATGTTTCACACAAACACAAGCAAAAACAAACTCAGTACATATGGCAACGTCCATGTCTCTGTGTTGTGTTAGCTCTTGCATGCTGCAAACCACTGCTCCCAACCATGCTAGTCTACTTATAAGTAGATCTATGTGCACATCCTTGTCACAGTTTAAGCAGAGAACTGGACAGTTCTGCACGAACTAACATGCTTATTATATGTTTGGATCAAGCTTCCGAAAAAAAACCCTTCCATTTTTAACATTCTGTTGCTGCTCCACAGTCCTAGAGGGATAGGATGTGAATAGAAATGTCAAAACAAAATCCTGTCAGCTTGTAAAACGATGTTGAACACGCTGTATCATTTTTGATTGGTTTGAGCAATTCTCAGCAGCCTCTAAAACCTTAGAGGGCTTTCAAATGCAATCTGGAGAGAATGCATCCCCACTGTCCCTGGAGAAGTCACCTGCATATGCCCAGCTTCTGCAGCGGGTATCTCCACTTGGCTGGCAGGAAAGATTTAAGACAGGAAGGGGTGTTAAAGGAGCCTTAGCGACAGAAACCCCTTAAATCCATTTTCAGTAGGTACACCAAGCCTGCAATTAATTTAGTTACACGCTTCCCTGTGCTTACAAATGAGTAGCCTTTGTGGGCTGAGTGAGCAGTTGGCCATGCAGGCTACAGCCAGAGATGTGTTGGATAAAGCCTGCAGAGGAAGCAGTAGGGATTCTGGCACACTGCTGCCACAATTGTACAAAGACATCACTGCAACAGGGGCGCTGGAAATAGTGAAAGCAGGCAGGACAAATGTCTTGTTGATGTACCACCTTCTGTATAGTGCAGAATTTGCATAAGCTGTAAAAATGCCCATGCTTTTCTTCTGCTAAAGCAGAGATGATACAGTTTTTTCCCTAGGAATTTAGTAATGTCTGTGGGTTGCAATGCAATTTTTTCTTAAGGAGCCACTGTCACTGTGAAAGATGCTGGTTTTATTAATACAAATCCTTCAAATATCCAGCCTTCTTTTATTGATCTTTTCTTTACAACTTTACTTTTAGGCAAATTTTTAATAATAATATTTTTCTCCAGGAATGATTTTTTTTGGAGGGGGAGGGGAGAGCTAGGTCTAATACACAAACTTGATGTAGTCAAAGTTTATAATAAGAATTTAACTGTAATTATAATGATATAATTGCATGTATTGTCCTGGGTTGTACAGTTGCCCTAGAGAGTACAGCCTGTTATATTAAAATGTCTTTCAGTATTTATTTCAGACACTAAGAAAAATAATAAAAGACATATCTATAAGATGCTGAATGATCATACAGTGGGATTTGACCTTTGGCAATATTTTAATACTGTAGCTGTTGATCTGAGGGTTTTTGTAGCTAAGCAACTGTCATCCAGAATGTATTATATCATAAAAGAGTATTAAGATATGAAGGAGACTAAGTAGTTAGAGTGAAATAGGAGCCATGGTGAGATGCAGGCACTTTCCTATTGAACACTCTTGTTTTCAGAGGTATAGCACAAAGGATGAACCTTACCATGATTTGTTCCATGGTGGGGTATTGAAACCTGCACCCTGCACTCTCAGTTCTGTGAGCAGACACTGTTGTGTAGTAAATCAAGTATGAAACTTGATCTTCAGCAACGGACACATTAATTTGCTGAACAGCAAAGAGGGACTGCCACAGATCTTTATTCTCTTCTTACTTGGAGTTAGAATCAAAAAGCTTGGAAGAGATCTCAAAGATCAAATCCAACCTTTGACCAAATACCATCATGCCAAGTAAACTGTACCACAAAGTCCCATGTCCAGTAGTTTCCTGGACACTTCCAGGGATGGTGATTCCAGCACCCCTTTGGGCAGCCAGTTCCAATCCCTAAGCACCCTATCAGTGAAGATATTCTTCCTGAACCTCCTGATGTCCAGCCTGAACCTCTTCTGGTGCACCTTGAGGCCATTTCCTCATGTCCTGTCACTGGTTGCCTGGTAGAGCAGGTCAACCCCACCATGTTGCAACCTGTACAGCTTTGTAGAGAGCAAAAAGTTGACTGCTGAGCCTCTTTTTCTGCAGGCAAAACAACCCCACTCACTCAGCCACTCCGCATTGACTTAGTCTCTAGACCCTTTCTCAGCTCTGACTCAGTCCAGCATCTCCATGTCTTTTTTCAAGTGAGGGCCCAGAGCTGGACACAGCACTGGAGGTGTGGCCTCAGCAGTGCCCAGCACAGGGGGACAATCCCTGCCCTGGCCCTGCTGGCCACACCATTGCTGATCCAGGCCAGGATGTCATTGGCCTTCTTGGCCACCTGGGCACAGCCTGGCTCATGTTCAGCTGCTGTCACCAGCACCCCCAGGTCCTTTCCAGCCACTCTGCCCCAGCCTGTGGCACTGCCTGGGGCTGCTGTGACCCAAGGGCAGGACCTGGCACTGGGCCTTGTTGAACCTCACACCACTGGCCTCAGCCCATGATCCAGCCTGTCCAGATCCCCCTGCAGAGCCTTCCTGCCCTCCAGCAGATCAACACTCCAACCCAACTTATTTACACACTCTGATGTCTGAAACTGACTTCTTTGCTTTTCCAGTGAGACCTGTTCAAATTACAGCTCTGAGGCAAGGCTGTAATCCCAAATGATTCCTGCAGTTGTGGTAGTGCTTAAATAATGGGAAAGTGGTCATTTTGTCCAGAGTGTTCACTGCTGTTTCTCGGGGTTTGGGTGGATAAGAAAAGAAACTTACCTCCTTATGAGCAGGCTTTTTTCTCAGAGCTAAGGTCATTATGATTTGTCTTGGATTTGCATGTCTTACCAGAGAAAACCAACTACAGGGCCATTTCTCTGTTCCCTGCTTTTGGCTGAGGAAAATGCTGAAACAGCGAGGACTTGGCTGCTCATGACTTTCCATACTCTCTCAGCTGACCTCCGCTGTGTGGGTCTTGTGCCAACCGCCCCGTGTCAGGAGGAGGCTCTGCCTCTGCTAAAGGAGCACGGTTGTCACATCCTTTCCTTAGCCCCTTTCTTCACCTCTCTCCTCTCACATGCTATTTTTAATTAGATTTGCTTTTTTCCTCTAAATTATTTCAAGTAGTCACCCCAGCAAGCTTAGTTTCTGCTTCAGCCACGTGTGAGATACTGGTTAGGGTTTGGGTAATTAGGGTGAAAATATAAGCCTGAAGCCAGAATGTTGCCAGCCTTTAAAGATGGTAAAGATTTAGGAGAGGGTGTTTCATACCCAGGGATGCTGTTTCAGGCTGTTGTCAGGTGCCAGGCAGGTGGTCCTGAAGCTCATTGCTGGAATCAAGGTACTAGTGTGTTGTCCAAGACTGGTGCTGTTTCCATGAAGAGTAGGAGCACGTGGCATGGGGAGTGTCTGTGCCCAGTTAGTTAAGTGTCCTTCTGCTGGAGGGAAAGGATGGGACTCAGCTGAGAGATGTCAGCAAGGTCCCTGCAGTGGCACTGCAAACAAGAGCAGTGCCTTGCCTCTTGCCCTGTTTTCACACCAGGCACAACGAGTTCTTTTGAGCCTGTTGCTAATTGCAGCTCAGAACATTTGGTTGATAATGATCTTTCTTGCCTAGTGGCATTTGCTGCTGGCTTCCTCCCTCCATCAGACAGCGTTTCACTGCTGTTTGTGTCTGGCTGTGCTGGAACAGGAGAGACGTAAATCCAGATGAATGGTTTTCTCTTGGTGGTAAGCACCCTCCTTTGAGCTCAGCAGTCTGAGGAACATTTGTGGAAGTATTAATCCATGTGATGAACACCTGGTTTTGTTTTTGTTTGTTTTGTTTTTTTCTTCTAAGCTATTTCTCATAAGAAATACAGGTGGACTGTTTGAAAAATACTTTTCAGCTCTGGAAGGACATTGTTTTTCCTTTAGTAACTGCAAGTATGAGTATCCAAAAGAGAGCTACAAAGATGCTGAAGAGTTTAGAGGAGATACTGTATGAAGAGAGGCTGAGTTCACTTGGCTTGTTCAGGCTGGAGGAGTCTTAGAGGAGACCTCATAGCGGACTGGAACTTCATCACAAGGGGAAATGGAGAGGCAGGCATTGGTCTCTTCTCTCTGTTCACCAGTGACAGGACCATGGGCATGGCATGAAGCTGTGTCAGGGGAGGTTTAGGTTAGATATCAGGACAAGGTTCTTTGCCTGGAGGGTGGTCAGGCACTGGAACAGCTCCCCTGGGCAGTGGTCCAGCACCAAATGTGATGGAGTCCAAGAAAAGTTTAGACAATGCTCTCAGGCACATGGTGTGACTCTTGGGGTTGTCTTGTGCAGGCCAGGAGTTGGATTTCGATGATCCTTGTGGGTTCCTTCCAAGTCAAGATATTCTATGATTCTATGAAATAATGCATTGAATGGACTGACACCCAGAGTCAGTTACTGTAATTTCTTCTCAGTAACTTTCTGGATTCCTCTGCTGCTGACAGCCAGCACTGACTGTACCAGCTGCCCAGCTCTTCTGAGAAGAGAGGGTGTATCTCTGGAGATACATTCACATCTGCTTGTTGAAGTGGTGTGTGTTTTTCTCCAGGCCATGCTTTGTGAACTCGTGTTGTCTCATAAGTAATGTCTCTGTTGACACACGTTATGCACACGCTGGGTGACAGTGACAGAGGTTATGCAGATCTACCCCAGCCTGTGCTGAGGCAGAGCTGTGCAAGGTCTGTCTGCTGGTCTTTGATGCAAGACAAGTGCTTAGCCAAGACTGACCACTGTTAGCCTCTGGTGCGAGAGGTTTACTGGAGGAAGAGGAGTGCAGCATCTCTGTGATGAATGTGCAGCCTGGTCTGCATTCCATGAGACGAGCGTGAGCCGCTGCGGGGCTCTCAGGCACCTATGGCTGAGGTGGCAGGTCTGCTTTTCCTTGTGTTGATGAAGCAGCATGGCTCAATGCTATGATGGTGGAGAAGGGAATGACTTCTCTTGGCAGCCCTTCTTCCCAGATATATCGAGTGAATTGGCATTAAAGCAGGGAGGAAAACCACTATAAGAGGGAGATCAGATCTGTGTTCTTTTCAGGAACTTGGTAGTATGTAAGTGTATGGGACCTGATGAGATGCATCCTAAAGTCCTGAGGGAATTGGCTGTTGGACTGCCAAGCTGCTGTCCATGGTGTTTGAAAATTCATGGCTGTCAGGGGAAGTCCCAGGTAACTGGAAAAAGGGAAATGTTGTGCCCATTTTTAAGAAGGGTAGAAGGGAGGACTCTGTGAACTCTGACCTGTCAGCCTCCCGTCTGTGCCAGGGAATATGATGAAAGAGTTCCTCATGGGAGTTACGCTAAGTCACTGGGAGGACAGGGTGGTGATTCAAGACAGCCATCACAACTTCACTAAGGGCAAGTATTGCCTGGCCAACTTGCTAGGCTTCTGTGATGGAATGACCAAAACAGTGGGCAGGGAATGCCATCTGTGTGGGCTTGTGTAAAACCTTTGACATGGTCCCCCACAACATCATTCTCTCTAAATCAGAGATGGATTTGATGAGTAGACTTTGGTGAATGAGGAATGGCTTGGATAGATATCCAGAGTATAGTTGTTAAAGCTCAGAGTCCTCCTGATGGACATCAGTGACAAGTTGTGTCCCTCAGATGACTTTTAAGCATCCATTTTAACCCAAACAGTTCAGTTATTCCATGACCTCTTTGCTGAAGTGTTTCTCAACCACGTACCTCTCTTTTCTTCTCTCCATGGGGATTTTACTTTATTGCTGATGCATCCTCTGTAGTCCCTTGGTAAATTTTTACAAGATACATAATGTATTTTTTAGTCTACCTTTCCCTGTGGTTGGTAACCATGGTTCATTGCTGTGGAGTTCTTGTTAAATAAAATATGAGATCAATTCAAAAGTTATCAGTATTACTGGAAACATGAGACTTCTCACAATGTCTGCCTATTTTTAGTGCTGATCAGAACCAGTAAGAGTGCTCCAAATCGACAATAATTTTTGTTTTTAAAGCTAATTTGAGATCGCATCAGTGGTATATTGTTTAATATTTTATTTCCTTTGTTAAGAGTTTGGTCTACAGTTGTTAGTTTTTTAGATGTGACATCAAGTGCATGTTTCTGTGACTTTTTTCAACCCAAAGATTACAAAGCCATTTTTTCTTTTTCCCATCAATGCCACTTTTTATTGACAACTACTGGTATTTTAAAGTCTACTCTTTTTTCTTTTTTTTCCCCCAAGAGTGTTCCTTTTAGTGTTTTTCCCCAGGGAAAAATCTATTTTAGAAAAATACATCAAAATATTTCGATTTTCACTCCTATTAATTCTGTCTTGTCTTCAGATTTATGTTACACTCTTAATTGCAATATTTAATGCTGTTTCTATATTTACAGCTTTTAATTTTTTTTATTCAGAAATAGGTCTTGGACATTATTTTGTGGAAAGGCCAAAGTTTTTGTTTCGCTTTCTAATATGAAACAAAATCACATTTTGAGATGCTGGAGCTTCACGGAACAGCAGATCTTGGTTTCAGAATCTTGGTTTCACATCTATTTAGTACCACAGTGGATGTCTAGCCCTGAAGCATCCAGTCTTTGCCTGTCCCTTGGTATCACAGTTGATCAAGTGACAGTCTTTATGTCCCATTATCCATATCCATTTTAAATTTGCTCATGACTATTAGAACCTACAGTTTTATCTGCTGTCTACAAGGTGAATACCACCAGCCCAGCAAAGCACTATTCACAATGTTAATTAACATGGTGTGCACAATCATAAACAGTGTAGAAGGATGTAATTCTTCAGGGAGACTCTATTGTTTAAGTAATACTGTGGCGCATTTCAGGATGCTTTACTGTTTTGTGGGACAAATAAGTCAGAATCTGTCCTTAATTTTTCTCTGAGAAAGTTCAACTGCTTTATTTTGGATAGAAGTTAAATGATCCAACTGCTTTATTTTGGATAGACGTTGAATGACCCAACTGCCTTCTCTAAAATCTAAAATTATTTGAACTCAAGGCAGACAGCATATTGGCAGATGTAGTCTAGAGGCAGTGATTCAGGACAATGCAATGTGGAAGAGTCTGACTTAGCTTTTTGACTGACTGCAGTCTGTCATGTTATGATGCCACTGATGGTAACATCTCAACTTTTCAAGACTGGTTGCTCTAAGTTTGAGTTAAAAGAAAAGATGAGTATTATTGTTTGATTACAAAATATGCCAGTAATGAATGTTTGAAAGGGTTGCTCAGAGGTCAGCAGAACTATCTAACAGAATGAAAGATGCAGATATTATTTCCTCCAGTGCCTCCCCAAAGCCTTCTCTTCTCTAGGCAGAATAGCCCCAGCTCTCTCATACTGATCATACTGATCGTCTTTGTGGCCTCCTCTGGATCCATTCCAACAGGTACACGTCTTTCCTGTGCTGAGGACCTGAGAGCTGGACACAGTGCTCCAGGTGAGGTCTCATGAGGGCAGAGGGCCATAATTACCTCCCTTGACCTGTTGTCACCCCTGGGATGGCCCGGTGCAGCTGGTAAATAATGCATAATGCAGTTGGTAAAGTGTAAAGTAGTGTATTATCAACTGAAATGGAGTTTGGAAATCAGAAATTAAGTTGGACTTGTTAGAAGTACCAGACTGTAGAAATGGTAGCTTTCCTCAAAGACCCTGGTTGTCTTTAGTTTTGCCAGTAAGGACCTTGAATTCTGCTGTAAATAAGGGAGTTTGCTGCTAACACAAAGAGTCTGTCACTGTAACTGAGGAAAGCTGAGGGGTAACATATAGCAAGACCTGGATGCCTGCAGGAGAAGTGAGATGAAATTCAGTGGTATAAAATGTAATGTCATGATGATGGGAGCATGCTCTGTTAAGGCAGGCTCTCATCAGCTGGGATTGCCAGGCAAGGTAGCTGCTGTAGTGTCACCCATGGTTGGCTAAATCTTAGCCCTTGTGTAGAAGAAAGGGTGGTACCCTTGTGTTATGCACCTAGACATTTACAATGTGCACAGAAAGAGGCTGACACTACCATCTGAGGTATGATAGGATATCTTTTTGGATGTTCAATGCAATTTTGGTCATCCTTGTTCTGAGTAGATAATACTGGCACAGCTGCAGAGAGGAACTACCAACTAGGTTAAACGGGGAGTGAATTGCTGAAGACATCAAGAAAGCTTGTCTTGTTTATCCTGGCACAGTGGATCCTGAGAGATTCTGTGATTACCTACTTGCTGTAAATGTCACGAGAATAAATACCAGTGTGGGAAAACAGTTTAGGCTAAGGGCCAGCATTCTTAGAAGAGCAACACTGACAAAATAAATTTAAGCTGGAAGTGAGAGAAGGGCTCCCTACAGTGAAATTTTCCAGCTGGAAAAGTGGGAATGAGAAAACTGACTGCTTTTAAGATGAGCTTCATCAACTTTTGAAAAAGGAACAGAGATCACTGGTTAGCAAGTTCCTCCTGGACACCATTCTACAAGAGAGTGTTGTGGCTGCTAACCTGCCTTACCATGGCACTTACTGGAGATGGGAGAACATCACTCACTGTGCTCTGCTCCCCGCTGGCCCACTTGTGGAAGCCCTGGAGGAAATCTGGTCTTGAGACATGGGATGGGGACTCCCACGTAGGGGTGGGGAAAGAGGGGCTCTTACAGTATTCATTCATGACCCCACTGATTATTGAGAAACCAGAGAAGCCTGTGTTAGGGGCACAGTTCCCACCTCAGCAGAAAGATAACCTGGTGAGCCTGTCTCCTCCAGCTGTATCCAGGACAAACATTTCTCACTGGAAAAGAACAGTGACTATTTTGTAATATCTCCTGGGTGCTATATTTTAGATAATTATAATTGGCATAGTAAAGGGTTTATCATATGAATGCTTTGGGCTTATTAATTCTAGGTTGTGAGGAAAGTTAAGTAGAAGGAATGAGGAATAGCTCTGGGAAGGCTGCTCCTGGTAAATTATTCTCAGCAATGCCCAGGATGCTGTTTAGGAGGATAGTGCCTCTGGGATCCAGCTGATTAACAAAGATGGTTTAGCTGTGGGAGTCCAGAGCTAGAAGCCAGAAGATGTATAAATTATAATAAGCAGCTTGATCCTTCTCTGTGCTGAGGTGAAGCAGGTTTTGTGGAGGAGTTAATAGGTGTGTGCCTGTGGTCCAGGCACCAGGCTGGCAGAAGAAGTGATGCCTCAGGTGTAGAGAGGTACAGCAGAGGGGAGTTTGTGGGCTAAATTAAATGTACTGGGAAAACAGAATTGTGAATGCTGTTGATTCTATTTGTGAAATGGGACCAAACTTGAAGACTAGTTGTATATGAGAAAAATATGTAAGAAAACATTTACGTGTGATGTTTTCAACCTTAATGTTTTAGAAATATTGAAGTGTTTTGACAATTTTAAGAGACCAAAGAGTGAGAAAAGAATGTTTAATTGGCTGTGCTGAACATGAGCTACACATTTAATATATTTTTAATTAACTGAAAAACTGTGTGTTCCTATGTCATTTTGTTTCCACCATCTAATTTTCTGACTTGTTTTAATCACAACATCATTCAAATCAGAGCTGTAATTATGCCCAATTTCTGTTACTTGGATGTGCTGCCTGAGACCCTTACTATATTCTTTGCTTCTTGCTGTCCAAATAGCACTAGGGATGAAAAACTACTATTTCCCTTCTTTGGAGGTCATTCTTTCTCTTATAATTTTGCCTTTCAACTTTTTTAGGTGGATTGCTTCATCATAATCTGTTTGCTGAATGTTTTGTGAACAAAGCACATTTTCACCTTTATTCTAAACAGTAAGAAAGTATTAAACTCCTGGGAACCATAAGATGCATCTCTTTACTGTAACTTTCTCTTGTTTGAATATGATTATTTTCCTTGCATTTTTCAACTTTGCCTTCCAAATGAATTATTCTGCATAAGTCTTTCTGAATAACATATTGTGGAATATACTGAATAAGATACTAGGGCAAACAGTCACCTGCAGATTTTTCCTTTTTGGTTGTCTCTGTATCCAATAGCAAAGAATTAAAATATTGGTAAGATTCACTTTCATTTAAAGTATCTGCAGGAAGAAACAGTTTTTCAAGCTACACTATTAGTCTGGAAAAAAAATTCATGTTTTATCTGTTTACTTAAGTAATTTAGATTTGTTGTAGCAACGATGTCAGTGGAAACTGAAATGATGTGTGAAATTCTGTTACCAGTTGTACAGCAGAGAAATAGGGCTGGCAGTCAGAAGTTTCTTACTAAACCTTGCCCTCCACCTAACTGCTCTGCTTTCTCTGCTAATGTTGCATACCTTTTTACTTTTACTAACTTTTCTTGTTACTCAAAAGTGGGATTTTCATATTCACTCTGCTAATTCATTTGTGTTTCAAGGTTCTGGGCAGGGCTAAATGCTTGTAAAAATCATCTCTCTACTTTGATGTGGTAGATTCTCTTTCATTGCTCTCCACATTAAATTTCAGAGTATTTCCTCCATGCAGTACCTTCTACTTTTTTTTCTTCTCTAAATCTCTGTCTTGTTTCTTGAATAATTCAAATTTTGCATTTTCAAGAATGTGAGTTTTGTAACAAGGAGATGAGCCAGCAGTACCAAGTGAAACTCCGGAATGGGGGGGTAGCTGAAGAGTTCTATGCCTCGAGTACCCAAATAAGTTACTCAGCAGGACAGCTCATTGAAAGATCCCAGATAACACACAGTGGCAGCTCCTGGAGAAAACAAAGCTCTTGGCAGAGTCTGGTGGAGGAAGCCTTAGCTGTGAATGGTCTGGTACTGGCTACAGCATACATCTGTGTCCAAGGAGTTCCAGCTCTGCTGTCAGATTCTAACACCTGACTTGGATGCTTCAATACAGTGATTCAAGTGTAATGGGTATATGAATAAATCATATCTCTTTTTTTAAAGAACTAGAAGACAGGGGAGGAAAAAACCCCAAACCTGTAGCTATTCTTTTGATTGGTGACAGATATTTGCTTCTGTAAAGCAGAGGTTTTCTGTTTCACAGACAGTGGAATAAGTTCCAATTCCAGTTTCCATATTCCAGGCATATTGTCATTTATGTGAATTTTTTAATGTTTCTTGAACACTCAGATTTTTATGTGGAACTGGGAGCAGGACCAGCTGTCTCACACGGATAAAATATGCCTCATCCAGGTACCTGTCTTAATGAGTGTTCAAGCTTTGTGTTAGGGCTACAAGAGGTGAAAAGGGCTAATGACTGAACACTGCTCTGACCTCCCTGATCACCACTCTGTGATCTCCAAGAGATAACTGATTAACATAGAATCATAGAATGGTTTGTGTTGTAAGAAACATTTTAAAGGTCATTCTATGCCAGCCCCTGCCATGGGCAGGGACACCTTCCACTAGATTTGGTTGCTCAAAGCCCCATCCAAGCTGGACTTGAACACTTGCAGGTATGGGGCACCTGTGACTTCCCTGCCTCACCACCCTCATGGTAAAAAATTGCTTCCTAACATCTAATATAAACCTGCTCTTTTTCAGTTTGAAGCCATTCCTCATGTCTCGTCCATGCCCTTGTGAAGAATCCCTCTTCAGCTTTCCTGTAGGCCTCATTTAGGTACTGGAATGTGCTCTATGGTCTCCCTAAAGCCTCCTCTTCATGCTGAACTATTCTCTCAGACTGTGTTCACAGGAGAGCTACACCAGCCTTCTGCTTCAGTCCATCATCTTCATGGTCTCCTCTGGACTTACTCCAAGGTCCATTTCCTTCTTGTTTTGGGGGCTCCAGACCTGGATGCAGCAGCCCAGGTGGGGTTTCACCCCAGTGGAGCTGAGGGGCAGAATCCCCTACTCCAGCCTCCTGGCCCCAGTGCTCTGGGTGCAGCCCAGGTTGACTTTCTGGGCTGCAAGTGCACATCGCTGAGCCATGTTGAGCTTCTCATCCACCAACACCCCAAAGTGCATCTCTGCAGGATTGCTCTCAATCCCATCAACCCCCAGCCTGGGGATTGCCCTGACCCAGAACCTTGCATTTGACCTTGACCTTCATGAGGTTTGCACAGACCTGCCTCTCAAGCCTGTTAAGGTCCCCCTGGATGCCCTCCCTTTCCTCCCATGTGTTGATTGCCCCACACAGCTCAGTGTCATCATCAAACTTGCTGAGGGAATCCTCAATCCCACTGCCCATGTGACCAGCAAAGATGTTAAGCAGCACCAGTCCCAATACCAACCCTTGGGGAGCACCACTTGGCACAGCTTTCCGCCTGGACATTAAGCCACTGACTACAGCTCTTCAGGGGTGACTATCCAGCCAATTCCTTGTCCACCAAGTGATCCATCCACCAAATCTATGTCTCTTCAATTTAGACACAAGATATCATGACCATGTCAAATGCTTTGCACAGCTCCAGGTTAGAGAAGCAGTTGATGAGATTGTCTAATTTGATCTGCTGAATCTCTGAGAAAAAAACAGCCTTTGAACAGAGACATCCTCATAGCAAGTAGTACTCTTCCTTTAAATCCTTTGGCTATTGTGTATTTTCCATGCAAAGGTAACTACATGTTTTACAAGCCTTTTTCAGTCATATGTAAAAGCTAAACACCATGGTTTGTATGGCAGCAGCTCAAACTTTTAGCTCTGTCTTTGCCACTTCAGTTCCCTACTGCATTAACCAAGAGAGTAGCCAAGATACTAGAGTTGTCTCCTTAAAGAGAGCTCTTATATTACAGAGTCCAATGAGTCTTTTTCCTCCTGCCTGTATTCCTAATGCTATTAGTTAATGCTCTAGATGCAATGGCTAAAAACAGGGGAAAAGGGAAAAATAGGATGTTGAACATTAATTATCTCCAGAAACCACAATTTGCTGCTATTAAATATCCCATTGCATTTTTGTACAAGATGTAGGTTTAACAAATTCATTTTATAAATGAAACCCAGAAAGCCAAGGCCAGTTCAATCTGAGAAGGAAGACATCTGGCCCTTGGTGACTCTAAGGAGTATGCTGCTAAAAAAATTACATTAAAAGATGCATGTGACACCAGCATGCTTGTCTGTGTCATTTGAATAGATGCATTTCCAAACTGTATAAACCAATTGAGGATGACTAAATTACAGACAAGTTTTTCAGAAGAATAAATTCAAGGTTGTTTGATATTAATGTAGGTTGTTCTTGCAACATGGCAGCTCATGTGCAGTAATGTCCACACAAGATCCAGGGAAAGCAATTCCCATTCAATGTTGCCCAAATTTTCTGGTTTGAGTCAATCTGACCTTGGTGGTTCCAATTTTATGGCAATGCTCCTGCTGCCTAAAGACGATCCAAGAGTTGTGGAAGTGCATCTGAGGAGTTCCTTTCCAGCCTTTTTGTGCTGAGCTTGTGTAAATCTCTGTGCTTCAGTTCATTTGCTCCTTGTTTGTCTCATTTCAACAGTTAGTGAGGACATGTTACAAATCAAAACTTGTCAATGAATCAAGGACAGAGGGAGAGCAAAACCACTTGTTCTGTTTCTGTTAATTCAGACTATTTCCATGTGCTGTGTTAATTTTGTCTCTACAGGTCTATTAGCGCAACTGAGAGAATTGTAAATTTTGATCAGGGAGTGGAAACAAATGGCTAGCATACAAAAGAGGAGGACCTTTTAAAGTAGTTTCGCCACAGAGAAAATTACGGTAGAATGGTGTACTGTGGAATGGTACCTCAGGCTCATCCTTTGCAGGGAAACTTATTTACAGATGCAGAGTAAATCTTCAGCAGGAGCAGAGCTCATGGTGAACACTCTTGAGCAGGGTGCCACAATGCCATTATTTCTGGGTGCTCCAGGTGAAACAAGTGAAGATGTATAAGGATTTCTATATGGGGGTGCTCTGAATACACAGAAAGTTGTGACATCTCCCTCACTGGGGGCTTGTAAATAGATTAAACTGAACCAGGAGTGGTTTGTATCACTGATCTTAGTGCAGTTGATCCTGTTCAAGGTGGGCTGGATGAACTTGGGTGACTTTTCAAAGTTCTTTCCAGTCGCAATTTTCATGCTTCAGTGACACACAGGAAATCCACTGCTCCCACTGGAGCGATGAATTCTCAGCATCCTTGAAAAGCCAAGGTGAGCATATGCTGAATTATGGCTCTAGAATTCAGTGTTGTTGCAGACAGTGGTAAAATTGAATGGAGAGTGGGGAAATTAAGGAATATAGGAACTCTCAGTCAGGCTTGTGTAAGCAGAGCCTCCTGCAAAGGGGTGCTGGTTTTGTTCACCCATAACACCTATTTGCAAAAGGCTGCAGGGAGCAGGGTGTGTGCTTCACTGGAGAGGGAAGAAATGCCACATGTCACTTTGCCCTGGGCATGGAGACCTGCTGTAGTTCTCGCTGGTGTTACTGGGAATGGGCACTTAATGCTCGGCAGCATCACGCCCTGTGAATGGGACCAATTTCTCACTGTGGATTAGGTTGTACTGACTCCCTGCGCTCCAGAAGAAAACGTGCTCTCTGCCTTTAGTGATCAAACTCTCATTAAATAGTGAATAGCCATTCTGTTTTGTGTTTGTGAAGTTGCTTTTCCTTCTCCTCTCCTGAGAAAGCTCTGCAAAGAGGAGCGGCTGTTCCGCTACAGGAGGTCCTGTCTTACAGCACTGCTGTCATTAGTCTTCTGTCACACTGTCGGGCTTTCATGACTCAGGCATTAAAAATACCAGATAACCAACCCTCTTTCTGAACTAAAATAGCCTAAGAACAGTTTTTTAAAAGCAAATCTTAATACAAATAATTAGGTCATATTTTCTTTCTGAAAGCTTTTAATGGGAGTCATGATTTTACTGCTTGAACTGAAGCAACTTGAATGCTTAATTATTATTTTTGAACAAAATTCAATGCCATTGAAGTCACTTGAGACATTTGATAGATTAAAAAAAAAGAAGAAAGAGGTCTTGAATATTAAGTAACTTGAAAAAGGGCTATGCCCGTTTTGTAGTTGAGGACAGTATTTCTCAGCAGATCTCTAATGCATCAGAAAATGGTTCCTGAAAGAGGAGAAAAACTTAAATATGTGCACATTTCTGCTTATATAAGCAAGCAACCAGAACAGGGAAAATAGAGGTAATAAAATAAGTGTCAAAGCTGAGCCTAGATTTTACTGTGTTGTAAGTGAAAATTGCTGTAGCAATGCTGTACGAGAAATTACATGACCCCTCAAAAATAACAAAACAGCTGAGAGTGGTGATGTAAGGCATGCTTGCAGTCATGGTGTAAACCATCCTGATACCCAGGTCATGCCCAAGTTATGAGTAGCTCTGACTAACCTAGTGAGGTGCCACCTGAGATATAAACTTAGATCTCAGAAGAAATGCAGCCACATCAAGCATCTCTGTGTTACTTTGCATGGTCCAGCACAGGTATGTCCCTACCACCCAGATCTCCTCTACTCTCTCCCTTCTCATGCAGACTTTGGCAGGTGGAAGTGCTGCTCCAGAAGGCTGCTGGGCATCACGGGTGGTGGATGTGTCTGCTTCTGTGGAGGTGCAGTGGTGGTGGCTGGGGCTGGCCCACAGCCCTTCCCATGAGGTCCTTCCACATCAGTCAGTCACATGGCTTTATTCCCAACCATCCTGGAAGTGAGGGACAGCTGTGTGGCACCTCCTCGTTTTCAGTTTGTGAAAAGAGATGAGATACTCTACACATTCCTTCAGGCCAGAAAATTTATCACCAAGATTCCTGATCTCAATCCATGGTCAAATCGAGGTAACATGCCATTCACCTCCTTCCCTGCCAGTGCTCAAGCCCCCCAGCCTTGTGTCTTTGCCTTCCCTAGACTACTCTTTCCATTAACCCCTCTGCTTCCACCAGGGATGTGGAAAAATTAATTGACTTCAGATGCTGGTTTGTGGGGCAGTGCTGCACTGGCCTGGCAGGATCAGATCTGACCAACTCCACCCCAGGTCAGAGGAACTGCAAAAGAATGAAAACAGGAAGAGAGGTAAGAGGAGAGGACTCCTCTCTTTCTCCTGGCCCAGCTCTTGTGGAGGAGCACGCCTGCTCTCCTCCCTGGCTCTGTGCAAAGACAAGCAGCACCTTCTGTGCACGTGGCTCTGGGTGACACAGTGGCTTTGGAACCCAGAGGGGTTGGAAATGATTCCTTATGAGAACTGGGAATGGCCATAAGGTGGACTGTACCAGCTGGACTGTACCAGCTGTGGGAGGCACCCCAAAGAAATCCTCCACAGGAGAGCCAGGACCTGCCTAACACAGAAGCAGTGATGCTCCTAGGGTTTGCAGGCTGAGAGGCTTCTGCCTATATGCTCATGCATAAAATAATTTCTTACCTTCCCAGCAAGATGGGTTGAGTTTGAGCAGCATGGTTTTGGTAGAGGGGGATGCTACAGGGATGGCTTCTGTGAGAAGCTTCTAGAAGCTTCCCCATGTCTGACAGAGAACCACATAAGAATATCTATGAGGACTATGGTACCTACTGGTCTTTTGTGAGCTCAGTCATGTAGGTGGTTTGTTCACCTGAGTAAAACCCTTGGTGAGAACAATCACTAGTTTGAGGCACAATTTGGAAATTACAAGGCAGGGTGGGCAAGGTTTGTACTGCTACCACAAAGGCACCCCGAGGAATATTAAAGCAGGCTTATTCTAATAATTATTGTAAGCATTTGAGATAAACAGTGAAACTGAGCAACATGTGGTTTTCAGAGTTATTGGTGTAATCCACTCTCAGGATGGCACATGGGGAAGAGATCATCTGTATGGTTTTTGCATTAACTTTTGTCATAAAGAGTGCTACTGAGCTGACATCAAATCTTTAAGGTCAGTGGAATGTTTTCTTCAACTATCTTTTTTTTAATAGAATTGTGTTATTTGACTTGCTATGCAAATAAGCTTTTTGTTTGATAATGTGATTCATTTCTGACTTATCTTTAAATGCTTTCTAGTCTCATGAACAAAAGATTTCCGTGACTTTATCTAGCAATTTATGTATGAGCAGAGGGCCATGCAAGTGTGTCCTGTGTGAAATATCAGTAAAACAAAAATAACCCATTCAACTAACAAAGCCAGCTGTGGATGAAATGGCAAGGCAGGCTGACTTTAGGATAAAGCACTAATCAAAAGGAGGCATGACTTTTTGGCGGAGTCTGACTTACTAAGAACACATCAGGAAAAGGAAAATAGTATTTTGGTTGATGTGGGTAAGTGTAAGGACAGCAAACTGTAAGGTGTGAAGAAAGAATTCAGAACAAGTAAAAGACACCAAAAGGAGTTAATTATGCCTCAATGGGGAGTAAAATACCAAGGTTATCAGGAAGGGAGAGGAAGGCAGGAAGGCAGGAAGGCAGGAAGGCAGGAAGGCAGGAAGGCAGGAAGGCAGGAAGGCAGGAAGGCAGGAAGGCAGGAAGGCAGGAAGGAAGGAAGGAAGGAAGGAAGGAAGGAAGGAAGGAAGGAAGGAAGGAAGGAAGGAAGGAAGGAAGGAAGGAAGGAAGGAAGGAAGGAAGGAAGGAAGGAAGGAAGGAAGGAAGGAAGGAAGGAAGGAAGGAAGGAAGGAAGGAAGGAAGGGTTTGTGCCTGCCTACAATGAATCAGTTGACTTTTAAACCTCTAACTCTTGGGCCTTTAATAGGCTGGTATTAAATACAAAAGGCAGCATACTGCCATCTCGTAGGTTCGACCTTGTATCTTTGTGCAGAGTTCAGCAGCACCTTTCACATGTGAAGATGCAGTGGAGTTTACAGCTGCTCTGAGCTGCCTTCTGTCACCTTGGTGGTCTGTGCTGTTCTGCTGAGATCTGTCCTTGTTCTGGTTGATTGCAGATCTTTTCAAGCAGTCCAGGCATTGCCAGGTATTTAACGCCTGACCTGTGCCCTGTTAGAGTTGCACAGAGTGCAGCTTTTCAGCATTACATAAACTCACATCTGAAGGTGCTGGCTGGGTTCATAAACAGCAGAATGCTTGAGCCTGGTTTTATGAGCTGTGTGCATACATACAGGTGCTTCAGTCATACTGAATCAGTGGCTGAAATAAAATGTATTGCTGATATGTGGATCTTACAGTAAATTCAAGCATATTTTGGTGAAACAAAATCTTGGTATTCTCCTGTGAAATCACAGAGAGGAATAATTTTAGCTGCTTGGGTTTTATTCTCTATTAAATTATTTTTAAAACTGACTGATTCTAGTAGCCACTGACAAGTACAATCTCTGTCTGCTAATAGTTCTCTTTTCTTTATATCAGTTTTCCTAAAGCTTGTGAGAAAAGATATAGGTTCAACATGTTCACCTTCATTTGAATTACTGTCAGACCAAAATTTTCCAAGTACCTTGTGTCTGTGAAAAAGTCTGCACAACATGCTGGTTTAGGGGAAATCACAGATTTATAGATCTTAGAGCAAAGGGAGAACACAATGTTCATCTAAACTGACTGCAGTCCTGCCCAGACTTCAGGTTCTTTTATTTAACTCAGCAGCTTGAGGTTGACCAAAAGTATAATTTTGGAACGATACCCAGGCTTGATTTAAAGACTGCTGCAGATTTTGTCACAGTCATTGGGATTTTGTACCAATGGTCAATTACCCTTTCTTTGAAAAATGCCCTTTCTCTGAAAAATACACTTTCTCTGAAAAATGTGTACCTTATTTTTTTGGAACTCTGTTAACTTCTTTCTCCTAAATCCTGGATTTTGCTGCTTGACAGCCTCAGCAGGACTAAGGAGCCTTTTCTTTTTCTCACAGATGTTTCTTGTGATTGTTAGTTTGTATTTGCACAGAAAAATGTCAGAAAAATTTCTTTATATTCAGAAGCACAGTTAGGCAGATAGCTTTTAGACCCCAGTATTCCTGTGCTAAGGATCTGACATAATTAAAATCTGCCATCTTAGAAAAGAGTTGATATGACTATGGTGCTTTCTGTTTCAGTTACCAACCACTGGTTTATGCTTAAGTCTAATTAATTCATGGCTTGGGTATCAGTACTGGTGAAGAAAGGGTTTTTGGTATATGCTGTACTTATACTGTAGGGATCGTGGTTGTTTCTGTGTTCCTCAAAATACTATTTTCAGCATTTCCTTGTGTGTGTCAAGCATGCTTTGCAAATGGCTTGAGTTCTCTGTTACTGTTTTTTCCATAAGCAAATCCCTTGATGATGTCAAAAAGTATCTGGTCCATGGTCCAATTTTGCCTTGCGCCTAGGCAAAATCAGCAATTACTTTAAGCCTGCATTATCTTCCTTCCATTCTTTTCCACTGAGAAGTTGAAGTGCAGTCAACATATTATTTTCCCAGAGAATGAAACTTAAAAAGTTTTTAAAAAGCTTGAGCAGTAACCTGTGTCCTGTCTCACTTGGTGTCTTTCCCTTAGGAACCAAGTAAGATTGATGGGAGACGCTGTCAGTAAAGCGTGCCTTGATGCATTTGTCTCACTGATTTATGAGTAATTATTGTTCCTCTTTTCTCCTCAGGGCTCTTCCTGCAATGATGGAGTGGGTCCGAACTCAGAAGGCAGGAGAGAGTGGTGTGAATATTATCACTGCAGATTTTGTAGAACTTGGTGACTTTATCAGCACAGTCATAAAGCTCAACTATTCTCTGGATGAAGGTGAAGATGACACTACTTGATAGTACTGTGATATGTGTGTTGTTGCATTATTCAGAATTTAAAAAAAAGAAAGATTGTATTCTAAAAGGATTCTATTGTAAAACACTCATCTTCTTGTAACACACTGAGGTGTTTAGGGATTTAGTGGGTGGGCATAAGGGAAATGTTTTCATCATTTATGATCATTTTTCATATTTGTGTTTAGTGTGAAGAGCAAAACTAAACATGTTTACAGTGTTTGATAAAAGAAGGCCATTTACAGGTTCTCCATGAGGTACCAAATGTGATTCATGTGTCTTCTGTGGTTATGAACAGTGCCAAGAAATTTGTTGTTTTCAGAGCAAGGGGATGTATATATTGTCCTCTTCCTGCTCACAGCAGGATTCCCAACGGTGTGAGCATTGCACCAGGAGACTGAGGACAGTATATCTGGCACAAAAATTTTAAGCTGCTACATTTCATCTGTTAGGTGGTTTAAGTGATCGTATTTATCAATGAGCTGCAGGTTTAAATGCCTTTGTGATGTAAATCCAAAGTCATGCTTCTAACACATGCATAACCAGTGGACAGTAAACATGACGTGCTATGTACCATAATCAGTGGACAGTAAACATCATGTACTGTGTAGCTTGCACAAAGCACAGATGGAATCCTGCTTGCTTTTCATTCTCAAAATGGGGTTTTCCAATGTCTCTGCCTCACGTCAAGCCAGCAGGTATGTGATACTGGCCTAATTCTGTAATCACAGAATGGCCTGGGTTGGAGCCTTGAAGATCATTTAGTTCCAACACTCTGGCCATTGGCAGGACATTTTTCACTAGACCAGGTTGCTCCAGGCTCCATCCAAAGCCTTGCTTTACACACTTTCAGGCATGGGGCATCCACAGCTTCTTTTGGCAACATGTTCTAGTGCCTCATCACCCTCACAGCAAAGAATTTTTTCCTAATAGCTAATCAAAACCCACTCTCAGTAGCCACCCCCCCTTGTCTGTCACTACATGCCCTGTAAAAAGTCCCTCTCCACCTTTCTTGTAGACTCCCATCAGGTACTGGATGGCCAAAATTAGGTCACCCCAAAGCCTTCTCTTCTCCAGATGGAACAATCCCAATTCTCTCAGCCTTTCCTCATAGGAGAGTTGTTCCATCCCTCTAATCAACTTCATGGCCTCCACTGAACTGGCCCCAGCAGGTTCCTGTCCCTCCTGTGCTGGGAGCCCAGGGCTGGATGCAGTGCTCCAGGTGGGTCTCAGCAGAGCAGAGCAGAGGGGCAGAATCCCCTCCCTGCCCTGCTGCCCACAGGCTCTGGATGCAGCCCAGGACACGTTTGGCTCTCTGGGCTGTGAGTGCCATGGCTGGGCCATGTGCAGCCTCTCAGCCACAGCACCCCCAAGCCCTTCTGGGCAGGACTGCTCTGGGGCTGTTCATGCTCAGCCTGTGCTGATACCAGGGGCTGCCCGTGCACTCAGTTTTGTTAAACCATATGAAATTCCCATGGACACACTTCTTGAGCTTGTCCACCTTCATCTGGACGGTATCCTATCCTGCAGGTGTGTCAACATCACCACTCAGCTTGGTGTTACCTGCAAAGTTGCTGATGGTGCACTTGATTCCTTCATCCATGTCATTAATGAAGATATTAAATAACACTGGTCACATTATGAACCTCTAAGGGACAGCTGCTGGTCCATATTTTCCCTGGTTCCATCAGGAACACAGTTATGCCAGCTTTGAGCGCCACTTCTTTCCAGGATTAATCTTATGTAAGAGCCTGATCCCATGCCCTGAATATGGAAATGACTTTGTTTAGCATGGATTGAGCATTAGGTGAGTTGTGCATACTCTAACATGTGCAGTGCTTCGTCCCGTGGTGGAAACCTCATTTCTGCAAGACTGAAGCTGCACTTAAAAAT
Organism: Camarhynchus parvulus; assembly: GCF_901933205.1. Taxonomy (NCBI): domain Eukaryota; kingdom Metazoa; phylum Chordata; class Aves; order Passeriformes; family Thraupidae; genus Camarhynchus; species Camarhynchus parvulus. The sequence continues at coordinate 56,803,923 of NC_044601.1, forward strand.
AGATGCAGTCTAAGCATCTCTTTAAGGCAGCTATGAGCAGAGCACTTTTCCACTGATTACAAAAAATCAGTGCCAGTTTCATCAGTGAAAAGTTCCTGTACTAAAGAATGCAGTAGTTCAATTCTAGCTAAAAGCAGTACTCTATAGTCCTTAAATTGTCTGTGGGATACAATACTACATAACACAAGATTGAAAATCTACTGAATGGCACTGTTCCAGCAACAACTGGATCATCCTGGCTTTAAAGAAACACATATAAAAAGTAAATGGAAAATTTAGTAATTTATAAAATGAGAGCATTGCAGCTGTATGGCACCTAACTGGATAAAATACAGGCAGTCTCATCTCCCAGACACATCGATAGACACGTACACAACTTGGGAAAATAAAACATCTCATCTGTACAAAACAATAGATGCTATACCATCTTACAAGGAAATGTTCTTTGAAATATTGCAAGGATTTATGGGATAGAATTAAGGTCAAATTTTAGTTGATATTACTAGAACTTTTGGTTGAGTGAGAAGAGAGAATTGCATCATACAGTCCATTGCTCTTTTCTGTCAGATGATAATGACTACTGTCTCCCATCAGAGTTTAGAAATTCAGAAATGGCCATGTTGAGCAGATAGGTAACAAGCATTATAGGGGGTTTGTTGGCTTTAGTTTAGGGAGTGAAATAAAAAAGAACATTTCCTGCTGTTTTGTACTTGGAAAAAGTGTATGCACATGCGAGTGTAGAACAAAGAATAATTTAAGTGTATGTGTAGTATAATGACACATTTAAATGTGTGTGTATAACACATGCATCCTTGTACACTTGCATAATGATCTCTGGGGTTGTGGACAGGACTACTATAAATTTGTTTGAAAAAACCCATGCAGCCGTTATGAAGTCATGATGGCTCTTTCAGTAGAATTCTATTCTGTATAGGTTAGGACTGTACACGTCATCCCAAATGAAGTCTGTGATCTAAGCTAGTTAAGTTTTTTATGGCATTTAAACTTCATCCAGACCACGTCAAAAATTTACCTCGAGTCACAAGTCATGGTTTTGTTGAACAAGGGGTATGATTTAATGCTTTCACCCACAACTGAGCAAGTTATAGAGTGGCTTGATAGTCTTTGTTTCTGGTTTCCACAGGCTCTCCTAGTAAAATTTATGTAATAGATATATAAAATAAAACATGAAAATAAATTTTGAACCCACACCTGTGTGGGTGTCCTACATAAAAATATGAAAATGTTTGCTTATTTATTGGCAGTGTAGTGTAAAATGCTCTTTTTTCCATTTAGCTGGAGTTGGTTGTTTCCAGACTCCTCCTGTGATTCTTCAGCTGCTCAAAAATAGCCAAAAGAGTTAATCTATCATTTTAATACAGTAAAGTGATCCAAATCATTGGGTGGAGTGAAAATTAGATTTTTTTTTCCTTTTCTTTTCTTTCTTTCTTTTTTTTGATATTGGCTGAAATTCTGTTGCATCTGAGAGCATCAGCACCAGGTTTCTGCTGGTACCCCTGCTCAAACACACACCAGACACACCAGGCTTTTTGCTTGCTCAGAGGTGTACTCAAGGCAAATGCTTTGCTGTATTTTAAAAAGTGTATGTGTGTGTGCTTGTATATATGAATAAAAGTATAGAGCTATCTAGTCTGTTAGTATTGTTATGAAATGTTTGCTTAGTGTCAGTCTTATTCTAATTCTCATTTGGAAATAAATAAAAAGTAAAAGCAAAGCAAAAAAGAATCCTCTGACAAGAAACAATAATAGACAAATTGTATCATTTGTCCATTAATTGGGAAGAATGTTAGCAAAATCTTAAATTCTGGTCAGAAAAAATACGTTTTCATTTAGCTGTTGATCTTTCTATTGGAGAAGCACAGCACTTTATGGTAGGAACAGGTAAACAAACTTGCCTTAATTACTAAAAGAAAAAAGTGCATGTGGGGATATACTATCCATGCTCTTCTGAAGATTTCATCTGAGAGGGCCTAAAACCGTAACTCCTGATAGAGATGCACTCCCTGTTGATGTTGCTTGGGGATCTTGCCAAAAAAGAACAAGCCAGAAAGTACTATGCAGCACAACTGGACCATTCAGGAGCCCAGTTTTGCCACCCATATGCAGCTAAAATTGTCTTTGATTTCAACCAGAAATGTGCTTGCAGGGATGGGTCAGATGTGTTTTTCTGATCCCATGAACTTGTTAGGTTTCTTCACACGTATTATGAGGAATCTTGCATGGGAAATTAGTTGACTGTAATCAGCCCATCAAGGAAAAATACCTGTCTACACTATTGATCTGTATAAGCATCTGCTTACTCAAACTGTCATGTCATTCACTGCCAAACCATTTTTTTTCCTTCTTCTGCTTATTTTCCCCCTCACTATGTTCATCATGTATACATCAAGTGCTGTTGTTTTCTGGCCGTTTCATGTGATAAGTTGATCCTTTCTTTTCACCCACACTTGGAAAATGGCAACTGTGCTGCACAAACGGAATCTCTCAGCTGTGTAAACCCACCTGGCTCCATTTTTCAGTTTACACATGCTGAGACATCTTTGTTCCATACTGATCTAACCTGCAGAAATCCAGTCCAAACAGGAGGTGGTTCCTGGAGTGCAATTCCTGCCTTGTATGGTAAGGGGTGAATCTGGATCAGACCACAGGAGTGGAGTTTTAGAATTAGTGGGTTATTTGCATTCTTTTGCTGTTGGATACATTACTGGTTTTGTAGGTCCTGCTATTTCAAAACATTATTTTAAATGTAAGCATGTATATATATAAAAATATATATGCATGGCTGAGAGGGAATGTATGATCCTGTATGCTGGGCTCAGTCTTTCTGTCATACTGATACAAATCTAGACAGTTTCTACTAACTTCAAAGTAGTTAGTAAGCCTTTACCCTGAGACAAGAGTGAGCAGAGAGTCACTGTGTAGTAATTATAGGCTGTGTTGCAAATGAAATTTAAAATTGTGGAGCTTAATTCCACAAAATAAAAAAAGAAAGCAGAGTGCCCTGAAAACACAGTTCCAGTGCTGTTTATCCTCAATTTAGTATATGAAGCACTAGTTATTTGCAACTGATTAGGCCATTTGGTGATTTCAAGAGTTCAGGTAACACCGTTTCAAAGTTCTAAATACCTTTTCAGTGAAGTAAAAGCTAATAGTGTATGATGTATTTGCCATATCTCAGTGGTAGCTTCTGTGTTACATACAGTCAATGTTGTTCTGAATTGTATATGTTTACCCAATGATGAGGTTAAAATATGCTGTATAGTATGTGTAATGTATTGATTACAAGTATTTGGAGTTCAGTGGTCTATTTAGTTTTTACTGTGCTGCTGTTTCGTAGATATGTGTGTAAATGGGATTATGGATTGTCTACAGTGTAAAAGGAAATAATAATTAATCCTAAAGGAAAAGGGCAGTTATGTGACCTGCCTTAATGCATTAGGATAATAATATTGTTAAATCTCATAATTATCGGTTCTGTTTCAGATGTTACCAAGGGTTGTCCGTAGAGCTGACTCCCTCACTTTCTGGCACGAAGGAGTTAAACTTGAAGTTACTTGGAGCTCACTTACAGATTTGTAAATACAGAATAGGATGTTTGCCTGATCAACTGCCTTGACTGTACAAGGTAGCAAAGACATGGTTTCCAGTGTGTTACAGATCAAATCACTTCTGCGCACACACAGCCCCTGCTGATGTCAGCAGGAATTGTGATCATGTAATTGAGTGGCCTCAAATTCATCTTCTGGAACATAGTCATGATAGGAGGATGGGGATATCCTGGCTTTAAGGAAGTGCCTGGATGCTATGCAATACTGCTCATGTCCTGTGTTGGAACATAGCTTTAAATTTGCAGGAAGAGCTTTGAACTTTGCTCCAGTGTAGGTTGGACCTATCAAAAAAAAAAAATCCTTATGTAAAAATTGTGAATGCCATAGGCTGATCAGCATGGCCTGGCCTGCCCATGTACAGCATTCTGCTTTCAGGAATTGTGGCAGCTTTAAATAAAAAAACTCTAATAATTCTCTGTCCCTGCAGGACCTACTTAGGAGTCTATACATTGCCTGCAGGTACAATTCCTGTACTATCCCCACAGCTAGACCTGGCTTTTTCCCTTCATGGTTTATATTTAAGATGCCTGATGCCAAGAGTAAATAGGATAGAGGTAGTAACTAAACACAGGGAGTGTCCACCTTGTTCCTGGCTGGTTGGAGTAGGGTGCCTGCCCTCCATCAGCACGTTTGGTCTGAGGTTAGCTTCAGTCAGATCCACCTGAACAGTGACTGAGGGAAGGCACAAGTTTGATTTTCAGAGCCTCTAACCTTTCAGAGTTAAAATGCAGCATCTTCCCACTTCTCTCCTTTGCCTCTGCTCAGTGATGCTTATCTGGATTTGTGCATGACATCCCTTTACCTGCCAGCTGTGAATATTAGATATTCGTCAGCCTCAGTGCATCATAGCAGTCCACATGGTGATAAAAGATGTTAAGTGTGTGGGGCTAAAAGCTGGAAGTGGGCCTCATCTGATGTCCCAGGATGGTTTATCTCCACACTCCAGGTTATGCACACACATCCCCTTGGCCAATGAGTATCTCCTCAAAGGGAGGTGCACTTAGGGTTTTTTTTTTCTGCAGCAAGATTGCATGTACTAATCTCTTCTTCAGCCTTTGGTCCTACAAAGGTCAGTTTGATTGGAAGAAATTCCTCAAGTAGCTGCAATTAGTTTTGCTGTGAAGCGGGGATCCTTAAAGCAGAATCCTGGAGTTATTTGTAATTATTATTACTGAAAATAGAAATGCGTGGTTGAAAACACAATTTTAAAAAGAAAAAGAAAAATTATATGGGCTTGCCAGGACAGTTAAATTTTTGACTGCCTCAGTCATCAGTAGTTTAGTATCATCTAGGTGATGATTTTTAGCATGTTATTGCCACACTGCCTCCTGACACTGTTCAGGGTCTCTGTACAGAAGCCTTATTATTCCCGGTGAGCATTAATGCATTTGAATGACTTGTCTCCGTTTTGGTGGGAAGGATGATTGTGTAACACTGAGAACATGGAGCTCCCTGTGTGTTGTGCCCACAAAGGTTCACAGAGCTGCACCTTCTCGTTTTAGGATCTGTTTAATGGTACTTTAATAAATGTTGTGTTAAAAATGCCTACAGTTCTGTATAGCAAATGTGAATTTTTATGACAAGAATGTGTATTTAGAGTAAAAAAAGTAATATAAAATCCAGTTTCTTTGTATCCAGTGAAACATCTAATAAAGCTCCGGTATCTGTATTCTTGTTTTAGGGTTCATTGCTTCATTTAAGGCTTTTTATGTGGGAGGCTTTTTAAGCACAGTTTGGGGTCATGGGGTGGAGCCATAAATTAGGCTGTGCTGTTATGTTAGGGATGTACATGGACTGCCCCGTGGGGGCATTGCACTGGGAGTGTCCTTTTGACTTGGTTATTGTAGGGACTCTGCAATACCATGGGATGCTGTGAGTCTCTATGCTGTGTTCACAGTGTGTCCATGTTGTCCATGGTGTGTCCATGCTGTGCCCATGCTGTCCATGGTGTGTCCATGCTGAGAGTGTCCATGCTGTGCATGTTGTGCCCGTGCTGTCCATGCTGTGTCCATGATGTGTCCATGGTGTGTCCATGCTGAGAGTGTCCATGCTGTGCATGTTGTGTCCGTGCTGTCCATGCTGTGTCCATGATGTGTCCATGGTGTGTCCATGCTGAGAGTGTCCATGCTGTTCATGTTGTGTCCGTGCTGTCCATGCTGTGTCCATGATGTGTCCATGGTGTGTCCATGCTGTGTATGGTGTGTCCATGCTGAGAGTGTCTGTGCTGTCCAAGCTGTGTCCATGGTGTGTCCATGCTGTCCATGGTGTGTCCATGGTGTGTCCATGATATGTCCATGGTGTGTCCATGGTGTGTCCATGCTGAGAGTGTCCATGCTGTTCATGTTGTGTCCGTGCTGTCCATGCTGTGTCCATGATGTGTCCATGGTGTGTCCATGCTGTGTATGGTGTGTCCATGCTGAGAGTGTCTGTGCTGTCCAAGCTGTGTCCATGGTGTGTCCATGCTGTCCATGGTGTGTCCATGGTGTGTCCATGATATGTCCATGGTGTGTCCATGGTGTGTCCATGCTTTGAGTGTCCATGTTGTGAGTGTCCATGCTGTCCATTGTGTGTCCATGGTGTATCCATGCTGTCCAAGCTGTGTCCATGGTGTGTCCATGCTGTCCATGGTGTGTCCATGGTGTGTCCATGATATGTCCATGGTGTGTCCATGGTGTGTCCATGCTTTGAGTGTCCATGTTGTGAGTGTCCATGCTGTCCATTGTGTGTCCATGGTGTATCCATGCTGTCCATGCTGTGTCCATGCTGTGTCCATGCTGTCCATGGTGTGTCCATGCTGTCCATGGTGTGTCCATGGTGTGTCCATGCTTTGAGTGTCCATGCTGTGAGTGTCCATGCTGTCCATGGTGTGTCCATGCTGTCCATGGTGTGTCCATGGTGTGTCCATGCTTTGAGTGTCCATGCTGTGAGTGTCCATGCTGTCCATGGTGTGTCCATGCTGTCCATGGTGTGTCCATGCTTTGAGTGTCCATGCTGTCCATGGTGTGTCCACGCTGTCCATGGTGTGTCCATGGTGTGTCCATGCTGTCCATGGTGTGTCCATGCTGTCCATACTGTGAGCGTCCATGCTGCCAGGGACGCAGCGGGCTCTTGGCTACTCTTTCCCCAGTGGGGCGCTCCAGCCCCAGTGTGCCCGGGCAGCGAAGCACAGGAGCTGGCTGTGCAGCCTGCAGGCTCGTGCCCTGGGGGTGCCTGGAACACAGGGAGTGCCCTTGTGGGCTGCCAGCCTGTCTCGTTGTCCCCTGGGCAATCCCGAATCACTGCCCAGCACAGCACAGCCCATCGAAGCAAACAAAAGCTTGCCTGCAGGAGCAGTGGAGCAGACTGACTGCTGCCCCGAGTCTGGCTCCAGGACATAGCAGTGAGGAGGGGAGTCCCTTCAACTTCTCCCTGGTGTCTCCTGTGGGGTGCAGGGCCCCCCTCAGAACTGGGCACAGAAAACTTCCCAGCAAGAGTGCTCTGTACGCAGGAGCAGGGCCAGCAGCTCAGCTTCCAGCCAAAGCTGGACGTGGCATGTTAAAAGCTTAAAGCCTTTCTGCGTGGCACAAGCTTGAAATTTAAGGTTTGGGTTACTTTTTCTTCCTAACAAGCCCAGAAATTTTGTTTTCCAGGACAGACTTCTGTTGCTCAGTTCTCCTACTGTGTCACAGGCAAACGCAGCCCCAGTACAGTGCCCTCCTACTCTTTGTGACCTCTCACTTGGCCCAGGTGAAGGCTGCAGGGCTGCAGTAGAAGAGGCCATGAAAGATGAGCAAGTCTCAGTGTCTCCCTGCAGAAACCAATGAATTAAGTTTGCCTGCTGCTTAAAATGTCTTCCTACTTCTTTCTGTCTTACCAACAGGCACATGTTAATTGGTCAGTACACAGACTACATTTTCACCATTGATTAAGTGGTTACTAAACAGTAAATGTAGCTGTTACTTTGGATCAGTATCAATAAACAAATCTTCTATCTCTTCTTTAAAATGTTGGAAGTGATACCAAATTTTCATATGGTTATTAAAAGCTAGCCCAAATGCACACAGATGGGTAAAAATCTGCAGCTCTTGACAGTGTAGTGCTACTGGACTAGAGCATGTGGGGGGTGGCACAAATTGCAGCAGGAGCTGGTCATCTGGAAGGGACATCAAACACGGGGTTGAGTTTAGCATGGTGGCTCTTAGTGCTTTTCCTCACACATCCAATAGCAAGTGTTCAATCTGGATAAACTCTACAGGCATCCCTGCTGGCAAGGGGCAGGGGGATGTGGGGGTGGGGTTGGCCGAGAAATATGCCCACAGAAGCTGCCTGCAATCTTGGAAGACCCAATTGTTCCAGTCTCCAGCAGCATTTCATACCCTCGATGCCCAAAAGGCTGGAAATAAATCCCCACAGATCGATGTCTATAGAGCAGGTATTTGGTTTTGCAGCCCTGGTGGTGAGTGGGATTTCTCCTCCTAACTCACTGTCTTGGTTTGGAAAGACAGGAGTCTGCTAAGGAAGGCAGGAGCCTCCCCTGAAATTGAGAATGTAAACCCTCCCCACCCCTCCGAATTGCTACAATTTTACATTAAGGGGCTCTCAGGCAAAGATATGGGAGCAGGCAGTAACAGTTCTTTAATAGGGAAGAAATAAAAAGAATAAAATAAACAATACAGTCCACTGGAACAACACTGACAGAGTCAGAACCCAACCTGACACCCTGTTGGTCAGGGTGCTGGTGGCAGTCCGATTGAAAATGTGGCTGCAGTCCTCTGAAGTATCAGGTGTGGTTCTGTTGGAGCAAAGGGGTTCTGTAGAGAAGGATGTAGTCTTCCTCTGAAGATCCAGGAGGAAAAGGTAGCTGCTGTTCCTCTGGGGAATCTCGTGGAGAAATAAACTGAAACTGCAATTTCAGAATCTTGGAGTATATGGGGTAGCAGTGCTTGGCTCCTCCCTCTGGGCGGAGCATCTCACAATGGGATGTTATAGTTCTTATCAGTCATGCACCGATATTCAATAGTCTGTTATCAGCGGAGGTCCCCTCCCGAGGAAGGTGTGAATGTGGTCATTCAAAGAGAGAGATAAGAAAAACTGCTCACTTGACAAGGTAATCAGCCATACAGATGGTAATGGAAAACATCTTGCATGCAATCTTCAACATTATCCACCCCTTTTCCTATTTCCATCTGTATCACAAAAAAAAACAAACAAACAAAACCCAAACCTTACACACAGTCCTCACTTAAGACTAGGTTTCCCTGTGGTACACAACGGCTTTCTCCATCTTTCTGCATTACCCACCAAGTGCAACCAGGTCCTTGAGCAAAAACAATTCCACGGATGGGTTTATCTTTGCCTGAGGTGGGAGTAATCCAAACAGTCTTTCCTAAAATACCTTTCATGTGTACAACAGGGACTTTATCTCCATCCACTGTGTGCAGTGGTTCAGACTGGGCAGGACCAGCTCGATTTATGGACCCTCTGGTGTTGACCATCCAGGTGGCTTTTGCTAGGTTCATTTCCCAATTTCTAAAAGTCCCCCCCCCGAGTGCTTTCAGGGTAGTTTTAAGTAGTCCATTGCACCGTTCAACTTTCCCGGCAGCTGGTGCATGACAGGGGATATGATATATCCATTCAATGCCATGTTCCCTGGCCCAGGTGTTGATAAGGCCATTCTTGAAATGAGTCCCATTATCTGACTCAATTCTCTCAGGGGTGCCATGTCTCCACAGGATTTGCTTTTCCAGGCCCAGGATGGTGTTCCTGGCAGTGGCATGAGGCACAGGGTGGGTCTCCAACCATCCAGTGGTGGCTTCCACCATGGTCAGCACGTAGCGCTTGCCTTGGCGTGTCTGGGGCAGTGTGATGTAGTCAATCTGCCAGGCCTCCCCATACTTGTACTTGGACCACCGCCCACCATACCAGAGGGGCTTCACTCGCTTGGCCTGTTTGATGGCAGCGCATGTCTCACAGTCATGGATAACCTGAGAAATGCTGTCCATGGTTAGATCCACCCCTCGGTCTCGTGCCCACTTATAGGTGGCATCTCTACCCTGATGACCTGAGGCATCATGGGCCCATCGAGCTAAGAACAACTCCCCCCTATGTTGCCAATCTAAGTCTATCTTTGACACCTCTATTTTTGCTGCCAGATCTACCTGCTCATTGTTTCGGTGTTCCTCATTAGCCCGACTCTTGGGGACATGGGCATCAACGTGACGGACTTTCACAGGTAGCTTCTCTAACCGAGCGGCAATGTCTTTCCATTCATCAGCAGCCCAGATCGGTTTTCCCCTACGCTGCCAGTTGGCCTTTTTCCACCTCTCTAGCCATCCCCACAGAGCATTGGCTACCATCCATGAATCAGTGTAAAGGTAGAGCTTTGGCCACTTCTCTCTCTCAGCAATGTCCAGGGCCAGCTGAACAGCTTTGAGTTCAGCAAGTTGGCTTGACCCACCTTCTCCATCGGTAGCTTGTGCAACTTGTCGTGTGGGGCTCCATACGGCTGCTTTCCACTTCCGGTTCATCCCTACGATGCGACAGGAACCATCAGTGAAAAGAGCGTAGCGCATTTCCTCTGGGGGCAGCTGGTTATATGGAGGAGCTTCTTCAGCCCGTGTCACTGGTTCTTGTTCCTCTTCATCAGTCAGACCAAAGTTCTCACCTTCCGGCCAGTTTGTAATTATTTCCAGAATCCCAGGGCGCATTCGGGTTTCCAATACGGGCGCCGCTGTGTGATAAGAGCAATCCACTTGCTCCATGTAGTGTCAGTGGCGTGGTGGGTGGTGGGAACCTTCCCTTTAAACATCCACCCCAGTACCGGTAGTCGGGGTGCCAGGAGGAGTTGTGCTTCCGTGCCAATCACCTCTGAGGCAGCCTGGACTCCTTCATAGGCAGCCAAGATTTCCTTCTCTGTGGGAGTGTAGTTGGCTTCAGACCCTCTGTAACTTCGGCTCCAAAATCCCAGGGGTCGGCCTCGAGTCTCCCCAGGCGCCTTCTGCCAAAGGCTCCAGGACAAGCCATGGTTCCCGGCTGCAGAGTAGAGCACGTTCTTCGCCTCTGGTCCTGTCCTGACTGGGCCAAGGGCAACCGCATGAGCGATTTCCTGCTTGATCTGGGCAAAGGCTTGTTGCTGCTCTGGGCCCCAGTGGAACTCGTTCTTCTTGCGGGTGACCAGGTAGAGAGGGCTCACAATCTGACTGTATTCGGGAATGTGCATCCTCCAAAAGCCTATGGCACCCAGAAAAGCTTGCGTTTCCTTCTTGCTAGTTGGTGGAGACATCGCGGTGATTTTGTTGATGACTTCAGTGGGAATCTGACGCCTTCCGTCTTGCCACTTAACTCCCAGGAACTGGATCTCTCGGGCAGGTCCCTTGACTTTGCTCTTCTTGATAGCGAAGCCGGCTTCTAGCAGAATCCTGATGATCCTCTCTCCTTTCTCAAATACTTCCATTGCCGTGTTTCCCCACACAATGATGTCATCGATGTACTGCAAGTGCTCTGGAGCCTCACCCTTTTCCAGTGCAGTCTGGATCAGTCCATGGCAGATGGTGGGACTGTGCTTCCACCCCTGGGGCAGTCAGTTCCAGGTGTACTGCACACCCCTCCAGGTGAAAGCAAACTGAGGCCTGCATTCTTCTGCCAAAGGAATGGAGAAAAATGCGTTAGCAATGTCTATAGTGGCATACCACTTTGCTGCCTTGGACTCCAGCTCGTACTGGAGCTCCAGCATGTCTGGCACAGCAGCGCTCAGCGGTGGAGTCACTTCATTCAAGCCACGGTAGTCCACAGTCAATCTCCATTCTTTGTCAGACTTGCGCACAGGCCAGATGGGACTGTTGAAGGGTGAGTGAGTCTTGCTGACCACCCCTTGGCTCTCCAGCTCACGGATCATTTTGTGGATGGGGATCACAGCATCTCGATTCGTCCGATACTGCCGGCGGTGCACTGTCGAGGTGGCAATTGGCACTCGTTGCTCTTCCACCTTCAGGAGTCCTACTGCAGATGGGCTTTCTGACAGTCCAGGCAAAGTGTTCAACTGCTTGATGTTTTCTGCCTCCACAGCAGCTATGCCAAAAGCCCATCTGAGTCCCTTTGGGTCTTTGTAATAGCCGTTCGGAGGAAATCTATGCCCAGAATACACGGGGCCTCTGGGCCAGTCACAATAGGATGTTTTTTCCACTCTTTCCCAGTCAGGCTCACCTCGGCTTCTAACAGGGTCAATTGCTGTGATCCGCCCGTCACCCCGGCAATGGAAATGGGTTCTGCCCCCACATGTCCCGATGGTATTAGGGTACACTGCGCACCAGTATCAACTAAGGCATTGTACTTTCGTGGTTCTGATGAGCCAGGCCATCAGATCCACACCGTCCAGAAAATCCGGTTTTCCCGTACCTCTCCCTGGCTAGAGGCAGGGCCCCTCTAACCCTGGGTATACATGGTAGAGGTGCCTTCCAGGGGATCTGACAGATCATACTCAGCAGCTCGGTCATGGGAGGTTGAGGCTACCTTCACTTTACTGGAGTTCCCTTGATTAGTGTTTCCCTCCTTGAGTTGACGCATTCGTGCTGCCAGGACAGAAGTGGGTTTTCTATCCCACCTTCCCATATCTTCCCCATGGTCACGCAGAAAAAACCACAGGTCAGCTCATGGGGTGTACCCTCTTTCTGTAGCTGGGGAACGTTGGGCTCTGACTCTGGGGCCTGTGACTCGCACTGGTGCCATATGGGAACTGTTCCTCCTCATCATCTCCCTCATCTCCTCTCTGAGTTCTTGGACTACGGCAGAGACATGAGCCTGCATCGGGCCATTAATCATACTTTCATAATTCCTAAGCTTGTTGGCCACAGAACCCACTGTCTCTCGGTTGGTGTCAGCATTAATTGTTGCAATAAAGGTGGTGTATTGGGATGGCCCTAGATTTGCCAGGGTCCACAACATTTGCCCTGTGCACCTGACTTTGTCGGGGTCATTATCATGCTGTCCATCCCTCCCAAAAAGTACCTCCAACACTGCCACTTCTCTCAGCTGTTGGATCCCTTCCTCAAGAGTCTTCCAGCGCATTCTATGGTGGTGCTTCTGCATTCTTTCCCTGTGAACAAACCTCTCTCTGACACTTATTAAAAGCCGCTCCCAGAGGGAAAGGGACCCTGGCTCCCTTACAAAAATCTGATTGATACCTGAGTCCTGGGTCAAGGGTCCCAAATTCCTTGCCTCACCACCATCCAGCTGGACACCTGTACCCATAAGATCCCAGACCCGAAGTAGCCAGGTTGTATAAGCCTCACGTCCCCGTCGTACAATGTCTTTGTGCAGATTACGGAGACTTTCGTATGTCAGGGACTCGGTGATGATCGCAACCTCTGGTTCCCCTGTGGCTTGTGAGGGCCCTCCCCTATCTGGGTGCTCTGCTTTCATCTTAGATCTCCTTGTTTCTACAGGGGCAACTGCTGCTGGCTGTGATTGCCTTTGCAATTCAGCTGGAGCCTGGACAGTTGTAACATCTGTGGGTTCTGCTGCTGCTGCACTGTTAGACTCTCCCTCTTCAGGGTGGGGGGAAGACCTCTCACCAGCTGGGGAAGTGTATTCCTTCAGCATCTGGCCTATCTCCTTCACCAAACCCCCCACCCAATCTGGGTAGTTCACATCTGGAGTGGGTTGTGGGGCAGGGTCAGGCTCTGGGGCAGCAGCATCCCTAGCTGGGGTGGACTGTGGGGCAGGGGCAGGCTCTGGGGCAGCAGCATCCCTAGACTCTGGAGGCGTATTAGGTTCTGGGGTAGGTGTCATGGTAGTTATCCAGGTTAGTCTCCCTTCTCTCTGAATGCTAAATAGAGCAGGCCTATCAGCAACACCAGCCACTGTATGATATCATTAATATTTAAAGTGGATCTGAACCCTTCAAAAACTGGTGGGGTGGACCCAAAGAAATGGCTAAAGGGTTGGGAGAAGATTTCGCCTGGGGTCATTTCCTTACAGCAGGTTCCATTATTAAAGTAACCCCAAAAACACACACTTAATGTGTGATAGCTGTGAATCCATGTGCCTGCTTTCCAGAGGAAGTTAAAAATCCATGAATTCCTCACCTTATTCACCCATAACACAAACCGGATAACAGACACAGTAGCCTTGGTTATAGGACCCATGTTTAGATAAGGGCCTATAAATGGGAGAAATACAGCCACGATCACGTGCCACCCAAACCAGGGCAAGTTGGACCACATGGTGTCGCTTAATGAGGTTTCTATAGCCACACACCCAAGTTAGATTACTCAAGAACTGTTATTCCCTTTTGGTTTCTGTGCCCTCGAGCCGCACGTTGGGCGCCAAAATCTGTCTTGGTTTGGAAAGACAGGAGTCTGCTAAGGAAGGCAGGAGCCTCCCCTGAAATTGAGAATGTAAACCCTCCCCACCCCTCCGAATTGCTACAATTTTACATTAAGGGGCTCTCAGGCAAAGATATGGGAGCAGGCAGTAACAGTTCTTTAATAGGGAAGAAATAAAAAGAATAAAATAAACAATACAGTCCACTGGAACAACACTGACAGAGTCAGAACCCAACCTGACACCCTGTTGGTCAGGGTGCTGGTGGCAGTCCGATTGAAAATGTGGCTGCAGTCCTCTGAAGTATCAGGTGTGGTTCTGTTGGAGCAAGGGGGTTCTGTAGAGAAGGATGTAGTCTTCCTCTGAAGATCCAGGAGGAAAAGGTAGCTGCTGTTCCTCTGGGGAATCTCGTGGAGAAATAAACTGAAACTGCAATTTCAGAATCTTGGAGTATATGGGGTAGCAGTGCTTGGCTCCTCCCTCTGGGCGGAGCATCTCACAATGGGATGTTATAGTTCTTATCAGTCATGCACCGATATTCAATAGTCTGTTATCAGCACAGGTCCCCTCCCGAGGAAGGTGTGAATGTGGTCATTCAAAGAGAGAGATAAGGCAAACTGCTCACTTGACAAGGTAATCAGCCATACAGATGGTAATGGAAAACATCTTGCATGCAATCTTCAACACTCACCCACCTTTGTCTAGTGCTGTGGTTCATTTATACAGTAAGTGTTGCTCAGCATCACTATGTCACTACAACATCATCACATACATGCCAGAACTAATTTACATAGTATGAGTTCATGGTTGTAAACTGTTCTTTTGCACTGCACTTATGCCTTCCCACTTAGGGGGTTGTCGGGGGTCTTTGATGAAGGCTTCCAAGGTCATCGTCACATCTGAACTTTTCAACTTTGTCTTCAGAGCATGCGCAGTTACATTGTTCCTTGGTCTGTCTGGTCCTAACCAAATTCATTGTTTTGTGGCTAATTGGCTTTGCACTTGCCAATTTCTCATTAGTACCACACTTTTCTATCTCTAAAGCTATCCACCTGGTGAGTTTTTTCTTCTTTTTTGTCTATTCAGCATTAAGTAACTAGTTAACCCTATACTAGCCATTACATTGTGTACAAAGTTATTTATATCAGGTTAGATAGGTGTAAAAGTTATGATTCAGGTTATATAGATATAAAAAGTTATGATTCAGGTTATATAAGTATCATGTTATATAGATATATAAAAAGTCATTATTTAGGTTGTACTGATATCAGGTTATGTAGATATATCCAGTTATATTGATATCTTATAACTCAAGCTATATAAGCACCTTGTAAATTTGGTCTAAGTTACACAGGCATCACCCTTCAGCAGGCCAATGTGCGCCAAAGTCAATGCAAGCATCTCAGCTCCCCCATCTCTGGAATATATTGCTTGTGCAGTCACACAGACAATTCCTCCTGCAATACCCACCCCGGTGTTCCCACCTTAGACAAACTACACTGAACATGAGAGGCCTTGGAAAGGGAGAGGGGGTTTATTGGGCAGGGGGAGGATGCACTTGAAGACCCAACCCTCTTTTGTCTCTATCACAATCACACAGATTCATCCCAACCTGAAAGTATGGCCTGAAAGACCTACCTGAGTACCTTCATCTTCAAACAAAAATATTTGAGCCAGATGAAACCAAGGAAATAAAGAAACTTAAAGACTGAACAATAATCTGCAGGCAGGTATGAGTTTGCAGTGCTTCTTGCTAGCCATTGCTCCCTCACAGCATTCTGATTAAAAGGAAGCGAGTTTTAAAAATCTCCTGCTCAATTTACAGGATACACATGCTCATTTCCCATTAATGTCGTGCCATCTATGCAGATACATTTTGTTTCCTTGTTCCTGTACGGTTTCCAGGGTTGCAAACACTACCCTCATTAGCAACACTATTGTCTGAAAAAACCACTTCTGTTCCCTGAGTAGCCATCACATTTCTGAAGCTTGTAAAGTTTTCAAGGAAGAATTTGAGGGTGTGAGCTGGGCTGTGTTTTGGATATGTCAAGTGCCACACTGGTGAAACAGCCAGGATAGATCCTACCTAGGAGCACCAAAAAAAAAAAAAGCCTGCAGTCTAAGTCCTCTGGCTTTGCTTTTCTAGAAACTCAGAAAAGTGGAACCTGTCTCTCAGTTTGCATTCAAATCCAGGAGGAGGGGGAGTCATGTTACTGCGTGATACCTGAATGAATTCCTTGTTCCCAAATTTCCAAGCCCTGCCTGCCCCAAGGAAGGTGTGACCTGCTGTGGCCAAGAGCACTGACAGCAGTCAGGGTTTGCCACTTTTCACCTTTCCCTAGTGCTCTATCATCAACCTGGCAGTCATCTGACACAAGTTATCAGAGGTCTTGTAAAAGGTTTTAGAGGATTTGTTTCTTAACAAAAAATCACCACATTGTTTTCCTGCAGTAATGGGAAGATTTTCCCATGTTCATTAAACACTTGACCCAAAATCTGAACAAACTTATTTTCCATTGTGTCATGCATCTGCAACCCTATAAAATACATCTCTGCTTTTCCTCCAATTAAAGCACTGAGAAATAGAAAGAGTGAAAGCTGTTGGAAAGAAAACATTCTGAGTGTGCTTTTAAACCTTATTGGTCATATGGAGTCACTGCATGCTCCCAAAGTGGCCAGTACATTTTAATAATCCCATTGGGATTGCTTCAAGAATAAGTGTCTGTTTTTATATTTTAACTGAAATGAAATATGCAATTAACAGTGAATACAAACAGCAAATGTCTGCAGTCTATTTTCCAGGCTATTGAGAAATGTGGATTTGTCATCCCTCGGTCTACCTTTCAATCCTCTATTGACCATTACCATCAGCACTGAAACAAACTTTAAATAATGAAGCAGTAAAATTCATTTGCTTTGGCAGTCAAAAAAGCAAATCACAGCGGGGATCATGGGGAAAGAGATAGGAACAAAGTAGACCACACCATTATGTGTTCATCCAGGCACCAGCAATACCAGCGCAGTTTGGTTAGCCAGTATTAAAGAGCACGTGGCAGCCTAAAAAGATTCAGTCAGGGCAACAGGGATGAGCAAAGTTACAGCAAACTTCCAGCTCAGGAAAGATGAAGTCAGGACTCCTTGGATGGAGATGAGGCTGGTAGGGGGAGGAATCGCAGCTGGCTATCAAACCACGAGTGGCACAGTCTCACAAGCAATAGGGTGAGACATTGCCTGAATCTTTCCAGAGGCATGTCCAGAGAGACATAAGGAGAGGATTTCACCTGCTGGGTAGTTACACCACAACACTTCTTACCATGGGATACTGGGATGGGTGTTGAATGTTTTCATCATCCCAAAGGAAGATTAGGCAGATTCATGAACAATGAATTTGTTGCAGGTTGCTAATACAGAGAGTGGATTCATCTCACAAAATTCCTATGCTGTGAATAGTTTGGTGCTGGGGGAGTGCTTAGAAGCAGTTTTTTTCCTAACAGAAAGAAACAAATACTACTTTTCACAATAAATAAGGTAATCTTTCACACAAATCAGAATCTGATAGCACTTGTTTAGTGATTAATAGAAAAAAAATTAATTCATATTTGCATATGAAGATAAGCTCTGCTTGGATAGTGCCCCCTTGAGCAGCCTTCTGATTTGTTATCATTGGGTCACAGAATACTTCAGCTTCACTTATTTCCATATTTAATCCTTCCTAATACCCTTGGCTAGATGGGATTATCAGGTGGTGAAAACACTTCCTGGGAGGAAAAGATTTTGTTGTGCCTTTGCTCATCTGTTTGATGTGCTGATTTCCATAAGACTGCCTGGATATTTTCCCAGCCCACATTTGGGTGACAATAGTTTTGTGGGATAAATATTTGTGCATATAATGTGGAGCAGGGTGGAGAGCCAGGAGCACTTCATTAGCTGGAATCACAGCTTGTCACAGGCCTGGTGTCAAACTCATCCACACTGTGTCCCACAGTCCAATCTAACAAGCTATTGCGTCTTCCTGCTCCATGTTCAAGGAAACAAGGACTATGAAAGCCTTTTCCAGATCAAAAACAAGCTTCCACACAGAATACTTTGGGGTGATTAACCATGTAGTTATGCAAACAGGTAATCATACCCACAATTCATGGACTTGCACAAAATAGCACCGCTGCAATTAATCAAACATTTTGGAGATGAGCATGTCGCCTACTTGAATTACTGCATCACTAAAACTCTAATATGGTCAGATCAGGTGCTCTTTTGGTAATATGAGGATTATTACTCCGTACATCTGTTTGTGCAGACAACACAGCCTGCAAGAAAATCATATAATCTATATTCTCTGTGCTACCACAGTTAAATGAGCAAGCTAAACCTGGCTGGAACTTTTTGTACATCTGCATAATTGGTCTGTGTGTAGTGGGGAAGGCAGGACGAAGCTTTTTCAAAAATCTTGCAAAATCTGACAGTACCACTGTAAGAACTGACCACATAGTCTGAACATTGTGATTTAGAACACTGTAATTTTGAACATTGTGATTTTGAGCCTGCAAGCTCAAAGCTGAGTGGGAGGTACAGGGTAGGGCCATTAGCTGCCCCTCTTTGGCAGGCAGCAAGGCCAAGCTTGTGGATGTCAGGGCTGCTGAAAGCTAATGGGGGCTGTTATACCACATGTTGCTAGCAAGGGCTGAAGTACACTCGATGTTTCAGCAAGGACTGAGGCTAGCTACATTCACTGCAGAAGAGGATCATGAAAAAGCCAGTCAGCCATTACAGCATACTTAAGATACAAAAATTTAGGCTTTTGGGTTTTATTTGCAATAATTTACTAAGAGCTGGTGCCCTCAGCTGCCCATCCACTCTGTCTAGTGGAACACACATCAGATAGGACCTCAAGTTTCTAAGAGTTCAGCTAAATGGTTCTGACTTCATAAAATTTGGCTGCAGTTTAGCCTGATTAGGAGGAATTGGTGATTTTAAACCAGAAATAGAAGATAAAGAAAATGCAAATGCATTTGCATCTCTGGGTTGTTTGCTTGTGAGAAGGGAAACATGGCTGCTGCTGCTGCTGCTGGTCTCAAATGTCTGTCATTTTCTCTCTGCTTTAGTTTTAATTAAACCTTGAGTCCTCAATTAGGGCTAAAAGGACTTGACAAAGAGAAATGTAAATCAACAATTTGTGATGAAGCTGCTTTTCAGCTTTCAGGGCTGTTCTTTCTGTATGTTGAAAGCATCAGTTGTGCAAAGGCTGCAGTTAGCAAATATGTATGTGTAAAGTGCTTTAATTTGTCTGTAATCACAATGTTTATCAAAGGAGAGCTGTGAGGAGCTTTTCCTCTGATGTTCTCTTTGTGCAATAAAGATAAGATTTTGGATTAAATAAATACAACTCTTAGAGTAAAAAAAGAAGCTTAATTTGAAAAACCAAGTTACTGATATTGAGAACTTGCATACACTTTACTAAATTATTCAGTAAACCCCCTGCTACTTTTTTTTTCAATTGGTCCTTTTCACAGATGTTCAGAAGAAATCTCTTGACCTTCAAGAAAAATAAAATAAATACCTTGGAGAATTATGCTCACAATTTTTGTAATAACTCTTAGTTCCATAGCTCTGAGTAGAATAATAGAGAATTAGACTGGAATGTCTCCCTTTTCATTTGAAACAAAAGGCATGGACCTGCTACTGCTGCAAGGCACTATTTTCTTTTCTTCCTTGGGCCTGATGGACAAAAACAGGACAAAAATAGGACAAAACCCTTATGCTGCTAACCAGTGGTGTGTCATGGCAATATCTGGCAGCTCTTATTATGGCATTTTAGCATTGCTCAGATCAGATGAGTGGAAGAAAATGTTTCAGTGGAATTCCATGGGGGCAAAATATCAGCATTAACTTTTGCTCTTTTTTGTCTGGTGGGAGCCCATGCATGTCCAGAAATTGTTTATTAATAAATATAAATGGGATTTATTCACAGGTTTGTAGAAGTTCTCTCTTACCTAAAGGCAAGTCATAAATACCATGATAATGATCTGAGTGCCATTTTGGTACATTTGGAATTTATCCTACTGAGTTGCAAGAACTTGGTTCGTTTTTTTTTGAAAAGCCATGTTAAGGAGCTGAAGCAAACCATATTTACAAAGATTTCTCAGCAAGTCTATGTATTTTTATTTTTAATATATTTTATTGTCTCAGAAAATAAGAAACAGTGATTGTGCCCCTTTAAGTATCATCCATCCATAAGTGTGAGCTCTTAAAGGATAGAGAGGACCTACTTCAAAGAGGAATTGTCCTGTGTTTTTATAATTTACAAGATTATCTATTGATTTGGGGTTGGTTTGGGGGTTTTTTTTCTGTTTTGAAGTTTGTTTCCAGAAGCACATACTATTTCAACACAAAGTTGCTAACATGTCTCATGTTAGAGAAATATTTTTGTGACACAAAATCACTGGGCTTTAGCCCCAGGCAACTCCCCGTGAGCAGGTCTGTGTGCCAACTGGTCTGAACTCTTCCATTCTCTCCTCCTGGGGCTCTTTTATGTTGAGTGGAACACCTAAATACTGATAGATGTGGAAAATAGAGTATCTTGATTCTAGTCCATACTCTCCTAAAAACTGGACAAGTTGTAATGGCACAAAATGGTTTTGGGGACTTTCATGTTGTTATTTTGTGATTACAAAGGGGATGGGTAGCTTCAGATGAGTAAAGGAGAAGAGAGGACAAAACATATTGGTCTACTGTTTTTTTCTCATCCATCTTTCCTTGAATTGCTGTACAAAACCTCTGGGACAGATGGTTCAGAGCACACTGACCTTCCAAACAGAAAACCCTCTGCAAGCAGATGCTGATTCTGATATATATTTGCATACCCTGTCTGGGGTCATGTGCAATTTTTTAAGGGGTAGTTGTCTTGTGCTTGCCTCTTACAGCATTTCTGGTGTAGGGTTGTGCCCTGGCTATCCCCTTTTGTCTTGGAGCTTGCCTCATAGGCATTTATACCTCTGCAATAGATAATACGGATGCTTTAATTTGCAAACACTTTGTATTCACTTGGAAAAAGCATAAAGCCCCGGGGGTGGGAGCTTCTCTGTGGAATTTTCAAACAGCTGGGGACAGCAGTGGTGGAGGCTTGGGGTCCCTCACATGCCCAGCTGCCCAAGGGTAAGAAGAAGAAGCCTCCCCTTCTGCTGGGGGAGGCTTTGCATCATTTTGCAAAGGATACTATGTAGGTTTTAAAGTACAAAATTACTGTCAGTTTCTATGCCTTCGAGCTGTTTTCAAAAGCAGCATTTTCCTCGGCTCGCTGTTGTATCTAAGCTGTGTTATTTGAGATCCTGTTAATTGCCTATATTTGACGGAGATGGCTCTTGTATTTCTTCACTGTACCTCAAAGTTTGTGTTCAAAGGAGCAGCTGGCTCTCTTGTCTGTGTAACACCTTCCTGATAGCTCCCAGTCATGTCAGGATACCAGCGTGGCTCCGCAGCACGTCCAGGTGCCCCTGTGCTGCTGCTGTGTGTTCAGATGGCAGAAAGAATGCTTCCTTTGAAACACTGTCTCCATGCTACACGGATCCTGTCGCTTTGAAGGTGATGAAGTATGCAGATCTGAGCATTTGTGTGTTGCTGAAAGAATTTTCAGGAAATTTGGGAGAGATGTCTGACTCTGTAATGAGCTCATTCTTCAGACTAAGCTGGGGCTTGTGCAAATCTCATCCTTTAAAGACTCACTTCATAGTAATTATAAAATCCATGAGGTCCTGCTGCTGTTACTGAAGCAGCACATGTATTAGCTTATTGTCTGGGTCTCATCTGTGTTTATGTCTCACTTATGTTTAATCAAACCGAATCCATCCCCTTGGGAATCACCAGTGGTTCAAAATACTTCATGTCAGACTGACCTGCATTTTCCATTAGAAGATTGTTTCACTGGTATTGATAGTTTTACAGGAATTTTGCAGTGGCTTATTGTGAACTGAGCCATCCTCAGACATCTCTACTTGTTCTTCTATTTTCTTTTTTCTTCTATTTTGCTAAAGACTAGCATGGACTTTTTTCTTCATGGGAAGGGACAGGAAAACATCTACTTTTGGGACAGTATCCCCTCCTTCTCTGTCCTCTCCCTGCCCAAAACTGTGCTTGTGAAACCAAAATGCACGCAATTCTGATAGCATTTAGAGGATCTTGGTTGCATCAGTCTGTGATAATTCCTTTCACAGGGTTGCTCAAGGATCAAATCAGGTGAAAGGGGCTTCTGACAAACAAAGAATGTGTGATGTGAGCAGCTGTGATGCTGTGGGCACAATTTACCTTAGTGCCACCAGCCAGACATGGAAACCTGTTTGTGTGGTACTTGAACAAATCAAGACTTAAATCAAGATGAGTTTCTGCTTTACAGCAGTCAGCAACCCTTAAAGTCCTACATCACCTCAAAATCCTGCATCACCCAAACGCAAGACATGCTTGTCTTGTCCTGAAGTCCACAACTTGCTCTACAAGTGCTCACTGCCTTATTTCCAGTGCCACCCACTGTTAAGGGTGGCATGTCTTGTTTTGTAAGCTGCTGCTTGATTGAGCAGTGTTGCGACCTAAAAGTGATATTGCCATATCCTACAAAACACAATAATGCTTACACTGATCCATACAGTCTGACCATGCGTTAGCCCTGAACTTAGCACTGGATACTGCGGCACTAAATAGCAGTGTTTGCTTCCCCTCAGGGATGATTCCCTAAGGAGAAGCAAACACTGCAATTTAGTGCCTTAGTGGTGGTGGGTCTGCAAATCACACTCCTGAGTGCAGCTAACAACATTCTGCCATGAGTTCTTACAGATCTGTCTTTCATGGCTATCCCCGACAACTTGAAAAAGATTGGTTACTGCTCATATTTATAAATTCTTAAGTGAATAGGGCAGTGAGACTTCAAGTGACATTTCAGAAATGAAATCAATATTATAGTAGCACATCTTCAGCATTCTCATCTTGTGTCAGGCAGAAAACAGTGAGCCTGGCTATAATAAACATGCACGCATGCTCAAGGCTATATTTGTACCAAGTAAGTTGTGATTCCTCTTGGGAGGATATTCAGCACAAGCTCCCTCTTGTACAGCACCATGCTAAATGTGTCTTACAAATGCAACATATACAGTTTTGGTGATATCTTGCTTTATTTAATCTAGTATTCCTAAAACTTCTGTATTACATCACCTTTCATTTCAGTCAGATTGTGAGGGTTCTAGAAAGGGCAATCTATATGCACAGCTACTATGAGACATCAACTCGTTCATGTTTAAATAGATAGCTTGTATTTTGGTTTTTTTTTTTTTTTTTGTTGGCCATGGATCCTTCCTTTCCCCAACTCTTCTAATTCTCCCACCAGGATTTTATGGTCGTCAGAACAAGAAAACCAAATTCCTGTCAGTAAAGCTGAATGTCAGCTAGTTCATTCACAAGGAAAAATGAAGCTGAATTAATGTGGTGATACAAAACCTTTTTATTTATGTATCTTGTTCAAAAATAAATAAAATTCCTTCATGAGCTTGGTCACACAGAATGTGGTCCTCTTTGCTGTCATAAGCTTCTCCAACTCCAGCTCCTACTTGCTCTACTAATCCCTCCTCTTCATAGTTGTGTTTTGTTACACTCATTGAGTCTGTCTGGCAGAAACAGAGAAGCTTCTCGATTGGTTTGCTCTTATTTTCTTAATAGTAATAATAAAAAAAAAAATCTAGCCAGTACTATCACAAGATTCTAAAATAATTTTAAAATGAAGAGTCCTTTACTGTTCTTCCCAGTGTCATTTTACGACCTTTCCTGTAAGCCTGTGTGGAGGGTTGACCCTGGCTGGGTGCCAGGTGCCCACTCACTGGGACAGGGGAGAGAATAAGATGGAACATAATCAGCAGGGTGAGATAAGGCAGTTTGATTATAGCAAAAAGGAAGGAACAAGCAGAGATGTGGGTGTGCAGGAGCTAGAGGAAGAAGATCAGTCTCTACTTCCCAACAGCAGCGATGTTTGGACACTTCCCGGGGAGCAGGTCTTCAGCACGCTAACAGTTCCTCCAGCAGGCAAACACTGGAAACTCACTAATGCCCCCCCCCTCCTCCTCCTCTCAGCTTAAATATCTGAGCTGATGCCATATGGTAAGGACTATCCTTTTGGTTAGTTTGGGTCAGCTGGCCTGGTTGTGTTCCCTCCCAGGACCTTGCCCACTCCCATCCCCTCTGGCGGGGGAAGGGATGTCAGAGGGACAGCTCTGCTCAGCAGTAGCCAAAACCCCGATCTCTTATCAACACCCACCCAGCTACCAATACAGAGCACAGCACTGTAAGGGCTGTGAACTTTACTTCAGTCAGACCCAATACAGCATGACCTTTCTAATCCTTGTCTGAAAGAACAGCCTGTTTATACCCAGAGATGGAACTGACCTTGGTTGCAGCATTGCAATTTCACTGTGTTTATGCAAAATTCAGGTCACTGGCCATTTTCTTACCTCTGCAGAACAGAATTAACACTACAGTGTCAGCTTGATGTTAATGACTCAAATTGCCTGTAATGAAATGAAAGATATTTTGCATGACCTTGTTGGCCAGGGTGAATAGCAGAAAAAAGAAGCAAATCTGCGATTTGTGTTGCCTCATTTGTTTCTACAGGTTCCCTTGGGCTAAATTACTGCAGTGATGCAGTCAGCTTTCTTCACCATCATTAGCAGTGCTGAAAACCCTCTCATTATGACTATCTTTAAGGGGCAAAGGTGGTGTTGAGCAAGTGTTCATGTAATGTTCTGTGTGGCTGGCAATTGCAGTATGCTGATGCTGCAGTAAGTGTTCAGCTTGCTCCAGGTTTTTCACCAAGACTGACTTCAAATGTTGAAATGGGAACCTGTATAGCCAAACCCACCATCTTGGAATACCCTTTCATAGTCACCATTGATGCCTTCAGTTTTATCTTCTCTATTTTTCATATCTTGTACTGCATTAGTGTATAACTCTGAACTTCATATATAGTGTTAGTAAGTTCTCTTCACAGTTTGGTCAGACAAAATCTTCTCTCAGATGGGAATCAAGGTCATCATCTCAGCCTCAGGCCCAAAAAGTATAAACAAAAGTGAATTGGGGGGAGCAAATTGGGGAAATGTGACTTAATTACCTGAAGCTGTAATTGGACAATTAACCTCTGATGGGCAAGTAGACCAAACTTATATCTGTCTGAGAAAACTGATGACTGTTGTTCTTGTAGCCTCTATGAGGCTCCTGCAGTGCCCAAGGTGTATCTTTGAAGGCCTTTCAAGAAATACCTACTTTATTTTCCAACTCTGCCTAGCCTCTATTCTAGGTAGCCTCTCCAGACATCCCCACGAGGCCCACATGCAGTGTGTGGTGCCACGATGGCAGAGTGGAGCAGCCAGTGAAGGAGAACCCATGGCCAGGGCAGCCCAGTGGTGCCAAGGCTCTGTGCAGAGAGGATCGAGTGCCTGCATGGAGGGCTGGTGAGCAAGGGACCCATGGAGGACAGGGGCAGCAGTCATTGCTATGTTACCCTCTGGGCAAGGAAGGATGGGTGCTACAGCTGTGCTGGTTATGCACTGTGAATGTATAAAGAATCTGGGAGCGGGGCTGTCCATGCCCAAACACTGGGAACAGGTGGAGTTAGTGCAGGACGTGTGGGTGGCAAAGCAAACCTCAAAATGCCTGCAGTTAGCAATGATGGCGCACCAGGGGCCTGAGTGTGCCGCGTTAGTCGTGAGACCTCCTTCCCATGGAGTTAAATCCCGGAGGGCACTGTGGACTTGAATCTTCAGCAGCTTCCTCCATCAGCAGATTTCTTGCATCCTGTGTCCCTGAGGTTTAAAAGCACAGAACAAAAGCCTTCATGGTATACTCCCCTTTCCTGCACAGCACTGTCTTCTCTTATCTCTTGTGTGAGTTCATGCAGGTGCAGGCAGTGAAAAGGGAAGTCAAGGCTGTTCCAAAATGTGTGATGAGAGGCAGACCCGGCTGTCAGTGATGTCTCTATCCAAGAAAATTAATAACTTGAAGATCATGTAGGGGACACAGAGATGAACAGATCTTTTTTTAAGTAGGTGAATAAACCCCTGAGTCTAAAAATAGATGAAGAAAAGGGCAAGAAAAGTGAGTGACTTGGCATAATACATAGAAAAGGAGGTATGGGACTGGGTGTTGTAATTTCTAGTTCCTAACCCAGTGTTTGGTTGTCTGGACTACACTTCCCTCTGCTGCCCTATCTTGAATTTCACTAATTTAATTACTTTAATGACAATAGGAGCAAGGCCTTAGATTAGGGTTTTCAGGGACAGTTGAGGGAGTCAGAGACTCGCTGCTGGCTTCTGGAATGATTTTTTTGGTTTTGAAAACAATTAGAAAGGTCAAGATTTCAGTTACTTGTAAACGATGTTTTTGGGGATTTGAAGTTCCTTTATTTGCCTCCTGCTTCCAAAGTAGGAGTTAAGAAGAATTATGTGGACCCTGGTCAAGCTGTCAGTTGATTGTTATGTTTGTTGGCACTTGCATATAACCACTGAGTTCCTTTATAAATATATACATATGCCACCTGCAATACATTTTTAAGACAACTAAAAATAAATGTAAAACTATGAATCATGTGATGGGTAGACTTTAACAAAACCACAATGTGTCCTGCTGGATCCATGTCTTGAACACCTCAAAATGTACACCTCAAAACAAAATGTACACCTCAAAATGAACGCCTCAAAATGAACTCCTCAAAATACAGGTAAGGCTGAATATCAGAAACTCAAAAAGGACTCACCAAGGACCTACTGACACCTTGGGCAGGGGAAAGGACAGCCTGTGACAGCAGGAATATTCCCAGTGAGGGCCAAGGCAGAAGCTGGTTTTCTCTCTTAATCAGTATAACTGTATGTGTTTCCAGCTGTGTCTGTTGCAGAGGAAAAAGCAGCATGAGCAGGCATAATTTAGATCCCCCTTTATTTTCCTGGGTATGGAAGGCTGTGCAGCACAGCTCAGAGGGAGCCAAGCTGGGGATCAGCCTGGGGGTCTCACCACTCTGAAGAACTTGATGGGAAGAGTGGGAAGGTGACTGCCTGAACCATAAAGACACAGTGAATCTTTTTTTCCTCCATCTTCATACAGGTGTTCAAGCACTCATGCATGTAGTTATCCTTGCACACTGAGGCATCACACTAAATTTACACTGCCAGGTGCATTCTGCATGCAGGTCACAAGTAGATAAATGCACATGCAGCAGGTTGAGAATGCAACCCTCCTTCAAACATGCACTGTCAGTGTAAGGCATGAGAATTAGGGACTCACAGCTGAAACCCTTGCCATTGGCATGCAAAGGAGTTCCAGTATCATCAGAGTTCCCTGTGCTTTGCCTTACCATAAATGGATCATGAATAAAACATTCTGAGTCATGGAGAAGAGTGCAGCTCCCATAATTGCAGGTGAGTGATGTAAAGGTGGCATGGCAACACCAGCAGCTTCATCCTGCTGTAGAACACGAGAGTGACAGAAACAGTGATGCTGGCTCCACCAGCAGACCACCTTGAAAGCCTGTCTGCCTGCTGAGGCACGTGTGCACCTGCAAACATCCCAGCTCTGCTCTCTGGGTGTCAGACTGGGAGTTTAGGGCCATCCCAATACTTGGCTGGAGAGCTTAGAGAATGCCTTTCTAATGCCATTCCTCCATGGACATTTGTCTTTCATCAGGAAGTTCTGTCCAGCACCGAACAGATTTGCCTCAATGATAAAATTCGTACATGTAAACATTTATTCATCTTTTGCAAAACTGCAACTGAAAAGGGGACACAGCTGAGAAAAATAATCCTTTGAGGAAAAAAAGAGTCCTTGAAGAAAAAGAATCCTTTCTTTGAGAAAAAGAATCCTTTCAGGATTTGTGGAAAGCTGTGGTCATTTACCACTTGCATTGTGCCCATGGCAAAGATGTTACTATCCAGCAGGAACTGCAGAAAACCCATCACCTCTAAAGATTTTCCATAGGGACAGGGACATTAATGGCAGAAGAAAAAGGTCACATTTATGAAAAAGAAAGCAAAGCATCATTTCCAGATTTGCCCTTTGTATAGGTTTCACTCTATGAAGAAAAATCTGCCTCATCCTCTGCTTCTGTCATGGTGACCTGTGAAACAGGCACACAAGTTCAGCACGCAGATCCCTGTCGCTCCAGCTGCAGCTTCCATTGCAAAGATCTAACCACATTCTTATTCGAGTTACTTTCTAAACCCATCGTGATTAGTATTGTGTCATGTTTCTTGGAAGCAGCCTGCTTCAGGTCACAGAGTGTAATTAAAGGCAATTAATGCAATTACTCACAACTGTGCTACAGATAATGCTCCAGATGCCATTACAGCACTGTGCCTCCTGCTACTGGTCCTCACAGGCTGTGCCTTTATGCTCTCCTAGTGTCGTCATTGTGGTTAAACCAGGGGGCTGAAAATGGGAGTACAATTTATTGCTCCTAACTCCCTTCTCTCTGAAAATTTCAACTGTGCCAGGCAGAGCCTGAACTCATTCGTTTATTCACTGACTGATGAAGAGTGAGAAAGAGAGAAGAGTTAAGATTGCCATGGAAAATGATCACAGTTGAAAGGTAATGTGAGAAATGCATGTATTTTATGATTGGCTTTTCGCAAATATTAAAATGAATATTATATGTGTTGTGTTAGCAAGTAATGCTGTATTAATTCTCTTAAGTACTGTATAGTTTTAGGTTATAAAAAATTGCTAAAATAGAGACTATGCTATATAAGATGCTTTGTTTAAAAGAGAGGACTCGCAGCAAGATAAGAGCCACAGGACACCTAAATCTTTCAGAAGAGAAGTATTTATTGCTTTCCTAACAAGAAGAGATGGGCTCCGTCCAGCCTCTTTGGCGCTGTGGGGATTAGGTGAAAAAGTTGACACTGACCAGACAAGATCGTGTGTTTGAATGCAATTTATGCATCATGTATGAAGTGTATGAATATGCAACAGGCTATTGCTCCTAAAGATTACTCCTTTTGTTAGAGGGGTGTCCTTTTTCCTGGGCCCGTGCTGCCTGGAAAAAGGTACCCGGACGTCCGTAACTCTTTGTCTTTATTGTCTCATATTGTCTTAAATCTCGATTGTCCAAATTATTATTACTCTGATTGTATTACTATTTTTATAACCATTTTTATTACTATTAAACTTTTAAAATTTTGAAAACAAGTGATTGGCGTTTTTCACAGGTAATAAAGAAAATATATGCAAAAGTGTGTTTTACAGTAGTCTGTTCTACAACTAAACATATACTAAATGTGCTGATTTCTTCTAATGAGCTTTATAATTATGGAGTAAATTTTCAAAGGAACTATAACTTTAGGCAGTAAAATCTGAAAGATTTTAATTAGCTGTGAACTTCAAACTTTTCATTTGCAATCCAGCCCTGCCTTTCCCTTTTGTCTCAGCCACTGCCAAGTAATTTACAGTTCAAGAAAGGCTAATGGAGCTATAAACACAGCACAGATGCCTCTCACATTTCCTTTATTGGGCTGAGGTATGAAAATAGCCACTGCTTCCAGAGAAGGGCACACATATAATTATAGAATTATCTCAAGTCTTCTGCTTATCTGCAGAACAGGTACACCATAAACTATCTTTCATCTTCAGTGGGGCTTGCTTAGGGGGCTGAAACCTACCTGAATTCACTCCCTGCCCTCTGGGTTTATTTTTGTAAAGTGAGTGTTAGTTTATTGGGATGATTGTTAAACTCATTAAGTCTCTAAAGAAGGATTGACTACTGTAAGCTCGACTTTAAAGGCTGTCTCAGACAGATAGTGAGATATCTTTGGATCCCCTTGTGAGCCTGTCAATCACTGCAGGCACATTAGAGTTCAACATTTCCCACTTGCACCAGCGCGAAACAAAAATATCTCATCTGAGCTGAATGGTTTTGAAACAGTTTTATAGCGATGCAGTTGTGACTGGGTTCATTAGCACCAGGTCAGGGCTGCCTCCTGTTCACCTAGGCCTTTTTCAAAATGCAGGTTCAGCAGGGCTGGGCAAACAGCACTGTCCTGCAGCAGCTGATATCTAGAAACACAGCCTGTTTCCAGGACCAGATCCTGCTGCTGCTGGGACGGGGACTTGGAGTTGTCCAGGAGAACTGAAAGCTTTGGCAGAGAGCTTAGTCCATTGCCCTTCTTCCCCTGGGGGTGGTTGCAGTAAAGAGGACTCCGTATCCTTGGAAAAATGCAGTAGGATCTGCATAATGCTTTGTTTGAAGAAGGCTAACTGTGAGCAGATGCTGTGCCTGATGGTCAGCAGCCCTACAAACAGGGTGTGCTGGTGCATGCAGGGCTATTTCAGCACATGAGTGCAAATGAGCAGAGGTCAGCAGCCTGCATGTGCATCTGGCAGTTCACCCCCTGTTTGTTTGCTGGCTCTGGGACCTTGCAGGGCAGGCAGTCCTGTCAGACACAGGCTCTGTGCAAAGCTGAGGCTGATCTTTAGCTCTCTAGTAGCTGGCAGTGCCCTGCAATGTGTCGGCTGGGTCACATACATACCAGCCAGAGGAACATCTCCCTGAAGAGTGTTCATGAGGCCTGATAAGCATTTGCACCTCAGCTGACAAGAGCCATGGTTTGATTTTTAGGTCTGCTCAGACATACCACTGGTCAAATCACAGCAGAGTTGCCACAGAGACCTTGGGACCCCTCACAGCTCAGGGCTCCTTTCATGCACTCCTGCCTGACACCAAACTTTATCTGTTTGTTCCACTGAGAGTGTGGCTCACAAGAACTTTGGAAAGCAGACCTTTACATGGGTGCTATGGCTATAAAGGCAGGTCAGAAATCAGGATCCTAAAACAAGAATTAGAATTAGTTCTTGTATTGTATGATCTTCCCTTGTAAAAGGGAAGCATCATCTACCAACATAGGGCATTGTTTCATTTCTGCTTTCTGTGTCCATACAATGCCCAAAAACCCTCAAGACTTTCACCCTCTGTATGGTTTCTCCTATCCAGCTTTGGAGAGTGTATCAAGCATAAATCAGGTATGCAACCACTGTTCTCAGTTTCATTTCTCCTCAGCTGCCCCACTTCTTCTTCCAATCCCATTTGCCTCAAACCCACAGTGCTCGGGTGGACTAAGGCATCCTCAGCTGGGGTAGGCACCCCTGGCCAGCCCAGCAGCGCCACAGCACAGAAGCTGTCCCTCTATATGTGATCATGAATGTCACCTTCAGTGTCATTGCAATATACAAGTGAGCAGGAGCTTTCCTACTGAATTCAATTATGCCTTCTTGTGATATTTAGAGCACATTTACTACAGTGATGTGACTGTTGGGAAGGACAAGGTAAGAAATGACATGCCACTGATGAAGAGAGCCTTAATCCAACTGAAGAGGGGCTATCCTGGCAGGCTTGATGAATGCAGGCTAGTTTCCATGAAATAAGCACTACAGCTTTCACAAGAGTGCTCAGAGTGCCACCATTCACTGCATCAGGCCTGTAGAGCTTTGCAGCACCCATCTTTTTACAGCTATGGCATGAGCATGTTTGTTTAGAGGATGTCCATGCCTTCAAACACAGAGGAGTTTCCCTTTGAGCAGTGGCCATAGAATAGCCTCCATTTGAACCTCCTCTGTTTTGTGGGAATTGGTCTGAGGCATGCCAAGGCTGTGTCCCAAACGGTGCACATCCTGGTTGTTGGGGAGAATGAAGACTAGGAAGACTGGCAACTTGAGTGCCTCCTGAGTCCCTGAATGATCAAGCCTAATCCCATCTTCTTGTGTCAGAAACAGAAGATAAGATTTGAAATATTACCTTAATGATTGATTTAATTTATGCTTTGATCTCTATCCACAAAGCCATTTAGTAGAAAAAGTTCTGTTGACTTGAGCCCTTGTCTCCATTTCATTGTTGTGAGGCCCCCGAACACCCTGGTGCCACCTGGCTGATGGAGCATACAGATAGAGCCAGAGCAGCCAGAGCACAGTCTGACAGGTCCTTAATGCCACCCCACTCTGCACAGGTGCTTACAGCCACGCTGATGTTTTGTGTCCAACTCAGACAGAAAGAGAGGATAAGGAGAGCTTGTGGTGCCAGGAAGAGGAAAAGGAACTGAAGGTGTACAGGGTGAGCTGTTAGCAAGCATCTCTGGTCAGGCAGTTCTGCTGTGTGAACTGGGATTTGAGCTACAGCTCTGAATTTTCTTTATCTGCCTCTGAGTCACTGCCAAACACTGACAGGCACCTCTGATCTTGATTTGCCACAGAAAAAACAAGCTGTTTGTTCTCTTGGCTCTGCAATGTACTTTGGATTTGACCTAGAAAGTTCATCTCTGGTAGAGAAAGATTCCTTCATTGCCTGGTATTTATGGGGTTTTTTATGATGATAAAGTTACCAATCATACCGAAACTTCAAAAAAATTATCCATGAATTGCAGAAATGAATCAGCAGAGCTCTTAGTAGGTGTCCATTTACAGGACTTGCCTAGTGATCAAATAAACTAAAATCTCTTACCCCATTAATTCTGATTCATCTAGTTTCTCAGTGGGTAGTTATAAAAAATTGCAATTTAAAATATTTATTGTAACGTTGTTAAATGCATTTTGTAGTTTATAGTCGTGGTTTGATTTCACACAGAAAAGCTCTAAAAACCTTTGTCTATTGGTGCTCCCTAGCGGTGAAGTTTGCCTTCAGTAGAGCTGGAGGAATTTCACTAGTTATTGTGCCATTCCGTATCTTAATTGATTCAAGTCACCCAAAAAGCCTCTTTGGAGATGTAAGGTCATTCACACATTGCAGATGTGCAGGATTGAGCTTTCACGTGGCACATGGCCTCTATGATGTGAGAAATGTACATTGCAGCAAAGAAAATCCTTTTTCCTTCCTAAGCTTTGTTCATTCCTGTCCTTAGTGATAATGTGCTACTGTCCTAAATAAGATAAGATACAATTCTTATTCTTTTTCTCCCTGTGTGTATGACAGAAATCTAGCACCAACGTAGTGTGCCTGGCTGCCTTACTGTAAGCGTGCCAGGCTGGGGACAAAGCGCTTGTGGAGAGGACTTTGATGAATGCCAAACTGGCCCCATTCATGGGCTGAACTACATGAATTTGAGAAATATCTAAGAGAAAAGGGAACCCCACAGCACATGTCAACTGTTTCCTGTGAAACAACTGTACAGAGCCACAAACCACAGCTCTGTGCCTCATGGAAACTGCTGGTAATCCTGGGCAAGGCTGACTGGCTCAGATTCTGCAGAGATAGGAAGTTTGTCCCAGGATTGGCCCTGGAGAAAACAGCAGAGCCAGAGAACCACGACTTTCTGCACACAGTCTGAGCTAGGAATGGGTGCACTGGGAAGGAGCTCAGGTTAGGGGTGCACCCAGTTCCCTCCACCTTTTCCCAGTGAGGCGGCTTTCAGATGCTGTTTTAATCAAACAAGGTGATGTTCTTTGATTGATAATTATTAGACTTGTTTGATGGTAGTTATCACTGTTTATCAAGGATCTTTATTGCTTTGCTTTGCTTTGTTCTTTTTTGAAGTTTTTCTGTCCCTTTGTTTTTCTGTCAGGCAGGATCTTATCTTCCAATCTTCTGTGTTTTCAGCAACATTACCTCTTTCAGGAAGCTGAGCTCTACCAGCAAACTGTCTGGAAGTAAATTGAAATGAGTCTGTGGAACCTGTAAAGGCAAATTTCAGTTTCTAGTAGTTGCCTTATATAGACACATTATTAGGCCTTCTGTCCCCATGCAAGAAAAGCCAGCACAGCAGATGGCCCCTGCAGTTGCAAGGTGTAATTCCAGAGGCCTGGAACAGAGCCTGGCTGTCCCAGCTTCTGAGAGGTGGTTCCCAGGGAGCATCCAAAGCCTGTAGGCAGGCAGTATGCAGCTTCCTTGCTGCTGACAGATGTTGCAGATGACATTGGAGAAGTCAGCTGCCTCCTGCACTTTAGGTATGCCTGCAGGTACTCAGGATCCCACATCTGAGTCCAGCTGAGTTAGTTGTGTGGAATGGCAGGTATTTTATCCTGTGTTTTATCTAGAATATCTGTTAAGCCATGGGGTACAAGTGCCTCACAGCTCTGTTGTGAGCACTCCAGAAGTGCCATTTCTCACAGAAGAGCTAAGCACAGATGCAGCATCCAGCACATCTTGCTGGGGGATGTTTCGGCGATTCCAAATCTGGTCTTGTTCACTGTCTCAGACCTCAGCATCCCTCTCTCACTCCCGTGCTCCAGTGGGTATCAAGAGAGTTAATTTGCTGAATGACTTCAACAGTGATGGAAGTAATTTAGGCAGCAACTGCAAATGGGAGACTGTGGTCTCACACTGCCATGTGACAGACGCTTTAGGATAAAGTGGTGGTGGCAGCTCATGTGCAGTGATGCTCACGGTCCAGACATGAACTGAGGGCCAGGCTGATGAAGCAGAACAAGAACATGTGGCCAAAATGTTGCCATCCCTCCCCTGCATTCATCCCTCTGTGGCCTCGCAGCGGTGGCTGCTGCAGGCTCCTTGCTTTGGTGCAGCAGGTGCTCTCCACTGCAGGCAGTATTATGGAGGATGAGTGACTCTCTCCTGGCACAGACCAGCTCAGACTCTTATTCAGCTGGTGCTTCCTTCTCCCTTGGAGGCAGGTTTGGAAGGCAGGCTACTGTGCAAAGGGTGGCTGCCTTTCCACCCACCCCTCATGATCAGGTGAGGGGGCTGAGTACTGAGTGATGGATGCCTGTCTGCAGCATTTCTGGTTGGTTCCAGTCCCTTCTGCTGCTGCTAAGGTGCCTTACAAGCATGGAACCTGGGATTTACTTTCTCCATAATTTTGGTCCTTCACCGTGTGATAGATGAAACCCACTTTTTAAGCATCTCAGGCCCAGGAAGAAGAGATGTTTTTTTGGTTCAAGGGAACGTGTTTATGCTGTAATTGGGCTGGGGTAGGCCTGTAGTCATGCTTCTGTCTGCCTGAGGCATTGCTGGGCG
The DNA here is from genome assembly GCF_901933205.1 of Camarhynchus parvulus. Taxonomy (NCBI): domain Eukaryota; kingdom Metazoa; phylum Chordata; class Aves; order Passeriformes; family Thraupidae; genus Camarhynchus; species Camarhynchus parvulus. Next base: position 56,838,816 of record NC_044601.1, read on the forward strand.
CTCAGTGGGGATAAAATCCAATGTGGCTTCTAAAAGTGAGATGCTTTAAGTTAATTTCCAGGTATCTTGTGGCCTAAAGAAGCGATGAAATATTGTTCTGAAAACAAGGGAAGGTCCTGAGCTGGGGTTTCCATCCTTAGCTCCATGCCAACCATTACTATGGGGTACAAGCAAGAGGGCAGAAACTTCTGTATTATTAATTAAACTCAAGTAAGCAGAAAATTCTGCATAACAGAAGGAATGCCTGATTTTGTTCATTCAACAAAGCAGCTGAAGAGGGAAGCTGATTCCAAACTCTGCCTCATAAAACCTGAATCTGCTTGTCCAATCCTTGGACATAAATAGTTTTTCTTCACAGGTGCTGCTGTTCCACAGAATTCTCTGTGCTGATTCTCCAACTCTCGACCCTGCTCTTCAATCCCACACCTCCTTCAGCTCTGCAGGGGCAGCCAGGGAGGAGGCAGAGGCATGGGATCCCTGGTGAGGCAGAGCACAAGTGGCAGATGCCTGGCTGCATGCAGGGCTGCCTGCCACTGCTGTGCCACGCCAGTGGCACTGCCACCTCTGTCCTCAGACAGCCCAGAGAGAGACAGAGGGTAGAGGATGTTCTATGGGTCACTTTTCTTATTGCCACAGGATGTGTCAGAACATCTCAGCATTTCAGCATTGAAGCCATTCAGATAGCCTTTGTGCTTACTTAAAGGTGTCTCTCTTTTTTTTTTTAATATCCCTTCTCATCGGGGGCATTTATGGAGGAAAAACAACTCTGAATTATTCAATTAAGTGCAAGGTGTATTTTCCTCCTGCTTCATCCTGATAGTAAATTTTCATCAGCTGTGTAGGGGGGGAAGATTTCTCTTGTGCTTTGTTTTCAGGAAGATTTTGAGGGGAAAAAATGTCTAGTGAATAGTGTCCCTTTATGCTCTTAAAACTCCAGATTTTGTCAGAACATAGACAGCTGATGCTAAGACCAGTGTGAGATGAGGGATGTAGTGCACTAAACTCTTGCTATGCATTTTCTGAAGAACTGAAGGTTGGTGGTGACAGTCCACAGACACAAATTTTATGGGACAGGATGAACATCTTTTCCCATCTCTGTACATAAGAAATATGGAAAATGCTAGAGATGTCACTTAAATTGAAGACCTGTTTGATTTGTTTTTCTTATCTCTCAGAAAATGTTGCGGTGTTTGCCCCCTTCCTTTCTGTTACCTTCTGTTCTTTCCCCTTTGCAGACCTATTCTTTGTTCTTCAGCAGAGGTTTGCAGTGAGAACACAGGCTTCTCTAAGAGGAGAGTTAGAGGTTGACTTTGACTTGGGAGAATAACATAGTTTTTCTGAGTATGAGGAATTAGATATAGGATGAAACAGATGAGACATGACCTTGTGAAACCCAGCTAGAAATGCTAGTGTCAGGCAGAATACTCACTGAATTTCTTTGAGGTAATATTTTCACATTGTTTGAAAAATGATCTTTTATTCAGACATTGCAGCAGAGATGGAGAGATGTGTTTGTTCTCCTGGATAAATAGTTCTTGTAGAAATAATGAAACTGAGGCCATGAATATGTACATAGACATTTCCAAAGTCTGGGGGCAATAACCTGACCTCTTTGGACTGCTCCCAGTTTCATTCCAGTGTTGTTGCTTTGGTCTTTAGGGAATACTGCACCAGAACTTGAGACTTGAGGCTCAGTAAAGCACAGCAGATATGAGAATATCTTTCAGTGTTGATGCTTTTCTGTTGAAAATCAGTTCTAGAAGGTAGCCTGGTTTGTATGAGCCATCATTTGCCATATTGCTGACTGAATTTCTAAGTGCTTCTATCTCTAGCAGACTGTCAGGACAGAAGGTGAACACAAGCACTAGGGTACTGCGCACTGTTTAAGATGCCCTTGAACATCCTATGGTTTAAGGGAAAGATGCACTTATGCAAGTGCTAACCTCCATCTAGGGCAGAGAGTGAGGTAGTTTTGAGGATACCCTGTAGACAAAATTTTTGAGAAACAGGTATAAAAGGGAGAGCAGTCCTTCAGTGACAGGCAGTGAGCTGCCACGCTTGTGAAAAACTCCTTTCTTTAGTCGCCTTGGTGACAACATGAGTGCCTACTTTGTTGTTCTGGCCCAGACCCTTCATTGGTCTCATCCCCTTGCCAGCTTGCAGAGGAGCTGACAGCCTGCTGGGGCACATCAGCAGCTGTATGCAGCTTTGCAAAAAGTGAGTAAGCCCACACAGCACTCTTTGCTCCACGGCCTCTAAGTTTCAGGCAACTGATTTACATGACCTCCCATCTAAGCATTCAATACAGATGCAGCTGTGCTGTTCTCAAGCCCTGGCTTTGGTGTCAGGTCTACCTGTGCCCATCCCCACCTAACATTTCTGTTAATGCTAAGTGTGGTGCTAGTCTGTGAGCTTGTTCTCTAATTGCAAATGGCTTTTCTCATAAGACTGCTTTTGTAAAAGACTGTTTTTACTCTATGTGAAGTGTCTTTCCCTTGTAATATTTTAAAATGTAATAACTCTTTAGTAACTCTTATTTATCCTGATATGAAGAAGTGAAAAAAATAGCTTCTCAACTAGAAGGTTTTAGCCATCTGCATTATGTACTGTGAACACTGACTTGCAGCTCACAGCTGTGGTTTGTTTCTGCAAGGCTGGGAGAAGCCAGGCATCTCCTGGGGTCCCACTGGGGCTGGAGGGGCTGCCCTCAGTGAGCTGTGAGTACTGAGGTTTAGAAGATGTTCTCTGGAGGGTAGAACACAATATTTTTCACATAACTTTAAAAATCCCACCCAGCAGCAATGATAGAGCCAGTGATGACTATTTTGATTTCCTATGACAAGTTTACACAATGTAATAAGGATCTGGCAGAACATCACTTTGCTAATTTTGTGCTCAAGTTGTGTAACAACAATTCTTGGCAAGCTCAGAATTAAAAGAAAAATCTGCAAAGGCAACTGGAAAATAAAGCTATGCAGGAAGCTCTGAGGTTTTTTTCAAGGATATAGATGACCTTGGATCCCAACAAATTGAGAAACATGTTTTGAGGACTCTGACATCTTGGCTTATTTCTGCCAGTCCAATGGAGTCAAGAGGATCCAATGTAGGATTGCCCTCTGCATGGAATCCTTGCTGGTTATTTGGGAGGTGAGGGATTCAATATTTCATATCATGATTATTTTTTTAGAGCAAACGACTTCCTTGTTTTGTACTTGGCATTGCTGTTCCTGTTTTGCATGCGTGTATTCTCTCATTTAGCATTCCAATCCCTGCCTTGGCACCTCAGTTGTGAGGTGGTGCCCGTGCTGCAGGACAGAGGCTCACAGTCCTTGTCTGCTGGTAGCACTTGCCCAGGGCCAGAGAACAGATCTCGCCATTGAGGGCAAAAGGAAAACTGCCGTAAATAACCTCAAATGTATTTGCACTTTTGCTCTCTCTGGGAGCCTCCCTTTGGTGGAGATGGTGCAGCAGCAGACAGATGTCTTGCCTGAGCCTGGACTCTGTCTCCTGTTTCCTTGTGAAAGCAGAAATGAGTTACAAGCATGAGCCTTCTTACCAAATTGTCACTTTCCTGCTGTCAGACTGAAGGCAGAGAGGTTGTGCAGCTCCCTGGGGCAGTACAAGGAGACTTGCAGTGCATTGAGCCACTGTGGCCTGATGCAAATATACTTTGATTCCTCTTGGCTTGTCCTGGGCAGCTGCATTTGTACACAGAGGTGGTTCTCCACACTTCTGCAAAACACATCTCCCTGGGTGTGCAGGTGCAGAGGCCGCTTTGTTCTGAGCGCTCCTCCCACCAGATCAATTTGCCTTCATTAAAACATAACCAAATCAAACAAAGCCTCTGGCCTTTCCTTTGAAAGGCTGCAGCAAACCACACCAGGGCAGCATGAGTCTGCAACATACACTGACTTTTCAGGTAACAATCTTACAGTAAGTTAGAAAGGAGGACTTTTTTGTTGCTGTTGTTGGCTTCAATGCACACAGGTTACAAGACCTATGGAAAAGTGTTCTGTGGGGTTTGTTCTATTTCTTTAAAATGTTAATTACTCTCTCATGGGCTAATATTTATATGGCTTCTGATGCACTGATGGGTTGGTGTTTTGCTCACTGATAAGAATAAAGAGTCTTTTTCTATGTACAGCACAGTGATGGAATAAAGCAAGTAATTGTTGTGTAGCGCTTCATCTCTTTTCCAAGCTGGCATTGTGGGTGCAAGAAGCCAGGAAGTCAGGTATGGAAAAAGAAAATATCTGTTTTTCTCACTGGCAAGACTGCTACTTCCTCTGTCTTATCCTTTTTGTATCCCATTATACTTAAATCTCTCTGAAAGGCTTGTTCATTCATGAGTTTTCCATGTAAAAAGTGCTGCAAGTTCTTACTGCACAACAGTGTGAAAACCTACTGCCTTTCTTTGCTAAGGGAGGAATCAATGGCTGGATTTGATGCAATTTCATTTTTTTCTCGGCAAAGTATAAAAAACATAATAGCATATGTGGCTAAAAACCTTAAAGAAAAAAACAATTGCACAATAAATTTCAAATTCTTGGAAACGAAGTATTTTGGAATATTGTTTTGAAATAAATACTTTGGTTTTTAAATGTCCTGCTGAATTTGGCAGGGATTTTTGACGTAAACCAAATTTATAATTCTCTACTGTAACAGCCTATCAGATTTAGTTATGATTCAAGCTCATAATGAGATTTGCATTTTTCAATTAATACATATTTTTTCTGGATTTTTGTTTTTTAGTTTACCAGGTATTATTACTTCCTAATCACTGCCTATAACCTTCTGTCTCAGCAAATAAAGTTTGTTTGACCCCTGGAGCGAGAAACAGGTGAGACGTTGTCTTTCTACTGCTGGTGGAAAATTCAGATGAGCTTTGAATAGTGATTGTTTGCAGGCCAGTCAAAACTTTGAGAAGGGAGAATTCACTGCAATAAAATGCTTATACAAAGAGTGTTTATAGGCATGTGAAAATTAATTGGTAACAGGCTAATAGACGTGGCTGCCTAGTCTAAGTTCTTGTTTGTTGTTTTACATACTGTATAGGATGCACTCTCATATTTTTATTACTATTCTAGAAAATATTTTTGAGGATAATTCTAAGCAATGAAGAACAATAACAGATCTTTATTTGTCAAATTCAAAATAATTTATAAGCAAATTCTGAAACAGAAATAATGCACAATTATGTTAGTACTCCAGATAAATAAGTGGTCAAAAAACCCATTGTGACTTCTGGTCCTTGAAGTATTGACTGAATTGCTGCTATGTCTGTCATGCATGATTCTCCCTTGCTAGGTGCCCTGCTTAGCACCTTTGTATTTTGAAGCAGATTTATAGATTCTGCATTTTAAAAGAGACGTCTGTGTAAGAACTGTGGCATAACTAAGTGATGGTTTCTTGAGCTTTTGTTGCTCTTCTCTGTGATGTAGGTGGACACCTTTGCCATGGGCATGACTGTGCCAGTGCTCCTGGTCCTGCTGAGCCTGGTGATTGGGAGCAGCCAGGGGTGCTACTGTGAACATTACCCATGGGGGTCGTGGTCTGCCTGCTCACAGACCTGCAATTTCGGCACACAGACCAGGCACAGGTAGGGCCAAGCCACCTCACCACTCCTGCATTTACTTTCTGTGAAAAAGAACACTTCTGGAGAGTGGCACCCATGTCCAAAGCTCCACCTTCCACAATATATTTGAGAAAAATTGTCATGTTCAAGTGTTTATCAGATAAATAGATCATCTTTTAATTGCAATGCTTTAAAATTACAAAATTTAGTATCTAGAACATTACTGTCCGTGAGGCAGGAAGGGAAGGGAGGGCTGGAATTCAATGGTCCTTGATATCCCTTCCAACTCAAACCATTCTAATCCTAGGAGCCAGTGGTTCCAAGCAAACCAGTATCTGCTAATAGATGGAATGAGGGGAGGACAGCCAGGTCCTACAGTGGCCTTGCTGGCAGCATGCTGTGGGTGTTCAGCCCCTGAGGACACAGGAGGCTCTGGGGGCCCTGCACTGGCACAATGCCACAGCAGGAATGAGCTCCAAGTTTCCTCCCTGCTCCATCAGTTTTATGACAACAGATGATGTCAAATAAAGATTCAGCACCATCAAATTTGATGCAGCACTGTGGTATAGCCTAAACTTGCGAGAAATCCCCTCTTTTCCTCCTGGCTCTGTCTGTAGCTATCCTCAGGGACATCTGAAGTGACAATAATCAAAAAGAATTGCTCTTTTAACTTAAGGCATATTTGGATTTTTCTTGTAATCAATGTTCTGCAAATGCATATTATCTCTCAGGGTTTCTTAGCTGGGTTCAAACAATTTTGTCAGCCTTCACCCACAAGTAGAGAGCACCTACAGTCTGTCTATTCTTTCTTAGCATATTTTTTTTACTTTTTTTAGGCAAATAAGAATGGATGAATATTATAGCCAAAACTTCTGTGACCAGCTGTGCACAAAGCAAGAATCTCGCGCATGTAACCAGCAGACATGTCCTGTCAACTGTCACCTTGGAGACTTTGGCCCTTGGTCAGAATGTGACCCATGTGTTAAAAAACAAGTAGGTAGAAAACGCATTATATGGGCTAAATGCAAGAAATTATGCTAAGGATATCTCTTTGTTTCAACTTTACAGCAATTAATCTGGAAAATGAGAGTTTAAGTTATCAAGGGAAATTGGTTATGAATTATACAGTAGGAGCTGGAGAGAACAAGTTTAAATAAATAGATCAAACCAGAAAGGGTTTTTGGTAGAATAAATCCATTTATGAGACTGCTTGTGATGCTTATCATAAACTTGCTTCAAAGTTTCCACTGCCATAGTTAAAGGTGAATTTTTCACATAAAGAATCAACTAAACTGTAAAGTGTTCATGTAGGCTTAAGCAGGAGACAGTCACAGAATCTTTGCTTATCCATAACATTCTGTATGTTCTAAAGACAAGAGAAATAGAATCAAATAATCTCTTGAAAAGCGTCAACAAATCCTAAGTGCTATTGGCTAGAAATTCTCAGGCTGTATCTTACACTGATTGTCAGGATCAGTTTGAGATTGCTGTAAATAAACACAGAGCACCATTCCCTGAACCTTCATAGCATGTACAAATCCCCCCCACCTCCACAAGTAGATGTGCTAATATCTGTGGGACAAACACCCAGGATGGAGTTTTTCCTCTTTGGCTTTTCTCTGTTGACTATGGTACACCTTTAGGTGAGGCAGTAGAGAGGTTAAAGTGTACTTGACCTAAACAAACCAAGGCCTGTCAAATGTAAGGTTGTAGAGGATAGCGGGAAGTGACAGCAGATTGTGTGGGGTAATTGTATGGCTGGTGGACATGAGCTTTGAAGCTGACCATGAGAGCAGCTCTGAGGTTCTGTACAGACACAGCCCATGAGTCTTAAAACCCCTTTCTGCATATACCCCTTGGTTTCAGAAATCCATGCCTGAAAACCAACCCTGAATAATCTGCCAGACATCATATCTTTATGTAAATATCTAAGTTTCTGATGCCCAAATAGGGTGAGAAAGGCACAAAAAAGCAGTTCTATGTGTGAGAGGTGAACCAGCCTGTGGGGTTGTAAGTAGGATGGAGAATCAATGAGAAACTGGGAGACAGAAAACTTTAAGATGTGAAAGGGAGTGTTCCTCTCAACTGGACTGATTTCAATCCATATAAATGTATTAATTTTTGCTAGTTTTAAGTATTGATGCAACATATATGCTTGTTAAAACAAAAAGGGGCTTTTGTGGACTGTGGTCGGTTTTCCCCTACAAACTATAAAGATCATTGCTTGTGTCATTTATAAATAGGAATAACCAGGAGAATGGAGGACCTGGCTTACAGTGTAAGAGTGAAGACTCTTAGTGTAGCAAGTTCTCATTGATGGGGAGGGATAAAGAAGTGGAAGCTCTGACAAATTATACAAGTGATGTTATGGAACTAATATGAAGTGTAAGGAATGGTTCTCACAAGCTTGAAAACTTTCTGGTGTTTCTCTTTGCACTCTCCCCTCAGAGTCACTTGGTTACTGATTTTCACTAGAATCTTCCTGCTCTGTTTGTCTCCAGGGTCTGTCTACAGGGAGGGAAGTCTGCAAGAGACTGTACTTTTCCAGTGGGAAAAATTCTTAGAGGAGAAACTGTTCAGGCACATGCAGACAGGTCTCACCAGAAGTCCTGTGAAGTGGAGTGGAAAATATATCTGAAGTGGTTTGTCTACCACCCTCCAATTTTACTGTTTTGTGTTAAGGGTGCTGTGTCAGGGAAAGAAAACTCAAATGAGCTCCCAGAAACTTTCAAGAAAAGCTTTTTTGCCCTTTCAAGTCATCCAGTTCTCCTCAGACAAGCGGTCCCACATGTGGGAGTCAAGCCAGCTGGGTTGTCACTGTCAGGGTATTTCTAATTCAACAGAGATGGTAAAGAACAGGAAAAATCTCTGTAAGCCTGTTCTCACATAATTTCCTACTGTATATCTTGAAGACACAGGGATGGAATTTCTGATTCCTTTGTGGCGTAGACCAAGTAGTCTGCGGTTGAATAATTTGTGCTCCATCGAGACTAATGAGGCTCTTGGACACCAGTTCCCTGCCTGCCTCACCTGGGATGATGGCGCAGTAGAATGGAAGAACCAGAATGAGTGATTATTTCCTTCAGGGCTGTGGCTCTGATAAAGCTTAAGCAGTACAGATGTGTGTGGCTCTGCCTGGGGTGGGACTTAGCTACAAACAGCTCACAGAAACAGCCCTGGGCTTGTTTCCTCTGCCTTTCAGTTCCGTACCCGGCCACTCCTGCGACCATCCCAGTTTGGGGGCCAGGACTGCACCGAGCCACTGGTGGATTCCCGTCCATGTTTCCCAGCCAAGCTCTGCAACACAGTGGAAGTTGACTGCAAGAATAAGTTTCGGTGTGAGAGTGGTAATGATAATCCCCATTGCGTAACTGCAGTATTACCATTCAGTCAAATTTTAGGTAGTGAGGCAAAAGACATTCATACATTGTGTGCATAAATTCCAGGGAAAATGGACCAGGGAGAAAAGCTTATGTGAGGATTTTATATGTGTTAGTAACAGCTTATCTTTTCAGTTTCTTCTGTAAGTAATTAAAATGTAGTCCCTAGTCAGGGGTGTCACTATGCTCATGATAACTGGACAGTAGTACTGTTCCAATTATATTTCTTTGTACAAATTTTTCATATACAAATATAACTGCAGAGTTTGTCTGAACATAAATTCTCACTATTTTTATTAGGCTTGTGGCTATTTCTTGTTTGCTTCAATTTAAATATACCTGATTAAACGAAATAATTTTATCCACATATCCTTTTGCCAAAATTAAAATTAAGCCTTTGCAGCTTTGAAACAAGGCAAAACTCACAGAATTGAAATAATAATTTCTTAATTGGGATAATCCTGGCTTTATACTAATTTAGTGTTAACATCTATGGCAAGCTTACACCGTTGCAAGGGAAAAAGACAAGATTGCCCTTTTCTGCATTTAGACATGATGAACCTTTGCTGCTGCTGCTCTTTCTCTGGTGCAGGTCGTTGTATTTCAAAAACACTAGAATGTAATGGAGAAAATGACTGTGGGGACAACTCTGATGAAAGAAACTGTGGAAGGAAAAAGACTGTGTGTAACCGAAAGTATGAGAGCATCCCAGGTGTGCAATTAATAGGCAGTGGGTAAGCCAATTCTGCTAATCTTTTTGTAAGCTTTAGTTGTTACCTCACTAATTTACATGAACAAAATAATTCCCAGTAAGCATGTGAGAGCATTCATTAAAGCATATAATCTCTCAAATTAAAACTGGCAAGAAATTATAAAAATACAACCAAAAAATTAGACTAGGACTGGCCTGCTGCATCTTCCAGTCCTGCTCTGCACTGCTGGTAGACCAAATGAAGAGATGTCAAAGAACACTGTCCCCAAGTGATTTGTTTTGTCCTACAGCAACCAGAGCATGTATGGGCAACTTCCAGCTCATGGAATTACCTACCTGTACATCACGCCAAGTGCTTCAGAGATTTTGAGGGTGCTCCTCTACAGATGTTGTTGGTCTGTGTGACAGACACAGGATACCAACTACTTGCACACTATTAATTAAAGCAGTATAAAGCCTAAACATGGGATGCTTGTCCCTAGCAGACTTGCATTTTTTAATTGAATTTTGAACTCAGTGTGGTCCAGTAACATCACTTATGGTAGAAATAGAGAACCAGTAGTTCATTTTCCTAGAACATTTTCAGGCTCCCACTTAAGACTGACTGCCTTATGCTGACTTTAGGGTTATCAGTAAGGTTAGGCACGGCTGGAAAGTAGGAAACTGGATTGATGATACTGCATTTTTCTGGTGAATTCAGTGTGAATGAGAAGTTCTTGTAATTCCTTTCAAAGCAGTAACAAGACCCAGATGCTCATGCTCTCAATCGTATCTACAATACTCACTGCAGCTGTATACCATGAAAAGTTTCACGTCCATATATTTTTCTGGAATAGCTTAATCTCTGGAAATAAATTTTTTTTTAGATTTCACATTTTCGCAGGAGAGAGCCGAGGGGAAGTTCTTGGCAACTCATTCAATGGAGGGCGATGCACAACGGTGAAGCGCAATGAGACAAGGAAGTTGTACCGTGTCCCTGCGAATCTGGAGGCTGTCAGGTTTCAGGTACTCTCAAGCAGCAGCTCCCAGCTGTAAAACTCTTGCTGTGATCACAGTCCAAATTAGTCTTAGGTAGTACTGTATGTTTTAGAACAAAACTTCTCAATCTGGTGAGGCTTGGACATGCTTCAGTTGATGTGTGGAAAGGGGATAAACGCTCACACTCCACTCATGGTTTTCAGATCTGTGTTAACTCAATGCACCATGTATCAGAGTCAATATGATTGATTTGAGCTTCTCCTGCTTCCAGTGGCTGCAACCTTATTTAGTTCCAACTTGGTACCAAGGGTCTTCTCCTAGCCAGACATCATCTAGGCAGAGGTTTAACTCCAAAGCTTAGTCCAGCACCACCTCTGTGTACCTGAAGAGCCATTGTCTGCAGCTACTGACTCCATCTTCCTTCCTGTCACCGGCAGCCTTGGGATCCAGGTCCTTCCTGAGCCATTTCAGCCCCTCAGTCCTGCCTGTTCCCTGCTCAGCCCCTCCACAGTGCAGCAAGGAAAGGAGGCAGGCACTGAGCCTGGAAAGCAGGAGGGCAAAATACACACAGCCTGGAGAGGAGGCTTGCAGGACCAAATGGGGAATGACCAAAATGAACCTGGAACCTTCTAATAAAAAATCTAGGAACCACTAATACCTCTTTTATGGACACTAGCATTCAGAAAATGCTTTGAATACTGTGGTTGGGGCACAACATCTGGCTGTATACATATGAGCAGGCCCTGTTTGAAGCCAGTAGATGCTGCATTGGGGAAAAAAAAATACAGGATGTAAAAAAAGCCCAACTAATGGATGAAAACTGATTATTTTTGCCACAGGTGTTGTGAGATTTTAGGATTACTTTACAGAGGCAACTGAAAAAAGGACGCCCTGCTACATTTCACAGAAAGTGCAATTGAATTGGCCATGACGTGTAGGATTTATCAACAATAGTGAAAAATTACTGTCTGCAGAAATATTCAGACGGGAAAACCAACCTTTGGTTTGCCCAGGTCTATAGGCAGTAAAGTTCATTAAGTTACTGATGTCCATTTGCAGAACTGTCAGTGGTTTGTGAAACTCACCTTTAGGAGTGCATCTTTACCTTTTAACATTTAGAGCAGTTTCTCATATAGAAGGGTCACTGGATTGGGCCTTCTTGGAACTCCAGTCTATTTTCCTGCAAAAGCATAGGATTTCTTGAAAACTAGAAGGTGGGGGGAGAATGGGCCACCTCATTTCCCAAAATCCTTAGCAGCCCTATTAAGCAAACAGGTCTAGAAGAGGGGAAAAAAATCTAATTTTTCAAAAGCACACAAGGATTTTCCCAGATTTTGGGAAATAAGTAATTTCTGATCTGATGCTGATTTTGTCTTGGTGCTTTGCTCAACACCACCACTGGAGGTTTACCAACTCGATCAGCAGGTTTGCTCACAATTGCTCTTCGTCTGCCTTCAATCCATCATGCAGTATAGTACTAACAGTCCAAGCATACTCTGAGACTCTCCTGTGGAACCCTATTCATTCTTCTAGCTGGATATTGAGAAGAAAGGTCAGGAAGCACCAAATTCTGTCGTGTACAATATAGAAGCCAAGGGGCTGGGAAGTAGTCATGATGTGGACACAACATGTATGTCTGGAATTCTTTTAAAAGTGTGTTGGAACTTGTTGAAAAATATTCTTAAGGTTTAGGGCCCAGGGGTGAGAAGCTTTAGAAGAAAGTGCTACATGCTTTTTGTGGTTGTTGTATAAACAACTATTAGTAAGTCTGGTTCTTAGCTTGTATTCATTTTGCCTCTTAGCCTTTCTCAGTCTCTTTTGTGTAGCTTACTTTCACATCTCAAATAATCAAGCCATATTTTTTCCATTAAAAAACATCAAAAAATCAAGAATTCTTTGCTTAATAGTTTTCTGTTTCATATTATAATTTATGCAAATGCATTTTACTTTACTGAATTTCCAGGTAACCGATGAAGAGGATGATGTAACATCAGATTTCTACAAAGATTTAACTCCCCTGAGTCACGTCGCTTCTTACAGTGGTTCATCCACTCATAGTGGTAAACATTCTTCTGGAATCCCATTTTTATTCTCAAAAAAGACACGGGTCCAGGTAACATCGTCTTCCTCCTTCAAGAAAGCTATTGAAGCCTCATATGAAAAGGTAATTCAATATTGCCTTCAGTTTCTTTCAGTTGATTTGTGTCTGCTCATTTCAGAACTGAGCTGCCAAAGGCTACTTTCCCTATCAAGACATTGGCCCACTAGAATTAGCTATTGAAAAAATCCTCTTCTGATATTACAATGTGTTCCGGGTTGTAACATACCTTTTGTAATGCACTTAGTACCGAAAACATAGGCTTATTCCATTTTTAAAAAGCATAGATTTGACATTATCATATTGGGTAAACCACTCCTTCCCCTATCCTAATTATAGATTAAGAGAGCATAATACCTAACAGCAGCAGACAACTCAAAAAAATAAAGGACGTGCACTCAAGAATGTTATACATATGCATGTACTGGGTATGAATCTACATTATTTTTTTATTTGGTAATTGACTTGCATATTGAAGTCTCATGTTGGAGTCTCAAATGCCAAGATGCATTTTAGTCATAAAGATAATCTCAGAAATAACACACCCACAGAAAAAGTTTCTCAGAACAGATAACATTTTTCCCATAAGATTCTGTGCCTTCAAAGCAAATGAATACTAGTACGGTAAAAGATTATGTATTTTTATAACTTAATGGCAGTAAATGATGGGCTAATTTTTGCATTTCTGCATGGGAAAGGCCACAGGACTGAATGAAAATAAGGCCTTTGGAAACCCAGGAGTTCTAATGCAATTACAGTGAAACTTCTGTGGAAATATTAGTCTTAAGATTTCCTATGATGGAAGTTTGCTGCAGGCCTTTCTCACTTGTCCTAATGGTTAAGTAACTTGATTGCTTGAACAGTCCATTGCTTCTAGTTTAAATGCAACTATCCTGAAGTTCCAGCTGCTGGAAACCAGTGCACTTTCATCCCCTATACACACATCAGGCAGGTCTCTTGCACAATTGGCAAGTTTATTTTGGGGGAACAGTGGCTTCTTATTGGCTTAAGCTCAGACCAGAGATAATTATGAAAATGTTAATTTAGGTTAAACTTTCAACAGAAATGTTATTCTGGGTACACATTGGTTTTCAGCATTGTTGTCCTGGAAGGTGGTGAGGTGCAGGAACAGGTTTCCTAGACAAGCTGATCCCCCATCCCTGGGAGTGTTCAAAGCTGGGTTTGATGGGGCTTGGAGCAACCTGGTCCAGTGGAAGTTGGTTCTGCCCACAGCAGTGCTGTTGAACCTAGATGGTCTTTAAGGCCCCTTCCAATCAAAACCATTCCATGATTCTGTGAAATCAGAGAAACCCACCAATAATTTAGTCTGGTGTTGGCTAAAGATGACATGGTTTAAAATCCTTTCTTAATAAATCCACAGCAGGATTATTACCTTGGGTCTTCCTTGTGTTATCTATTGTATCAGACAGGAAGCCTCTATTTTTATCTCTGTCTCCATAAATTGTATTAGTGAGTGTTTGTAGGTAGAGGTGTGCTTGTGTCTACAAGTAAATTTGCAACACTTCCTTAAATAGTGAAAAAAGAAGGCTATATTGATCACTTAAAAGGAGAGAGGAATATTCCTGTGCTTTGGGACTTCTCATTCAGACCTATATGTTAAAATATGTATAAATAAGATATTAATAATCTTGGCTTCTCTAGTTTCTGCACTCACCTCCCTCTGAAGGTGCTGACTCCCCTTTTCTTATTTCTAGAATTCCAACTTTATTAGAGTCCATAAAGTAATTTCTGTTGCAAACTTCACAATGAAACAGTCAGATCTGCAGCTATCAGATGTCTTTCTAAAAGCACTTAACCATCTGCCCCTGGAGTACAACTATGCTTTATACAGCAGAATATTTGATGAATTTGGCACTCATTACTACACCTCTGGGAAGATGGGTGGTTCCTATGATATTCTTTACCAGTATAGCTCGGAGGAACTGCAGAACTCGGGTATGTAATCTTTAACAAGAAAATATCATTATTTGTTTAACAGTTTTTCTTATCGCTGTTTTTAGATCTTACACCACAGAGTAAGTTCTCCAACAGCAAAAAATTCTTCAGACTTTCACAGACTCATTAATTACTCACATTGCTTACATATAGAGCAAGAAGAAACTTTTGCTCTACACTGTATTTGAAAAGTTCAGGAGATTCCTTATTTGGTAAATGTCACTGTGTTCAGTGAAACTACTTAAGACCTTCAGACCAAGACCAGGTGCTACCAGGAAAAGTTGTTCCAGTTGTTCCTATATTATAGGACTGAGGTCTGAGACGTATAAGGGGTACTTTTTGGGATGCAGTCAACAACGTTGATGGTTTGGATTAGAAATTACTTTAACATTTTCCCATGACTGCTAGACTCTCAAAATCAAAAGACAACACCACAAAAATAGAAACCTAAAGTTAAAAGCTATGATCATTAATGGCACTGCTGCAACTTGTATGGGCATGGGAGGGCAGCTGAAGCACGCCTCTGTCCAACACTGCATGTGGGGCAGTGAAGCTTGGGAAGCTGCTGGCTCACCTCAGTGTGGGAGCCTGGGCATGGTGCCTGCCATGTATCATGGTTGTGCTGATAAAGATGCTGCTCTGTGGTGTTTCTAGGCCTGTCAGTTGAGGAATCAACAGAGTGTGTCCGAACAGAAACAACGCGGCGTGTGTTCTTCAGGAAGAAAAAGAAAGTCAGTACCAGATGCACCACAAACAGGATGACTGTGACACATGAAGGTGACCATGATGAGAAAAGGGCCATGTCCTGTTACTTACCTGGAGAGATATAATTTCCCTTAGCTGCCCCAAGTGACCCTCAGTTTTGTTGAACAACAAATGCTCTTCTACCACTGTCAGAGCAGCCAGTGTTTCGTTGTCTGGCTCTGACACAAGCACTGAAAACATATTCTCATTTGCAAAAGAAATTATGATGTAGGTGTGCTATTTCTCTGCTCTGGAGTGCCATCACTGGGGATCTGGTGTCACTGGCTCTCTAGCTGGTCACAGATCTGCCAAACACTACCCCTCACCCTAGGTCCTGGGCCAAGAATGCTGAACTGAAAAATGAGCAAAGCTAAAAATTTGTGTCTATGACTCACCCCCTGATCTTTAAGGGTTGCTCAGAGCTCATTGAGAGAGTTGGGCTGCAATAACACACTCCCTGACTTTTCCTTCCCACCTTCCTCATGCCAAGCAGACATTTAGGTACTGGGGTGCCAGAAATGTGTCTCAGAAACTGCAGAAGGCTGGTGCATTTTCCATGAGGATGGCAAGAGTCATGTTCTGTATCACTAAGGATAGGAATTTCATCACTTCCACCATGTTTTTGTCCTCAGTAATTGATTTGTATCTTACTTGGATGTTTGCAGCCAGGACTAAACCAACCATGCAGTGTGTTCTAGAGGTATCCTCCTACTATGCTGTGTGCTCTAGAGGAGGCTGCTGCATCCTCTGCATTTTCCACTACTGTCTTACACTCTGGATATCCCCATGGTTCAGGTCTCAAACACTTTCATTTGGAATATTATCACAGGCTTCTGTTATAGCAGGCAGGGATTGCTCTTCTGAGCTTTGACTTCATCTTTTCAAGGACAATTTCAGAAAATTAATCTTAGTACATTCTTTAATATCCTCTTATACTTTTTCTTATAGTTGTGTTGTCACACATGCTGTCTTTGGAAGACTTTGTCTGAAAATACTGTAATGAAATCATCTTTCAGGTTCCATTTTGGAGTCAGCTGAGCGATCAATTTCCCTGGTGAAAGGTGGCAGGTCAGAGTATGCAGCAGCTCTGGCATGGGAGAAAAAGGGGGCTTTTCCAGGACACAGAGTCTTCACAGACTGGTTGGAGTCAACAAAGGACAATCCTGTGGTGATTGACTTTGAGGTAAGAGAAAAACAAGAAGAACACTGAGATAGCAAAGACTAACTGCTATTTATAGAGCTGTGCAGATATTTTTTTCCTGTAAAGAGGGATGATGATGTGTCTGATATGAATGTACATAAATATGAGTATAACATAAACATACAGAACTTTTATTAGGACAGCTTCTTATGCATGTTGGTTTATAAGGCACACCAGTTTTGCATTGTGCATGGACAGTGGGATTAAGAGTGAGGAATGTGAATTACTTGCTCTGGCGCCAGCTGGAGCTCAGGCATAGGCAGGGGTTAGTTACTGTGCAGGAAAACAGCACATGGCATCATTCCCTTGTCTCAGGCCTAGGTTGCAAAGTGTGTCACATACCTAAATTGAAATAAAACAGCAATGCTCTCTATCTCTGTCCTGGTCCTTTAGTGCAGCATGCTGGTGCTGCTGTGAGTGCACCGAGCTGTCTCCCTTCCCAGCTGGTACAGCAGCTGCTCAGCAGCACTTGAGGCAAACAGCAAAATCTGCCTCAATGCAGCATCCACTGAGGGATGGGATCCATGAGGGATCTGCTGACCACACCCTGCTGCAGCTGCTGAACTCCTGAAGGCAACAGAGGGATGTCTGACATGACAGGGACTGGATGCAAGCAAGCCCTACAGCACATAGTGATCTGATGTGTGGTAGAGAGTGTCCTGCATTTTAGGACATAGTATCCCACTTGGTTGATTCTGCCCTGGGTCACAGACTCCTAAATTGGGGAGTTAAAAGCATTATGAACAGCATAATTTATATATATATATATATATATATATTATATATATATATATATATATATATATATATATAGCGCTGCTGTGCTCCTTTAAAACATCCACAATTCCTGTGTGATACAGCTTCACACCTAAGCTGTAGCTCCTTTAAAAGCTCTGCCTTCCCCGGTGAGGGGCCTGCTGTGTTTTGGTTCCTGCTGATGGAACAGCTCTCTGCCAGGTGTCGCCCATCGTGGAGCTGGTGAGGAACGTGCCGTGTGCGGAGACCAAGCGCCGCCACCTGCGGAGGGCCCTGAGGGAGCTGGCGGGAATGTTGGACCCGTGCCGCTGCGCCCCATGCCCCAACAACGGCCGGGCCGTGCTCCTGGGGACACGGTGCCTCTGCCTGTGCCCGCCCGGCACCTACGGCGCCAACTGCGAGACGCGGGCTCCTGGCTACACCACAGGTACCGGGGCCATGGCGGCGGCCTGCAAATCTGGGCCTTCGGGAGTCTCCTCGTCGGGGCTGATCTGCCGTAACCTGCCCTTAATAAATCCACATTGCTACATGGTGATGTCCAAAAAGCATAAGAATAAATGTAGGGATTACAAATAAAAAATAGGCACGACTCCAAAGACAGTGCAAAGCATGGTAAAATATTTCTTAGCTACATAATTAAGGTAATCCGAAGTGAGCTATTTGGCAGTAAGGGTGAAGCTGAGATCAAAGATAATTGATGGAAAAAATTAAGAAATCCATTGCTTAACGTTGCTAGTTTTCCCTATAGCCTATTATGCTTAAGACTAAGTGGGTAATGAACATAAAAATTGTTGACTACAGTTCAGAAGAAAAACTCAGTTGTCATAAGGAGAGAGAATATAATCACCATTCTGGAAAATTTAAAGAAGAATTTAATGCAAAAAGATTTTTTAATTAAATTTGCACTGGTGCCATACCTAAGGGAAAAAAAGGAGACATTGTATATATTTATATTCCCCAATCAAAAGAGAACATAAGTTAAAGTCACTCAGGCAGGTACAGTTCTCATTATCTGGCCCTGATGGAGGAATATTTTGAAAGAAAAAAACAACCAAAGACAGAGATGGATACAGACAGTCTATTGCATGCAGAAAAGAAAGGGTGTGCATAGAAAAAAATTACGCATGTTTCATGGTGGTAATAGATGCCAGGGTCTGAGAGAAAACAGTAATAGTAATCTTTAAATGTAACTGGCATAGGATGTAGATTTTGGGCTTAGACATGGTGTTAGAACTCAGATTTATTTGAAAACTCATTAAATAATGACCTATCTAAGAAACTTGTAAGTACCATGAAAACACACACATCTGTGAGTGCAATGAAAGTATAAAATATGCTGCTTCTGAGTTTTACTGTTACGTGCAGCCAAAAATAGAAAGGTAAATGTATTTTTGGGTTTTATGAAGCAGCTGGAATTTGACTGGACACCTTTTGAAAAATTTTACATTCTAGATGCAATCTATTCCCTTAAACTTAACAATTTTAAATTTTCTGAAAATGGCTAATATGAATTTACCATCATCCCTCTCATATGTGGCCTTAAAGTAAATATTGTGTATGGTACTGGTCTGCCAATAAAAGATGGTGTCTCTTTTATTCCTTGCAGTTGCTGTTGATGGCCAATGGGGTTGCTGGTCTGAATGGAGTCCATGTGATGCTTCCTTCAAAAGAAGAAGGACCCGGGAATGCAATAACCCCTCCCCAATGAATGGTGGGAAGCCGTGTGAAGGGCAGAGGGAAGAAGAGGAAGACTGTTATATCTCTGTGTTCACAGACAGGTGAGAAGGTCAAAAGATCTCCTTAGTCATGGGATGGTTAAGGAGCACTCCAGAGTGGCTCTGTGACTACCAAGGAGAAATAGCAGACAACCTTCCCCTCTCAATTTCTTTGGTGGAGTATAGAAAAGGCAAACTCTGAAAATTTCTGCAATTTGCTTCACATTTGGATTTATTGATTTTTTATTCCTAGAAAAATTGCTCATGAATTGCATACTAAAGTATACCTGTAGATCTTGTTTGATGCTTTTTGTGGCTTCTTTTCCAAAGTCAAGGAAAATCTTTTTCTTCTCTTCATTGGAGTTCACTGTTTCTATTTTTTCCCTATCCCCTCTTTTCTTAGAGGTTTAGATCTGAACTCAGTCAGAGAGAGAGTTTGGATGAAGCTACCAATTTTCTCATATTTCAAGTTCAAGTATGCCTGATGTACCTTTTTAGCATGATTTCAACTTCAAATCCTAGCCCCAAACTGGCTCAGTTTTTTTCATCTTTAAACCCAAGGCTTCAGGTTTTTTTCCTCTCCGCAGTGAATAGGAGAGGGTTACAAGCAGTGGGCTCCACAGTTCTTTGTTACTCAGTTAGACACCATGAGAGACCAGCCACCTTTAATCACTGCCTGGGGCAACAGGAATTACGTGGATTATCTAGAAATTTCCTGTTATGTTGTTCTTTACTGCCTCTTTCTTGATGTAAAAAAATCTTTAATTAATTATGTTGATAGATATATTCAGAACTTTTTTACTGCTCTCATGCTCTCCCCCCTATCAACCTGCAGTTTTGTCCACCATCTTTTACTTAACAGAACAAAACTGAAGGGGGAAGATGACATGACCCACTTGCAACTCTCCTGGCATTCTGCCATGGTTACTTAGTGACATGAATGCTTAAGACACAGCCTTACAGCAAATTTTCACTTTTCAGAGGTGCTCCTTGTATAAATGATGATGAAGCCAGGAGAGAGGAGAATGTCTTGATTGGTGAACCTCAGTCTGGATGTTTTAGGCCAGGCCCACCAGAGTACGGCTTTATCAGGGTGAGCATGAAAAATGATACAGAAGCAAAGTGTAGTAGTTGCAGAGATTGGAAATTTTGCAGCTTCTCGGCTGTATGTGCCTGATATCCAATCTAGCTACTGTGCTAGTGAAAGTGCTGTGTTCAAAGAATGCTGCAGGACTCTAGCCCACCACACTACACCAGCAACTGAAAAAACATCAAGGTAAAATTCATTTGAAGTGGTCCTTGAATCCTTGTTTGGTAACCATGACATCAGTTACTGCAACTGGAAAAAGTTATCATTATATTGGTGAGTGGATGACTCATATTTCAGAGTAGGAAATGCATGCATTCATTACATCTTATCAGGATTTTGCTATTGTTTCCTTTGACAATGCCCAGTCTCGTTACCATAGATCCTTTCAGAGCTTTTTGGTGTGGGTTTCTTAAATGTTTTTTTTTAAATTTTTTTTAAGAGTGAAAAGAGCCATTATGCTGTTGGGGAGGAAGTTGAAATTGCTTGTGTGAGTGGGTATAGCCTCATTGGCTACCAATACCTTCGGTGCCTGCCAGATCAAACCTGGACACAGCAACATGTTGAGTGCCAACGTAAGAAAGAGAAAATGAACAAAATGCACAGCAACAAAATAGAAGGGGGAGAAAACATACAAAAGGGATTTTTATAAAGGTCTTTTAAAAACAAATCTCTAACATATCTGAAAAGATAGCATTTTAAGAAGGTATTTAATGTAGACATGGCAAAAACATCGTGAGTCACTACATCACTCCTCTTTCAATTCAGAAGTGTTACTATTATGTGCTTTGTAAGGAAATTGTAATACACAGTGCAATAGAAAATCCACAAATGGATGCTGCGAGATCCTTTGCTTTTTTAGTTTTAAATAGCTTTTACAAAAGGATTCACCTTTTGTTTTCAGACTGACATAGATATCTTTAGGCTGATACAGTTATGAAGAAGAAATCATTCCTACAGAAATTTGTGTACTATATTTTATATTAAATGGATGATATGTTTCTAACCATGACCTCCCAGGCTGCCTTGAAAATCTCTACTATAAATCAATGCCTCGAAGGATCTATAGGTCAGTTAAGAATTAAAGATCAGAATCAGTCTGTGTTTGCTAACAAGAGAGATTCCAGAAGTTTTCTAAAACTTGGTATAATTTCATTGACTTAGTCTTCATTTTAACAAATAGAAGTGCCTGAATATACTTATGAGCTTTCTATTGCCATTGACGTTCTTACATTTACAAGAGAAAAATTAAAATATGTTGTTAAATGCCATTTTCTTACTATTTTTTTTATTGGCATACATTAGAAACATTTTGTCATTATTTAGTTATTACTTGAAAAATATTTTAAAGACTATGACAGTGCACTGAAAATTTCTAGACTTAATTACGTTAAATTTTTATTAGTTTTGAATGTCAGAAAAATGTTCAGTATTACTGAGTGTCTTTATATGGTTCTTCAGACAAAGCATTATGACTTTCTGTAAATATCCACAGAGCATTGAACCAACTAGAATTATGCTTTTTTTTATTGTTTGTTACAGTCTCAGTATGCCTCAGGCCACCAATATCTGAGAGTGTCACAATTTCCCCATTTAAGCAACAGTACAACATTGGTGAAACAATGAAGTTGAGCTGCCCAGCTGGGTTTATAGTCACTGGTCACACAGAGTATACCTGTGGGGAAGACCTGTCCTGGACACCTCCTATTATGATGTCTACTACATGTGAAAAAGGTTAGTATGCCTGCTGATACTTACTGCTTCCATAGTGCTGGTATTAACAGTACTGTTTATTTCAGCGAGCTAGAACTAGAAGGCTGATGACTGGGTTTAAGACATATAGCAGCTGTTCATTAATTTTAGTTTTCCTTTGTGTCTCCCATGGTGACAGAATTTCCGCTCTAAACTTCTGCATTAAGTTCAGATTTTTTGGATGCATTGTACTGTAAACTTTAATAATGAAATTGAGACACTGCAACTGTTTGCTTAAAATCAAAACCAAATCAAACCAAACCCCAACTGCATTAACAAGGCTTCATGAAAGCAAAGTAGGAAAATGCATTCTATTGAAACTTCAGCTGCTCTTGTTATTTTCCAGTGATTTTTACAAAGACTGATGAAAATACTTGTATCATGCCAACCAGGGAGCTTTTGAAAAGAGAAACTTAGGACAAATAGAAATAAATCCATTTTAGCTTTTATGGTAGGAGTATAAGATATTTCTGTTCACTCCTTACTAGTTACAGTAGTTCTCACTTGTTTTTTCAGATGTGCTAACCAAAATTAGAGGTATTTGCAGTCCAGGACAAAAGCAGATTGGATCTCAGTGTGTTTGTATGTCTCCAGAAGAAGATTGTGGGTAAGTGCTGTAACTAGAAATCAGTTTCTCTAATGATAGACCAAGAGGCCATTGTGACACTGAACAGGAAGAGCAGGAAAAGACAACTGCAAATCAAGACCACTCTCTATTCAGATACTAGCTAGCTGTTCCTCTGTATTCAAATTACAGTCCTGTTTGTAGCCTATGAAATAAATAAAAAATCACAGAATCCCAGAATGGGTCAGGTTGGAGGGGTCCCCAGTGGTCTTCTGGCCTAACCTCCCTGCTCAACCAGGGCCATCCCCGAGCACACGGCACAAGATTGTGTCCAGGTGGTGCTTGTGTGTCTCCAGTGAGGGAGACTCCACGACCTCTCTGTGCACCCCTGTTCCACCCACAGTAATCTGCTTCTTCCCGATGTTCAGGCGGAATTTCCTGTGCACCTCTCAGTGCCCCTTGTCTCTTGTCCTTTGGCTCAGCAGCACCGAGCAGAGCCCGGTCCCTGCTCTGACTCCTCCCTGCAGACACTGACAGACACTGATGGGGTCCCCTCTCAGTTGTCTCTTCTCAAGGCTGAACAGGGACAGCTTCCACAGCTTTTTCTCATAATAGAGATAGTCCAATCCCTTGATCACCTTTGTAACCTTCCACTGGACCCGCTCCAGGAGTTCCATGCCTCTGTTGTGCTGAGGAGCCCAGAACTGGACACAGCTCTCCACATGAGCCTCACCATGGCTGAGTTAATATGCAGGGTCACCTCCCATGATCTGTGGGCAACGCTCTCTCTAATGAGCCCAATTACATTACTGTAATGAGACACCACAGCACATCCTTTTAATCGACACTGCTCTCTTCTCCTGGAGACCTCTGGAAACTCTTCTTCTCTATTTCTCCAATGTCATAACCATGCACGAGGAGCATGCAAGAACTATGATCTCTAAGGTTCCTTCCAATCCAAACCATTCTATGATTTTATGATCCTCTTTTTGGAAAATGACTAAGCTCCAAAAAATGATGCTGCTTGGAAATGCATGCACCTTCAAGGAATGAATTTACTTGGTAACCAAGAGCAATACAGAAAAAAAGGAAACTACAAGACACATGACTGGTTTTGCCTGCCCTTGGTCCCAAGACACCTGTGTGTCAGAGAAAGTTGCACACACAGCTGCAGGGATGCATGAACTCAGAAAAGCCACCCAGGCCCAGTGGAAATTCACATCCTTGTGGAGGTAACAGCCTCTCCTTTTTCCCGTACAGACATGTGTCCCTCACCTCCCAATGGTTGGATAGGACCAAAGCTTCCCCATCTCACAGCGCTTGTTTTATCAGGTCCAGGTCCTGCAGTGCTAGGGCAGCCTTAGATCTTTAGGTGAATCTCCAGCCTGGCCATGGCTTTGCTGCGCTTCATCCAATGCTGATGTACTGTTTAAAAGTATGGACTTGTTCTGTAGCCTGCTAAAATAATTTTTCTTTTCTTCCTTTGGGCAGCCACTACTCAGAAGACATCTGTGTGTTACATGCTGTTTCTGAACAGAATGTGACCAAGCCCAGCTGTCAGTACTCAGCTGAAATGTGCCTTGGAGTGCAGTCATTTCATTTCTTGCATGCTGGTCCTTGCCATGGTAATTCCAACCTAGACTGGGCTATTGAGAGGGCAAAGCTCTCTGCAAATAGCTTGAAGAAAGAGCCCTGTGGCTATGACATCTGCTATGACTGGGAGGATTGTCAAGGTATGACTTCTGAATGGTGAGATTCAGCCATCCCTTTGGATCTAAAATGTGCTGACTTTCACTGCTCCAAGAACAGGATTTCAGGATTTATAGATATTGTGGCCCTTCTGGGCACACAGAGTGTGAAAGTGTGGTCAGTCCTGTGTCCCGGCTACCTAGGGTTACACTTAGATATGTGCTTTTTCTCTTTACTCACAATTAGTGTAGTGTTGTTACTTCCCATTAGAAAGCCACTAGAGGAACTTGGGAATTAAGATACCTTTTTCAGGACAATTAACATTTGAATCTTTAATCACAAAAAAATGTAGTTTGTAATATTTTCACCCATTCTTTGTAAGGTTACTAGCTCCTAGTTTGTACTTCAGGAATTAATTTGGGCCACACCCTCTATAACATATAATTAAATTGGGAAATTAAATCATGATACTACTTCAAAAGCAAGACTGGGGCCATCAGGCTTAATGGGATTTTAATGGCAAAATTTGCAAATACCCATATGTGAAAACTGTGTTTATCAAGAGTTTTAATGAACTAGCTAAGCTGGTAAAAAAACCTAAGAGGATTATTTTCTAAACAATATTGTGCAGCTTGGCTATTTACTGTGTAACCAGGTGATATGAGCAGTAGGTTTTTCTGTAAATGTCTGAGGTGCTGACTGGCTCTGCTCATATCAAGTCTTTGCTAGGTAAAGGCTGAGTGACAGACACACTCACTCTGTCCCTTGCTACCAGAGACAAATCTGATTTTTATCACACCTGGTGTACTTAATGATAAATAAAGCAACAGCAGTGTGCAGCAATCCTAACCCTCTGTTTTGAAGATGCAAGATTTCTGCAGCAGAGAATTTGAAGTAAATATGGCTGTAAAATTACTGCATGACCTGTTGTCCCTTGTGGGCTTAAGCAGAGGGCATGACCAGGTGTGTCCATCTATGGACATGCTCTGGTGGAACCTGTAGGTATCATGCGCTCCTGGGGAAAAGGTGGTATTTTTTTTTAAATTACTTATTCCAGAGCCTCTAAGAAGCCTAGTTCTGCTTCCACTGTGCAAGTGTCTTCAAGCTGGGTCTTGTGCCAGCACTTCAGTGTTTTCCTCTTGAAAGCCTACAGAGGAGCTCTGTTCAGAAAAATAAGAGAAAGGGGAGAAAAAGAAATAAGATTAGTTGTCAGTGTGGTGCTCAAGAGATTAGAACTAGACTCTTTACCATCTCCACAGAAGTCCACTTTTCATGAGTGTGCACAAATATTTAGGAAATTAATATTTTGTTTTTCTTGAAAGTGAGTAGTTGGTATCAATACAGGGACAGAACATGCTGCAGAGAAGATACTGCAGTACCATGAAAGAAGCTAAATGGAGGAAAGCACACATTTTTCATGCTATAAAAAACTGAAGGCAGAAACTCTGCCTAGGGAGTTTCTGGGAAAGAATATAAAGAGTCAGAACCTGATTAGATCAGAAATAGGTAATGAAATAACCAGCAGGACAGAGCTTTACCACAGGCCAGCAGTAGGTAGCTTAGTATTCATGAAGTGAGCTTTAATGAAATAGGAGCTGACACAATATGGACCTTAAGACTCCATTTCATAGCAAGATTGTGTTCAAGGATAATTGGGAAAAGAAAGTCAACTTAATATATCTTTGTTTAGAAGAAAAGTCAGGGAAAGCCAGTGGATAAAAATAGTTAGATCGATTCTCCTTTTATATGGGCCATTGCTGAAAAAACAGTTACACAAAGCTGATTATGCCTCTATTCCTAATATCCAACCATCTAGTGAATGCACTACAGGCTTTTTGTAGCTAATATATCACAAACATCCACTAGTGTTTTTCCCTGTTGGACTTTGAAATGTCATCAAAGTATAAAATCTGGTTTTAGTCATCGCATTTGCTGCTATATTTCCACACATTCATTCCCAGATACAAAGACCCAGTGCTCCTGCCTGATGCCTTACCAGTGCCCCAAAGGAGAGATCCGCCCTCACTGCATCCAAATGGAGACGACGGGGAGGAGGAGGACAGTCAGTCACTGCATGCTGGCAGCCATGAAATGTGCTGGCGTCAAACTGCAGGTGCTGGAGCAGGGGAGCTGCCTACAATAACCCATTTGCTCTTTGCACGCACCATGATCATTGCATCAAATGCAAACTGAGCCACCCACGGAAAAGCTTGGTTGGTTATGAAAGGATAAGTGGATCAAAACAAAAGGATGAGAAAAAAATATCCAGCTCGTTTAACAGCTTTTTGGGAGAAGGGTGGCAGTGACGTTTTCTGTCTGAAAATGACCTGGGCTCAGGGGTATAAGGGTGTAACTTGTCATTGCTGGCACCTCTGGGAATGTACAGAGGGAGGGGAACAAATGGAAAGGGAGAAAAAGAAATATTGCCTTTGGTCTCCCCTAGAGCTGGATGAGACTTTTCCTTTCCTCAGCCATTTGTTGCTTTGTCCTTGTGCTTGTGACTGCTGTTCACTCTTGTCTCACTGGCTGAGTACCTGCTGTATCACACAGGGAGACAGAGCAAGCACTTCAGCACCACTTCTGACATCAAATGGGGAAGGGGTAGCAAGAAGCTACCTGCAGTCATGGTACAAATGGAAGGAGCAATACCAAACACTGAAAACTGCAATTACACAATGACTGAGTGAACTCATCAAAATGATGTGATTTTTAGTTGGAGTGGCTGAAGGGAGGAGGTGTTTGCTTTCTGTGTTTGTTCACTGGGTTTCAGCTTTAGGCAGAAAGCCTGAAGCCTAAAGCTTGGTGAATTTCTATAGTACCCCTCAGCGTGAATTAAAAATGTTTGTACTTTAAATATAAAATAAATATTTAATGAGCAATGCACTGGGCAGAGTCCTACTGCAATGTGTGTTTCTACTTGGAGTGGTTGTACTTGGAGTCTGCAGAAATACATCACAGTCAGATTCCTTGCATATACCTGGATCAGCATCAAACCTGAGAGCAATTGTATGGAGCACCTCAGCCCAGCCATGGTCCATGCCCCCAGCATTTCTTGGTCACAAATCATGATTTCTGAGCACTTGCAACTAGAATTTTCTCCTCAGCACTCAGAATTTCACAAATCTGAGTATAAATCTGCCTTTTAAGAAGGGGAAAATTGAACTCCGCTTCTTTCTTTACCAACAGACATTAAAACAATGACAATCAGGAAAAAAACCCCAGGGAATCATAGAAAAGAATCATAGAATTTGCTGAGCTGGAAAGGACCCATATAGATCATCAAAGTCCAACTGGCCCTGCACAGGACACCCCAAGAATCACACCATATGCCTGAGAGCATTGTCAAAATGCTTCTTGGACTCAGACAGCCTGATGCTGTGACCACTGCCCTGGGGAGACTGTTCCAGTGCCCAACCACCCTCTGGGTGAAGAAGGGTGGTTCTTCTAAAAGCCAACCTAAACATCCCCTGGCACAACTCCAGGCCATTCCCTCTGGTCCTGTCACTGGTCACAACAGAGCAGAGATCAGTGTGTGCCCCCTCTTCCCCTCATGAGGGAGTTGTAGCTGCAGTGAGGTCTCCCTCAGCCTCCTCCAGGCTGAACAGACCAAATGCCCTCAGCTACTCCTTGTACAGCCTCCGCTCCAGACCCTTCACCATCCTCATGGCCCTTCTTTAGACACTCTCTAATAGTTTCATGTCTTTTTTATGTTGTGGCACCCAGAAGTGCTCCCAGCACTGGAGGTGAGGCTGCCCCAGTGCAGAGCAGAGCAGGACAATCCCCTCCCTTGCCTGGCTGGTGATGCTGTCCCTGATGCCTCCAGGACAGGGTTGGCCCTCCTGGCTGCCAGGGCACTGCTGGCTCGTGTTCATGTTGCCATCAATCAGGACCCCCAGGTCCCTTTCCATGGCACTGCTTTCCAGCATCTCATTTCCCAGTCTATCCACACATTCAGGATTGCCCTGTCTCAGGTGCAGAATTGAACATTTTTCCCTGTTGAACTTCGTAATGTTGATGATTGACCAGCCCTTTCATTAAGGATTTCTCCTCCGAAATTTGTATCATCTGTAGATGTAGTATCCCTTCCAGTCCTGCATCCAAAGTTGCTTTTGAAGATGCACAGGGCCTATGACGGAGCCCTGAAGAGCCCCATACATGACCAGTTGCCACTCTGATGTGACTCTATTCACTACAATCCTTTACATCTGACACATGAGCCAGTTGCTCACCTGTCACACAATGCCTGAGAAGTGCCCATTACTGAACAACCTGCCCTATGTGTAAGTGTCAAACCTTGCTAGAGGCTGGGTAAAATCACCTGGGAGCTGCGAGTGGGCTGGATGTGAAGTGGTTACCTTTCCCTACAAAGAAACACATTTGGGATATTGTCAAGCTCCCTAAAGCAGCAGCTAGTGTCAACTTGATGGAGCTCAAGAAAAAGAAGAAATTAATCCTGATGCTAAACACAATAAATGTATGCTTTCTTGCTTAAAATTTATAGTAAAAATTATTGCAAAAGCCTGAGATAGTCTTTTCTTTGTAGTTGTATAGCTTTTTCCTCCAGCTGAAAATCTATAGTAATACCCTAGTGGTGACCTAGGAATGAGTTGCAAATTTGATTATGTTTAGATAGGTTTTTAGTGCCCTTGTTTCTTCCTGCTGTTTGCATTCTATGGAGAAAGAATCACTCAGAATGGTTGTGTATGCTCTCTGCACCACCAACAAACAATGAAGATTTCTTGCTCCTGATCCTCTAACCTTAATACTAGACTTTCATTACAGGCTTCTGATTCCAGTTTGTCTAGCAAAGTTTCTGATAAAGGGAATTTTTTATCCCTGATACTTTTAACCATGATAAATTGTCAGATGAAGTTATTTCCTGGTAAACAGAAGGCAGCCAGGTGCTCTCTGACTGCCCCCACCTCTCCATCACCTCTGGTCTCAGAGTGGTTGTGCGCTGTGCAAGTGCTCGCAGTAAGATTTGCTTTGTTCTCCCTTGCTGATGGGGATTATTCCCATAATTTCTGTTTTGCAGTTGAACATTACAGCACAGAATGGAGACATCATCTGCCACTCACTAATAAGGGGATGATTCTGCCATATACTGAATCCAGAGGATTTTCAGCATGCTGGAATAAGTGGGATTTTTACTGTTGGCTTCAGTGGGGTCTGCATTGCACTTCACAAGGACTTTGGGTTTGCTCTTGTGCTCTGTCACAGGGGTCCCCAACCCTTGGACCAAGGACTGAAGTTCTTTAATATTTCCTGCAGCATCTGTCTTTTTCTTGGAAGTGATGACTTATATTAGTTAATGACAGTTTTCTGGTTCACTGTGGATCCCTCCTTTGCCACTGTAAGCTCCAAGTAACATACCTGGCTTGATGGACCATTTCCTGGGGTCATAACTTATAACTGGAGAGGATACAGCAAACCTGAAGTGTATCTGTCAGGGTAACGTAGGTCACAGAGACCTTAGCAATTCTCAAAGGACATATTTCTTAGTAATGCAGCTTCTCAACTGCACAGAAAAAACCCATCTATTTGGTCTTAA
Organism: Camarhynchus parvulus; assembly: GCF_901933205.1. NCBI lineage: Eukaryota > Metazoa > Chordata > Aves > Passeriformes > Thraupidae > Camarhynchus > Camarhynchus parvulus. Next base: position 56,868,575 of record NC_044601.1, read on the forward strand.
CATTAGAGAGGAAGCATCATTCAAAATACATATAATGAGCCTTTCCACACAAATTTCCATACAAATTCCAACATATCTGATTTTTCACTAGTGCAAAAGTGTGTGTAATGTATATAGGATACACTTACCAGGGACTGAGACTGCTGAGGCATGATTCAATGGCTGGACAATTAGCACTGCTGTTTGTCTCACCACATAAATATAAATACTTCCATAAAAATACTTCTTGTAATGTAGAATGCAAAATTTGAGAGAACATAGAAGAGAACTGAATAGTGTCTGTTTTCATGTTTATCCTTATGCAACCTCAGAAGGGGCTAATCCAGAGTTTTCTTCAAGGGTTTGAAGGTAAATCAAATATATATGTTTAAATATCAACTGCCAAACTTTTGCTGATGAGCCATGGCTTAGTTATAGCAATTATTGTTCCTTGCTGCAAATATGAAAACATCTGGTATTAAATGTTTGTATCCTGGTGTCTTTATATTTCAGATGCTGTGAGAGTGGTAATTATCTCTTGATTTAAGATTTTGGTGCAAAATAAAACTATTAAATGCAAAATTGCTAGACATTGTAAACACAGTAGAAAATAGGCACCAGTGGTTTTGCTAGTAACACTTTCCCAGTGAATGATAAATCAGAGGCTATCTCAGCCAGTGTTTTTCCAGTAAGTTCTGGCAGAGGCCATTGCTGTCCAGTGCACTCTCAGGTTTGCACTCTCAGATTTGCACTCCAGAAAGGGCAGGGATGCATGTCCAGCAGCAGTATAAATTGTGGCATTCATGATAGTTCCAGCTCAACGTTCTCAGTTGTGTATTCAGAGGGAGCAAAAGTCCATCACATTTCTCCTCACCCAGATGTCCTTGAGCAGTAAGCTTTGGCAATTTTTTTCAGAAAAAGGAAGCTTCAACTGTATCTGTAACAGAAACAATTCTGTTTCACTGATGAAGGGTTATGGAATAAAGATGCCACAAATGACATGTTTTTAAAACCAAAGCTTAACTAAATTATTGAAACTTTTGCTCACAGATGTCAATTTTACTATAAGGGGTGGTCTTTGAACAGCTCCCTAGGCTGTGTGTTTATATGTGGGTTGCCATGAAGATTTCCAATGCAGATAGATCTGAACAAGCTGATTTTCATTCCTTGATTATCACAAATGAGATGGCCCCAAAAGGTGTATGGCTGCACCCAAGTTAATAATCTTTGGCTCTCCTTTTAGTCAGTTGAGGAGAGAAACAGACCCTTAGAAGACAGAATTTCTGTCTTAGACACCTCAAGCTGGGTGAGTCATGTCCTAATCATGCCTGTCTTCCTCTGCTGACTTTGAAGGAAGGTAGGAGGTGACTAGGACAAATACAAATATTTATGCTATAGATTTCCAAAACTGGATAAAACTTTCCTACTCCTGTTTTTGAAAGAGTATGTGTTTAAGATATTTAATTTATACTTTATTTCCAGCACCAAATTATTAGTATTCCAGATGAGCACTATTTCAATTATCACTTCTTTTCAGGAATAACTGGCTCCATCCACAAAAGACCAAAGCTGCTATGGGCTTCAGCACTGTGATAACTTAAGGCTGGCTCCTGAAAGGGTGCTGAGCACCAAACGAGGTGCCTGTGCATCCTTCCCATCGCATGTTCTGTTAGCCAGAAACCAGCCAGAGTTATTTGCACATGGGTGGAAGAGATGAAGGTGTCTGTATGAGATGCAGCCAGCCATGAGCAGCACAGGGATAGGGGATGGGTGGCTGTTGTGCATCCTGCCCAGCTCATCACCCAGAGAGCCCTGGCTTGTTCCTGGACCTGCAATAACCAAACCCAGAGCAGACAGGAATTGATATTAAACTTTGTTCATTTTTTAATTAAGCCTTGTTGCTAAAAATTGCCATTTTATCTTTGGAAGTTATTACTTCCATAATTTGTGGGATAGCAGAGCCTTTCACCCAGCATCTTCCTTATCTTGGGAAATAATTTACCCAGACCACATATGGTATCTCAAGCATTAGGGCATGAGGGGTGCAGGCACACTGATGGCCCACACCAGCTTCTCATGGGAATTCCCCATCTATTCATGGCCCAGGAAACTGTTTCAGCCTCTCAAGGCCATCAGGTCGTGCTCCTCCTGTTCATTGACCTTGCTGGTTGGGATCCCTGCCCATGGACCAATAAACCAGGCTGGCCTTGTCTTGTCGCCATCCTCAGGAAGGTGCTTAGGGCTGGAGCTGCCTGGCTGTCGGAGTGTGGGATGGGGAGTGGACCTGTTGGAATGAACCCAGAAGGAGGCCACAAAGGTGATCAGGTCCTGGAACATCTCTCCTGTGAGGAAAGACTGACAGAGTTGGGGCTGTTCAGCCTGGAGAAGACCTCTGAAAGACTTTATAGTACCTTCCAGTATCTAAATGAGGCCCACGGGAGAGCTGGAGAGGGATTTCTCACAAGAGCATGTAGTGATAGGACAAGGGGAAATGACTTCAAGTTGAAAGAGGGCAGATTTAGATTGGATGTTAGGAAGACATTTTTTACTGTGAATATGGTGGGGCACTGGAACAGGTTGCCCAGAGAAATTGTGAATACCTCAGGCTGGATAGGACTTTGAACAACTTGGTCCGTCAAAAGATATCCTTGCCCATGTAATGGAGACTGGATTAAAAGATCTTTAAAGAGCCTCCCAACAACAAGCGGTTTATGATTTTGTGATTGGTTTGAGCAACAGGGTATTGCTTGCTGCCCTGGGGGATCCCCAGGGAGCCATGGCCCCTATGGCACGCAGCAAGATGAAGAAGTGCACATTTATCTGTAAAGCAAAAGCATGTCAGCAAGAGCAAACTGACGATGATATTTTCTTTACTGGGCATATAACCTGGTTACCAGGGACTTTCTTCCTCTCATGTTCTCTACTGCTGAGACCTTGCTAAATAATAGAATCAGTCTTCCTCTTTTATTAGATTCTTCTGTGAGTACAGTGTAATTGTGCAGCTGATAGAAGAGCCTTAGCTTTTACGTGATACCTCACTTTTCAGAGAAATCAACTACAAAAAATCATCACACAAGTGATTGTGGGTAACTGGGCACCAAGTGTGAATTTCAGGCCCATGTGTTAAGGTCAATGTGACCCATGTGTTAAAACCCACTCAGGGAGAAAATAAAGCTGATTATCTGCAGTTTCCTCAGTTCACTGGCTGTTTATGTGTACCTCAGGAAGGCTTTCTGACACAGCACTGTAAAGCAGCCGATCTGTAGCTTCATATTACCAGTCCCGAGAGAGAGCTGCAATAAACAGAAATGAGATCTGTTCCTGGAAATCAGCTCAGCTAGAGGCAATTGAAACTTATAGCAGAATCAACCATGACTAGTTGAGAGCACTTAATTTTTTGTTTTTCTCAATTTCCACAATTGTTGTTTATGAGGCACATCTAATCAGGAAGATCCAGGTTATATTAAGGAGGTGGCATATGTGTCACTGTCAAAGCCTCTTTCCAGAAATGAGTCGCTGAACACACCACCAGCCACTCTGGGGCGTGCAGGACTGACGAAGGCCCTGACCTCATTGAAGCCCATCAATGCTTCTCCCAGCACAGCTAGATAAGATTACAGAAAGGTGGTGATCTTGGTTTACCAGGAAAAATATCTATTAGAAAAACACATCTTGTCCAAGGACTAGAGGGACAAAGAACCATGACCCACACCAGCCAGGCTGCTGGATTCAACAGGCATTCTTCAGATTTTAGAAGGTAAAAATAAGAGGGCCTTCTATCAGGTTTGGGGAGCACAGAGCTCTAGAGACACTTGTGTCCTTGTCAGAGCTGTAGAATAGAAGATAATGAAGCCACATGCCCAATACTTGATTGAAAATGTCTCAATGACCCACAACCTCTCTTTCTCCATCTTGGTTCCTGTAATTGTGACATTTGGCAATTGGCTATTGAAAAGAGAAAGTCTTAGTAAGGATTGGATGGAGACCAGCTACCACTGGGAAATGGATTCTGTATAACTATCAAATGCCTTGATTTAGGTCCACATTTTCAATGCTCAATTTGATGGCCAGTCCTTGGATTAACAAAAGTTCTATGATTTCAGGTTACAAAGCTTTGTACTGCATGTAATGACCTGCTGATTCCATTTGCAAAGGTTTGAAAGGTAGAAATGAGCCTGACAAATAAGTACCTCTCATGAAATCAATTTGGGAGCTAAAAAAGTATTTAGCAAATAAATAGCACTTCAGAGTTGGACTTCAGCAATCGCCTAATTTCCTGGAAGTATTTCTGAACAGTTACTTTATAAAGCAGTAGCATTTAAGATTTTATTGCTTGTTTAAGTTCAGGATACTTTTATAGAGAAGTGGTTTTTGTTCTGTGTTCCCAGAAGCAGCAGAGAAGGGTCACCATAACACTGCAGCCATTTCTCTCTTCTGTCAAGCAGCCTGGTGGTATCTGTGCTGCTAAAATGAAAGAGGACCAGGCCATGGGGTCCAGAAAGTGGTACATGATTATCCTTCCTGTTGAATTATTTAATGCGATTTTGGTCTGTACTAGCTGGTTCTCTCCCAGAAGAGCATTTTAGGCCAACTAAACCACTCACATGGGCCAGGAACTGTTTCCAGCAATACAATGTTTTTTGTGGGGTTTGCTGGCTGAATGTGAACAGACCTACATCCCTTTGCCTCTGGGACTGCAAAATGAGGCCTGTCCAGTTTTGTTTACTGTTACAATCACTGGTTATTTTCTCTTTCCCAGGAATTCCTAGACTTGATTTACTTTATCCACATGCCCATATCTGTTACGAAATTCCCTAGCATGCATTAAGGATGGACAACAGTCCATTAGGGACAAACAACAGTCCAAAGGGCCAGAGTTCAGGTCCAGAGAAATGCTCCAGTTTTTGGAGTATAAATGAAGTATGACATAGTGTTTCAGTCATCTGAGATGTCTAAAAGGGGCTGACAAATTTTAAGAAACCAAGATGTCTTCTCAGTATTGACCAAATCCTCAAGCAATATTCCCTATGTGTCTTCAAGCTCTTTTAAGTAAAACCTGCATGGTACAATACCTGATGGTATTAGATTATAATCACCTCATAGCCTTGGTTTTGTTTGCTAGGGAATAATTTCTTAATAAATACATGTGAAATCCTGGGTTATTGGATTAGCATCTGTGAACACATGGTTGTTTTGTCTGTGAAATTCCTCTGAGAGTTACTGTGTCAACATTTGTTGTGCAATACTTTTATTTGCTGTGTAACAGGGTGAGACAAGCAGTGAGTTTTCCCGTAAATGTAAATTTTTTCTTGGCTGACACAGCTTGCAGGGCCCTGCTAAAAACTTCTGGGTAGTGGCTGCATTCCTTACTGGCTTGATGGGTGTGCCTGAGGGGTGTGTGCAGGTATGTGTGTGCCCACAGGGGCAAAACTGCACATTTACTGGAGGGACTGGAAACACTTTAGCACTGGCCAACACCAGTACATGTCTTAGTGTCTTGGCTTAGTTTTTATCCTCATGATATTTGTCCTATCATTCTAAAATCAACGAGACCTGAGAAAAACCTTGAGTGCAGCAGCAAAACAGCACAAGCAGTTAGTCCTTGCAGTTAGTCCGGGCCCCAGCTCTTTATTTGTGCCACCTGTTAACAGCTTTAAAGATGTCTGAAGTCTCAAAACACTGCCCAGTGTTCGTGTTAATCCATGCCAACCTCCTCAGTGCTTATTAGCTAGCCAGTGTATTCCCCCTGTGCAGCTACATGGTCTCCAGACCAGGCTGTCTTGTCTAGACAGCTTAAAGAGCAGGAATAGTTAGTATACATAGCCTAAAACAGTCTTTGGGATTCCCACAGATCCAGTTGTCTTAGAATGAGACTTTATTGGTGAGTTTCCATAAAGTCTGCTAGAAGAAACAATGTAGTGAGATAAAAAGAGTATTATTCTTTATTCTGTAGATAATGTTCCCAAATTTTCCGAGAGACACAATACTTCTCCCTCTTGCTACAACCAGAGTTCAAAAGACCAGGAGAAGTTTGACTACATCTTGGTGGGAGCTTTGCATACTGAGAAAGACTATATCTAGTATGTGTGTTCTGGGAACAATGGTATATAGTGAAATAAAGATGGCAATCCTGTTTTCAGGTCTGTATCAACACATATGTGTCCTGGGAGATAATGTAAATAAATGCACTCTCACTCAAGAAATGCCAGCTTTGGCATCTTTTTCTATTTGGAGAGGATTTGCAGCAGCCTTTGCTTCTATATGTGCCTGGACTAACTGCACAAGTAGAATGCTATAACCAGCTTTATGTATGTCCCAGTACTTACGCAGCTCTCCTCATCATAAGATTTGATAACCAGAGTAATAGTTCCCAAAATAAAAGAACATTGCTTGTCTTGGTTAGTTGTCTGTGGGAATCAGTAATGCATGTAGTATGAGCAACTTCAGCTATCAACATAAATAGCTTAATTATTCAGAAAGTGAATAACACAATCACTTTAAAAGTCTGAGTGTAATTGATGTCAACAGTAAATTATAAAACCATGACTTTGCTTTACCAGAAGCTACTGATCAAGTCTTCTTAAACAATCACTGACCAAAAGCACTGCTGGCAGCTGTTTGCCACTGCTTATCTCTTGCTAAAGTTTATTTTGCATATTCACACAATACAGTTCTTTGAGGCTGCATAATAAAAGTCTATTTAGATAAGTGCTAAAGTGAGTTGATAGTTTTCTTTTGCATGCTGTAGCACAGAACTCTGCTCACTGGCCATTGACCACAAGTGAAAAGAGCCACCTAAGGAACAGATGCAGGAGAGGTCCCCGATGCTGAGCTCTGAGCAATCAGCATGTCTCCTGAGTTAAGCCAGAAGATCCAGTGTGCCAACAGCATCCTTCTGCTGGTCAGAAAAAACTCCTTTGTGTTTTGCAGTAGAGACAGAAAGAAATCGATAGCAGTTTATGTTCCTGTGCCCCTTGTCAAACACAGTAATGTCTCTGCTGTTACTTACAGTGGCAGCTCATCATAGTGAGCAATGCGGCAGAGCCAGAGTGTGGTGGAAAAGGAGGTAATCTGTAATAGCGTTATGAACGTGGTGATGCAATGGCTTTAGGTGGTAGCAAGACCAGGGCAGGAGGTTATTGAAGAAGATTCTATTTGGGCTGGAGAGAGAATGAACGAAGAAGTGATACAACAGCTCTCAGACTGAAAGCAATTGGCAAAATTGTCAGGTGTAAAGAAATTGCGATGGTGTTTTGTCAGGTTATGACTGGCAAGCGAGGGGAAACAGCAAGTTAAGCCCTGCAAGAAGAGATGGAAGAGTGGAAGTGCACTGGCAAAAGCTGTCTAAAGGAGATATTAAGAGAAAGGGAGAAAAGGGACTTCTCAATCTGGGGAAAAATATATAAATGTAAATGTTATATTATGTAAATGTTATTTTTGACAGCTTTTTCATGTTTCCAAGTTATGTTCTACCTCAGAACATTTTTCTTTCAGCTAATGGTGTTTTGCTTTTGGCAGGGCGCTAAACTCCTGATCTGTTTTCACCTGGGAGAGTCTTGCCCAGGGCTGCAAATCAGAGAGTGCTTTGGGAATCACCGCATCCTGCTTCATGCATCTCTCATTCTGTAAGGTAAAGGATGCCTATGGGTCTCAGGGGATGAGCCCAAGGAGCCATGAGATGCACATTGAGGAAATATAGTCTCCAGTGAAAAAGAGATTTGCAAAGGATACCTCACTCTACTGGTGCTATTATTACTACTTTAACAACAGCAGCAACACAAAATGCTATCCTTTAGTTAGTCTCCAGATATACACTGGTCCCAATTCTTGTCTATGCAGGTGAACTCCCATCTGGCAGGAATTTGGGAAGCTTCTCCCATGTCATTGTACAGGCAGACAAATTTCCTATAACTCTGCAGATGTTTATTTTCTGCTCCCAGGTTAGGAAAAAAATATATCAGAAGAGTTTTATTCCTTCTTAGGTTTCTATTAGCTTTTTGGTTGTTCTGCCTGGAAATATTCCACATCTTATGCTTAACCTGCAGACATTACTGCTGTATGATAGTCCTGATGAATCCTTCCCACCTTCACTTCTAGGGCATCTCCTTCTTTTTCCAGCTTGTCATTTTTCACAAAGGGAGCCTGTCACATGGTTATTTGAGCAGAAGTCTAGTTTTGTGGTCCCTTCAATAGTGTATGAATCTGTAGTTTATCTTTTAAAAACAGGTAAAGCATTATTAGATCTGAAAGGTATGGATTCTTCATTATCTTTCATGAAAATAGGCAGGTGGGGAGAGGAAGATCTCTCCTGTGTCTGCCCCAAGGGGACAGACACAACACAGACTTATTCCCTATTACTTTATTATCTGCACCAAAAATAAATTCCTAGAAAACCAAGGTTTAATAGCGCTGCTGTTTAGCAGATCACCTTTTTGCGAGAAAGCAACAAAGGCTGAATTTCATCCCACATTCTGATAATGTTTACCAAATAGTGTTAACTAGGAGGAATGTTTTCAGCATTCCTGTTTTATAGAGATCCCTCCATTCTGTTCTTGCACCTACTGCTGTGCAACAGGCAAGCCTTTTTACCGAGCAGTTTGTGATATCTTCCAAGTCACTGGTCTCAGATCATCTTAGCAGTATGGATAACAAACTTACCCTACCTACCTAGATCTGTTTAGCTTACCTTGATCTGAGATAAATTTAATCAGTCACAGCTGTTCAAAGCTCAGGTCATCTAACATCAAACTCGTCCCAAGTATCCTGATACATTGTCATAGGGAAAATGCATGGTCATTTAATTCAGGTAAAACAAAGGGGTTTACCACTCTCTGCTAGGTAATTTTACTAAGCTTATTGATTCATTGGAACCATGGAACAACCCCTGTTGTTCCCCTCATCTGACACTCATTCATCCAATTTTGGTTTCTTACCAAGAAAAAATGTCCTGCATTTATTTGTCAATTTAATATCAGTATGGTGGACTACAGTGACTGGAGATGCTTCTGGACTGAAAGGCACAAAGTGTGGCCAGCAGACATGCATACCATAGGAATGACTGTGTGACTGGACAGACTGTGTGACTGGACAGTGTCCAAAACAAAACATGAACCTGTTTTTCTTTCAATGAATAGTCATATTCCTTTGAAGAAAACTTCTACCAATTAATCTAACTTTTCCTCTCATGCAACATTAGGCAGCCAGCCAGTTGGTTAAAAAACAAACAAATAAAAGCCCATAATATCTATTCTAAAATGCTGTAAGATGTACTCAGGTTTTCAGGAGGGGTGATGGAACTGAAATGCCCCTGATGTGTCAGGGAAATCACAAGTCAGGTGCGGAAAGGAATGTGGTATCACAGTAGAAAGGAGAGCAGATTCTTGCTGGACACCTTCAGTCTAGCAGAAGGAAGAAATGTGTCTGTGAGGAGCCCACAGAGAAGGAGCTGACTGGGCTTAGAAGTAGGAGGGGGAAAGATGAAGTGGATAATTAGAAAGAAAAAGGAGAGAGAAAAAGTATTTAGATGGGTCAGATAAACAGTGAGATGTCAGGGACCGCATGAAGCATCTGAAATGCAGCCTTCATTAATATTTTGGCTGCCTTATCTCAGACTAATTTATTTTATGGACATGGAGAGCTGTGTCTGCTGATGTATTGAGATGATTATCTGGCAACTTTATTGTTTTTTGAAACAGGAATTCTCAATGTTTCTTGAGGCGCTGTGCTGGTTTTCCACCTTTCCCTATGTTTGAAGACATGAATCACCAAGTCACTATATCTCTGTGCTATCTATCAGGAAATTTCCAGGTGATTTTTTTCTTGCCTTGAGCAGATATAGAAGCTATTGCTACCCAGTAGACTCATGGTCCAATCACATGTTGTGCCAAATGCCACAAGAAAAAGGTTAGAAATTGTGGACAAGAGCCTCGAGAGTAATCAAGTTAGAAAACATCTGGGTGCTCTACAAACTACTACTTACTACTCCAGAGCAAGTTATAAAGACAAAATAGCTGACTAAATTTATTTGGATTTCATTCTACTAATTTTTATCTGTATGCTATTCACAAAAATTTATTATTCGCTCAAGAAGAAAAAATAACCAAAACCCACAACCTGATATTATTTTCCAGACAGCTGGAAAAGGTTATAAAGGTCAGGAGGTCCTTTCAGTTAGTGTGTGGCAACCTTCCCCTCCAACATGGATACCCCCACAAGAGACAGTCTCCAAGGAAAGCCACTCCTGTTCTGGCTTACTCTTTATTGACAGCATTAAAGAAAGCAAAGCTTTATCCAGCTGATGGTAAGGTTTATGCAAGGAAACTACTGGTAGAAACACGATAAACAAGAGAGATGTTCAATCTTACTATATTGCTGATAGTAAGAAATAAAATCTCTTGCTTTGAAAGCGTACATACGTATCATACATGCTGATAGTACTGCACTTGGTTGAACATCCACTTGCTATCCAGTCCTTTGTCCTTGTTTGTATCCAAGAATAGTCAGAAGGGATGGGACTGCCAGCATGGGTACCTGAATGGACTTGAAATATGTAAGCAAAGTTGTCATGGTCCAGCTATGCCAGACAGAATGCTTAGCTCTGTAAGAAAAGAGTGTAGGAGACTTCTTTTATTCAGGAATAATCTTTGAAGATTATCCAGTGGTATCTCCAAGGGGACTGCAGGCAGAACGTCTTCATTGCTGTAAAGATGTGTTTTCTCTAATAGTTGCCTTTGAGAAAGGTTTGGTAAGGCAGAAGGCCTCTTTGTGCAACTGTCTGTAAAGAAACCAGCCTTGGCACAAACATAAATGCATGTGACAAATATAACTGAGTTACCTGCGCTTACAGGTGTAGCTCATTACAATAATAATAATAATTATAATGACAATGTAAAATGGTGATTTTTCATCAAGTGGTTCTGTGCATAAGAAGCTTCAAGCATAGATGTATTCTCATTAATTTAATATGGCTTTACTATTAATGCATATTGTTTCTCTGTTTGAGTTAATCAGGTTCAAAAACACATTCAGTTCTGTGCAGACTGTTTGCTCAACTGAGTAGCGTAGGGTGGAAAGAAGCTGCTTTATTAAAAGAGAAGGATCATACCACTTACTCTGTAAAGCTTAGTCTGTATGTTTTGCTAATCTAAATCTACTCATTGCAAGCATATGTTTGTGTGGCTTTAAGAAAAACATATTGACAGTGTCGGACATAGTAATCCATCACTAAAATAGATACTTTGGCAATCGCACTTCAGCAATACTTTTTAATTCTGATGGAAATAAAAAGTACATCTGGCAGTGGTAAGGCTAGTGCCTAAGCAAGAGCTCTGTTGTCAGCAGTTGTGGCAAGTGCATCTTGGTCTAACAAAGAGCCTCAAGCCTTGATTCAGAGCTGACCAGATGCAGAGTCTCATGAGCTGTGATGGATTTCACAGCAGAGCTTACATTTGGCAGAGCAAGGTTCAAAGTATGCCCTGACCAAGAGCTGACACATTTTGACATATCCTCCAGCAATAAGCAAAATAAAGTGTAACATATCTTATTTACTCTGCGTGTCACAGGGCCTTATGCTGACAAGGGTGACAGTCTCCCCCCGGCATCTGAGCAGCCCAACCTCGCACTCGGTCATGGTCCGATGGGCAGCAGAGCCGCTCACTTCAGCACAGACCTGGGCACCTCCCTCCTCACACAGCCCATCTTCATCACAAACACAGGTGTTGGATGGCACTAAGCAAAAGCACAGAGGAAAAACACTCAGGATAGCAACCAAGTCACCAAAAAAACCCCCAGACTAAAACGTTTCTAGGAAATCTGTAAGACTGAAAGCAATTTTCTGGAGGGTGGTCAGCTTTCACAAGAAAGACATGGACCTGTTGGAGCAGGATCAGAGGAAACCACAAAAATTATCAGAGGGCTGGACCACCTCTCCTGCACAGACTGGCTGAGAGAGTTGCCATTGTTCAGCCTGGAGAAGAGAGGGCTTTGGGGAGACCTTATAGCACCTTCCAGCACCTAAAGGGGGCTTGTAAGTAAGATAGGGACAGACATTTTAATAGGGACTGCAATGCTAGGGCAAGGGATAATGGGTTTAATCTAAAGGAGACCATATTCAAACTAGATACGAAGAAGAAATTTTTTAGGATGAAGGTGGTGAAACACAGGATCAATGTGGCCAGAGAGATGGTTAAAGCCCAGCCCTGGAAACATTCAAGACCATGTTGGACAGGGCTCTAAGCAACCTGGTCCAGTTGAAGATAACCTGGGTGATTGCAAGGGGGTTGGACTAGAGGATCTTTACTGGTCCCTTCCAGCCCAAAGCTTCCTGTCATTCTTTCCTTAACCTAATTCCCTAATTCTTTCAGTAACATTAGCTGATATTCAGGCTCAGTGAAAAACCTAGAAGTGGAAACAAATTGTGCACTGCTGGGGCTTCCTCTGCTTGGAGAGGCTGATCATGCTTATGGGAAAAACTTACTCAAGCTGTCTCAGATGCTGCACTCAAAGCCTTCTCTGATGTTACTTCTTGAACTGGTCCATGTATCTACTACTCTAGAGCTCAGGTAACTTGTAAGATGAGAGATCTGTCTTTGGACACTAACAAATAGATCGTGCAAACCCTTACAACTGGTATCTATATTTTCATACAGACAGTTTCATGAAGATCAAAGGATCTACTCCTATAAATAAATGTGTGCAGCTATATCAGTGACATTCAGGTAAGAAGATTTCACCTGATATTTATTTTTCATAAATGTGCCTTTTTTTTGATGTTGTATGCAATTTTTTGCCTTTGCTGAAGCTACAGACAGTTTTGACTTTGTTGTTGTTATTATTTTTGTCTGTTCAACCCTGCTAGACAAAACAGATTAACTCCTATCTAGTAATCCTTTTTCTTTTCAAATTATGACAATAACCATGCCTCTAGCTTGGGCACTTCTAAAACCCTAATTTATTAGTTCATCTTTCCATTCCTGGCAACCTTCATTAAATGCAATGTAGCGTAGAACACTCAGGGAAAATAAATCAGGGATTTGAAAACTTCCACTGCAGACTGATTACAAAAAACAGGAACTATTTCCTCTGAGGGAAGAGACCTCACCTTTAATCATCATATGAGAAACTGGGGATAGACAGTGAACAAACTGTACAAACCTACAACTGGCTTTCCCAGCTAGCATACAATAAGACTTTTAATTCCTAACCACAGGATCCTGCTGGGGAGACAGCTTGGCAAATTTCAGGAGAGGATTAGGTACTCCTGTGGGCAGTAAGAGTTCCTGCAATTGCTGTTTTAAGGAATCTGAACAGGTAGATCCAGTGAAAAAGAGTACAGCAGGGGCTTTACCCAGAGGACAAAGTGGACCAAAAGGATGATTCACTTAACAGGGACTAGGAATAAGCTTTTCCTGTACATAGTACATTTTTTTACAATATCCTGTAGGGTTCTCTTTCTCTGGTGGAGATGCCTGCCATGTTTGGATACCAAAGACTTGGCTAATGATTTGAGCCAGCTTAGCAGTGCCTGGTGCTTCTGGGAGGGACTGCAGATGCCATACCAGGACAGACCAACTGCCCAACTACTAATGTGTAAGTAGGGATAAAGATATCCTTTTGGGCATATGAACAATTTTGCTTACAGTTTTTAAGTTCTCTTACCATTACATTTTTCCCATGAACGGCATGATCCACATGGTATTTCAGCTGCCTGAGGTACTTTGCAGTTTTCTGCATTAGTCAGAGAGTATTTTCTACCCATGCACTCCAAGGCATGCATCTTGCAAACAGTTAAAGGTGTGTTTCTCTTGGTTCTTTGATCAGTAGCGCAAGTGTCCAGAGAAGGACTGGAAAAAAAAGCAGGAATTGCACTATTTAAATGTGGTTTATCTCAGTAACTTAAAAACAGCTGAGAGACTGGAAAACATTCAGAGTCTAGTTACAACTTCTCTGTTCACGTAAGTATCTCCTAAGAGGCGGCAAAGAACTCAAGACATAGGCATACAGACAGTCCAGACTTTTTCCTTTTCTACAGCATGCTCAGCAGAGTCAAGATTTGCCCCATCTCAAGGACAGGGATATTACCATCTTTTTGCCATTGACCTCAGCAGCAGAGAGAGAGAGAGACTTTACTTAAAAGTATTTCAGATCTCAATTATTCTCTAATTTATGACACATGCATGAACATAAGTACACATACAGAAAGCATTTCTTATACATATATGACATATACAAACATGCACATACAATATTTTGGAAGTATTTCTTAATTTTTAGGTGTTCAAATATACTTTAAGATTTTTATTCTGCTGTCTTTTAAAATGCTCAGCTTTTACTAAATAATACCTTATAATCGACCATTAGAAACCAAAGATATTTCTGGAAATATACATACATCTCCACTGAAATTTTAAGAAAAAAAATTACCCAAAAATTGATTATTTCTTGAAATGAGGTAGAGCTTTAACACCCACATAAATGAGCTTTTAAAAGTGGTAATAATAATTCTTGGGCAACCTTAAATGGTGTTTGCTTTGGGGACAGTTCCAGGAAGTTGCCACCATTTGTGTTTCATGATCCAAGTGTAGGAGGAGAGTAAAAAACCCTTCCATTACTTCAATTCCAAGAAGCTGTCATTATTTGTGTTTCATGTTCCAAGTGTAGGAGGGGAGGAAAAAAACCCCTTTCCATTACTTCTGAGTTTTAATCTCGAACTCCTAGCTTCTTCACTTGTTCTCAATGCAATCAGCAGTATTTGTGCGGAATGAACAAAAGAGTGACTATCTGGAGCAGAGCATGCCTGTGCTCTCCTGCATGCACTTTACAGCCATGGGGAAGGGACTTCACAGGGTACCAGAGAGCAGAGATAGGCTCCCAGGGGATGGAGAGCTTTGAAATTCCAACCCAAAGCCTAATTTTCAGCACAGCTCCTCATTTTAAGCTCACAAACACTTCCATTGAAACCTTTGGTATCTAATAGGCCAGTTCTGAACATCAACCTCAGCTAAACAGGTGCTTGGTGGGGAGAAGAGGCTGATGACGTACAGGCAAATGGCCCTAATGAGCTCCATGAGGCTTACTGAGGGGAAGGGGAATGCCTGTAGGAGGAGGGAAGAGAAAAGTCCCGTAAGAATGCCAGAACTCAAACCTTACTCACTTAATGGTCAGGCATTAAGGTAACTTTTCTTTTTCTTTTCCTCTTTTTTTTTTTTTTGCTTTTTTTCCCCCTGAATTAGGAAGTGGGTTTTGATCTATAAGTAAGGCACTAAGGAAAACAGCCTTCTCCAAGCTTTGGGAATCGTTCTTAAAAAGATGACTTTGAAGCCTTGTAGAAAAGCTGGCTTTACAAAAATTTTAAAATATCTGTAGCATAGTGCCTCTTTAAGGTATTTAAAATATAGCATGGAGTTCATTAGCTGAGCCTGAAAAATTTGGTGCATCTACCTGTGACCAAATATTTTTATGAACTGTATTATATCTTCCACTTAGGTTAGCATCCTCAAACACAGGTTGAGGTCCCTTAACTGCTGTGCTGGGTCAAAATGACAGCTACTAAATCTCTAGTAAAGTTTGTTGCATGAATTTTCCTTAACCTTCTTTTGTTAATAGAAAGAATGAGGTTAACCCCCTTATTCTGAGGCACAAGAGAACAGCCCAGGGATATATAGCAGGAGCACCTGATAAAGGAAACAGGTGCACTTGCATGCATTGTACTGTTTGGTCATCTGGCTGCACAGTCTCTAAGATAGTGGGACCCTGATGTTTTTTGTGAGAGTTATCTTTACAGACAGAAGTAAAGTAAAAATCCCTGTTTATATTTCTTCTTAAAGAACAAAGTGAGTTCCAGGGGAAGCAATTGTATTTAATCTGTAATTAAATTTTTTATTATTTTTAAAATTGTTCAGATGTCTTCTTTACTTGCCTAAGTGATAAATCTCAGTATCTGAGTCTTAAGGTCAAAATCTTGCAGAGAAGACAGCTTAATTTACCTAAAAATATTGAGATCCGACATCTGCACTAATCTGTCTGCTTTGCACCACTTCAGAAACACCCAAAAGAGGAAATGGAGCTGATTTAACCAGCTGCCAAAGTTTGAACCAAGGAGTTCAGGAACCATGCTGCCAAACTCTCACTAGAGTTCGATGCCTCATACTGTCTTGAGAGTGATTTACATATTTGCTACAGCTGGGTCAGCAGAAGAAAGACAGTGGAAATCAACATATTAAGATGCATAAGGAAAAGGATGGAGAATCTTCACTCATAAGAGAAATTAATAATTTGCACTCATTGCTGAGCAAGGATATTTCCCAAGGCTGAGAATATCACATCATTGCAATAAAATTTTTTTAGAGGCAAGGAATAATCCTTGTGTAAAGTGAATGTGAGAAATTCAATACTTTTTACCTGAAAAAATAAGGTTAAGGATAAGAACAATATTTTACTAAAGCACATATTGTGAGAAATTAAATAATATCTGTTAAGTCCATAATTACCTTCACTACCTTTCACCTGCAATAAGAGGTAGGAAACTTTTAGTGAAAAATTCATCATGCCGGGAATGATTTTAGTTTCCTGGAATTCCATTTGAGATGAGAAGTTTTAATGTAACACAGTCCAAGAACTCTCAGGAGAGACATAGATGTTTTGCAAACAAATTTGAAGAAAAAAAGAGGGGACAGTACTTCAAAATTATCAAATCTCATGTTTCACTGTGCAGATAGGTCTCAGCTACAGGAGGCTGAGGTTCTGCCTGTATTAACACACCATGGTCTGGCTCCTTCCATGTGTTAGGGACAATTTACACAGAGTAGCTGGTGTCCCTCTTTGCCCCAGAAGATGGGGACTACATCAGAACTGGAATGGTCTCTCATCCTGGTCACTCCTGAGCTGTGCCTGGGAATTATACAGGAACTGGCTCTTGTCAAAGGTCTACCAAGAATTTCTATACCAATTTAGCTGCTCTGGTGCCTAGGGATCATTCCCTTGCTCTCACTGATGAGGACAGATGTAGCCTAAGGCACCCCACCAAGAGGGACAAATTACCAGCCTGTTCTCGGGTTTTTGTGCTGTTATGGGCAGTCTCTGTAGCTAGTCTCTTGGAAAGTGAAAGGATGGAGTAGAGGTCTGAAACCATGGTGTTCCTGAATTACCACATGAACTCTTCTTGCTCCAAAGACTCTTCAGAGAAGAGGCTACTGCCTAAAGTCACTGCCAAAACAAAGCAAGTTAATTCTGCTCTCTGAGGAAAGGTTGGACCAAGATCTGCTTACATGCTTTACTCCTATGGCCTTATAACAGGCTGGAAGATTAGTCTGCTTTGACAGCTGATGGTTTATCCCTCTATCATCAGATGCATTATTTCAAGACAGTGAAAAGATGGCATGAGGTAACAAAAATGACTGTTATCTATATTCTTACAATTTTAAACATAATTATAAAAAATAGAAACAGGCAAGTAGTAGATTAATTACAAATGAAGCTTCAATGCGTAGCTAAATGTAATTCATTTAAACTGCAAATGTTACTGTGACTCTGCCCAGGGCCTTCCCTAGCTCTGACTCCCCTGTATTCTGTGTAACTGACCTCAACACATACATAAACCAGAAAGAGAGTTGCTGATCCTTTTAAATAACTGTTGACGGAAAAGAGCAGGACCAGATTACTTGAAGCATTTAGGTGTTTAAGCACAGGAATAGCATTAGATTGCAGAGTTATTACAAACCTGGCACTTACCTTTGCACACAGGTCAATGGCCTCTGACCCTAGGGAACTACCCAGCGGATCTGCATTTGAACTAAGCTCACCAATTTTAATTTTCAGATGTTCAGAGTGCTAATCTTGTCTTAAAATCAGAATCATCATGGAGAGCACTCTTGGTCTGTGTGCCTGATGGGAAGTACCCATGCTCCACTGAAAGTTCTACCTTGAAATCACTCGAAACATCTTCACAGTTTCTTCCTCTTATTACACATGGGTAAGACATATTTGGTCTGTTATCCTGAAGCTTCCAAACTACTCAACTCAGTCACATACATATGGCCAGATTTCATATCTAGAGCCCACACCCACTTTATAGGAGTGACTTGATAGGAGACATCATCCGGTCTATGCAAACCGCCCAGATGCTGGAGTGCTGAACTCATTGGGACATTTGTTCATCAGCGCCATTTGGTCTCAGGTGTCTTCTTGTTATTCCTCCATTTTTGTTCTTTTCCTTTTGTGTCTCTCAAAGAATTGAGAGACTTACTCATTCCCTTACATTATTTCTTCTGCATTGCTTATTGCAGAATATAGGCTTAGATTAAACAGGAAACAGCAAACTAATTTGTAAGTTATGAAGTCAGGAAAAGTGACATGAGTGGTCTGTGAAAACTGCTGTGTAAATGTGAGATGAATTAGATTACTGTGCCTTTCATAACCCCCTAGTCTCTCAGCAGTGAAAAGAAATATGCTTTATTTCACTAGCTTATTGCTTTAATGGTTTGTGTCCCAAGGGCCTCTATTGTGACTTTTCCTCAATCCTCTAAATCTTGAAAATATAATTTTATCTTTTTTCATCTGCTTCACAGATTAAGCAAAATTATGCATTCATTTTCTCTCATCCAACCAAATTTTAGCACTGCTAAAACCCACTGACAGTTCTGACAAGGCAGGTAAGTGATGAAGAGGACATTGATTGAGGTGTAGAGCAAACCAAGTATGTATCTTCCTCATGTAAGTAAGGTTTGCTCCTCTGTCATAGACTGAAAACTTAAGAAATGTAATTGGTCTTGAATGAAGTGAGAATCTAATTGCCAAATTGAGCCTGAACTTACCCACACTCATAGGGCATTTTGCACACACATTGTGACTGATATACTTTCTCCCATGGCTGACATTTAGGCTCTGTCACTTCTGTTTTCACACTGGGCACTGAAGTAGAAGAACACACAGATATTAAGGGTCAGAAAAACAAGATCTACTCTGAAATTATCAGTTGAGTTTAAAAGGCACTGAATTATATAGTCATGACATAAAGTCACATCCTACATGGTCATTAAAAGTATCTAGTACAGGGAAGTAATCAACAATATTAAAAAGATATGATACACTTTGCAAAGTTACTGTTCAGTAATTTATCCATGGGTCGCCAGCCAGATGGAAAGAGATAGGTACTATACTAAAACATTCATTTCATTTCTGCAGCAGTTATTTGTTTCTGCTAAATTTAGCACTGCTGCATCATAGCTGGGAACAGTTTTGTCATTGGGTTTCAGAATTATTGACTTCACTGTTGTCACTAGAAAAGCTAAGGATCCAAAACCCCATGTGAACCCAAATACCTTTATACACTGATGGTAATGAAAATTACAAGTTCCATCATCAGTCCTCAGTTTTGTATCAACTTTTGAAATAAAAATAATAGAAATTATTGGGGAATTGTCATGATCGCAGGTGTACTATTCTTTAAGTAGAGAGTTGTACTCCAAATTTTGCAAAACATTTCTTTATAAGTTTCTGTAGCATGTTAACAGCTAGATTTTGCTAAATCCATGTGGACACAATTTCCAAGGAGGTTTTATCCTGATTTTTTTTCAGATTGCATGCCTGCTAACATGAAAATTCAGTACTACAGATTGCCTTTCCTAAAAAAATAGCTCCCTTACAGATTGACTTGCTAAGCAAAACAGAAAAATTATCAGCAAAGAAGAAAAAAAAAAAAGAAAAGAAAAAGTAAGAATTTCAGTGCATTATGATATAGATAGCAAGCATAACCCTGTCTTCCTGCAGAGGGGAAATTTTCACCAAAAATCACTGCATTTTCTTTATCCCCTGCGTAGTTGGTTGCATAGTGACTAAGCACTCCCATCCAAACATATGTATGCCATTGTGTCTGTGAATACTTATCTTCATAATTTTTACCCTTCTTATTTCATACTTCTTGAGTTTTTAACTGTTATTAATCCAATTGTTGTTCTTTATTTTTTTTATCTTTTATGCTAATACAATGCTTCCATACAGCCAAGCACAAGCTGTTTTACTTTCTGAAGCATTTGAAACTCTCCAATTATTGCTGGAATTTGAGAACATGATATTAGCAAAAAAACAAAAACCGAATGAAAATCAGTCACTGAAGCTAAGCCTAACTAACTGGTAACAGCACTGCTGCTCTGGCAGTTTAGCAGCAGCAAGCCATTTATGGACAGCTATGCCATTCCTTCAGAAATCACTACACTTCTGTTGATGTGTTTATGACAGCAGATGACTTACACCAGCAGTCTCACAGGACTGCTGCCTTTTGAAGTCTAAGCCTGACTGTCACCTTCCTTTTTCTGCAGCTGAGGCAATGTCAGCAGCATTGGCTGATAAGGAGAGGACAGAAAAAAATGTAGGAGATGTGCCTAGTCTCCTGGAGCAGTGCCTGTTGTCCCCAGTCAAGGGTCTCCCGAGGTGAATATGTGGGACCTCAGGTGAGGATGTGGTATGCTTGAAGCACACGCTGCTTGGGTGCCTCTGTGACACTGATCAGCATCACAACAGTGCTCAAGAGAAATTTTTGTCTGTCTTCCATGACTGGAAAAGATGACTTAGAGCTGCTTGAAGCTATAGCCTATTTCCCTTTCTGCCACTACCTGCCCATATCAAACTAGAGCTTAAACAGCATGAACTTAAAGCAGCATTTTCCCACTGCTTCCAGTTCCTTCATATCAGCTGTCTGGCTGCCAGATCAGCAAAAGCAGTCACCCAACCCTGTCATCCTCTTTCACAAGAGGCTCTGATGCACTGAACAGCTTCCAGATAGAAAAACTCTTAAGGTGTAGTTCATATGGTGGTAGTGTTATACAATGTGTGAAAAGTGAAAGATATTTGGGACAGCATAAATCCCAGGCAATCTCTTAAAATAGTTAGTGACAACACTCGATAGCAATAGGGAGTGGGAAGCAAAAAGCCTTAATGAAACTTCAATGAAATGCCTTCAGGTATCTTGTTTGAACAGACCACACCCCCGGGCTTTCTGTGCTTCTTGCTGGTAATGTAAGTATGGCTTCTCTATCACTATCTCAGCAATAGCTCTTTATATATCTAAACTGCATAAAGCTTAGCTGGAAAGAAACTCCTGCATTGTATTTGAGGACTGCAGTGGCTTACCTGGTCTCTTGCACTGGATAGTCTTCACATCAGGACACCACTTGAGGCTGGGCTCACACAAAATGGACTGTGCCCCTTCCAAGTGCATGCCATGTGGACAAGACAGAGTTATTCTCTCACCAATCTCGTACACAGGTTTCCATGGCTCTCCTTGCAAACCCCCCTCCAGCTCAGGCAGGAGACAAGCGGTTTCTGTGGATGGAGGCATTTGAGACAGCCACAGTAAATCAGGGGATTGCATAAAGCAGTCATGTATTTTATTTTCTCCAAAATTCTATAAAAAATTGAATGGTGAGTTTAACTGACTTTCCTGTAGAAATGTATCAGTCAGGATATTAACTCATCGCACCAGTCAAACATGCAGAACTAGGGACACACAGACAGTATATTCTCCTACTGCCTGCAGGTGCAGCCCTAGCTTTATGAGGGCTTCCCTCTCCTTAGGACCCATGTTTCTGTTGACAGTTCCCACTAGGCAACAGCTTTCTAGTAGAGGGATATCACACATAAGGGACCCTGGAAAAACATGTCCTGGCACACACAGAGATAGCCTTAAAACTAGATTTTGTGAGTGTGTTTCTGATCCAGCATTACAATATCCAGATTCACACTAGAAGTCAGTTTAGACCTGATTGCATCTAGGGAACTGGGAAATACAGGTGCGTCTTTTCCCCATATTGTAGACGGAAAGCAGATGCTCTGAGATGTTCCATTGGAATTCAGAAATGGAGCTGTAGTTCAAAAGAAGAATCAGTTAGACATACCCTGGCAATATCTCTCTCCAACTTGCCACTGTAAATTACTGCGACACTTAGCAACAGGATCACCAACAAGAGAATATCCATGTTTGCATGCATAAACAATATTTTTCCCAACTGGGTATGAGTTTTCAGCATTCTGAAAGAAAATAAACAGGCAAAATTTTGGATATAAAATACAAGAACTACCAGCAGCACTCTTTGATTCTGGAATGCAGCAGCTGAGGACAGTGAGAAGTAGTATTGCTACTCTACAACACAGTGATGAAAGAGTCTGGAATATCGGGGGCAATACTGGCTATCAAGTCACTAAATGTGATCAAAGGGGGTATAGAACAGTGTTCTCCTGATGGTGTATAAACAAACTGCAAATATGGCTGTTATGAAACGTTAGCAGGGCAGGATAAGCTCTTGAACAGCCTTGGCCTGGGCGGAGATCATAGTGATTGCACTGGTTTTGCCAATTTTTAGGATGGCATGTTATCAGCTTTCTAAAGGTTAACATGGACTTGAAGACAAAGGTTTTTTCTCATTTTATATTACACTGTCTTCTAAGGAGAGATCTTATGAAAAATTGAGACTACTCCATGAATTGCAGGTTTACCTTTAGTTTGTGAAACAAAAATATCAATGTAGGAGACAACTATTGGTTACAAAAAAAAAACACTAGCAAAAGAAAGAGGGCAAGATTGTGGATCTTGCTGTAGGTTGCAGTTGTGCAAAGACAACTAATGAATTTTGAACTAATCCTTTTATGTATTTATTGAGCAAAGAGACTTATGACAGCATGATAACATGTAGAAGGCATAATCCATTCTTCCAAGGGAGGAATTAGTTCCCCCCTGTCAAAATAGGCCTAAGCAATGGTGAGCCAAGTACCTTGCCAGGTCTTCATTTCACCAGAAAAAGCAGAATAGTGAGTTACAGAGGGAAGATTCCTAAAATCTGTTTATGATTTTGTTATGGACTTCCTGAATGACTGAGCATTTTTCTCTCTAGTTTGTTGTAATTTTGTGTGTAATCTATGTGGCTCAGTAAATTTTTAATACATATATGGAATAAAGGACAAATAGATGACTTTTCTGTGTAGGTACCATGATCCAGAGAAGCAAAGATCTTGCTCTGGTTTTGAGGGTGGGGCTTTTTTGGTCTTATCTAACTTTTAGTTTGAATAGTTTTGGATACTGTCATGTAAACACCAGACAGTGAAAAATGCTGCAAGAGTGGCTATTGACTTGGTCAGATACTAAGCTTGCCAAGAGAAATACAAACTTGCAAGTGAACATCTATATTAACTGTAGAAAAGACATTGCAGGTAGGGATAGAATAGATAACAGAGCAATAGAAATAACTCACTTGAACAAATCCATTTTCTAAGAGAGGAGGAGGTGAACAAAATTCTGTAGGATTTATGGATAAATCAAAACAGTGTGGTTCAATCAAGCTGTGAAGCAAACAAAAGTACAGTTTAGTTTGAATTTAGTTTTCTTTCCTTTCAAAATGCTACACTCCTCAGTGAAGCCCATTTTCAAGACTATTATGTGTACATTTATATCATGATTATATTGAAATCAGGCCCTGCCAGGCTATCCAAGAGAGTGGTAAATAGAATGCTGTCAAGTTTACTGGCTCTTACCCCATTTTCTAGCCTTATCTTCTATGACATTCACAGCTTCTGAATTTCATTTTCTTTCAACTTAAATATTAAAGCTCAGTACATGATCTCCTTGAATTCAATAGTTTATGCACCCCTCTGAAACAAATTTTTAAATCTTTCAGCAGTTATCTCCAACCATTTTTTATAACTTACCGAAGATGCTGCAACTCTTCATCTTCACACGCTTTGCTTTCATGCTGCTCTCCCAGGCAGGCCTTCCCACCACCACGTGGGGAGGGGTTGTCGCAGGTTCTACTCCTTGATTTCCTTCCCCCTGAACAAGGACTCCAGGAAGACCAGCAGCTCCAGTGTCCATCAACAACGCCTGTGGAATGTTTGGTATAATGTGACAGCTACTCTCTTTAAACCACTCTCTCTTTAAAGCATTCCCTCTGAGAGGTTTTAAAGGCACAGGCTGCTCAAAGCTAGTGATGGCTCTAACTGCGCCCTTACAGAAAATTCCAGATTGTAAAAATCTAATCTTCCATCTTTACCCAGCTTTGACATAGGTATTATTCTACAGAGGCTACGTATTATCAGTGTCTGAGAGAACATAAAAATAGCTACCAGCTACTACTAAGTATAAAATTTAAAAGGAAATTTTTTTTAAGTCATTGATAATTAATGTAGGATATGTACTTATAGGTGGTTGCATTGAGCAGTTAGTATTGTCCACTGTATTTAACACTAATAACAAAACCAGTTCTTTGCTAAGGACTGTTTAGACATGCTAAACAAAGACTCAGGCTTGGCACAACCCTCCCCATGCTGTTTGTTTGCAATGATGTCTCACCCCAGCAGCCACTGCATGGGTGTGCAGTGTGACAGACAGACTCTGGAAGCAGGAGAGCACATTTTGCCACTTCTAAATTCTCACAGGTTTAAAGAGTGCTGACCTGGCTGATCTTGCACGAGGGTTCCCAGCTCACAAGCCACTCCAAAGGTGTAAGGCTTGCAGTAACACACACACTGTGTTCCTTCCACGGCTGCCTCACCACCATTCTGGCAAGGTTGACATTTGCAGGGATCATTTTCAGCCATATATTCTTCAATGGCTTGTTTTAAGTAGTGCTTTTTGACTGAGGAGCAGGGCACTTCCTTTACCAGCTCATATAGTGGTGTTAGCTGCACACAGTAGGAAAACATGCACAGTAGGAAAACAATACAAACATGTATTACTATACTACAGTAATAGTTATTACTGTAATATAAGAGTTTATAAGCACATTTCATCACGCAAAACCATTTGTGACATATGCTTTTGCACATGGGAGTTAGCACATTAGATGCTCTAATTTGCCAATTAGCAAAAGTCTTATGTTAGTATTTAATATTAGCCTTTTTATGAAAAGCCAGTCCTGCTTAAAAGCATCCTTTAAAGCTACTGGTATATCAGTCATGTTTAGACATATTTGAGCTATGAGAATGCAGGTGAGATAAAGTATAACACAGATCACCAATGAACTTGAATCCTTGAATTGTCAACCAGATGTTCCCAGCATAAAAAAATAAAGACATTTAAAGAGCCACTATGGCATTTCATTGGACAGTGATCAAAGGAAACAGAAATTGAAACTATTTTGCCTTTAAATTGATTACTTTATGATATTATATGCTTTTACATTTAGCTAAAAACTTCCCAACAGAAATATTTGGAGTTTATACCATTCTTGAGTATGTGGGCGATTCCCAAAAGGGACATAGACAAGGTAGCAGTGAATAGGGCCATGCCCAGCTCTGAAGTGTCTGACTTGGAGAATCTCCAGTTATGCTAAACTTCTGGATTCAAAGTGAAGGAGAAGTAAAAGGGATATGCAGAAATTGGCAAGTGAAGTGGAAGCCACACAGACATGCCCATGTGCACTTTGGGAAAGGGGCTATCTCGAATTGGGTCTTTCTCCAATGCTAACATGACCCTCTATTCCTAACCAGAGCTCCACTTAAGTCACTGAAGGCTGGTATTGACCTGTCAATGGACCTAGATTTGTGATGCACCTGCTCATATTAGCTTCACAATATTTTCTTCCTGAGCACTTTCCTTTTTTACAGTGATCTGAAAACAAAATGAGTGTAGATCATGGCATGATTAATCACAAGCTTACTAATTTCTCCCCTTGAGGTTATCCCATCTACTCACCTCTGCTTCAGGAAAACAGCCTTACCTTTTTTTTAATTACTCTGGGATAGTCTGTCACTGATGCAGCCCACAAAGTGTACATCCGATTGTTCCCAGCAGGATTATCCAAGTCTAGATAACTAAGGCCAGCAACAGCACCTGGGCTTCCTCCTTCTATGTAAGGGTCTCCTTTAATTTTATTGCCAGTGCTTCCTGCAGATTCAGGATGGGAAATAGATAAAATGTAGGCGTTGCTATGCTTACAAATGGAAATAGAAACAATGCACACAAAAACTCTGCTAGCAAGTAGTGAAAGGACTCACTGGTGCAATTCAACCACCTGTGCCTACACTGATCATATATAGGTGGTATCTGTTTTTCCAGGTGTCTTGGCAGCTCTAACTTCGGGTGCTCAGAAAAGTGCTATTTTCTGGGAAAGCATTAGCAATAACTGACAAGTGCTAGAGAGCCTTTTAAACCAGACACTTGATGTCTGGGTTTAGCATATCAGGACAGAATTCATCAAAGTTATCAACACCTGCTCCTCATTTTGATAGCAATTTAGGATGAGAAGAGAGATGGATACATGACAACTGTGTGAGTCACCACTGAACATTTACCTGAAGAAGTCCGTAGGAGTTCATCCAGTTTGGTGCATTCCGTCTTCTTCTTTTTCACAATGAGTGCATTCCAGCCTGATGAGGTACACTTGTACAAGTCTGTTATGCTGACACCTGCAGATAATCCATCCATTAACAACACTGTACACAGAAAGTGTGTTGGATTCATTTCTGAGTTTTCCACTGGCTAGAGAGGTCATGATCTCTCCTCATGAGAGATCATAAAGCTTATGATCCATAAGCTTTAGAAATGTGTGGATCTTCCCACTAACACAAATGCTAGTTAGTTACCTCCTAGTTTACTACACTTAAACTAAGAGGAAACTAACTAGCATTTGTGTGCTGTGGGAAGGTCCATACATTGCTAAAGCTTATGAATGAATGCTCAGAGGTGCGAGGTGTATCTGGGAATAGTTTACAGTATCATTTATTTTCTCACCTCAGCTCCAACTGATTACCATTATAGGTGCCATTTTGGTGTTTGCTCTGTAATTTTTTCTGCTCTACACAGTTTTACTCAACCTTGATCTCCATGTAACCTTTAAACTTTAACATTCTTTGAGATTTATATTCAAGTTCAGCCTGAGGAGGTCCTAAACTGACTATAATTTTTTATACATATACCCAGAGCACTGCAGGTCACAAACATGGATCTAGAATTAAATGCTGTGATTTGAGCACATTTTTCAGTCTTTCTTTTGACAATGAAGAGAATGTAGGAACTTTCTGTAGAATGAAGTAGAAGTCTGTTACTTGATTTTAGACATTAGCTGGAAAAACATACATATAAATTTTATTCTTGATTATTGACTTTGCTTTCTGCAACAAACACTCTAGTACTCTACCTTCTGCTTTCATTTTGTCAGTATCCATATAAAAAATAACTTTGTAGTGTCCTCCTAGAGACCCAGAGTGTAAGAAGTGTGTCCCAAAATGTTCAATAAGTCTTCGGTAGATGCTGTACTCATAGATGACTGGAAGGTTGAACAGTTCCTTCCAGAAAGGCTCCGCAAGAGTGAGAAAGTCTGGGCGGTTGTTAATAAACTGAGCAACTTCCACACTGTTCTCAATAACCATCAGCTGCTTACTCTGGGGGAAGGAAAAGCCATCAGTCATGCTCCATGTGACTATCAGAGTGGCTCCTAATAGCCAGATGGCACACACATTCTATTGGCAACTAACCAACAGCTTTATAGAGCTGTTAGATATGTCTAAGCAACACAGTAAATGCAAAAAGAACACCCTGAAGTCCTGAAATATGGTTGCACCTTTATTTATAATTGCTGCAACATCTTTCTTTTCCTCCTGTGTACTAAGAACAAGTGAGATCTCACTGTTCAAAGATAATGGTGGCTTCCAGAAGGCTTTCAGAAGCCTGGCAGAAGAAGGTTAACAAGCTTTGTCTGAAAGCACACCACAGGCGGTACAGTTGTTCTTTGCGCCCTGTTTTGACTAGGTAAGGCTTTTGTTGTAAGGGGCTCTAGCCATTTCGAGGATGCTGCTTAATTATAAAATCCAATATGCCTGTACAATACTGTTCACTTTAGACTCGCAAAGTTGCTTTTGAACTTGGTTATGCTGAGTCTCAAAATATGTCATTGTTAGTGTCTGCTTGGGGGCCCTAAAATGCATACATTTGTTACTTGATTTTATTTTCTCTAAGAAAGAGGTTGTACTTCATAACGGAAAATTACTCTCAAATTATTTATCTAATGCTTCTTTTAAAATAAGTTAAAGGCATAAGCACTGTGACCTTCTGGCTGTTAAAGACATCAGATTTCTCTCTTAATGGAATTCTACTAATGGAAAATGCATTATAAAATAAGTTAATTTTAACCACAGAAGTATTTCAATCTTTTGGCTCCACTATACTGACCAAGATGGAGCAGAAAAAAAGGGGACAATAAACCACTTGAAAAAAACAAAAAGATAACTCAATTATGAGAAGAAGCCAATGATTTCTTCCTTAAATAGGGAGAAAAACAGATAGTAAATAAATAAATAAATTACTACTAAATAGGTGATAGGGAGGAAGTAGAAACAGCAGCCAACTCCTCTGGATTGATAAGCAAACTAGTGATCTCTTTTTAAAGGTTTTATGGGATATTTACTGTAATGCACTTTGTGACAAAAATGTTTTTATAAAACAAGCATTTTCTTCTCACTACAAAAATACATGCATAAAAGAATGAAAATATTTATGCAAAGTACTAACCTACAGTGACAAGTTATACATACCTTTTGCTGATTTTTATTCTCTGTCTGCTTGTATTTGTTTGAATTTTCATACTTCTCTACTTGTTTCATATAAGACCAGGTGCTGTTGAAAAACTCATAACTAAAATCATTTTGAACTTTAACCTAGAAGGTGAAAGATAGACATCTCTATGAAGAACTTCATGTAGGATTTAAAAACTATAATGTATAGAGTAGAGCAAGACCTTTCTGATGCAAAATAAGCTGACGTGTTTTTCAGGCTGAATCCATTTTAGATTTCATCAAAAGTACTGCACACTATTGGAAAAGCATGGAAATGCATTCACATATATATATATAAAATATCAAGTATTTACGCTATGCAGTAAATATAGTATGGATTGTTTGGCATGCTTCTGATAAATGTGAGGCAAACCAAATCACTGAGACGGACTTCAAACAAAACATTTCTGGAAGATCTACACAAAGCATGTCAAAGCCCTGTATTTCACCTCCATAAAGCATTTCTTAGGGTGATTCAGGTCACTGCTTATGCTAAGGAGATTAGCTTTACATTCAGTCTAACTGTGAGAGATTTAGAAATCACATCTAAGAAATTAATCTCTTTTTTTTCCTTTTATTTTAGCAAGCTATACACCAATTTATATTTCAAAATAATAAGCAACTGCAGAGAGCATACAGGTGTCAGTGAGCTGTGTTTAGGGAAGTGTACCTGCCAAAGGCCCCTGCAAGATTTGCATCATTCTCCCAGTTTTAATCCTGACTGTAAAATACAAAGCTATTCTTAATGGAAACATACCTGAAAATTATAAGCGAGAACACTTTCACTCAGCCTGTAGTATTCTCTCCTATCGCCACTGAAGACCTTTCTGCATTGCCCTCCAAAGCTTTTTGTATGAATGACTCTTCCCTTAGTCTCACCAGTAATAATATCAAAGCTACAAGAAGAAAAAATATGTCATTAAGACAGAGACAAAAATTACAGAGCCATTATAACTGAGTGCTGTATCTGCAAGTCATGATCACAGGCTGATTAACCATGGGGTTATCACCTGATAGACTTTTATACATGCAGAACTGCAATATGCACAGCATGTTATAGCATTGAAGGGAAATGTTGGTCTTGATTTGTCAGCAAAAATTAACGTGTCTGTCATGGTTTGACACTGGCACAATGCCAGTGCCCCATGAAAATATACTTCCCTGGTGTTTGCTGTGAGATGTGACCAGGAAATAAGCAAAGCAGGCCTCTACCTTAGAAAAAAAAGTTTATTAACTAAACTACAAAAGGAAAAAAACCACACACACACACACACGCACACACACACCTGGAAAATGAAAACTCCACAAAAAGCATTCCTCCTCCCCCCACCACATTTCCAATACATCTTCCAAATTTCAACTCTCCATCCATCACCCTGTAAATACTCAATTTCAGTCCATCAAGAGGAGAGGAGTCCTTCTTGGGGCCATGGTGACCTTTTCCTTGCATGCCCAGTGCTCTCACCACTGGGCATGGATCAGAGCTGCTTCGAGGGTTGTCCTTTTAAGGGTGCTTTGACCAGTTCCAAAAAAAGCACAGTTTTCTCTCACTCTCGGGACCTCTTATCCCCCCCATACTTGTCTACCCCCTGGGGCCGGGGGGTCTCCAAAACTGAACCCTCTCAGTTCTGAGCCATCGCCTCCCCCCTGCATGCAGCCTCTGTGTCGCGAGGAAGCACGGTTCTGTCCATGGCTGTACCAAAAAGAGTCCAGCAACCAGCTACTCCATCATCTCTTTCCAGCCTCTTCTTTACTCTCCCAGCCTCACTCACTGCTCCAACTGTCCTTCTCTTGCCCATTTCCTCTTTATCATCCACTCCATCTCCCCTCCGGGAAAGGTCCAAATGCTCTGTGAGGTCTTCATTGTCCAGGAAGGGGTTAACAAACTCCTGCACTCGGCCAGGCTCCTTCCCTGCTGCACTCCCCACTTCTCTTCTAGCTGGGGGGGGGGGGGTGCTGCCCAAATCTTCTCGGGGCCTCTCTCCCTCTGTCTCTCCTGGGGGGGGCTGCCCAACGCCTCCTGGTGCCCCCACCACCCTTCCATCCTGAGGGGTCAGGCCTACCTCTGCCGGGCTGCAGGTTTTCCCCTCCCCTGCCCAGCTCGAAGCCGGGCAGGGGAGGCCTTGCCTCTTTGCTGGCCGGAAATCAAAGAGAGAGCCCAAGGGAGTGCTCTGCTTCTAACCCCTGTGTTCTCAGAGGCGCATCCACCCTCAGTGGCCAAGCCTGGTGTCAATTTAAAATCTGAACACCTATTGGCCTCTGGCCACTCCATTCCCAGAAAACCTGCTTCCTGTAAACCCACGACAATGTCATTATCTCTATAGATTAAGACATTTATACCTATCTCAACTGATTTTAAGTTTTATTTTTCAAACAATTACTGCAACACAGGAACAGCAGGGCATCCATTCCAAAAGGGGGCTGGAGAGGGGGAGGGTTATTATATCTGAGGTGTAGCATAGCAAGTAATAAATCAACACCAAAGAAACTTAAAACAATTATTTCGACAGGTTGCAGTTTAGATGTAGAAACAGAAATCCATTTGAATCTAGAGTGCTTAATTCAACAGCAATGAACAAAAAGAATAAACATTGCTGGCTCATTTTTTCCATGCTGAAGATCGTGTGTCACTAGATGAAATTTGATTTAATATCTTAGTAGCTGTCCTTCAATGGCAGGAATGAAACACTAAAACCTTTATTCAGTGCTTCAGGTCAAAGGACCTGTACATTCTGCACTGAACCGCTGGCATGGTGGAAGCAGTTGTACTGAACACTTTTGCATATAGGATGTTTTACCATAGGCCCAGAAAATCTATCTGTATACCCAGAGCTTGCAAATACATCAAAATGTAAGTGCATTTGGAACCAGTACTACTGAGTCTGGCACAGAACATTACCCTGCTCCTGTAAGTTCTGAATTCAGAGGTGTTTTGTCAATATCACATACAGTTTTCCTCTCTTCACATCGATCTTCATCTGCACCATCATCCTCACAGTCCTGATCGCCATTGCACACTAGGGATCTGCTAATGCACTGACCTAAATCAGGACAAACATGCATGGAAAAAAGAAGTGTTTGCTAGTTTAAAAATAGATCACCTAAAATCAAAGCAGAAGTCCTATTAATCTACTACATTAATTAGCATATTCACTCCCATGATGAACAGACCGTGCCCATGAGGGCTTATGAAGCATTAAATGTAGACATAAAGAAATAGTGAATAGCACACTTGAGAGAGCCATAGCCATTCAAGGCTTATGATATATCAGTGAAACAGTTGACTTCTAGATCTGCTTCCTAAGTTCTCACCCTTTGACCCAAATCCCTTTGGTGATTAACTGTGATTGTCTCCCTAGTAGCACCAAAACGTGTTTTTTATGGTCCTCTCTGATAAATATCTACCTATGAGATAATGTGCTCCTCTGTGAAGGTAATGGGAGATGCTTGGATACATTTTATGGAGCATTAGTTTTCATAATCCAGGTAATTTTATATTTGGAAATAGCCTAGAACAGCTGCAAGACATCAATGTAAGCTTGCATTCCTTAACTACCTCTTTGTAATGAAAAAAAACCTGTTCTCTGGGGCAAACAAGTAAGGCAGAATGAGTTAGAGAGGGTACCAGGGCTACAGCATATTATCTTCAATGCTCTGCAACACTCCAGATTAAAAGTAAAAGCATGCATAGTTGAGGCTGCAAACAAAGGAAACATTCACCTAAATCAAATTCATCTGTAGATAAAGAACACTGCAGATACATTACCCCATTTACTGAATTTGAAAGATAGCAAGGTTATTTTCTTAACTTCATTAGTAGAAAATATTAAAAATTGTCTTGGATGGTACCTGAGAAACACCTGAAGCGATCACCACAGCCATCTTCTGTTGGGCATCCCCTTGTGGGGGTGCATGGTCTTGTTTCAAAGGTATGCCCAGAGCAGGGGTTTCCCCCATACTGGCCATAAACTGCCACTGTCCGTCTCCTAATCTGAATGCAAATCAAAGGATAACTTCGGAAATACAAATGCAAAGCCAGAATAGTTTGCTACTATGAAGACACTGCTACTACTCTAGACATTCACTATTTTTTCTGAGAACAGCCACATCTGGTATTACCACCAAACTCTCAAGTTAATAGAAAGACAACACTTTTGTCTCCAATGTCCTTAGCCTGGTGCATGGTTTAGTCAAAAATTGAATATGTAACTGAAGTCAAGAGAAAGCTGCTAAGAAATGTAGGTGGGTTTTAAAAAAAATTTTAATAGGACTAACCATGCCTGATGTGAACTTCTTAATGTTTTTCAAAGTAAATAATGTCATTAAGGAAGATGATAAAATCTTACATCCAGTGGGCTAGTTTTTGTTTCTAAAAATAGTAAGTACTGTCTCATCGCCCATCTTTAATTTTGACTAATCCCTCCTTAATTGGTGCAACATCAAAGTAAATGAGAAGGAAAATCAAATGCAAGTGTCTTGCACATCTACAGAGTTGCAGTGGAAAACTCATCAATTTATTTTCATTGAAGGTAACACTTTTCAACCAAGTTTTCTTCCCTTGGCACGGTGCCACTAATGAAAAATCAGTGAAATTGGTACAAACCTTCAGTGGAGGAATATCTGTGTTTACCAGATAGCTCAGCTGAGCTTTTTGAAACTATCACCAAAATAAAAAGAGCACAAATTATTTTACCACATGAACATCATAGCTTTGAAAGGAAACATATTGGGACAGACCAGAGGACTTAGGCTCTTCAGCCTTCTTGTTCTGCTGGGGATTTTGTCTGAGAATCTGATTTGGGGATTTAATGTTAGAGTGGCTTCTCAATTACTGGGGGGAAAAGTATATGCTAATGAGGTTCTGAATACAGAAAAGATGTGTCCCTCTATACCTGTTTTTGAGTACAGCCATTGCACTCAGACCAAGGACCAAAAGAATTCCAGCGGCAATGGATTGGAGAAGGGCTGTTCCGGTATTGGTTTTTGCATTAAAAAACAAACAAACAAAAAGCAAACAAAACACAACAAAAGAAAAACCAAACAACAAAAACCTCCCTCCCCCCCCTCCCCCCCCACCCCGGAAAAAACCAACCAAATAACAAACCAACAATAAAAGAAAAGACAGAGGAAAATCATCAGGGATTTCCATCCATAAGCATGAGTGCAAAACTTTCCTAAAAGGCAGAGCAAACTTTCAATAATAATTAGGGGTATGTATAAAACCACTTGGATTTGCTTTTCATGTGTAAGAATTAAATCAGGCCCAGCCTGGCCTTTCTGGCCATTGGAAAGAAGAAACTAGACACCTAGCCTAAAGATCAGCAACAAAACAAACTGCCAGTTCCCATGGGAGGTTTTGGGGGTGCAACCTGTCCCTGGGACAGGGGCTGGCTTGGAGTAAGCTGTGCTGTGTTCCATAGGCATGCATTGCTGTGCCTCACACCACCACTGGGCACCCTTTTCCCCAAGGGTGGCTGACTCCTCTGGGCAGAAGTTAAAGGACACGATAATGCCTCACTGTTGTTGTCACTGGCGGCAGCACCAGAGCTGACACCAAACAGTGTGTATTTCGCCCAGGAAATATACCTGATGACCCCTTGAAACCCTGCCTCACATCATGCACCACAATTATATATGCTTAACTTTCAGCATGTATTTTATTAAACAAATATTCACCTGGAAAGAATAGGAAAGAAGCCTGAAACTTCCAGCAACAGAAAAATCCTCAGCACCTGAAAAAAAACAAGGAAGTAAAAGCAAATTTGCTTTGCTTTTCTACTTTTCCCTTCCTTCTTTAGGTCATGCAGTTGTTCAAGGTTTCTGCAATCTATACACTAGTCAGCTTTAGAAATAAAAGGAAAATGTCACATAGATTTTTCAGCTTTGTTGTTCAAGCTTGATTTTAAATTTTCTTCTTTCTTGCAATGCTGTCCAATTACTTTTTCAGCTAACTATTTCTCCATATAAATTAATATTTCATTGCACTTTTCATATTCACTTCATCAGTACAAATTAAGTAAGCAATTTTCTTACCTTCATGTTAGATAAAATACTCAGATATACAGCAATTACCAGGGAAAATGCACTTCTAGAATTGTCAGTTTGGAAGCCAAAGGAGTCAGTCAGTCTGTCTGTTGCTGTTCATCTCCTCATTCTGCCTTGCTACTCTGCTTTTCTTTCCCTAAAAGGGTTGAATATTGCCAAGGAATTTTAACCTTAACCCATCTAGTTCTCTCCAGGGACACAGCCTGCTTTGGGAGCCGCTCAGTATTTTTAAGACATATAAATCAAGGCTTGGATATACTAACAGGGGCTGGCAGAAAATTATGAGCACTTACTGAAAGAAGCATCATCTTTTCTTTATCTTGTCATAGTTTCTTTCCTCTGAACAAGACCTTTGAGAGATCCCAGGCCACATGCACTACACCACGGCTGAATTCATGGCTGCAGCAGAAGAACTGCTCTAGGATAAAGCTGATGTTGCTAAGGTTTCATTTTAAGCACAAGTATTCATTCTCCGCTTCCAAAGTCATGCTGATTTTTGCATATCAAATTTCACAGTGAAAATCAGCTTATGGATCTGAATGCAAGTTTTGTTCAATTCTAGCCTGGTTCTGCATGTTTTTGTGGAGATATGAGACTCATAAAGAAATAAGAACACTTAATTTTCCCTTTCCTTATCCTGCCATGTCCTCTTATTTTTAGTTTTGATTTTTTTTTCCCCACTTTTCAGAGCTGATCCATTGCAGTAATGGCATGAAAATGCCAAAGAAAATGCTGAGGAAATTTACCTTAATTTATCCTAGTGGACCCCAGATAAAGCCCTCACAGAAAAGCACCCCTATGTGAAGATGCCTTATGTACTAGATCTCAGCTACTACACCAATTTTGAACTGCTTACACAGTCCTCAGAAAACTAAATGCTTCATGTCATAGCATCACAATATGGTGAGTTCTAAGCCCTGCACTCTGTTGGCATGCTCTGCTTTCCTTAAGAAGATGCCTAGATCTTGGGTCACATTATGTCCATGCTTCAGAGCCAATTTTGATGAGCCAGAACCTGTCTTTGGGACTTTTTAGGTTTAGCAACTATGAATCTCTTTGATAATGTAATTCACAGACTTTTGACACTTCTGTACATATTTTATTGCTTCGCATCAAAATCCTTATGCTCTCATTTAGTTTATGACCAATTTGTGCAACACTAACAGTGATCATTTGCCTACAAATGAAATTATTAAAACTGAGTTTAGACCTTTAATAGCTGGCCCAAAATACAGGAACTGCAAAAAATATTTTATGCATCCAGACATATGTCTTAATCTTTCAGTCAGCTGTTATTAAAACAGGCTTAGATGCAATTTCACTTTCTGTAAGTATATCATTAGCTATAATGACCCTCAAGACCAAGATATACTGTAATTTGGTCCCAAACAAAACATGCAAGTAAATAAAAAAAGGACAAGTAGAGCTAGCAAAGAAAGTGTGTGTGTTGGCAGGGATCTGGTCTCAATTAATAGGTAGTCAAATCATTACTAGTACTGCTATCATATTCAAATGAGTTTATATTGATAGACTGTCTTCCTAGAAAAAGTATTTCAGCAAGACAAAAATGTTACTGTGGCAGATGCTGTATAATAGTCCTTTTAGTACACACTTTCAGGTACTTCAACCTAAAGATTTTATCTTCTTTTCTTTGGAAACAGGACCCTGATTTTTCCTGATCCTGTCTTCAGAGTAACAAAAGCAAAGAAACTGAACCAATATGATGCAAACCAGAGGGAGGGCAGAGCTGGAATTTTGCTGTTCCTAGGACTGCAAAAATGGCACTTCACTGCTTTGCAGTAGATGGGTGTTTAGTCTCTCCTCTAGAGCAGTGGGACTGGGAATGGCTGATTCTTATTTCATTTCATAGGGTACTTACAGCTGCTTTTTTCTACTTAGCATTTAAGCTCTGAACCATTCATATAGTTTCCTACATTTTTGTGTGTGTTATTGACACTTAAGGCAATATGCAATAGCATAAACATCTACTTACACTTGAATTTTGTGACTGTGTAACACCTAGTACAGTCTCAGGTTGACTGACATGTGATTCTACAATAACATCAATTGTAATACAAGGCTTGACTGAGGAGCTCCCCAATGACTTCCCCTGATGGCAGAGTAGCAAAGGTCAGAGTGCAACTTACAGAGAACTGGAAGCAGATTTTTCCCTCACTGTTTGTGAAAATGGCAACAATCTAGTAACCATTTTACTGTTTCATGAGCAACTTTTATTCTTGCTAAACATTTCTACTGTGTTATTCATAAATAAACCTTTAGAATTAATAAAATAAATAAATTCTTTAGAATCAAAACCGATGTTTTAGGGGATTGATACTGGAGTAGTTTGAGACACACAAAGGGTTACCCATAAGCCAGGGCACTTTTTGTCTTGCATCAAAGATAGTCCTAGCACACAGAAGTGATTAATGCAATGCTTCATTTGCTGGGTTAATGATATCCTGCCTGGTCTAGAGACAGTCTGAAATGGTATTGTCTGCATTCTACTTCACACTAAGGTCAGCCAGAATATAATTATATCAATGATATTTCCCTGTAGACTTCTGGCCTTTTATAGGATTGATGCTAAGGTTACTCAATAGTTTACCAAGCTTTAAATAGTCTCATGTCTTCATTGTCCAAGTTCATTATGTATTACAGCCCTAAAGACAGTCTGTGCTCTGTGACTGCTGCAAATGCCAAGGTTTCAATGACAACTGAGTGGAGAAAGAACATCCTGTTATTATGGTTTTGAATTGTGAAATTGACTTGGGAGAGTTTTTGTATTTGTTTCTGTATGCTAAGGCAATCTCACTTTCTTTTTTTAAAGCTTTTTAATTGCCTATTTTGCTTTTAATGTATTTGCTGTGTTTCAGGGATTAATGACAATGCCTTGGGATGTGTCGCCATGAAATATGTCAAATAGCATTACTGCTGTGCTAACTTTAATGCAAATGATTCTCTCTCAGGGGACCTTGTAGAAGGATATTGCCTTAGATACTGGAATTTGTATGCTGCAGAAACTACACCAAACAAATAAGGGCTGTGAGGGTTCTGGTTTGAAAGAGCTGGGTTAGAACAAAAGAGCCCAAGTTATTAGGATTCAAAACTCAGAAAGCTTCAATGGTATAGTGGCAATATATGAGACTTGTCCAGAGCACAGACATTTCAGGCTGTGTATACACAAAGGTCATGCCTGGGCAAACAAACAATTACCATTCTTTAAGTTATGTTCTGATCTTAAAACAAAAGACATGGTGAATAAACTCTGCAGCTGGAATCTGCCCAAGATTAAGTTACTGTTCTGTTTTTTCCACATCCTCGCCTGCTTTTATTCCCAATCACCACCATGTGCTTGCTTCTTCTGCATGTCTGGTGCTGGCTTTTTCAACTTCAGTCCTCTCTGAGCCAGTTTAATTTATCATAAAAGCAGAAAATAAATCCAGGGGAAAAAATCTGGGTGGGTTTGAACTGTTTTTAAGAGTTTGGTCTTCTCCCAGAAAGGTCTGGTGAGCAACAGACCCACAGAGAGGGTAAAAACATACACAGTCACAGAAAAGAGAGATGGGGCAAGAGGTGGAAAGTGGGAAAATAAGGAGAGCAAGAGAACTTTCTGTTTGCAGATGCAGCTAGCCACTGCATCTGCTCAAGAGCCAGCGAACCACCCCGTTGCCAAATTCTTCTGGTTTCTGTTCATCCTAGACTAGCAGATAGTGCTCACTGCTTCAAAGGGCTCCCCGGGACAGGACTGTGGCATCCAAATGCACCATATTATCTTAGCAATCAGTTGCCTAGACAGGCCTGATAGCTGTTCGTTGAAGGTGAATATTTATCTTTCATTGCTACTGTTACTGATACTTGCCTCCTGAGACATTCTACCTTCAGGCTGACAAAAACTGCTCAGATTCAGACCATCTGTCTGGGGAGATGACAGCAAACAAAGTATGGCTAATAAACATGAGAGGGATTTTCAATGGTCTTCATCACCAAGGGTTGGGAGAAAGCTTGGATCCACTCTGAGTCCTTCTCAGCCTGAAAATTTCGTCCACAGAGCTCACAGGGGTCAACAGCTTCTGCACAAGCTCTCCTGAGAGCTCACCTGCCAGCTGTGTGCAGAAGCAGCGGTGCTGTGTCTACAGCAGAGCTATATGCTCTCGTGTGTCCAGCAACAGCACACCTACATAAAAAGGTGAATTTATTGAACCAGAGGGCTGGTATAATGATTTTAGTACTTTAAATATGCTAACACAGAGTCACTTGAAACAGACTAGAGTGAAAGTATTATTCCATTTGTGCTAATAGTGACACAGAACCACACACAGTGTTTAAAGGTATGTATTAGAGGTTAAACTACAGGGAGGACTGCAGACTCTGTTCTAAGCAATTACTCCTCAGGCCCAAAGAAAGCCAATTTTTCAAAAGAATCCAATTATTTCAATTTTTTTTCTTGTATTTTTCTACATTGTTTACCCTAAGTTTAATTCCTACAGTTTAATAAATTCATGAGGTGCTTTATATGACTGCCTGAGAGAGCAGTATCTCACACTGATAATCCAGATCTCTTCTAGCCTGAGGTCTTTGTGCTTTTTAAAATATCATCTCTTTCTGATTTCTCTGTAGAGTGAATAGAATGTCAAATATCAACCATTAGCAACCTTGCCCATGCTTTTATATTTCTGGTTCTTTCTGAACCAGTGAATATATTCTAGACTTATTATTGTAACTAGCTGAAAAGCTAAAATCCCTCAAGCACCAAACCTGGAACAAAATCTTTCATCAAAGTCCATTAGTCTCCTCTGAAAATTTCCACATATCCTGAAATTAAAACCTTAAAAATGTTTTCCAATAAGCAGAACAAAGTCTCCTTTCCTATAAAGGAGAGTTGGGGAACAAAAGGAAGGCAGGACTTCAAAGAAACAGATCTTACTAGGATATCTTTTTGAACTACAGCATTTTTAGGACCAGCTGAAATTCATTTTCATTTTCTCAGCTTACTTGAGAAGTCAGTAATTAACCCCAACTGCTACTGTGAAACTTCCTGGAATAAGCTTTTGTGGATATCTTCTACCTGGAAACAAAGTTCAACAGATAAAGTAAGGTTTTGCAAACTTTCATAGAGGCAACAGAGATGCAGCGCATTGTGTAGAAGCAGAAGTGACACAGCCTTGACTCTGGCTCTCCCTCATTCTGGATTGGCTGTGCATACAACCACCATCAGACTGTGATAATTGAAAACATGTACCAGTAATAAGAAAGGGATAATGCAGTTGCAGATATTCACCTGAGCCCAGAGAAGTTTAGATGTGCTCAACATTTGCTATTTTTTTTGACAACAATCTTATAAGTGTAGTGAGTTATTCTGGTTTCTCTCTGTACTTGCAGTTCAGTCAAAAGGAGAAGGACTGAAGCACAGAGTCACTGTGACCATATTAACGATGTACTTTTTTATTTCCAGATATAAAATTCTCAGAAAACTTCTTCCTATCCAGCCATTCAATTACTTTTATGTAACAGTTTTGATTAGCTGGAGTTATATAAAATAGGAAATGCTTTATCTGAGAGTGGAGAACATGTCACTAAACATCTCTCCAAGAAAGTTCATTTCTGGAGATTAGACTTGTCCCCACTAAGACATCCTATTCTGTGCTTATTTGGCTGAAAGACCATCATGAAAGTAATCAAAAGTATGGTGTTTTTAATATAGGTGGAGGCTCTGTAGAACTTCTAATAGCTATAAAAAAGTATTCAGCAAATAGCAATCTCCAAACTTTTCAGAACTAGCAAATAACTTTGAGATTTTTATAAATTATTTTTTAAAAATACATAAATATTGATAATTCCAATGAGAGAATATAAAATTTAAGGTTTGTGATAGCAACAGACAAGGAAGCTTCCTGATTCATCCTTTGTAGGGCCTCTGGCAAGAGAGGTACACAATTCTGCTTTTTTATTGGTGAATAGATATTTGGTCTTCTGAGACAGTAATGAAAGCAGGTGCTCTGTTTTTTGCTGGGGTAGAGTTAATCTTTTCACAGTGGCTAGTACAGGGCTGTTTTGGATTTGTGCTGAGTACAGGGCTGACAATACAAACATGTTTTATTATTACTGAGCAGGGATTGCATACAGCCAAGGCCCTTTCTGCTTTTCCTACTGTCATGCTGACAAGGTAGCTGGGCCTTGTGGGAGGTTGGGAAGAGGCACAGCTGGAACAGCTGACCCAAGGGATATTCCAGACCATATGACATCATGCTCAGTACATAAGGAGGGGAGAAGAGGGTGGTACTGGGGGAAATTTAGAAGGATGATGTTTGTCTTCACAAGACATAGTCATTCTGTATGATGGGGCTCTACTCTCCTGGAGATGGCTGAACACCTGCCTGATCATGAGTAGCTGTGAAAGAATTCCTTATTTAGCTTTGCTTGTTTGCACAGCATTTTCCCTTGTTAAACACTCTTTATCTCAGCCCATGAGATTGCAGGCTTTTAGCCTTCCAATTCTCTCCTCAATCCCACTGCTGTAGGGTGAGCAATCAGCTGCATGGGGCTCAGTTGCCAGCTGGGCTTTAAACTGGGACACCAGGACAGGGAAATACTTCCATGTAAAAGCATGTGTCATTGATAAGAAAGGTACCTTGAGAAAGGTCGGTGGTCAGTTTTGCACTGAATTCAATTACAAACTTGTGAAATGGTCGAGACATGGAGCAGAAAAAGTGAATTACTGATGTTGCTACTGGGAGAACTACCATATTTATTCTGTTGTTAAAATATAATAAGTAGGCTTAGACTTGTCATAGTTTTGTGACCTTTAAACAGCGCAACATTCTCTCAGACATTTTTCCCTACTTGAGCAGACACTTTTTTGGCTACATATCTTCCTAACGTATATTCAAGCTCTGCTCAAAACTGTGCAATTAGTTAACAAGGACTAACTAAATGGATAACCCAAATCTGAAACTGTACATATTGGCATAGTCTCCGCCATCTGCCAGAGAAGTTGAGTTTGTCCTGCATCATCTGGAAGACTGTACGTGTGTTTGTTAGTCTCATCTAGGTCTTGTGGCCACAGGATTGAAAGTTCCATTTTGTGATCAAAACTGAAAAAGTTAAAAAAGCTCCATTTCTTTTCTGTGTCCTCTTTACACACACTAATAAGGTTATGCACTATTTGTCTTCTATTTTTGGTAAAGTGAATTAGTGTAAGAGGGAAATTGTACATGGGTGTTAGGGGAATTCCCTGATGGAGCCAGTACGCCTCAGTTCCAGTAAATGCAAAGCTGAAAATGCCTGATATAGGGAAAATATTCCAGAATAAACAGAAGATAGTATTTGTAACTGCAAAGTTGAGCTGACCTTTGTTAGCAATTCATTTGTACTTAGGGAAGGTTCTCAGCCAGTGAAAATAATAAAATGCAACACTGATTTTGAAAAAGGAAAGTGAACTTAGGAATAAGCCTTTATCTTCAGTAAACATAAAACTTAAATTTGTCTGTTCCACTGCAAAGCCTTTTTTTTTACAGCTTGTGTCTCACATCCAAAAATGAAAAGCAACTCCCACAAATTCATACAAGGCAAAAAATGTTAAATAAGTGACAGGCTTTTATACTTTAAAGTGAGCTTATTCTTGAGTATTAGATCTAAAGCAAAACTTGAAACTTATAAACAATAAATATTTGTGAGAAATTGATTTTTCCAAAAGACAATCAGATACCTTATATTTTGTGGACAGCTTTGCATTTACTCACATAGGTGGATACTTCTAATTGCAATATACATGTAAAATTTGAAAATTTACGATGTATATGCTGTAGCAGTTCTTTTAACACTTACAGGTGCCAAACTTGGATGAGTCCTGTAAAACTGAATTAAATATTTACCTTGGGAGACAGAAAGCAGTGTAAAAAGGCATGTCTCTGTATTTCTCCAGCATTTCCAGAAAGAGAATATCAAGTCATGTTCTACGGAATGGGTGGTGAGAAGTAAAATCATTCACATTTAGTAAAATCAGACTATTATGAAAGATAGTCATTCACATACACACTTATAGCTGAGAAACACAAGGAGGGAATATAATACCAAGGACATACCTAGCCCAGTGTTTAATTCCATGTAAAAAGTGAGAAAACTGAGAGAGTAAAAGAGCCAAAGACTTTTACTCCTAACACTTCTGCAGGAAAGATAAGTCTTTTTCCCAACCAGTCAAGACTGTATTTTTCCAAAGATTATGCCCATGTATCATTCATACAGAACATTTGGAAATATAAAAGAATTGACATTGTAAGTTATGTTTAGACATTCGGCTTCCAAGTTTGCAAATTTCAACCATATTGCCTGGGCCTAGGTATAGGCTGTGTTTAGCTATAAGTGAGACAAGTTTTGATATTTTTTTAGTACAAAAGAAAGGAAAGAAAACATTTTTAGAACAGCTAAGTGTGTACCATCTGTGTATGTGTCTGCACAAAAAGACACACACAAGTATCACAGATTATTCTGTGTTGGAAAGGACCCACAACGATGATCGAGCCCAAGTCTTATCCCATACAGGGATCAAAACCAGAACCTTGGTGTGATTAGCACAATGCTCTGACCTACTGAGCTAATCGCAGGATCATGACTAGGTAACATTTGCTCTTCAGTTATATAATTATTATTAATTTTCAATAATAAATCTTTTGGGTTTAATATAATAACTCCAAAAATGCAATTCAGAGACTTACATAACACGGGGAAAGGATGGATGTTTAAAATGAAGGTCTGTCAGTGGGCATGTAAGAAAGGGGACATAGCATTTATTTGGCCAGCCACCACAAGAAAAAAGCTACCACTATGAGAAAAGTAGACAAAATTTGAAAGTAGAATTAATGAAGATCTGACCTTTTTTTTCCAAGTATAAAATTGGTCAAATGCATTTTTCTGAGAAAATGACAGCCTTAGAGATTAGAGATACAGTTATGTCTCTATAGTTAGAGGCCTTTTGTGAAATCACAGCATGACAGAAGTACAGCTGGAAGAAACCTCAGAAGGTCATCCAGCTTATTTGCCTTGCCACTAAAAGATCCACCAAATCGATGCCATTTCAGACAACCATTTGACCGGCCTTTTCTCAAAAATTCCAGAACCATCTGAAGGACAATTAAGTCCAGTACTTTGCAGTCTGTACTGGTACAAACATTTTCCTCACAACTCACTAAAATATTTTCTGCTGCAATGTAAGAGGCACGTGGTTAGAAGCTAGGCATTTCTACCTGGAATGTGATTCAGATTACAATACCAGATGGTGGTAGCTCAAATGCTTTTTGTACCTCTTCAATGAAAATTTTGCTCCAGGCTTGTGTGTGCACACATTTTTGCATGAATAT
Organism: Camarhynchus parvulus; assembly: GCF_901933205.1. Classification (NCBI taxonomy): domain Eukaryota; kingdom Metazoa; phylum Chordata; class Aves; order Passeriformes; family Thraupidae; genus Camarhynchus; species Camarhynchus parvulus. Next base: position 56,912,488 of record NC_044601.1, read on the forward strand.
TGCAATAAAGTTTTAAGACAGCAGTGTCAAACAAGACAAGATCAAGAAAGGTTGTTTTTAATCAAAATAATACCAACAAGAACATTTTGTTGTTACAGAACTGAGAAGTAAATGGCTGTCACCTTATAAAGGAACTTGTGACTTTCTCGCATGCACCCTGTTTGGTGCTCAGCCTGAACTGCCATCCAACCTCTGCAAACAGTGAAACCCTCTCTGAGAATTTGGTGCCACAAAGCCCCACAACCTTGGACTGTATCTAAGTATAAGATTAAATAGAAAGCAAAAAAGAATCAAAACTAAACAAAAACAGAACCAAAACCAACCAACAAACAAACAAAAAATAGGGTCAATTTAAAATTCTGGATTTTCTGAATTCTGTTGCACTGTGTAGCAGCCATGTCCCAGGCTTGTTCCTACCTCTGCTGAGAAGAGATATGCTCTCCCTGTTCCCCTAGACAGATGGAACAGGAAAGATTCTAGTGTGATTTCTAGCGGGGAAGAAACCAGGATCCTCCCTGCAACGACTCTTAAGATAAAGGTTAAGGGCAGCTGAGGAAATGGGCGGGGAGCTCTTCCTGCTGTGTTTGTGATGGTAGTCATGCTTTTGCCATCATCTACAAGTATTAGTGCTACTCCCAAGGTGGTCTGAATGCTATTACCTAGTCTCTCTCTCTCTCTGAGGCTGAGGAGTGGCAATAGAATAACAGAATGGTTTGGGTTGGAAGGGACTTTAAAGATCATCTTGTTCCACCCCCCTGCCACGGGCAGGGACACGTTCTACCAGATCAGCCCCATCCAACCTAGTATTGAACACTTACAAGTATGGCACACACAGCTTCTCTGGGCAAGATACCTGTCCCAGCGTATCTCTGTTCTGATAGTAAATAATTTCTTACTAATACCTAATCTTAACCTGCCTTTCTTCAGCTTAAGGCTATCCCCCCTTGTCCTACCACTACATGCCCTTGTAAAAAGTCTCCCTTCATCCTACTTGTAAGTACTCTTTAGGTACTGCCATAGAATTGTAATTAAAAAATAATGAGTTGTTTAAAAAATTTTATCACTTCCACTGTATTTTAACAAGCAATTTCAGAAGTTAATGTCAGCTGTTTAATTTTCTTGTATTTATTTTCATCTTAAACAAACAGAAAGACTTCTCTATTATGCTTATTAGTTTCTTAGCAGGATACAACAGACTTATTCATAAGCACTGTTGTTTGCTAAAATTTTCTGTTATTGTCATAAAGATGTAAGAACTGTACAGATAATATTCATTAATATTTCAATTTATTAACCTAATATACTGTTACTGTTTGAGAGTTTTTTAGTAGGAAGGTTTTACTTGAACTCTACTGTCATCTTGTGGTGATTGATGTTTCTGGTTCAAACTCACGTACAAAAGTTTTCAAACTGAAGAATCTGGATATTATACAGATGAAGTTATGCTGCTTCTGCCTGCTAGGTAACAAATAATTAGTGTTTTCCGCACTAATTCCAACCGAAATATTTACCTCTGCAAATCAGAATGATAACCAGACACAAAGGCAACCAAACCAACTCTCATGAAAATGTTGCCCTTGAATTCATTAGTTTTCCTGCAGCATTCCTGAGATGCTGTTACCTATGTTAAATTGTTTGATATTCAGGAGGATACCAAAGGCATGCCTTTGATCTACGAGACCACACTAAGAATAAAGACTTCAGTTTGTCTGCACCACAGAAGATAATTGAAGATAATATTTAGTGCTGACTAGCTTCAGACATCTATATGTGAAGGTTGCATTGTCACTATTCCCATCCCTTTAACTCATCCCTGCTTGAGCAAAGGGTGCTACACGTGCACAAACGAGTGCTACCATATGATGACATTAGACAGAACTTGCTTGGATATCAGTGGCTCATTTATTACACACTAGTCCTTTCAGCAGTTCAAGTTCAGTAAAACCAGTTCAAGTCCTCTGTTTTGTGTCACACCACAGGGTGTGTGTGGCTGTACTGCACACCAGTGATGGTGTGATGTAGTAACGTGACATCAAACCTGAGCAAAACAAATGCCACTGAGATTATTTGTGGCTCACAAACCCCTTCCTCTCTAATGCCTAGCCAGTCCTGGTTCTGGTCTCCCTGTCCTTGAACTAGACTTAACTCTAAGCCTTACTTCTAAAGGCATATCTGTGTTTTTTACTTCAGTGTTTTAACTCCAACCAGATCAGCCGGGCTGTGGAACATGGTGCAGAACATGGTATTTAATAAACCCTAGCCTAGAAGATTAATAGGATCACTGTTTACTGGCATAACAAAGGATTTTTTTCCATCAACAAACCTGTCTGGACCAAAATTGCTGTACGGAAGCTGTGACATGATATCAGCTGCAGTGACAGACTCCTGTTTCCTACATCAAAAAGACAGTTCTGAAATCCAGACATGTCACTTTCTAAATTTTGGATTACTTCCTATGCAACAAAGAAGCAGCATGAATTAGTCAGTGCTGAATTTAGACTGGTGCCACTCAGCAGCTGCCAGTACATGAGCCTGTGGGTTCTGAGCAATGGGCAACGAACTCTGCTCTCCCCTGTGAACTTCACACAGGCTAAGACCTTCTGGAATGGTACTGGGTCAGCCACAGCTCTGACCATTCTCTACCCTAAAAGTATTCCTGACTACTAAAGAGAAATGCATGACAATAGCAACAGTCTTTCTTTCTGAACAGGTTTTAAGACAAATAAATGAAGAAGATTATTTTTATCCCACAAAGTACAGGAATAATTCCTGCATATTCTTGCAGGCAGCCAAACCAACATACTTCCTTTGGAGACTGTTGCCATGGCACCTGTCCAATGCCCATGCCATCTTCCAGATTTCTGAGATTTAGTGAGAAAGAAAGAGCAAAGGACGCACTAGATAAAAGGCACACAGCAAGGCCGCTGGGAGAAATATGTCTTCAGTTCAGCCTGTAGGATGTATTCATACTATTTGAGTGAAGTGGTTTGTTTTTTTTTTTTTTTTTTCTGAATGGTACTTCATCCATAGAACATAGTGATTTCTTTTCTGATTTCTGGTAAGGAAGACAGAATTGCTATAAAATATCTTAATTGAGTCAAGTCAGGGTAAAATTAATTTTACCTAAATTCAGCTACCTATGTGCCCAGCCTAATGGGCCCAGTTCTCTCTTAGAATTCATGGAAGAAGGGTTCCTCCCAAGGATCAATTCTTCACCCTACTTCAGGCACCTAATTTAAGGTGGGATGAATTACCATTTGGAACCAATCTCTCCTTTTTAACTACTGCAGGACCATGGATGGAGTAAATGTCTGAATTTCATGTGAAGTAAAATTAATACAGGCAAGGATTTCTGTTATTTCAGAAAGAGAAACTGCCACCCAAAAATGAGAGAACTGAGTGAATAGCCTAAGCCACACCTTTTTGGGTCTGGAAGCCATGCTGCTGAAGTCAAAATGGCTTTTTCCCCCATCCCTCAACCTTACCAGAAGTCAAAGGCCTCCCACTACATAAATTAGCAACAAAAGAATGCAACAAGAGGCCGCACTCCAAAAGAAATGAGGACAAACTAATATTTAGACAACCATATGAATATGATTTGTCTAGGAGTGAAAATGCAGCCAGTCAGACACAGCTTTACTAATCTGGGGACTGTGCCGTGGGACTACCCCTTTTTCTGATCAATGAGCTCCATGTCACAGGGGTTCAACTCATTCATAGTGGGAGGGTGGCTCACAGTTTGTTGGCTTCTGGTGGGCCCAGACAGTTGTGATTGGGAAAAGCTGCATTTTTAGTCAGTAGACAAAGACTGACATCTAGCCTACCAGAAAAAGACATTCTTGCACAAGTACTGTGAGACAAGTTACATAATTCTACCATCAAAGACAAATAAACTGGCTATAGCATCAATTTCTGGCTCTGTTTGAGATGACAAGGTAATGATCTGGTAATAAGGTACACATAAATTTCTCCAATTTCCCCTGAAATGAACTCTCTCAAGATAAAATTATGTATAGATTGTAAGTCTACAGAAGATGCATAGTAGGCAGGCATGTGAGAATTTAAATAGTAGATTTTCAGAGAATCACAGAATATGCTGATTTGGAAGGGACCCACAGGGATCATCAACCAATTCTTGGCCCTGCACAAGACAGCCTCAAGAATCACACAATTTATCTAGAGCATTGTCCTGATGCCAAATGTCCAAATGTTTCTTGGACTCAGGGTAGGGGCTGTGACCACTTCCCTTTTTTGTGCCCATGTCCATTGCAACGCTTTTGATCTCAGGCAGACTGTGTAGCACCATGGAGGGGTCTGGGGGAGGACATGGACAAACAGAGTGCAGCAGGGCCTGCTTTTCAAGGCAGCTTACTTTGAAAGTCGTGTATTACAGGCAGGAGTACCCTGTGCCTGAATTTCACTCATAAAAACTCACCCATTACACCTTACTGCTCTCTACAGCTACCTGAAAGGAAGGTGTAGTGAGGTGACACCGGTATCTTCTACTGTGCTTACACAGAAGAGAACAAAAAATGGTGTAAACTGAGAGATGGGAGATTCACGTTAAAAATTTTGTCACTGCTCAGGTGGCCAGAAACTGGTTACTCAGAAGGTGGTGGAATCCTCTCCCTAGAAGTGCTCAATAAGCGACTGTGTTTGGCATTGGGCGATGTTGTTTAAGGGCTGAGGGTTACAGGGATAGTGCTGGGCAGACCGGTGAACTGTATGGACTTGTAGATCTCCTCCAAAACTGGTGAGTCTGGATTCTGTAAAAGCAACTCCGACTGCCGGTGCGAGCAGGGTCAGGACTTGGCGCTGAGCCACTCGCCTGGCACGGCGGCCGCTGCTGCACAGCTGCACCCCCAGGGTGCCCCGCACCGTGCCCGCAGTGCCCGCCCGGGCTCTGCGCCCGCCAGGCGCCCCCTCACACCGGGCCCGGCCTGCGCTCGACAGCCGCCCCTCACACCAGGCCCGGTCTGTGCCCGCCAGCCACCGCTCACACCGGGCGCGGTCTCGGCTCCCCAGCAGCCCCTCACACCGGGCGCGGTCTCGGCTCGCCAGCCGCCCCTCACACAGGGCCCGACCCGGGGCCGCCCAAGCGGCCGCCCCCGGAAGCGCTCGCGGGGCTGTGGCGGAAGCGGGGCGGGGCGCGGCCTCTTTGGTGCTGGCGGCCGGCGAAGATGGTGAGTGCTGGGCTCGCTCTCGGGACATCGGCCGCCATCCGCCGGCATCCGCCGCCGCGCCAGGCCGGGGGGCGCCGCGGGGACAGGCCGGGACGCGGGGAGAGGCCCCGCGCTGTGTCGCGGCCGGGCTGGGCTGGGCGGCGGGACTGGGGCTGGGGCTGGGGCCGGGGGCTGGCGGCGGGCGCGGCTGCCGGGCAGAGCAGGGAGGCCGTCGTGCGGTGTGGGGCCGCGGACGCTCCGGTGACTCCGGCTTCGTACCTGCTGCCGCCGTGGCCGAGCAGCCGGGCGGTAACGTAGCAGGAGGGGTTTCGCTCGCCGAGGGTGAGTGTGCGGTTGCTGCGTGTGAAGCGAGTCACTTCTCGTCGGGAGAGAGCAGTTTGCTGCTTTAGGGTGATGGGTGTGGGGAGAGGGGCGCCCATGTAAGCGCGCCGTGGCTCCGTTCTATATCAGCACAGGGACGGGGGCGCATAAGGAATGGCGGCAACGGTTCCTGAAAATGGAGGCTGCTCGTAGTTTAAACTGAGTTGTGGTTTAGAGTTGAATGTGCCTCTGACGTATGTATATGACTCGGTTTGCGCTCGGTTTTTAAGGCTTGTTGTTTTAGCTTTGTGACTTGGACGTGTTAGTGATATTTCCATGTCTTGAAATGCTTTTCAGACGAAGGGTACCTCGTCGTTTGGTAAGCGACGAAATAAGACACACACCCTGTGTCGTCGATGTGGGTCCAAGGCGTACCATCTGCAAAAATCGACCTGTGGGAAATGTGGTTACCCTGCTAAGCGTAAGAGAAAGTGTAAGTAACAAACTTTTAACTGTCTCTAGTTTAAAAAATCGTGTTTCTTCTTCAGTAGTTTGACTTGTTTTCCAGTCAAGGAGGAAAACTTTTTACAGTATCGTTTTGCAGTTTTGTCATTTTGCATTTTGGAGCTTTGTTCAAATTAATGATGATTTAACTATATGCCAGCCAATATGCAGTACTGCTCCATAGAAACTGACTTAAATTATAGTCGATTTTTTTTCTTTGTCAGCTTGAATAATTGTAGCATACAAATGTAAGATGCAACCAAAATTACTTGGTGCAGGTAAATAACAGTGACTTACATATTTTAGATAACTGGAGTGCAAAGGCTAAAAGACGCAACACCACTGGAACTGGTCGCATGAGGCACCTGAAAAAGGTCTACCGTCGGTTCAGGTATAACATTTTATTACCAACTAACATGCTGTGAAATCCTGCATAGACACTACTTAATGACAAAATTCACCACTCAAAGTTGATATTTTAATTTTGTTTTAGTACCATTTAATGGAGTACAATCTTCTTAAGTATGTCATGAAATAATGTGCTTTGTGTAGTTGTCTGCATTATATCCTCCTTTGAGGATAAAAAAACCTTACTGGTAAGACAAAAGGTGTGCAGAAAGTTCAGATGTTCTTACCAAATGAAGGTAGTACAGGACATAAATGTTATTGTAGTAAAAACCTCACTTTTAAAAATTATTTGTGTGGTATTTTGTTTATTTGTGATTTAATAGGGTTTATTGAGATAAGTCTCAAAATGCACTCCAGTCCCCATTTGCTCACTCAGAAAAAAGTTCAGGACAGGAATAACATCTGGTCCCTCACTTTAATATTTAGAGTTCAGTCAGCATTTAATTAGTTATCACATCAGATCCTCAGTTGCAAGTTTCTAAGACTTGTTACAAAACTTTTGAGCTGTTCTTGGGAGGTAGTGGGGGTGTTGTACGATTCCCGTTTTTTGTGAGTCCCATGGAATTCTGTAGCTTCTGGTCCACTGCACAAGAATGCTGTATGAAAGATATCATGTAATTCAGGAGTGATGTCATCAAAATGTAGATTGGTTTTAATAGCAAAAGGTAAGAGATTTTTAAGTCTCGGTCGTGGGTGTGGTTGAGGGATCAATTTGTTTTGGTTAGCTCATTCTTTTCCAGTGGCAGCCATAAAACACCATCCAGTGTGCAGCTGTAGCTTGCTTTCCACTGAGTGTTGCTCAGGTAGAAATGCCATCCAAAATCAAGCTCAGGGCTGAAGAGTGTGGTTGGAGGCATAGAGGATTTTTGTAAGCAATAGACTACAGAAACGGGACCCTTTTAGCCAGATTAGAAGGAGTGTGAACTAAGATGTGCATTCAGCAGGGGAGCTATATTTGCAGGGTTCACTCAGATAATGAAATCTTCCTGTTTCAGGAGGTCAAATTTACTTCAGCAGACAAGAATGAAAATCATACTGCTTATTCAAGACAATTTTTAATAATGTGGTTTTTTTAAAAAAGGTCTGAATGGGTGAACTTTGTAGTGATTTCATTGCATTAATGAGATAAATTGAAAAAAGCTAGTGAACTTCATCTAAAACATGAGTGTCAGAAAATAACCTGGAGCAGGAATCAACTTTTCAAAAAGTGGTAACCATATTTCTATTTGCAGGAATGGATTCCGTGAGGGAACCACACCAAAGCCCAAGAGAGCAGCTGTTGCAGCCTCCAGTTCATCTTAAAGACTCATCTATTTGTTAAAATAAATGGTCTTAACCAGAAAGTCTGTCAACCTTTTTTTACATACTTTTATTACATTCTTTTACATACTCATTGAAATGTAGTGTTCATGAAAATACATAAATACTTGAAACATAAATTCTGAACTGATTAATTTAAAACAATCCTTTATTGAGTTATTAGGTAGCACCTTTGTCTTGAAAAGGACCATAATCTCTGCACTGAACTAAAAAAGAGGCTTGTATGTATTACTCAAAGGAGGTCTCCAGCTAGAGAAGTGGAATGTCAGTACTGTGGATTTGCCCTGTGTGCCTCTGATCTCAGTATGCTGTAGCATGGAGAGCCAGAATTTTGTTTTGAAGGTAGTAACTATAATAATAGTTACTGTGTAACTATAGTTATGCGCTGTGCTGGGAGGCGTTAGTGAAAGAGGGATTTTCAGTGCTTTTCTTTTTTCACTGCTCTGTGGTACTCAAAAGCCTACAAAGTTATTACTTTCTGTGTGGATCATTGCTTCTTGGGCAAAAAGAAACTCCCAAGCCTGGAGAGTGTGTACTGCAGATACAGGGGGTTGGAGATCTGCTGTGGGTAGGACAAAATTGCCTGAATGGCCTGATGGGGTTGGTGTGGAAAGCTTGATAAACAGATCTGAGTTAACAGTGTTGCATGTAAATAATAATACCAGACAGTAAGTCAGTTTGACTTACATAAAAATTATAGATAAATGAATTTGTACCCTATGTTGTGTGTTACTGGCATTCAAACTCGCACTAAGAAAGTGATTATAAGGTGCTGGTATGATAGTTTGGGGAGTTGCAGTAGTTACTGTGAGGGTTTACAGGACTTTCAGATTGCCTTGCAGAGACAATACTAGAAACTGAAAAACTTGAGATGCTTTAAGCTTCTGAGGCTGTTCTCACTGCTCTTAGTTTTGTCATGAACTTCCAGAAGCAGAATATTGCTTTGTCTCTGTATGATCAGCAGTTAATGTGTCACCTTCAAAATCACTGAAATTTTCAGCCAGGTGAAATTGGAGTGCCTGACAGCATTTTCCTACGTTTTAAAACAGAGATAGAATTTTTGGATAATTCAGCTTATCAACTTGGGCTGTTTCTAAACAAGAAGAAGTAATTTGCTGCTCTTCTGTAGGATGTAACAAATTGGCTCTACTTGCTCTAGATTCAACTGGTCCATTTGAGGAAGTCGGAATGTTAAGTGGTACTGATGCTCTTAAAATACACTGCACAGTATTGGCCATGTATTCCCAGGGCTAAGGAGTGCCCCTGAAATGTTTTTGGTGATTATAGGGAAATACATGTAGGGAGGAAGTAATCATAAATGTGTCCTTATTCTCTGAGAATAAACTCAAGGCGGTTATGAAAGCAGGTTAGCAGGATTCTAAGGAAAGGCTCTTTCAGTGATGTTGGATTGGTGGTATGGCAGGTATTCTGACTATGGGTGGGAGTGAAAGCCCTTGCTTGACAAGTCTTAGGTGATCTTTCTGTAGCCTGGGGATTTGCTCTGAACAGCCTGTTTGACCTGCCGACATGATAAAACATTGAAAGGGCAGGTGCTTAGCTGCTTGCTGTTACCCATCAGCTTCTCATGAATTCTGCTCCTGGAAAATGAACATTAGTATAATAAGCAATACACCATGGTAACAGTGATTGAAACTTCCAATGACTTGGAGTAACTGAAACCCTTTATTTCAGGAAGAATTTTACTTTCAGCAAGGATGAATTTTATGGATGAGAATTTTGACAGCTGTTCTCAATTGTTTTAAAATTCTTGGTGAGGGGCAGGAAATCAGTTTTTTTGTGGGTTTTTTCGTCCTGTTCAGAAAGGATTGTGTACTTCATGTGTCAGTTATATTTGCATTTTACAGGAAGTAGATTTTGATGCCTTTCTCTTCTTTGTAGTGTGTTGTTAAATATTGAAAGGCTGCTTTGCAGGTTGCTCAGTGTATAATCTTTTGTTGAAATCTCATTAAGCATTTTAACTTGAGTGTTAACCTATTGAACCTCTGCATAATGCTTACTGTATACTTTATGTATCCAGTAATATTGTCATACCCAGTCTGTAATGTCTGAATTTTGCATCCTACAGACTGATAGATGGTGTAGTCCAAATTACATCAGAAATTACATTTCCTATTGTTCAGTGTACGAGTCTCACTTTCTAGAAGTCTATTGGATGAAGGTTTCTTAAAGGCAGAGGTGTTAAAGTGACTACAGTGGTGAAAGATGGATTGCCTTTGGTAAAGATCCTTGTGTGGTGATGTATTATTTCTTCAAACACCTTCTCCACCCCCCTCACTCCCGCCAAAACTGCCCTTGAACTTACTAGAAACACTGTCCATAGCAGGACCTTTGTTGCCTAACCAAGGAAGGTGACAAGAGACAGCAAGTCATCCACTGGTAGCCTAGGAATGTTACTTGCCTGAAACATAGCCTGAGAGGAACAACATGGTTACAGACTTCAGAAAATTTCCAGTAATTACTGTCTTGGATGGTGGCCAATATGGAAACTGCCTGAGGACTAAAGTCAGTCATCTTGCAACCCTAAAAATAGTGGTCCTAAGTGAGGCTCTTTGAGCTCCCTGGCACAACAGCAGGCTGCATGAGCATCCCTCTGCAGGAGAGTTCAGCAATTCTTAGGTTCTAGGAGGTAGTCCATGGAATCCACTGTTGTCAGCATGGGAATGGAGCAGAGCTGGCAGATCTTGAAGTATGCATTCCACAGGGAGCAGGAGCTCTCAATCTCCATCTGTAAGAAACCAGGAAAGGAAAGCCAATAGCATGGCTGAGTCAAGACCTGCTTGCCAAACTGAAGGGCAAGAAGGAAATAAAAAGACAGGGAAGCAGGAGGAGGTATCCTGGAAAGAGCATGGGGACATTGCTCAGTTGTGATAGGATAGGGCTGGGAAGGCAAGCTGTGGCTAAAGCAAACCTGGCAAGGGATGGGAGAGGAAAGGCTTCTGTAGGCATGTGAGCCATAAGGGAAGGTCAAAGTGTAACTTCCCCCACAGTGAACGTGGCATCAGTGACATAGTAGGATTGAGTGCACCCTCTGAGAATTTGCCCTATCTGAGTGGTCCAGCTGTGACATGTCCAAGGGACAGGACGCCATGCAGGACATGGACGAGATCAAGCTGGCTCATGTGAATTTAAAGATGCTCAGCAAGGCCAAACATAAGGTCCTGCACTCAAGGCAAATGCCAGCTGAGAGATGAAGGGATTGAGAGATGCTCTATGAAGAAGGATTGAGGGTAATGGTGCTTGAAAAGCCGGACATGGGCCAGCAATGTGCACTTGCAGCCCGGAAACCAGAAAGCCAACCACATCTGGAGCTGTATCCAGAGCAGTGTGGCCAGCAGGTCAAGCAAAGTGATTCTGCCCCTCTGTCCTTCCGTCTATAGACTTCACCCCAGAGTGCTGCATTCAGCTCTGGGGTCTCCAGAACAGGAAAGATGTGTTTCTGTTGGACCATGCCCTGAGAAGGGCCACAAAGAAGGTTCAGGGGGCTACAGCACGTCTCCTATGAACCCAGAGAGTTGAAATTGTCCGGCCTGGAGAATAGAAGGCTCCAAGAAGCCATTCAATACTTTTAGGAGACCTGGAAGAAAGATGGGGACAGACCTATCAGTAGAGCCTGCAGTTACAGGACAAGGGGTAACTAAAGGAGAGTAGATTCAGGCTATATAAAAGCAAGAAGTCTTTTTCTATGAGGCTGCTGAGACATTCGAACAGGCTGCCCAGAGAAGCCATAATACTCCCAGTCCCTGGGAGTGTTTCAGGAGAGATTGGACTGGGCTCTGAGCAACTTGGTCTAGTTGAAGATGTCCTGGCTGATTGCAGGGCAGGTTGGATTAGTGGATCTTTACAGGTGCCTTCCAACTCAAACCATTCTGTGACTGTGTGATTTCTGCAATGTTTTCAACTTAGAAGCTAGAAACAGCAGAAGAGATAGAAGCCTAGAGCTGGGCAAAACACACTCTTTTAGGGGGAGGAGAGGGAAAGTGGAAATAGTGCTGAGTGCTTGCAGAAGAAATGTACATTCAGTGGTTATGTAGAGTCAGAAGTCAAAGAGAAAAGGGCAAGAAGATTGTGCCTATTTGCAAAATGCACCAATGATGCCAAGGAAGTCTTAATGCCAGCTAGTAAAAACAACCCGCATTAACGTTCTCCCTTTCATATTCTTAGTAAAGCTGAGAATGTTTTCTGTTTTGTCTTCAATCCTTTGTTTTCTTGTACTGTCTAATTGTTACATCATCTACCACTCCCGGTCTCCTTGCTGGCCCTGAACTGTCCAGGGCCCTGATGGCATTGCAGTGTCTGGGCAGACTTGTGTCAGGAAAGCCTTGCTGTGTCCCTGAACCACAGCACTGGTTCCCTGTGTGTCACAAAGGGCACACGTGCTGGGTGTCCACACTGGTGGCACTTGTAACACCCTGGGTAACACAGTGCTGGGGGTATTTCCACAGAGTAGCAGCTCTATTTACACTAGAGTACCTTGATTCTTCCCACATGTGGGAATAAATTATTGAAAATATAGAAACAATTTGCATTTAAAAGAAATGAACTGTACTAGGGGAAATTAGCAGCAATTTTCTGTCTCAAAATAAGATTATGGAGATAACTGACAGAAATCATTAAGTCAGCTTTGAAATAATTTTCTGTTTTAAAATTCTGTCTTAAAAGTAGAGGCATGCCCAGTGTGAATAAACAAATAGAAAAAGTGTTTTTAAAGTAGTGCATGGGCTTTTCAAGTGTAATGGAGAGGTTATCAGAAAGTAGGTTGGACTCAAAGATTCATGGAGGAATTCCTCTGGTATGTTTTGTTCTTACAGCTATTCTGAGAGGACAACCTGCACCCCACACCCTAACAATACATTACTTAAAGTTATGCCGTTGGCCAAAAAACCCTCAATCTTCTAACATGACTCTAACATGCAAAAGGCGAGAGAGGAAGCAATGCTGCTGATTAGTGTTGTAAAGTGTTTATCACTACCTTCACACTGAGTAAAGCTCAAGTAGTTGTGTAGGTTCATATGTATTGTACATAAGTATCAAATATTAAAATATTAATCCATTGTGATCTTACTGTAAGGCTTGGCCTAGATTATACTTGATTTGACTCAGGCTGGGAGACTTTATTGTGGATTTTATGCTTTTATTCTTTTTTTAAAAGCAACTTAATGCTCAAGGTATGACAAAGAACTTTGAGTAAAATTGAATGCAGTGATATAAGCATAAAAGTCACAGTACGAATGGACAAAATATTTTGGTAATACTCACTTTTCTCTGCAAATATAAAAGTAAAGAATGGCTTCTACAATCTAGTTCCTGTCTGACTTTAACAGCTCATTTATTTTCATTTTCTAAAATGTTCTGGTATCTAAGTGATTAAGAGATTACTTCGTAATTCATGAAATTATATAATTTTATAGTATAGACCTGTAGAGCTTTTTGAATTCTCATTGTCATGTTCAGGACAGCAGCTTGAGTTAAAGCCAAAAATAGCTTGCAATCATTTGGTATCAAGACACTAACAAGCTCTGCAGACATCCCAAATATTTTTCCCTCTTCATCTAGTTATGGCTTAATCCATTCTTTTTTTCCCCAGTGCGATATTCAACACATAATTTTCTCCTCATACTACAATACATGCTTCCAAAGGTTAAAGTAATGCTTTTTGCACCACAAAAGAGAATTTTTCTTTTCCTGATTTTAGATTGCTATCCAATCCTACCCTGAAATTTGATAGCCTGACAATAAATATTTTTCCCCAGAATCTCAGATCATGAACTGTTAGTTTGTATATTCTGATTTGTGTGCATGTTTATTACTTGTGATGTACAAGATTTTTAAAGTCAAAGAGCTAACATCAAGCAAAATAATTCTTATAAATACACTTCAAAGCTTGTACAATTCTATTGTAGTGTAGCGTAATGTTACAATTACTAATGTAATTGTAGTATAGCAGGATGCTCTAAGTTGGGTAAAACTGCTCAAACTTTGTCTTGTTAGCAAAAGTTATCAGAGGTGGATGGAGGAGGGGTGTCAGGCTGCTTTTGGTGTTGAAGAATGCTGAGACCAGCCTGACTCAACTGTTCAAAGTTAAATATCCTGAGGATGTGAAAAACAGTATTTCCTGCCAGAAATTGGCACTGATGAGGATGTGGCCAAGCTCCCGAGAAAGGAACTCACAAATGATGATCCAGATAACTGAAATAAAGCTGCTGAGCTAAAGGCTGATGAGGTGACACAGGTGACCTAGAAACATCTGGCTGACAATCATTTTATATTTGTGGTTTATATACTATAAGAGCTCAGTCCCACTTTTTAATGGATACACTTCTGACACATCCCTTTCCAAAGTGAGGGTATGAAGATTTCTCCCTTGAGTGGGAACACCCCTCAAGGTTACTTCCCTGTGAAATGTTTTATGCCATTACTGTAGAGGAATTTCTTAAATATGCAATTTTTGCATAGACCAGAATTTCTGGTTTCCAGCTGTTAAATTAATGACTATAACATACGTAATATTGAAGGCTCCCTGAATTTGATTTAGGACCATTACTAGAATAAAATTGTCCAAACTTTCTTGCCATCTGATGTATTTGTCTATTTGCAAACACATTCAGGGGCTATGTATAGGGTAAGCAAGAGAAACTATTTTAGATTGAATCATTCACTTAGTCTGGAGTACTAGGGAAAGGAAGTAAAGGCATGGAAGTTGCCCATAACCTTCTGCTTCAATTGATGATCTCTCCATTTGGAAATATCCATCCAATAATCACTTCTTCTCCAGGTTTATGTGTTTCTTTCAATGCAGAGTTGGAATGTGAATAAAAAAATTAATACAGTTATAGTCAACAAAAAAAGAAGTATGGTCTTTGGTGTATAGAAAATAGCCAATGCATGGAATGGAAGGCAAGTTAGTGGTTTAAATGCAATGTGAATGAGTGGCGTGAGTGGTTGCCAAGGCAAGCCAGAGGGCAGGATATGTGGTCAAGGTAGGTGGAGTTGAGACTCCTAATTTGTATTCCTATAATAAGGTCTGGATGTGGGAAGAGGAACTGAGGAGAACAAACGGATTTAATTTACAAGTAAATTGGTGAAAAAACACCAATCACTTGCTTTTAAAATTTTAAAAGTTTAATAGTAATAAAATGGTTATAAAAATAGTTATATAATTAGAGTAATAAAAATTTGAACAATTGAGATTAGGACAATATGAGACAATAAAAAACAAAGAGTTACAAACCATCCGGGTACCTCTTTCTGGGCAAAATAAGCCCAAAAAAGGACACCTGTTAAGAAGGGATTAACTCTTAAAAGCAATAGCCTATTGCATATTCATACACCTCAGACATGATGCATAAATTCCATTCAAACACAGGATTCTGTCTGGTCATCGTCAACTTCTTCCTTTTAATCCTGACGGCATCTTCTTGGCTGAGCGAGGCAGGAAGAAGTTCGTTTCTTCTGATAATGGAGCAATAAATTCTCTTTCTCTGAAAGATTTAGGTGTCCTGTGCTTGCTGTCTGGTGCATACCTCATTCCTTTCTTTAAAAAAAAAATCCCACCTACATAGTTTCTATTTTAACTACAAAAGTCACATTTTAACCACAAAACTACATTTACCATACCATTAAAATGTTAGTACAGCACTACTAATCAATACAACACAATACATATAGTAAATATCTGCGTAGAGCCATATAATATGCACTTTTCACACAAGGTTATTGCAAATAGAGATTTCGGATGTCCGTTTTCATGCGGGGGCCTCGCTGCAAGGCGCCACTCCTGACCAGCAGCCCCCTACGCGCCGCCATCTCCGCGCTCCGCAGCCAGGCAGGGTCCGGTCCCCCCGGGCAGGGCCCGTGGGCCGGCCCGGCCTCCCCCGAGAGCCGCAGTGGTTCGTCCTGGGGCAGGGCGGGCGGGCGCTCGGTGCGCGGTTCGCTTCCGGGTTCGGGTTCGGGCGGGCGCTCTGTGGTTGCTCCGCCCCGCCCGGCGCTCTGGCCTGGCGCGCGCAGGCGCTATGCGCAGGCTCGGCCCTTGCCTCAAGATGGCGGCGGTGGCGGATAAACAGAAGCACGAGCACGGGCGGGTGAAGATCGGGCACTACATCTTGGGGGACACGCTGGGTGTCGGCACCTTCGGCAAAGTCAAGGGTGAGCGGGGCCGCGGGGCCATCGGCGGCCCGTCAGCGCGGCCGGGAGCGCCGCTCGGAGCGGGGCTTGCGCGTGCTGAGCTGCCGGGGTGGGACTTGCGGTCCCGCTGCGGGAGGCAGCGACTGAGGCAGAAACAGCTTCCTCATCTGTGCTTGCGGAAATAACCGCTGGGAGCTAAGTGCTGGCTCTGTTCAGAACAACAACCGGGCATGTAACGAAAGCAGGGAGCCTAAATCCTCGAAGCTTCGTATGTTGCATTTTGATGCTCCAGTACGAACTCTCGATGCCCTTGTAAGGAAGGCAAGATTTCTCTCTCTCTACAGAGAAATAAGTTTAAAAAGATGGGTCTGGGATTGTGGATTAGTTGGTAACACAGCTGATATGCAGATACGGAAAGTCTTCATGTTTAATCTGTTTGACCAGTGGTTGTCAAAGTTTGTTTTTTTCAGCTCAAATTAAAAAAAATTCCAGTGTAGGGCTATGGATGCCATATGGCTTGTTTGAAGGCTGATAGAAATAAGGTAGAATTTAAACTTCCCCATAGTGCCATGCACCGTAGATGGCAGGACTGTGCATTAGTTTACACTGTTCCTGCTGCGTTGTTTGTGAGAACTTCAAATATTAAGGAAATCAAAAACCATCCTTTCTCGAATGAGTAGAGCTAGGCTTAGGCTGTATACTTCATAAGAGTTGTGCGGGTTTTTTGTTTTTTTTTTTTTTTGGGGGGGGGGAGTTGGTTTTTTTGGGGGGGGAGTCTTGGGGTTTTTTTTAGAGGTTTTTTTTTTGGCGTTTTTGCTTTTGTTAACTTAATAAGTGCAGAAAAAAAACTCAATCTTCTTTTCTTCAGTGTAGATAATCCATTGTATGTGCTCTGCACAAGCTCTTTCAGCTATTGACATGTCCTGAAAAAAATAATGTATAGTAAAGAGGATGATATTTTGCTCTAGGAAGGCAGTAAAAAATATTTGTAAAGCACAGCCTTTTGAGTTTCTTTTTCAAGAGAAGCTTATAAAAGGGAGCCATTTGGGAGACAAATCCCCCCTGCCCATATGGCAGCTGGGGTACCATTTTTTACTGTACTGAAATTAGTACTTCCTTGAGTAGAGGAAAAAAAAAAGTAATACAGCAGAGAAGCATTAGGTTCTATTTCCTCAAGGAAGGACTGCCTGCTAGAGGGGAGGGGTCAGAGCTGTGTTTGTTCTGTGGTTTTTACCCAGCACACTGCAGAAGACTAGGACTGACATACCATCAATGTTCTAGTATGATCCTCAATTTCGGAGAGCACTGTTGCAGTACTGCTTTTCTTGTCTCCATATGAAGTACTGTTGTCTTGCTTCAGCTGTGCTTAATAAAGAACATTTTATCCATGATGCACTGATTTTCCTCTTGACCACACATTTTCTTCTTCTTTTCATATCTGACCAATATCAGATCTGCAATTGTTTTTCTGTTTTCATAATTTCCTTCTCTGGTGATATGGTTTCATCAATTGACATAAGGTGAAAAACATGTGTTCACTTCTTAAAATTAAATTAGGATATACCTTGAGCTCATGTAATGTAAGGGGTCAGGCAAATGGCTAAGTGAATGTTTTATTCTAACAGTGGTGGCAGCCTGAAAAAATCAGACTGGAATATCAGTGTTTTATTTGGTAATTGTGAAAGGTCTCCTGCTGTCGCTTTCAGATGAATTCATGCTGCTGGTAGCTGTCACTGGTGTGATTCTGTCCACTTTATCATTTTCACCTGTCTGTGCCACTCTGAATGAATTCTGAGTGACTTGGTTTACCTGACTGTGCCTCAGATGGGCAGCTGCAGAAATGGCTGTTCCTAGCCATCATCTAGACAAAGCTAAAATGCCACTAAAGTGAAAAGCTGAGGTGGCAGAATACTGAATCTGAACCAATTGTATGAGACACATTCATGTTCAGGACTTCACTAGGATTCAGTGTAAAACATCTATCCCTATTTCCATCATTTTTAAGCACTTTCCTATGAAACTAGATGCAAACTTATTTCCAGATACCTTTTTTTAAAGTTACCTTTCATAAAAGGGAGAGTACTTTGGCTTCCAGTGGTCCATACTGAGACTATAAGGGTTATTAAATATACAATAATTGTTCCAGCTCTCTATATCTAGAGTATCAACACTGTTCTGTATAGACTGCAAACCAAGTGGTCTGGTCATGACAATAAGGCCACCTGTAAATGAGCGGTGCAAGTCAGTATGGTATCTAATGTTGTGCAGCAAGATGGCTTTGCACAGCACAAACTGTTGGTGTTTAGGGTTTTTTCCCATGTTAGTGCAAATATTTGTATAGCTCATACTCTTAAAAAACTGCTTCCCTCTGAGCATTGGATTGGCTTTTTGGCCTGCTGCAAATAGTTTCATGAAATACAACATAGCCTTCAGATTACTTTTTTTCTCTAAAAACTTAATGACTGATACCTGTATTTCATGAGTATGTTGTATTTGGCCTGCATGGCCTCAAAATAAGTTTTTTTTTCCATTTGAAGAACTGTTCAACAAGATACTCTTCCTCCTGCACTTCTACCATTAATAATAAGTGACTGCTGCTTTGAGACTGTCACTGTCATGAAAATCTTGATGCTATGCAAAGCCATGGTGAAGTTTGAAGACAATTAGTATTGTCAGAAAAAAAAGAAATATAGGAATATACTATGTCTGTTAATTTAATTTTTTTTTGCAGAGATTATTTTGAAAGACTGATAGCTAGTTGAGGATTAGGGTACATTCCCTTTTATAGGTAAAACTTCCATCAAGTGGTAATGCAAAGTAGATTTCAGGAAGGTAACACTGGCTGCTTACGTTTCTACATGATGTTATCGTCTGGGGTGACGCTTTCACTTCTGTCCTAATGTTGAATTCAAAAGTGTCAGCAGTCTGTTACCAGTTGGTGTCTGCTGTTTTACTGGTAACAGATACCTTGAACTGTATCCAGGAAAGGCTATATGTATCTTAAAAGGCTAGATTTGTTATAATTTCAAATTGAATTCAAGTAAGCCAAACGTTTCTGAAGAATATAGAGATTGAATTTGAAATGTCTTAAGCAAGAGAATAGGCTTTCTGGGATCTTTCTGCACTGGCACCGCACCACAGTATGTTTTCATTACAATAAATTATTCAGAGCTGGTGGAGTTGAAGAAGCAGAAAATCTTGTTTTCTCCCAGTCAGTGAATAAAATTAAAGCTTGAGGCTCACAGCCTTGAAGGCTGTGACAGCTAGAATTGGTTTCAGTCAACTGCAAATGTTACTGTTTAATTACTTTGAACGAAAATTGTTCTGAAAAGCTCTTTTCTTACTTGCCTTGCATATGGAGAATAGATTGTAGCTAATGAATTACTTTCTAATGTTTTTCTGAGTGCTAATGATATTCCAGTCTAAGGTAGACTGACAAATCAGAAATGAAACAAAGTGGCTTAAAAATAAGACTTTATAACCCAGTGCATATCAGAACCGTGTATTTATGTTGTAAGCTGTAGACTTGGTCGAATATGTATGCTACTTACTGTATTAAACACCATCTTCAATGTACTTTGTACAGCAAAAGAAGATGCAGATTCATGTGTTTGACCAAAAGATTTTTTGCTTGGTTTCTAAGAAGTTGTTTCATACTAACAAAAACCAATGTTACATTTTAACTTACTGATTAAAGTTGTGTTTGTTTTTTTTTCTTTGTTTGTTTTGTTTGTTTTTTGTTGTTTTTTTTTTTCCGAATAATCCTGGTGTACATTAGTTCCCATTATAGGTGGGTAAAGACTTTACAATTAGACTAGTTGCTTTTCTAATTTTTGTCATTTTTAATGATGATTCTTTACTCCTGAGGGTTTGAATGCAGGTGATATAATTTGTTTGATTCCTTTAAACTGCAATCACATTTGAAGAAAATAAAGGGAATGTAACTGCTTTGATTGTAAGTCTGGTTCAAAGCAAATAATTCTCATACATTTCTAGGCACCTACCTGCCACCGCTTTGTGATCTCTCTAGAACTTGTTATAGATTCCAGCTTTGTCCTGCTTTCCTCAGTAGTGCAAATATGCCTGCACAGCACTTTGTTTATTGTGGCCCTTCTGAATTAGGAGATGTCTTTTCATCCTAATCAAGAGCTCTTTTGTTTTTCCATGTGCTAAACCTGTCTCAGTGCAGCATTATGATGGTTCTGAGTCTTGGGTAAGCCACTGTTTAGTTCCCTACAGGAATTCAGAATGTTTAATTTTATAGGTGGCTGTCTTGTAAGAAAAAGCATACAGATGTTTATCATTATCTTCTGCCTCTCTGCTAAGAGCTTCTCACTTGCATTGGTTTTTAGCTTGATATAGAGGCAGAAGGCAGCAGGAAGGTATTTTCTGCTGGAATGAGATTTACAGATTGATGGGTGTTTGTTTATTCCATCCGAATTATCTGTTGAACACAGAGAGATTTTTTGGATCACTGCTGTTTAATCACAGCTTCCCATGGATATATAAAATTAATCTTGAAGCCCAGGGCTTATTTAAATTCTCAAGTGAGGGTAGGCACCCAAATGAGTGAGTATTGTGTCAGCAATGTTCTGTTACAAATGTCTATTCACGTGGACAAGGAAGAGCCATGCGTGTGTCTGGAGAATCTGGCTTATCTTTTGAAAGTAGAAGTCAGGGTGGCAAATAAATGGTGATATTATAATCACTGCATGTGGCAGCCATGCAGACAGGGAAGCCTTCTGGTAAAAGAGATACTTAGCTTCTCGGTGTTCCATCTGTGATGATGTTTTGGGTTTAAGAAAAATATTCTCATGGATTTTGCTGTGTCTACTCCCAATAGCACTTGCAAAGTTAAGGACTTCAAGAGAGGTAACCAACTGTGAAATAGTTTATACTTTTTACTTCCTCTGTTTAAAGAGCAGTGAAACCATCCTTAGTTTCTTTTCCACTTCTAGGAATGCATTAGGTTGCATGTTTTTCCTTGTTTTTCTTTGTTTCTGTTCTATTTTTAGTAAATTTCTTGTCACATTTGCCGCTTATTTAAATAGAATAAAGCTCTGTTGTTAACTGCACAGAATGTGGAGCTGTCAGACTATCCAAGGACAGATATATTTTTATAAGTAAACTGATCAGGTACTTACACTGGTAATTCAGAGCAATTGCTGAAGCAGGCTTCTTGAGGGAGTGATAGGAGTGATCCTTGCAGATGAAGTAGAGGAGGTACAGAAAAACATGTTTGAGTGGGTTGTTGGAGTGACACAATGTGTGGAAATGCTCTCTCTAATTAGCAAGGATGGCAGGGTTTGGGGATATGCTTTGCTTTTTTTTTTAAATCAATATTGCAAGAAATGTTATGCTGCAAGATTTCTGCTGGTTACAATTAAGGAATTTCTTACATATATACATCTTCTAATGATAGAATTCTGGGAGAAATTGGAGTAGGCTGAAGAAATTCCATATCATCTGGCGTTCAGCCTACCCAAAGATAATGGGGATATGTGGAATGTTGGTGTCTTATCCTGGCTACATTCAAAAAGGAGAAACAATGTCTTAACTGAGCAGTTGAAAACCTTGACTAAATACTTCCTTGTTTCTTGCAGTTGGAAAACATGAGCTAACTGGGCATAAGGTTGCTGTGAAGATCCTGAATCGACAGAAGATTCGCAGCCTTGATGTTGTAGGCAAAATCCGCAGGGAGATCCAGAACCTCAAACTCTTCAGGCATCCTCATATAATTAAGCTGTAAGTTTTGCTTACTGTAATCAAGATTTCTTAGACAGTAATCTCTTTTTGCTCTCACTGATCTGAAATACATTTAAAGGGCAATACTACAAACAGTAGTATTACTTATTATTATAAGTATATAACTATACTTATCTTGTCAGAAAAATAACCAGCTTTAAAGTATGCAACTGTGCCCTCTGTAATGTGTTTTTACAAAGCTGGGTTTTACTGCAGGCTGGAGAGTTTCCATTAGATCTTTGCTTAGACATTCTCTGGACAGGTGTATGAAAGGTAATGTCATGACAAGATATTTCTGGTAGCAATCATCTCTGAGTTTAGTGACTACTTCAGTTTTCTTTTTCTGTTTATATTTGTTTTCTTTTTCCCCTGCTTGGAAAATGAGAACAAGAGTGTAAAGGTAATTTCTTTAGCAAGTTTATTGTATCTTTTCAAAGCGTTTTTAGTGATGTGCTGCTCATTGATATATGTTTTTTCAGTGTAGGTGGTGCTCTGCAAGATTTTTTGAATTAAGGATGTAAAGTTTGATAAATTTGATTGCTGTTTCAGAAATCTTCAGTGTAGTGGCTAGCCTTTGTCTAAATGTGGTATTTAAAATATGCCTGATTACATCTGTTAGTTGATCAATAGTTCATTGGTGGATTTCAGAGTAAAACTATGTCCCAGAGTAGACCCCTCATGTCTCGTCTGTAGTAATAAATTATAAGTAACATTGATTTTCTTTGACTCTAATTTTCTGTTAAAAATATTCTGCACTTTCAGAGTGTGGGTGACTTCCACTTTCTTAGTCATGATGTGGGTGGTTGTTTTATTGGTAGAATTTTGTCTACAGACCCCACTGCCACTGGCAGATGCCGCGTTTCTGCGCTACCTTTATTTCTTTATTTGAGCAACAGCTGTTACACTGAAGCTAAATTACACTGTGTAAGGTCAACTCACCCACTTCTTCAGTGAGCTAGTTTTCAGAAGGCTGTTGAGCTGATTTGTCAGCAAAATTGCTAGTGCTTTTAGTTAATCTGTGAATGAGTCCAAAGGGCATACCTATATCCAGAACAGAATAGGAAATGTCAGTGCACCACGTGACATACCAAGGTGAAAGAAGAATGTGTGCTTGTGGTGTTGCTAAACTGAAGACAGTTTAGCAGATTTGAGATGACAGTTTCTTTCTTAGGGAATCACAGGGAAAATTTTTTCTTTTGCATGTGGAATGCTGTAAATAGAACAAATGAAACAATTTTTAGGTAAGGATATTAGAAAAAATTAAAATCTCTTAAATTTTGATTTTGTCCTTAAACTTGTTATTTCAAAGCTTCAAAGTTGTGTTTTTAGAATATAATTGAAGTAGAATGATAAAAATATAACAACCAGAGATCAATACTCTTAATATTCATTGTTATTAAGGGGAATTTTTTCCTAGTCTCAAAGTACACTTTTTCATTTATGGCAAAGGAATTTTTTTGCATGTTAATGTTGAAAAGTGTGTACTTTTGCAATACTAGCAAAGTCCTTTTGAAGTCCCTTTTCACTGCATCAAGCTGTTGATGAGGCAGCGCTGTTTTATACAGTCTTATAGTCTTAAAGAAATCACTTGTCCCTCTGAAAGAGCAAGGACTGATATTCCTAATAGGGATTACAAATTTTCTGCTAGTCTTTGCAATGGTGGCATCACACAGTGAAAGGAGGGTAAAAAGCTTCTGAAAAATATTGTCATTCCAGTAGCTGTAGATTGATTGTAACTATTTTAAAGTATATTTTTTATCTGATTATTTGTATGACTTCGGTTTTAACTAAATGTAACTAGTGTTTTACTGAGTGTGTAGACTAATATATACCTTCTCTTATCAGGTACCAGGTCATCAGTACACCCACTGACATTTTCATGGTGATGGAATATGTTTCAGGAGGAGAACTGTTTGATTATATCTGTAAAAATGGAAGGGTAAGAAGTAGTCCAGCTCTGCAAATCAGTGACTTGCATTTTGTTACTACATTTGCAGCTATCCTGTGTCACTCTACACTGAGGGGACAGACTTTTGGGTATCTTTTTGGGTATCTTTGTCAGAATGATACAATAAAAAGTTTTCTTTTCTCAAAAGAATATTATGATTAGTGTAGCGCAAGGTTTATGATTGGAGTAGCACAGGATTTCTATGAGCAGAATGAATATACTATAATTTATAAGTTGTGTAGTACAGAATTTTTACACAACCTAACTTGGGATATCTATTCACCTACACCCTCTGTACATCTGGTCAAATCTTAATACATATTTTGCTGTATCCATGTAACAGTCACAGTCTAGCCTTGAAAGTCTTGAACTCAAGTTCAGAGGAAGCAGAGGATGTCTGTGGCCACTGAGAAGTCCCAGATTTCATTCCCATTTAGGACTCATAACTGGTGTTAAAGCCATCAAACTCTGGCTGCTGTTGGAGTTCCATGTGTATGCCATGACAGTCATCCATGGCTATCTGCTTGAGAACTAAAGGCTGATAACGCAGCAGATAATCAGCCCTGCACCCAGGAATCTTGAGGCTGGTAGGGAGGGGAAGAAGAAAACCGGTATATTTGCTTCACAGGACCTCCAGGACCTGATAATGAGGCAGAGGGCATGAACACATTACTTGCACGGTCACAGAATGGCTGCTTGCCTCACCAAGTGGCATTAATTAAGCTAACCACATTATCATGGGCTGGGAGCAAGGGGTACTGGTTACACCTTGTTAAATGTGAGTGTGTTTTCTTGTATTTGGTTTCAATTTTGCTGCTATCAATTAAAACATATTTTATGACTTTTTTTTTTTTTTAAATGACATATGGTTATATGTTAACACATTCAAAATCTTCATGCTTCATGTGTGACTTTGTCATAGCATTCTTCCTTTTCACTAATTCTGTTCATTTACAATGGCTGGGAATAAACCAGATGAATATGTACCCAACTGGAGTAGCTGAAAACTGTTTCTTTATATATCCCATTATTAGAAAGCTACCATTGTCCCCTTATTACTGTCTTCTACTATTAGAACAGCTTGTGTGGAAGATCTGAAGTCCCTTTTTACAGACTAGATGTATGGGATACTAGAGTTACTGGGACAAACTGATATGGATTATAGGTCTTTGTAGGAAATGCCCACGCAAGTCTGCTGTTAGGGACTAGCTGCTGAGAGCATAAATAGCATCTGAGGTTAATAATTTCTATGCTGCATTTCAGCAGCTTTTGCCAGCTTAAATCTTGCACTGTGCTTAAACATCATACTGATAATTCCAGTTATAAAAAGCTAAATGTTTCAGTGGTAATGTTTCTATTTTGTGAGCATGTAACATCTGCCAAACCCAATTTCAAAAATGTCAATAAGAACTTCCAGTGACTTTCTGAGTAAGTGGGTATGTTTGTTTGAGTCAGTTTAGAGCTGTGGTACAAACAAACATGATATAAGATATGAAGCTGCTTGCTACTAGTTTTGATAATCTATAAGAGTATCTATGAAGCTATATAAAGTATCAAATGATAAGTATAATTTAGTTATATATAGTTATATATAGTGTAGGTCATGGGAAAGTTTCCTCTGGCTAGTAAAAATGAAAAACAAGTTAACTTCCACTGTCTCTTAATTATTTAAAATCTTTGTCTGTTATAGCTTGATGAGAAGGAAAGTAGACGTCTGTTTCAGCAAATCCTTTCTGGTGTGGATTACTGTCACAGGCACATGGTAGTGCATAGAGATCTGAAGCCTGAAAATGTGCTTCTTGATGCCCACATGAATGCTAAGATAGCTGACTTTGGTAAGTATTGCTTTATTTTCCTACCTGATTGCATTTCTGGTGTTAGATCCTGTTAATAACGATAGGAAATGTTAAACAAAGTATGTATATTTTAGTATCCGGGTGGTGGGATACTACAGAGGAACATAAAGAAAATAGATGTAAAGCAAAATAATGTTCTTGCACATTTATTGAACTTGTTTTCCTCTCAAGCTTTCTTGCTTTCTCTTGAGGTATTTTCTATGACTGGCTGAAATTGTGAACTGATTGGTTTGGTTTCACTTAACAATATTTTCTCTGAAATGCTAAGTAAACTTAGGTTCTGACCTTTCTTTTCTTCAAAACTCACTCCTTTTCTGTTTCACCATCTGTAAAATGTAGATGCTTAGTTGTCCTGGAAGAACAGTGCAGGGGCAATTCATCATCTTTATGAAGCTACAGTGTTATAGAAAAATACACTAGTCTTCCTGATTTGTTTATGTCAGCTATTCATGTCACAGCTGCAGAGAAGCCTTGAAGCTAGGTCTTGGAACCATCTGAGTCAGGAAACCTCACCTGACTAATCACATATAAGCATAGTAAGGTATCCATACTGATGTATCATGACAGATCTCTGTAGACATAGTGGATATTACCTGCTTACGTAAGTCTCCTGTGAAAGGTGTTAGGTAATGCTGAGTATGCAAAGTATGTTTTAAAAGCATGGTGTTCAACTGTGTGGGCCCCAGGAATCATATTGGTTTCTCATGTGAAGAAATTATTTGGATGAAATGGCTCACATGGTAAAAAAATGAAATAAAGTAACTTACAAAAACATCTTCCTGTAACTTAGTGTCAGCAAAACTGTAGCACTCATTTATTCATGAGCCGTGTATTAAACAAGAGCTTAATAAAAGCTTTTGTATGTTAGAATATGAAAGCTAGCCAAGCTGTACTCTTTCCCCTCCACATTCCTTGCTGACCCATGAAAGGGCATAATTCCTTCTTGGAGATTGAGTTCTTTGGTTAATGGTAGTCTTGATCATGCAGCCTCACTGAGGAAACTAGAAGAAATTTTCTACAGCTGTTAGACTATACTGAGTGCTGGTGAATGCAGGTGGCCTGGTTCTAAAGCTCATTTCTGTTGCTTACAGAGTATCTTAAAAGCAAATTACTAAACTGCAGTGATGCAGGAACCAGGTGCATAATGTAGGGGTGTAAATTGTAGTAAATTCATGTTTACTTCTCATATTTACTCCTTTCTTGTGTGTAACCTCTAACAGAATTTTAGGGAATTCTCTGGTAGCTTTTCCCACTTTGGCATTTTAGAAGAAAATGGGAATTTTAGTACTTTCTTGTTAATGACCAAAATCCTGTCTTGCTATACTGCTTCATCTCCCTTTGAGCCACTTTTTTCTCTGTCATGCCTGTGTCATCCAAATTTAACTGTTCTAGTATAGGACTGAATATGTTCTCAAATATCTCTAGACTGTGGGCAGTAATGGATTGATGCTACTTGGATTTCTGGTAAAATACATGGACGATTATGTGGCATGCTCATATAAAAATTCCATAGTTCCAAAAAATACTATTTCTTAACTGGAATAAATCTGTTAGTTTTCTATCTGAATCACTAGTTGTTTCTTCTAGGTGCTATATGCAATGTGAAATAATTTTGCTCCCTCAATTTTTAGTAGTTACTCTTATACACTTTCAGGTCTATCAAATATGATGTCAGATGGAGAATTTTTAAGAACGAGCTGTGGTTCCCCTAACTATGCTGCACCAGAAGTAATTTCTGGAAGGTAGTTTCTTTTATATTGGATACGCGTATGCATGTACTTCAGTCATGTTGCTGCTTGATTTTAAAGGGTACAAAAGTAGTTCAGTTGACAAGCTTTATGCTGAGAAACTGAGGGCTGTTAGTGGTATTGATAATTTTTAAAATGTTTAAAGCTTCTGTGAACTAGCTTTGAATAGTTCCTGTAAGGTAGAGGTGATGTCTAATGCCCCAAATGCATCGTGTACACTCTGCCTGAATTGCTGTAAAAATCTCATGTTCAGCTCAGATCTTGGAAGCTGAGGTGCAGAGTTACAGGCGGAGTCTGCTGTGAAGTTGAGTATCAGTGAAATACATGCTGCAGAGTAGATACTCATTTTGGAGGTAACTTCCATTTTTGTAAACCGTGATTGTCAAATCTGCTTTCAGCTACCTGCCCTGATATTGCCTCTTGTTGGTTGGAGGCCAGATGGCTCTTTTACTCTGGCAGGGGCACAGACTATGTGACACGTTCAGCTATATGGACTTGTCTTAAACTTTGCAGCCACAATTTGGGGGATAACTGACTTCTCACAGATTCCTCTAAACCATTGATAGCAATATATAACATGGGCATTCTTAGTAGTAGATGCATGTTTCTTTCAATTTGCCATTGTGCAAAATTGCACTATGGATTATTGTTACACATTAGAGAGGAAAAACTGTACTTGTGCCCTCTTATATATTAGAAAGGGAAGAGTACTGAAGTTCAAGGGAGGCACAGAATAGAACTGAAATGGTATAGTGCTTGCAAAATCAGTTGTCCCAAGTTCACATGCTTTTGATTACTGTGAGAGAACAGAAAAATGACAGAAAACATATTTAAATGTATTGAACACAAATCACTAATAATTATTTTTTTCACAGGTTATATGCAGGTCCAGAAGTAGATATTTGGAGCAGTGGGGTTATTCTCTATGCTTTGTTATGCGGAACACTTCCATTTGATGATGATCATGTGCCAACCCTTTTTAAGAAGATATGTGATGGTATCTTTTATACCCCTCAGTACCTGAATCCATCTGTAATTAGTCTTTTGAAGCACATGCTGCAAGTGGATCCAATGAAAAGAGCAACAATCAGAGACATTAGGTAAAACACTTGCTGATGTCTGATCACAAGATGCTGGAATTATAGTAGCACAAATACTCAGAACAAAGGAGTTATTCGTAGAGCTTGTCCGTGTTTTCTAGACTGAGATGAAAAATTCAGGTTGTGATGGCTTGGTTTTAGCTCTGATAGGGCTGATCTGCAGTAGACAATTAAGTATCTATTGGAGATCATAGTAAAACAAATTATTTATACTATATATGGAAATTCTGAGACAGTTTAGGTTTAAGACTGCTATAGCAAAGCTGTTTACTTGCATAATGGTTTGCAAAAATTACAGTATATAGACTTCTCTGGGGGAAGAAAACTGCCTTTGCTGTTAGGTACTAGTGGTCTCTACTGTAAATGTCTCTTTAATCTGATAACTACTGCTTTTATTCATATTTCTTCAGAGTCTGAAAAGTTATTTGTTAAGACTGAATATTCCACATGTAAGGCAACAATTTCTAGCTTCAAGGCACTGACATGAATTTGTGTATGAATGGTAATTACTTCACCAAGTACTGATAAGTTAAAGTTTGTAGGTAGAAAGAGAGATCATGGGCTCCAGATTCCAAGAGATAATTCTGGAGAAGTTGATTTGTGTTGACAAATGTGCACTGCATCAAATTAAAAAAAAGATAGCTGGGACAAATGTACTTTATGCAGCAGCCTAATTTTCTTCGTAAGAAGCTCAAAGGAAAGAATGTTGCTATACTACCATAGTGAAAAAGCTGCTTCTTTTAGGGTTGGAAGTTAGGAGATGAGCAACCTCAGTTGTGTTAAATAAATAGTGTGTGGTCAAGAAGCGGTGCAAAACAAATGTTGAAAAATGTTGGTTACAGAACCTGCCTGGAATTTGAATCCAAAACAGCTCTGTCCTATTACCCATATGACATGTCACCTCACAGTTTAAAGGACAAACTGAGTTTATTTGAATACCTTAATTCTTCTAGGGGTTGTATGTATGTGGATGCCAGGGGAAAGACCTGGTGCCATGAACAGTAACAGTTTTCCTCTGGGTTCAGTCCTCCCAGCTATGGCTGAGCCTATGGCTGTTATGATATGGGAAAATATTCTTCTGCTTCCAAATCAACTGTTTTTCTGATTAAACTATATTTTGCTCAGCACGTTCATGCTGAGGCACAGTGTTCTCAGGATCACTCTGAGTGGAGCTTAGTTCACTGTGCTGGTTTGGGCTGGAATAGAGTTGAATTTTTTCACAGTAACTGTATTTTGAATTTGTACTGAAAATAGTCTTGGTAACAGGTGGATGTTGTAGTTACTGCTGAGCAGGGCTTGCACAGAGACAAAGTATTTTCTGCTTCTTACACTGTCCTAACACAGCAGGCTGGGGGTGCACAAGGAATTGTGAGGGGACACTGCTGGAGCAGCTGACCCCAGCTGAGCACAGGCATATTCCATACCATATAGAGTCATACTCTGCAGTGAAAATAAGAGGAAGGCTGATGGGCTGGTCTGCTCGTCATCAGACATTTTGTGATGAGCAGTTGTTTTTATCTGCATTACTTGTCTTTCTTGGGTTTCCTTTTCACCTCTCTTGTGTTTTTGGATTTTTTTTCTGCTTAGATTTTTTTTTCAAAAAATTCTAATTATTAAACTGTTTTTATCTCAACCCTCAAATTTTTTGCACTTGTACTCTTCTGGTTCTGCCCCTTATCTCACTGGAGAGGACCAAGCAAGTAGCCGTGTGGTGCTTAGTTGCTGGCTGGGGTTAAACCAGTTGTTACCATCCTGTTTGATACCCAGTATGGGGCTTGAAGGTGTTGAGTTAAAAACAGATTTGAACAGAGCATATTAGATAAAATAATTATAAATTCTATCTGTATAATGTTTTTTTGTAAGGCTATTGATTTTTCTGTTCTCAGTATTGATTTATCAGATCTCTTCCATGTTCCATTTTTCTACATTCTTCTGTGCTGTTTTCTCCTCCATTGCCATAATTTCAGTATCTTGAACATCCTTGGGCAGTCAAAATATTTCTACTAGTATTTCTTAGGAGCATAATTTAGACTTCTTGGAAGATTTACAAGCTATTTTGGAACATGTCTAGTAAAATCTTGTGCAGGCAGCGCTTACTTTATGTACTATTTTATTGTCTGTGCTACAAGGGGTCTTGGAGTGGCAACCATTATTCTTTCTTCCAGCACAGACTAAAATTAATTTATATTTTAAAGGAATTTCCTGTTCAAGATGTTTTCTTTACTTATGTTTACTCAGATTTTTTAATTTTTAAATCTAGGGAACATGAATGGTTTAAGCAGGATCTTCCAAAATACTTGTTTCCTGAAGATCCATCATATAGCTCTACCATGATTGATGATGAAGCCTTAAAAGAAGTGTGTGAGAAGTTTGAGTGCACAGAAGAGGAAGTGCTAAGTTGTCTGTACAGCCGAAATCATCAGGACCCTCTGGCTGTTGCTTATCACCTCATTATAGATAACAGAAGAATAATGAATGAGGCCAAAGACTTCTACTTGGCCACAAGTCCACCAGATTCTTTTCTGGATGATCACCACCTGTCTCGCCCTCACCCTGAACGAGTGCCATTTTTAGTAGCTGAAGCACCACGTCCTCGCCACACCCTTGATGAGCTGAATCCACAGAAGTCAAAGCATCAAGGTGTAAGGCGGGCTAAATGGCACCTGGGGATACGGAGTCAGAGTCGACCAAATGATATCATGGCTGAAGTTTGTAGAGCAATTAAACAACTGGATTATGAATGGAAGGTAACAAAATAGAGGACCTTTACAGCAAACAACAATGCATTTTGGTTTGAGCTGTGTAGTTACATAGACCAGACATCTGAAACTGTTATCATATTCTGGCATTAATCTCATGTGCCTATGCTGTCGGTGTTTGCTGTGCCAGAAGGGTGTTGGGGGGAGAATGTACATGCTGACAGGAAAAAAAAAAGCTAAAATTTTCTCTTGGGGATGCAGTAATATATTTCTCTTGGCTAAAAAATCCCCAATAACCCTGAAGTCCAACAGGTAGTGAAGTCTGAAATCACTTGGTAAATACTAGTGACTTGAAAGGACAAAAACAGTATGCTGTGATTTTTAAGCAGTTCTGGTTAACTGACTCAAATCTCTCTCCTACTAGGTTGTAAATCCATACTATCTGCGTGTTCGGAGGAAGAATCCAGTAACAAGTGCATATTCCAAAATGAGTCTCCAGTTGTACCAGGTGGACAGCAGAACATACTTACTGGACTTCCGTAGTATTGATGGTATGTGAAGAGTTACTTAAGTTAATTGAGTCCTAGGTGAAATCATTCTACTTGCAAACATGTCTTCATTTACTTATTTAGAAGAGAAGTAAGTGTTGCCCTTTTTTTATTTTAAATCAATCTAACCTGTATTAGTGTTTCCTTATTCCTTCCTGGACTAGTGTCGCTGTGATACGTGCTTAGCTGCTGCATCTCATTTGCTTTTTTGCTATATCAGCTCCTGAGGAGCTGTATTTTTTGTCTGCATCAGAACTAATACCAGTAGTGCAAAAGGGGACAGGATTGTTGGAGGAGAGGCAACTTAAGCTGCCTTTGGAGCCTCACCCCAAACTTAAACATTAGTTTAGATCTGAACTAAGCATGTGAACAGTGTCTTCTAGTGAAGATAAGCGTGACATCTAGGCATTTAAATTTTACTTGGACTGTACTTCATTGTACTGGGTCTGACAGAGATGGAGTTAATTTTCTTCCTAGCAGCCTACATGATGCTGTTTTGGATCTGTGACTAAAACAGTATTGAAAACACACTGCTGCTGAGTGTTGCTCAGCAGCACTGGCATAGTATCCAGCGTTTCTTTTTCCACACTACTGTGTTGGGAGGGGAGCAACAGCTCTGCAGAGCCATGTTGAACAAAGGGATGTTCAATGCTGTATTATGTTATGCCCAGCAAAAAAGGGGCTTTTGGGGAAGGTAGCCTTGAGACTGGTTGGGCATCAGCCTGCTTGGAGATAGTGAGAGGTTGCCTTTGCATCACTTTCCCTCCCCCACACCTTACTTAAAACTGTTTATTTCTACCTGTGCGATTTTCACTTTTGCCTTTCCAATTTTCTTCCCCTTTGCTCTGACATATCAGCTGCAAGGCAAAGTTCTACTAGTAGCTAAAATTTGAGGTAGGAATTTTGTGCTTGAAGGAACTAAAATCTTGAAAGCATATAGTTTAACCTGTACAAAAATATATTTTATGGAGTGACAGTAGCACAGTATACAAAGCCTGGTTAGATGAAATGAGCATAGGAGCTAACAGAGACTGAACACTTGTTTATGGGCATAGTAGACTAAAGGAAAATTACCTACAGCCACTGGTGTAGATGACATACCTAGGAAAACATTGCATGGAAAAAAGGACTTTTTTTTTTTTTTTGGACTGCTTAGAGCTGTGCAGCTCTGGGAGGGCAGTCTGCTACAATCCTGGTTTCCACTTTTGAGGAAATACAACAAATCTGTGCCCTTGGGTTGTATCTCTTCCAGTAGTTAAACTGATCTGACATTCCTTCTCTCTGCCATAGTTAACGGTTCTTTGTTTTCATAACAATTTGTAAATTTAAGTAGCTTTGTGTAAACAAGAGGTATTGCCTTTTCGCTGATTTCTCCTGAAATAATTTTTCATGAGCCAGCTTAGAGCCAAGTTAATGTTCAGTATTTAAAATAAGAATAGAGATGCTTCAGCAGAACACTACTATTAAAATGAAACTATTTTCTCTTCATACTGAAGGTAAAGATCAATTGCTGCAACTAAATTTTTACCATACATTCTATGGTAAAGAACTTTCAAAAGAGAAGAATAAATGAATGCAGATGCTAACAAGTATAATGCTGTAATGAATTATCATGAAATATAAATAATAACAACATATAAATACCCAAAAGAGAAAAAAATAGAATAAAAATAGATTGTGGAAAAAACATCTACAAACTGCTCTTGAACTTAATCTTATGATACTGACCTATTTTTGTTTTGAGTAACCTAAGTTGCACAGTTGGCTGCTGAAATCAGTTCATGAAAAATATAATTAGTATCTAGTTCTAGTCTGAACTAGATGTAAATAGTTCTGAAGTATAGTTCAGAGCATAGAAAGAATTAGCATAAGAACATTTGCTGTTGTGCTACTATGTATACAAGCTTTTATTTTGTATCAAATGCTGTTTGCAAAAGCTGTTCAGTTATTAATCAAGATTTTAAAAGACAAGATTTTGAAGTGTGAGAAGGGAAGATATTTGCTCTTCCTAGAACTGATTTTTTTTTTTTTACCAAATTTTCCTCTTCTCTTCCGTTGTTCCCAGATGAAATTGCTGAAGCGAAGTCTGGGACTGCAACTCCACAGAGATCAGGTTCTGTGAGCAACTATAAATCTTGTCAAAAAGATTCAGATGCTGATGCTCAAGGAAAATCTGCGGATACATCCCTTACCTCATCAGTCAACTCTTCGCTTGACTCTTCCACAGCTGATGTAACTCCAAGACCAGGGAGTCATACAATTGAGTTTTTTGAGATGTGTGCAAATCTTATTAAAATACTTGCACAGTAATTTTGAAGATGGGCTTATTTCTTTTAGAGCAATAAGCATGCCTAAATCATAGTCAGATGCTTCCAATTATAATCAAGTGAAATTAACTAAGGCGCTGAAAAAGCTAGCCACAGAATGCAACTTGCACGGGGATAAAAATTATTATGGGCAGTTAACATGTATTATTTTGAAGCTGGAGTGAATTCTGATTGCCTGTTGTTCAATAGCATAACACAGGTACAGGAAATAACATGCCCTTTGGGTAGTGTTCGTAACATTTTACCTGGAGTGCAAAATAGGCTGCCTATAACATATAAGCTAGATGGACCTCCTTGTTTTTTTATCTAGTTATACATATATCTGATGCACTGTAAGTTACATACACGTACTAGTTCAGTGATCTCAGTATGACTTGTTGGTCACCCTATACATTTGTGACTCAGAACTATAAGCATCTCCTAACAGATGTTATGTGTTAAAACTGCTATGTTTCTTCCCCTTTATTTGACAAAAAATAATAAAGAATGCTATGATGTGTTACAATGTACTACTTTTAACAAAAAGTGTTGTTAAAGGCATGCAAATCTGGCCAGTTGGAAATGTGTAGGTGCTCTGTAGTGAACTGAGGGTGAAAACTCTGTGGA
This sequence comes from Camarhynchus parvulus, assembly GCF_901933205.1. Taxonomy (NCBI): domain Eukaryota; kingdom Metazoa; phylum Chordata; class Aves; order Passeriformes; family Thraupidae; genus Camarhynchus; species Camarhynchus parvulus. The sequence goes on from NC_044601.1 coordinate 56,946,922, forward strand.
CAGTGAGTAGAATGATTGAGTCCATAACAGTGGCAGGATACTTAATGCTGAGAAGATGTGGCATCCCATGGACTAAACCAAAATGTTGCTTTGTGGAGAACCTGTCAGGGAGATCCTCCTTGTCTGTATGTGTTATCGTAGTGTGGTAGCAGCACAGCAGCTCCCCACTGCAACTGCAGACCAGGAATCCTTTTCCTTAGAAACATGTCCCTGTAGTTAAGAGCAGAGCCTGAGGGCTTTTTCATGCTATTCCAGAATCTGAAATTTACAGGTTTTTAGCATATATTTTCATACTTCAATACAGCTGGTTATCACCTTACATTATACTATATAGTATTCATATGAAGTGAAAACCACATACACAGGTTTCTAATTTTTCCCAGGCACCCTCTATAGGAAACTTAGCTATTTAATGTAACTGAATTAAACAGTCTAACTTTTCAGTTGAACATTGAAAACTGATCATGACAACTTGAGTGTTAGAGTTTTTAATTGTAGACTGCAATTACCCATAATAAAAGTCCTTCTGCATTTATGGTTTTTGCAGCATTTCAGGAAAAAAATTGAACTTTGTTAAAATCACAGGTAGTACTTCCATGAATATCTTTAGTCTCTTTAAATGGGATATAATTAGCGCATGGTTCCATTTTCCTCTGACACTTAGACATAAACGGTCATAAAATATTTAGGTTTGCATTCAAGACTTAATGCTTGCTTCAAAATAATATTCACGATCTACATAGTTTCAGAGGTTGCTCCCCAAGGAAGAGGCTGGAACTCTAGGCATTACTGAGCAGTGAAACCTGGACTCTTCACATGGATGGAAATTCTTGCCAATGGCTGAGATTTTATCCATGGGAAACTGCTAGCTACAGATGTAGGAACAGTTAAATCCTGGCCAGCTGGCTGCAGCTCAGAAATTTGCATGCACAGAATCTGAAGAAACATAAGGCTGTTTTGAAGCCCCTGAACTGCTCTAACTGTATTTTGAACTGGGTGATAGTGAGGTCTGTCTCAGAGGTGGGTACAAGTTTACAACTTCATTTTTTTATCCTCATGTGTCACAGATGGTCCCTGTAGGGATATTGGCTGTATCACTGTACTTTAAAATGGAAGATTTTCCAAAGTGGAAGTTAGTATAAGAAGCTGAGCCCCAAAACTTTAGGATGCCAATGTGAGGGACCAGTTTCAAATCCTACAAAGAAGTCCTGTCTTTAGTCTTGTACGAATTGGTACTGATGTACTGAATAAATCAATGTGTTCATTTTTGTTACCCTTTATTTTGGAATTAAGTATTGCACTTGTATTAACACTACAAACGCACAGGTTTTTAAATTGTAGCAATTCCTCATCTGGAATTGGTTTGGGATCACTTGCATGTATTGAACTATTTATAAATGTTATCTGCTCCTTGTAATGCTGACAACACATGCAAGGTGTAAAGATGCAAAATAGTTCTTAATTTTATATACCTTTTCAGCCCTTTTGTGCTTTAAGATAACCCTGGTTTGTCCTTAGTTTTGGTATCAGGAAGTTAAAGCAAGTTTTTGGCAGAAGTGTACAATATATGCAGTTGTAAATAAAAGTGCATTTTTATGGTAGATCAATTTTGATGGCCAAAGGTTTTCTGATTGAATTGAGATTTTTATAGGGAGGGGGAGGGGTAGAAAGGGGCACACTAACAACCCAGTTGAACCCAGTTGCCTGTTGTGTGACTTTCCTATGCTTTGTAGATCTTGCTGTTGAAATTGCTTTCTTCACATGTTCCTACTGATCTTGCAGACCTTTAGGATTGCACTAGAAGCTGCCAATAGGCTGTGAAATGAAACTTCACCGAGAGAGCTGCCAGAGTTGTAAGGCAGTTTATGCAGATACAAAATCTGGTAAAGTGTGTTACTCTGTATTCCCAAGCTTACTCCGGTTGGAGTACAATGAGTTACCTTGTCTTTGTATTGTAATTTTTTCAGTAACATGGATGAACCTGGGCTGTCCATGTGCAATATTAAATCACTAGGTAATGGATAAAATTTCATCTTGGTGGTGCAATATGAAGAAAAAAAAATCCTTTCATGTTTGTCTTGATATGAGTGTTTAATACAAACTTCGAGCTAAATTTTATTTTACCAGTTGATTACCATTGTAATATTCAAAGTCCTGTTCTTTAACAAAGATGTGCCTACTTCCTGTTAATTTCTTTTGACAAAGCTGAATGGCAAAAATGCTTGTTTCTAACTGTATAACTTTTTAAACTTTCAAAACTAAAAACTAAGTAAACATAAAATACTGAACCATCTTGTTTGAAACTGTGTGTTTGCTGTTTTCTAGGATTATATGTAAGTGGACAAGAACCATTACGCTTGTTTTAAAAGCAACAGCTATTACAGTTATAGAAAAGGCAGCAACGTCACAAAAATGACAGCAGATTTCCCAGCTGGCCAGGCCGGTGCACCAGCTGTGCTTGCCTCATCTGACTGACCCTTTCCCCCTCGATCTTGTAAACTCTTGCTGCAGAAAAGGAACTCGAGAGAGAACAAACCCTGATCACGTCTTTTGTGCCCCTGTAGTGATGCGCCTCCTCTCGCATCTTCACTCAGCCTTTCCCTCGCACCACGGATGGGGCTTTTCGTTCGGTATTGGTCCAGTTTTAAACACTACCGCCCTGCAGTTTTAAACCCTGTCTTCTCTTTCTGTTCAGGGTTTTTGTTTGGTTTGTGTGTTTTTTTTTTTTTGCGAGGGGGAGGGGTTGAAGTGTTGTTTTGTTTTGTTTTGGGTTTTTTTTGGGTTTTTTTTTTTTTTTTTTTTTTTTTGTTGTTTTGTATCGGGCTTTTTTAATGGAGGCTGGTGGGGTATTTTTGTGTGTGTGCGCGTGTGTGTGTGTGTGTTTGTTTTAGTTGCGGTGGTGGTTTTTTCCCCGTGTAAAAAGCCGTGTTTGTGAGCCTGGCTCACTTCTCCTTACGGGACTTCCCGGCCGGAGCCGCCTCTCCGTGGTGCGTGGCTGCTGTCCCAGGGCGGTCGGCGCAGGCCGGGGACATTTCCGCCGTCCCGCACCTGTCCCCGGGTGACACTCGAGCACCGCGGGCGGTGGCACTCCCAGGCCCGGCTGTTTTGCCCCCTCCGGCCCCGCTGCCTCCTACGGACAACAGCGCGGGGGGGGCCGCCGGGCGCCTCACGGCATCCACACGGCCCTGCCGCGCCGCGCCCGGGCGAACTACGGCTCCCAGCTCCCTGCCGGGCCCACGGGCACCGCCGCTGCCCTCGCTCCTTCCTGCTCCTGCCCGGTTCCTGCCGTGCCGCCCCGCCTTTCCGCTTCCTGGCGCGGCGCTTCCAGCCGGGAGAGGCGGCCGCGGCAGCGCCCGGTACCTCCTGGCCCTGCGTGCCTCAGGGACAGCTCAGTGCAGCCGGTCGGGTAAATTGTGTGTGGGGAGTGCCGCGCTGTGTTACTGCTTTCGGTTCGAGAGGGGCGAGGGGTGATTGTCCTGCTGTGTACTTAAAAGCAAAATTACCTAAGTATTTAAAATGCATTTTTCCTAGCTCTCCAGATGGCTTCTTTTGGGTGGAAGAGAAAGATTGGTGAGAAGGTCTCAAAAGCTACTTCTCAGCAGTTCGAAGCAGAAGCTGCGGATGACGAGGATCTGGGTGACGATGATGATGCTACCTGGGTGCTCGCAGCTAAGAGGAGAAAGGAAGTTCTCTTAGAAGATTGTGTAAGGAAAAGTAAAGAGCTCAAGGATGAAGGGGCAAATTTGGCTGAAAATAAGAGGTACTAATGTTGTCTTACTCTTTTTTCATTGACTGAAAAGTTGCTTCATGATGTTTTAGTCCCTTCTCTAAACACTAGTAATTTCCTAGTATCTGCATTGATAGTTTCCATAATTTGACAAGTAATAATTTCTTTCATTTTGCCTTTACTGTCTGGTACTAAATAAGTTTTTGTATTTGGTGATGTTATCAGCTGTGAAACAAAGTATATATTCCACCTTATCTCTGCATGTTCTCAGAACAACAACAACAGCAAAGATTGCCACTTGGGGCATAGTGATCATGAGATTATAGAGTTCTCTATATTTGCTGAAATCAGAAGGAACATCAATAAGACTATTGCATTGGATTTCTGGAACTCAAAGTTTGGCCTATTTAGGAGACTTATTCAGAGAGTTCCTTGGGAAGCAGCCCTTAAAAACAAAGGAGTTCAGGGAAGATGGGCGTGCTTCAAAACAGAGATCTTGAGGGCACAGGAACAGACTGTCACTTTGTGCTGAAAGATGAGTCGATGAGGCAAACGTCCAGCCTGGATGGGAACTTAGGAATAAAAATATATATAAAAATACCATTTTTGGAAGGAGGGTCAGGTCTCTCTCCCAGGAAGTATTTAAGGGGCTTGCTAGGGCATGTAGAAAAAAAAAATAGGGAGGTCAAAGCCCAGTTTGAATTTAATTTGGCAGCTTTTGTAAAGGATAATAAAAAAAGTTTTTACAAATATATTAATGGCAAAAAGGAAGGATAATAACCATCCTTTGTTCTCTAGTGGATGTGGGAGGGAACTTTGCAACTGCAGGTGAGGAGAAGGCAGAGGTGCTTAACAGCTTCTTTTCCTCAGTCCTTAATGGGAAGACAGCTTGTCCTCAGGACAGCTGTCCTCCTGGGCTGGTAGATGGTTTCAGGGAGCAGATTGGCCCCCCTGTTATCCAGGAGGAGGCAGTCAGGGAACTGCTCAGCTGTTTGGATGTTCATAAATCTATGGGCCCAGATGAGATCCATCCCAGGGTGATGAGAGAGCTGGCAGATGAGCTTGCAAAGCCACTCTCCATCATTTACCAACAGTCCTGGCTCACTGGTGAGGTTCCAAATGTCTGAAAGCTGGCCAGTGTGATGCCCGTTCGCAAAAAAGGGTTGGAAGGAGGATCCTGGTAATTATAGACCAGTTGGCCTTATCTCAGTAGCTGGTAAGGTGATGGAACAGTTTATATTGAGTGTGATCATGGAGCACTTAAGGGATTGCCAGGGTATCAGACCCAGCCAGCCTGGGTTTAGGAGAGGCATATTGTGTTTGACCAACCTGGTCTCTTTTTATGACCAGATGACCTGCCTGGTAGATGCAGGAAAGGCTGTGGATGTTGTCTATTTGGACTTCAGCAAGGCCTTTGACACTGTCTCCCACAGCACACTCCTGGAAAAGCTGCAACCCACGGCTTGGACAGGAGCACTCTTGGCTGGGTTAGGAACTGGCTGGATGGCTGGGCCCAGACGGTGGTGGTGAATGGTGCTGCATCCAGCTGGCCTGGAGAAGAGGAGACTCAGAGGTGACCTTATCACCCTCTAAAACTTCCTGAAAGATGGCTGTAGTCAGGTGGGGTTGGTCTCTTTCTCCAGGCAGCAACTGACAGACCCAGAGGACACAGTCTTAAGCTGCACCAAAGGAAATATAGGTTGGATGTTAGGAAAAAGTTTTTTATGGAGTGATAAAGTTCTGGAATGGTCTACCTGAGGAGGTGGTGGACTCACCATCCCTGGATGTGTTTAAAAAAAGATTGGATGTGGCACTCGGTGCCATGGTTTAGTTGAGGTGTTGGGGCATGGGTTGGACTCAATGATCTTGAAGCTCTCTTCCAACCTAGTGATTCTGTGATTACAGAGGTCAAAAGATGAAAAAGTGACTGGATCTGAAAGCTGAAAGGGTAAATAGGATGCAGAGTGATAAGCCATACCATAAGTAACACTTTAGCCACTCTTTAAAATGTCTTTTTTCCCTTACTGAGAGTAAGCCTATCGTCCTGTGCACAGTGCCCAGGCAAATACTGCCAAGCAGCTAATGCACTGTTAGTCTGCCTAGTGCTTTGTGAAGTCAGGTACAGAGAACTGCTGTGAGTGCCCTCTGAGTACTGGAAGTTTGCCAGTTCTGGAAGGATATTGCAAGAGTGGTTCTATTGTCTTCTTGTGCTTCAAACAGAAAGCCCTTTTGGAGTCGAGATGTGTTAGAAGAGGGAGAGGTGGACTGTAAATTGTGCATCAAGTAGATAATTTGGCCAGATCTTCACTGGGGGGAGAAGAAACAGTTCTGAGAATAGTCCCTTTAAAATCTTCAGAATTGTTTGACACATGAATTTTTATCCTTTCTTTACTTTTAAGAGTATCTTTATTGTCCCAGATCAGAGATACTATTTTCCTGGTAGAAATATTACTAAGATGTCAGTAGGTTCTCCTGTGCTGTTAAACTTTTTGTCTTAAGAGGTATTATGCTAAAAAGGGTTCCCTGGGCAATGTGGAAGAGAAGGCAACTTGGAAGTTTAATGCAGGCAAGTTTATAATAATATAATGTATATATATTATATTACGATAAACTTATAAAAATATATGTATAGAATACATATCATAATAAACATACTGTGAGTATGGTTGGTCTGATTTTAAAAAGAGTAATGAACAAATACAAAATCTCTTTGAGAAAAGGCTTATTTTCAAATATTTAAATACAATTCCCTCTTTTAAGTGGTCACTGAAATAGTGACACTGTTTAGTGAGTGACTTCAGTTGATTCTTTTGTGTTCCTGAGGCCTGTAATTTCTGAATAAAATTTTGAAGCCTTTTAAAGTTGAGTTTAAATTAAAACCAAGTTAAACTTAATAAGTTTTAAGCATCCTTCCATTGTATTAAATCAATAGATTTCATGCAGTAGTTGCATAAGTGGGTTACATTAATATTAATAATTGAAAACACAGAATGTGCAAGTTAGTAGTCAATTAACATCTCTCTTTTTAACACCAGAAATAAATCATAGATTGCTCTACATAAGGTAGATCTATTCTGTCCTTTTAGGAATACAGAGATTGCTAAGTATTTTTATCTACTCTTGTATCTTTAATACATCCTGTCCTTACCTATATTAAACAGATTGATTTTTTTTAATTTCTGTCTTCAGTTATACATATGGCTTCCTTGTATTTTCTTTTGGATGCTGTATATCTTTTCTCTATGTTCTTTTTTGATTTTTTTGGTGTATTTTTTAAAGTGCAGTAAGTCTCTTGACAGAGAGAGTGGCAGATATTCTCTTGTAGATATGGTTTAGGTTGGGGGCATACTGAACAGCAGGTAATTTTTTATGCTTTTGATATCTTCACTTGGTCTTAAAAACTGAGTTCTCCATTATGTGTCAGTTAGAAAACCATACAAAAGCTTCACCCATCCGTAGGTAGCAATGTAAGCATTTTCTGTGAATTTAGGGAGGACTGTCTCTCATCAGAAGTGCTTATAAGAACTACTGAGAAACTCTCAATGGCTTACAACAGGTATGCTAAGGAAGTCAGCGTTCATATCTGAGGCTCAACAGAAATTCCCACTTGAACTTTCAGTTTCCATCAGTTACTCCAGCACACTCTACAGTTCAGGCAGTGATGGTGCTGTTGGGGCACATAACTTTCAGACAGATTTTCTCTTTAAAAAAAAATCACATAGGTTTTACTCTTTCTGACAGAAACTGGTTGCTGTGATTATGTTCAGGCCTAGACCACATAGGTTTATTTCTTGAAATACGCATTTGTACAGCAAAAGCAGACTCGTGTAAATAATTATATACTTTAGGTGGATTGTGTCCTGAAATATCAGAATGTGCTAATGGTTGAAAAAATATCTGGGTTGGATTGTGTATCATTCTAGAAGAAAAGCAAAGACCTAGCACTAGAAAGTAACAAAGATTGGTTCTTGGTTGGTGTTACTTGTGAAGGGGATCCTAGAAGAAAAACTTGTGAAGAAGCAGGGGGCAAAAAAAAAGAAAGAATGGAAGTAATAAATTAATTTCCTATGGTGGAGAGATTCTGAGGTAACGTGCATGGCAGAAATTGATATGATGAATTTTTAAAAGCAGGCCCACTATTACTTAGCTAAAATAGTCATTACCACATTTATGTTTTATTAATCTGATCAGCTTACTTTTTGGGTAAGGGGAAGTGGTGATGGTGTTACAAGCCCTGCCGTGGTTTTGTTAGTCTCTGTGTACGCCATAAGCCTGTTTGTGTGGAAAAGTGAGATCTCACTGTTTGGTGTTTGTAAGTTGGGTTCTCAGTGCTTCTCTGGGGGAGGGAGTAATGAATGAGATTCTCAGGCGCCAGAATTTATGCAGCCTGTGCTATTTGCTTGCTTTGCTTGCCACTTTTGTGAGTGGCAGTGGGGGAATGTTTGGGAAGTGGTGAAAACCCTCTGTGGGTTTTCAGCTTTCGTGGAACTGTTTGAAGAGTATTTGTACCTGCTGCAATGTATGTGTGCATGACCTTGATAAACCGAGACAGACAAACAGAAGAAAAACAGTGATGAAGACGATAGTTTATGATCCATATTTTGCATTTTTTGTGGGATGGAAGAAAGATTAGGAAAGATTTCTGGATTACCAGAAAAATGTGTTAAACTAAGTTGATCATCACAGTGGGAGTGTTACTGTGAAAAACACTGTTAAGGAGACTCTGACCTAGAAATTTGTTAAGTAGGCAGTATTGAAGACGGCTTGTAAATTGATGATCTTGTCAGAGCAGCAAGAAGAGGCAGATGTGTGGAAGAAGTATCACATTTGTGTGCTCTTTTGATATGTGAGAAGGAGCAGGGAAACAAATATGTACAAACATACACACAGTCTTTTGGGAGCAGGCACATGGGGCTATTCTTTAGGCTGTCATGTGCAGGGCAAGGAGGTGGCCTTTGATGATCCCTGTGGATCCCCTCCTACAGGGTATTTTGTGATTTCTATAAACAGAATATTGTCTGTTGGTAGGAAGTATGGAGAATATTTTAGAGGACAATTTTTTTCCTTATAGGAAACTTGAAATACTGGTGAATTATCCATCTTGAGACGCCAAGTATGGATGTGCTCACATACACTGGAGTTAAAAAAAAAGACAACTGAAAGCAATACCAAAACCCAGCAACCCCAATCCATTTTTTTTTTGTGTTGGTTGTCCTAAACTGTTTTAAATCCAGTGTAACTTCACATGTTCTGCCTTAGTATTTTGAACACAGCAATTTGCAATTGCATGTTACTTGACTGGGAGGGAGGAAAGCCTTTGGCTCTGGCCACACGGTTAAGAAATGGTTGAGGTGCAGGTAAACAGTGAAGTATGATGTACTTAAATACATGGCATGTGAGAGCTAAAAGCTGGAAGAAAAGCTTGTGTCAGACTTGTGTCCTCAGTGTGACTGAGTTGCCTGTCTGTGCAGTAGCTCTGCAACCGTCCCTGTGCTGTTCTCAAACCTCAAACTTCTGTAGCTGCCCAGTAAGTGGCGATAGAACTCTTCTCTATGTGTCCTGAAGAGGTGCAGGATTTCTGTTCGATGTAGACTCTGCCGGGTTTAAATTCTCAATGATTTGTGGGGTTTTTTTTCCAGTTTTGCCAAATACAAGTTAATACTGCTCTCGCTTCTGATGATGTTTATTGTGCTAAAAAAGAGTAAAAATTTTCATCTTGATTGGGAAGGTCATGTTTTCAGCTGGAACAGTCCTACATTAGAGCTTCCCCTATATTAAAAAAAAAACTTCTTTTACTTTATCACTTGGTGTCTAGATTAGACTGATTAATAATATTTTACTTTTTATTTCCCTTAGCTTTTGCAACAGCAAATTAAACAAGGACATATCAAAGTGCAGTGACTAGACCAGGTAGCAGGCCAATTTTCATGAAACTGTTTACTTTTCTAGAGGGATTAATTTTTTAGAATTGCTTAATTTTCTAATCTATTGAAAAGAACGGAACTTTTCTGAAGGGTCATTTTTTCCACATTTTAGCAGCTGAGATTTTTTCTCTGATGTGAATGCCAGCATGACTCCCAGATGTGTAGTTAGTGATTCTTTAGCTACATACACTATAATTGACTTTGTTTTCCTCACTAGATATTCTAGTTAGTCAGATGATGAGGCACACACCTTTAGAAAGTATGCTTAGTGTAGTGGTAAGTCAAGTGTTTACTGAAAAAACATGTCTATCAGGTGGAGCCGATTTTAGCAGTTGCATTTGTTCCATTTACCCATGTGTTTTCGGTTTAGATTATGGTAAGTAATTGATTAAAAATTAGTTATGAATAATAAAATTGTTTTCAGATTATATTACTAATTCATTTTGATGCAACTAAGATGGCAAAGGATAGACATCATTGTGTTGAAATTGCTTTTCAAGTTTCAGTCAATAAAGCTGATGTTACTTACATAATACCATGTTAATAAAGAGGTTTCCCAGAAGATCTTTGGCAAAAACATTTCATCAGTTTAATCAGCTGAGTTACATTACAGAGTAGCCTAGAAAAAAGAGATTGTGTTTGAGAGAAGAGGGATCCAGGGAGAGCAGGTATCATTTGTTTCAAGTTTTCTCCCCTAAACTCAGTAGTAGTTTTTCCTGATGAAATAATGAAAAGGTGAATAGAGTGCTATGTGGATATGTAGGAAGCTCCTGACAAAATCCAGATCTAAAATGGAAATTTACAAGAGGTGAGGGCAGAGTTGTGTGACCCAGTCAGACCACAGAGATTCTGTCTCGGCATGCAGGGGCAGGGATGAAGTTAGCAAAGCCACAGCCTGTGTGGAGTTGAATCTGGGGAGGGATGTGAAGGGCAGCAAGAAGAAAGGCTTGTACAGATGTATCAGCAACAGAAGGAAAACAAGGAAAAGTCTGGGTCTTCTACTGGAGGGGGTGGAGAATCTAGTGACAAAGGATGCAGAACGAGCACTCACTGTCTCCTTTGACTTGGTCCTTACTGTGTTTCATTCAGGAACCCCAGGTCCAACTGACTACAGGGAAAGTCTGGCTCAAGGAAGACTTACCCTTTGTGAGTCAGACTAAAATGTTTAGATAAACCTGATGTAGAGAAGTTCATGGTACCTGATGGGGTCCTTCTTGGAGTGCTGCCAGAGCTGATTGATACCATCACAAAGAATCTGCAACTGTGCTTGAAAGGTTTTGACAGCAGGGCATGGTTCCTGGGAGCTGGCAGACTGATGGGGAATGGTGTGGATTGTCCATCCGTGTTGATACTGTGGACAGGAGCCTGAGCAACCTCCTTTAGCTGACCCTGCTTTGAGGAGCTGATTGGATTAGATGATCTCTAGAGTTTCATTCCAGTCTTGGCCTTTTTGTAGCTATATCCCATTAAAAGTTCAGATACATTCAGAATACAGAAGGTAGTTCCTGTGAGTTTTTAAATTTTGATTCACCAGTACAGGTATCTTTGGTGGAATACTTCGGGTGAGGAAACAAATTTTAAAAACTGCACTGCCTTCTTACCATCTCTGCTAACTGATCTCATTTAAAGCAAAGATGTGTTTTAAATTTAAAAAATTAAAAGGATTGATTCAGTAGATAATCTAAGAGTCTATGAATTTTAGTGTCTGGCTTCAAGAATAAAGTCTAAGTTTCTGTTAGGCTGCTGTTACAGTGTATTGGCAATGTTGACTCTATCATAAGAATAATCTAAAAGCCCTACAGAGTTTGGATTTTTATGATTAGGTGTAGGAGAAATTGCTGGAAAATGCTTATAATGAGACCTGAAGTATGTAGTAAGTACTCATGCCTACTGTTCTTTGTAGGCTGAAAATAACTGTTTAGTATGAGTTTGGATGTAATTTGCATACCAGGTACAATTAGCTATTATATATAATGCTTACATCCTTCAGCGTGAATTACCAATACCAGTGTTCTGCAGACAAAATGAAAAGTTTTAGCATCAGTAATTATTTGATTGAGAGTTTTCTTGGGTCAGTCATGCAAAAATGCAGAGAACGTAAGTAGATTTCACACTGTAAGTCAAATTATACACTGCAAATAGGGGCTTGATTAAAACTGTCATGAGTTCTAATCAAAGTACCTGATCACATTTTAAAGTTTTTCAGTGTTTAGCATTACTGTCTATATTGTGTCTATATAAAACTTCCTAACTGTTACACTTCCTTGGGAATGCTGTACACATCATATGCTCACTAAAGAGACAAAGGGTGTGTAAGCTGGAAGTCCTGCATGCAGAACACATGAGCTGAAGCAGAAAAGACTGAACAAGTACAGACTTTGTACCTTTGTTTTTTGGAGAAAGCCTGTTACAGCTTCTCTCGTATTAGTCAGAATGTATGGATTTTTTTCAGGCCTCATAACCTTTCTACAGAATTAAAAAAGTGCAGAGAGTGTTTTGCAGTGTTTAAAACCTTCCTGTAAGTGTTGTATAAAGTAAGACATTCATTATTTTGTCTAAGTTAATTTTTATTGCTAGCTTTATTTTGTTAATTGTTTACTGATAGAGTTGCTGCTTCCTGGTGATGCATCTAGTTGGCCCCTTTCATTGAGAAGTAAGTTCTTTGCAGACTGCTTAAGTAGTTATTCTTGTTTAAGTTGTAATTTATCTTTAAATTAGCTATTTTCTTTTCGTTCTGGGAAATGTTATTTTCCAACAGCTGGTTACTATTTGTCAAAGCAGGAGTTCAGTTATGAAATTATTACTAATTTAGTACAGATTTTTCTGAGAGTGAGTGCAAGAATTGTAGATTATTTAAGCTGTACCCAGAGTTTGAATAGTTTTGAGAGTATTTTTTTGTTAGAATTGTTGTTCCTTGAAGATATTGAAATATGACACCATACCAGCCATCTGTATTTGAATGTGTGCATATTTCTGTATGTATGTATTTGTAAACAGAAGCAGAAGGAATATTCATATGCCAGCTGTAGACTGTGGAATCATTTATATATGTCTATAGATATATTTATAGTTTTATTCAGAGAAAGAATAATTTAATTGGTGCCTATGTATCATCCTGTGTAGTTTAGGCAGTTGTTGTCAGCCAAGACAAGAATCAATATTCATTCAAGGTCTCTTGATAGTGTGAGGAGAAAGAGGTACAGCCTGTGAGGTGACTGTAAACACCTCAGGTGAGGTACCTAAACATAGGTGAGGGTGTGAGAGGAACTGGGCTTATCCGTGCTTTTTTGGACATGAAGGAAGGGTAATTTGTGTTACCTGCCTTTGTATTTATGTCTAGAGTCTGTTCCTTCTGTGCATGAAATATAATTTACAGAATTTTATAAATGAAAAGCTGCGTTTTTTACTGGATATGTCTTGTGCAGTGTTTTTTTAAGTAAACTCTTCAAAAATATGTCTGTTTACTTAACATTTCTCCTCATATTTAAATATGTAGAGAATGCTGCTGGAACCAAACAAGCATAAAAAAAGGTTCTTAAGTGTTTCATCAGTATGTATTAATTTTTAATGTTTATGTTAATGTCTCTGTGTAGAGTATTCATGCTGTTTTCTATCCTTTCTCTATATATGAATGAATACTTGTCTCAGATTTTTATAGGCAGTAAACAATAGTTTCTAGATTTAACATTACTTGCTGGTCCTCTTGTTTTGTCCCATTCCTAGCATGCTTTCCAGACACCTTTTGTTTACGACCCAGTAGGACAGTTGCATCTAATCCCAGAATATCTCTGTGGTACTTCTTAACTATGTAACATACTGGATTGTAAATAAATAACATAAAATATAAATATTGATATTGTGTTACTTTTATTTTCATTACTCATTACAATAATATTTTGGATTTAATTTTTATCACTCACTATCATAGCTGTGCTTGAAAAATTAAAATATGTGAAAGAACATGGGCTGGCATTTTTCTAGCCTTGTGCAGTATATAAAGGTGGAGTAATTAACATTTTTCCTTAATTTTTCTGGCAGTCTGATTTTCCTTGAATCTGATGTTTGTATCTGCCTGCCAGTCTTTGAGATGTTTTGCCACATGAACATTTATACCCTTCTGCTGCATATGAGGGACAATGAGTGTACCTAGCAGAATGCTACTGGTGCAATTTTTTTTCTCCTCCCAAGTGCTGTGTTGAGGTGAAGTGCTTCAGTGTGAGTTTATCTCACAGTTGGCTTGATTTCTGAACCTGTCTTCATTCCTTTTCTCTTCCTGCATGTTAGTGGGATAAACTGCCAGAGGCAGGGATCATCTTTTAAAATAGGTGACATGGTGGGAGTATAGCCAGCACTGCTGCCATCCTGCAAAAATCAATTTCTGCTAGCAGGTAGTGTTGGTAGATGGCAGCTAGAGGTTCATGTGAATTCTTGGGTGCAAAAGCCTACCTGTCAGGTTAAAGAACATGCTTGAGCTTAGAGATTTTGCCTATAACCTCAGTTAGGAATTCTAATGGTGCAGCTTTTAAATATAGGCATTTATATTATTTATATGCCGAGCATATAAATACAATTTAGCAAAACCTAGTAATTTACATTAATAATCTGAACAGTTTTTATAGAGAAATACAAACTGGGGCCTTTTGCATTTCCTTCATAGAGTCCCCTGTATTAATTATATCATGTATTATAACATGGATACTGTAAAATGTGATCATATCTTATTTTTTTTAAGTGATGGTTTTATTGTTTTGCTTTTTGTCCAGATCTACTGTTGAATACATGAAATTGCTTTTACTTGAATAATGAAACCTTTATATTTAGAAATATATTTTCATAATATTATTTCTCTTCATAGGGGAAGCAGTAAGGAAAAAAATTAAGTGATTTCCTAATTTAATAACTTTGGCCAGTTGCTCTTCATGTCTAGTTATTGTTGCTGACAAAGATAATATCCCCCTCCACTGCCGTTGTTTTAACTGCCTCTGTCATTCATGGAATTTAATTTTGAAATAGTAATTTAGTATCTCTTGCCCAGTACTTACTGAACATGATGTGTACCCATTGTCAGTATCTTCCAAAATTAAAATGTACTGATTTTAAGGGATTGTAATTGCCCATTTGGTTCACTGTTTTTCTACAGAAGCAGGATATTGCAGTGTACTTTGTTAAAAGGTCTTGGTTTCTGTATACAGGTCAGCTTGTCTTCTAGTTCCCTAAATGTCCTCCATATCCTGTGGCATATTGTGAAAGTATCCTTAAACTGAAAATTATGCTTGGCAGTAAAGACTTGGAATAAAAACTCTCTATCAACATCTTGTTCAGCCAAGTCTTTTGAAGGGTTAACTCAGAAAGCAAATGGGGAAAATTGAGAGTAGTGTATTCGCAGTTTACATTGTAGAAATATTTGATATTGTAGGACTGATGGTTGTTAATGAGTTGACTTCATAACATTAACTACTACCACAAGAATGACTGCTTGGAAGGGTCCTGTCAAGTAACATGTGGTCATCAAATTTATAGAAATGTAATTTATTGTGTATCTTGACTTCCTCTATTGTTTTTTGTCCCATTGATTTATTTATGTGGCAGTTAACAATGCAGTAATTTTGTAGACAGTTGTTAAATTATGCCAGGGCTGAGCTAACCGAAAGCCAGGGCTGGTGTGTGCGTTCTCCCTCGCTGTGGTTGTTTGGAAGTACCTCGTCAGAGATTGCAGTTCTACCACTGGATAAACTGTTCTGACTTGGGGGTCAATGTGACCCAGTTCTGCTGCTCTTTCATTTCCACTACTTTGCCATGGTTCCATTTTTTTTTGTTTTTACCCTGGGGGAAGCCAACTCAAAGTACCAGTTAGTCATAGCACTGCAGAGGAAGCCTGGCTGGAAAACAGTCTCTTTCTGGTTGCTGCTTCTGATCTGGTTCCTAAATGCTTTTGACAAAATAGCCAGAAAAATGGGAGTGAGTGGCCAAACAGCAGGGGAAGAAGAGAGAAGTTATTTCATTTATGCTGTTGTCTAGTTGTTGCCTGTGTTATGTTACTGTATTGCACATAAAATTTGGAATTGTTATCTGTGAATTTGTTTGCACTTGTAGTTGTTACACTTGTAAAATACTCATGTGTTTTCAAATGAGTCTTTTTGTCTCACTTCCATCATTAGATTGTGAACAAACTACTTCTAATTCCCTAAAGTCCCTAAATAGGGATTTTACTAGCAGTTTTCTACAATTTTAGCAGTACAAACTAAAGTACACTTTTTTGATGTGGGGTGAGTGCAGAGAGAGTCCTAACATGACAATATGTTAAAATACATTATCAAGTATTTGGTAAATCATCTGACCTATATGAAATTGATGATAGACATTGTGTTTTTTTCTTAGTAGTAATTTGGGTGACCAGTACATTTGTCCTGGTCTCAAAGAGAAGACTCGGTATTTACAGCATCATCCTCAATTTTATACTGTTGCTTTTAAATACTGAAATTCAGATGTTTTAGACAGGAACCATACCTTTCCACCTATGAGTGCTGTCCAGTACACTTGTAACATATAGTGAAGGAGGTAATGCAAGCCTCCTCTCTTTCTTTTTATTCCTTCTGAAAATCAGTCACAGAAATTTTGTTTTTATGAAGAACTGAAGCTTGCTATTTTGCAGTCAGTTCAAACTAATTAATAATTTTTACAGGCTGCCATTCTTATCACTAATTGGATATATTTTTGTGCCAGTCTCTGGAGTTCTACTGGCTCTAGCAACTAAATGACAAGTATTAAAGCAATGTTTTGTCTTTGACCTGTCAGCTTGGAATAGAAATCCAACGTAGTAGACCATGCATGGCTTAAGCTTTTTGTCTTTGGCAAAAATTAGGAAACTACATTTAAACAAAATGCAGTTCCTAGTTGTGAGGTTTTTTTCAGCAACAGTCTTTGGATAAGAGATCTTGGCAGTGAATAATGGATTGTATTCAGCTGGCTCCTGTTTTTACTGTTAAAAATAGGAGACACCTGTTAAATAGCATAGACTTACTGAAAGGAGTCTGCAGCCTAGCCTTCTCTGTAGTAAGCTGTATTTGTCTGGAAGATTTAATACAAATTTTTCTTTTCCTGGGAATTGGCTCTTGTGATGATAAATTTGCCTTCAGTGAATTTGGATGTTGACATAGATGTTTTTATATTGGTTTTATTCTAGGCTGTGAATGAAAGTCATCTGTTTGCCAGAAGGTTAACCTTTCTGATGTTGCTCACATAATTTATTTTCCTGGATATATTTGAAATACTGTATATTTTAAAATAGATTTGTCATTCAGTTAAGTGTTTCAACTTCCAGTCCTCAAAGAGAATTTCTGATTTGAATTTGATTAATATTTACTGAGACCCCAAAAAGGACTTAAATAGCGGCTTGTTAAAGAAAAGGTGTACATATAGCATTCTAGGGGTAGGATCACATACTGAGATTGAAATGAAAATTTTCCAGTCCAGAAAATAAATTTTGTTTTAGTCAGTGCCTGCTTCACCATCTTTCTGTCACTGTCAGATCAGAAAGTTTTTTTGCCAAGCTCTGAGTATGAAAGTGATAGGATGCTGTTTCCTAAAATGCATTTTTTTATAATGCATAGTGTTTCATTTCTATCACAACAGCTGTTTTGTTTGGTGAAGTAATTCTCCCGTGTGATTCCAGTGTAACACTCTCCAGTGCAATTGTCCAAATGGAGAACTACACCAGGGAGCTGCCTGGCATTTTAAAACAAGCTGTTGGACAGGTCATAACCTTGATTAGGCTGTTGATTTGCTTCAAGGAGCAAGAGCTTTTCAACTGGTGCAAAAGCAGGGACAGGAAAGTAAACTGAGGTAGGTGAGGAGAGTGCAGAACAACTTTTAAGGACTTACCAGAAGGTTGCAGAGTTGTTGGAAAACATTTGCCTTTCAGAAATATGGCAAAATTCTGATACTTCTTGATATTGTGGGTGGAATTGAATGAATAAGGTTTCAGAAATTACTTATTTTTGTAACCGATTTCTTTTGTGAGAAAAGAGACTATTTTTCTCCCTTTTCAAAAGTGAGAAAGGAATTGCAAGCAATATTGGAAAAAATTTAGAAGTGCTGCTGCTATAAAGAAAAAAGGAAATTGATACTAAAGTTGAACAATAATAATTCAAATGTCCTAATTAATTTACAGAATTGCTGTAATAAAAGCTAAGGAAGTTTTATACAAATTAATGGTGTTATTACATTGAGCGTTGTGTAAGTATGAAAAATCTTTAACCTCGTCCTTTTTTCCTGCGTAATTAATTGGTTTTTATTTAATGTCACTGATTGTGAGGGTTAGTTTTGGTCTTTATTCTGATAATGAATTGATATTGAGAGAGAAAAATCATAAATATTGAGGAAAACTGGGAAAAAACCACCAACGTGAGGTAGTATATGTTTCAGTTAAAGCACATTCACTGGTACTGTTAGAGTTTGTAGAGCCATAAATTCAGGAAAAGGAATTGTAGAAATAGACTTTTGTAAGTCAGACTTAAGGATGTTCATTTTATCAGTGCAATCAACCTCATGTGTAAAGAGAGAAGGTAGTGAAGAGTATATGTTAAAGGGCATATTTTTATAATTGAGACACAGGTCTGTTCTCCAGAATGCAGGGAGCTATGAAGCTTTGCGTCCTTTTTGTTTTTTTTTTCCCCAGAAGGGATCTTCCAGCTTATAGACGCTTTACAGCTCTGTGCATTTTCACAACAATCTTGTGTCTGTTGTCCTGTTTGCTTTCTTGAAAGTGTCTTGTGAATCTCTTGGTGTTACTATCTTTCAGAACTCAAAATATTCCTTGTAGATGTTTCCTGCTAGGTGGAGCATAGGATTTGAGTCATAAATTAAGACTAAGAGGGAGAATGGATTTTACAAGGTAGTGTTCTGAAGCATGGGATAATCTGAACAAGTCACTGAAGTATTCCTCTCCAGTAGTCAGCGCAGATAAAACCATCTGATATGTTAATCTTCTGTTGAATCTTTAATATTTTATTTTGCATTGCATGCTGTACTATGGCAGAAACATTGAAATAGATAGTTCCAACAGTTCTTGCTGTTCCTCTTTTGACGGGCATTGCTTTATTGTGGAAAATGACAGTGCCAGCCAAAATCATCAGCCTGAATGGTTCCTGTGAGCTTGCATTTCAGTAGAAACAGCATTGTAAGTGATTAGTCAGCTCTGCCATGGGTCTTGAAGCAGAAACGTGACTCATCTGACTCTTTGTAGAACATTTTTGTTTAGTGACACTGAAGGCCACCGCTCCTTGCTGTGGTAGTGCTGGTAGTGAAAAGTTGCTGCTCTTCTTGCCGCTTTGGTGTGGATGAGTTCTTAGTTATTCTGAGATTAAGAACTGGGATAGTTCCCTTAATTCTAGGTAGTGACACCCAGTCTCCATACGGTCTGTATATCTGTGTATATTATGTCCTTGCAGATAGATTGTTCTGTTTATTAGACATCTATATTTTACTTATTTCAGGAGACTTCATGGCTATTGCTGACTAGTACTTTATAGTCATTTGAAATCAATACTTTCAGTAGTTTCAGCTGTGTGAGAGGTTTACAGAGCACCTGCCTACTTAACTTAGTAGAACTTTATTGAAAAAATAAAATTGCCTTTCAAATATGAAAATACATTAGAGAAGTATACATTTCCCCTATCTTTGTCTTCTTGTCTGTTTTTGTCTAGAACTTTTGTCATTATTATTCATCAGAAAACATTGTAAAGAGGCTGTAAGTAATAGAAAGAAAGAAAATGAAGCAAAATTATATTATTTAACGCAGATAACAAAAGCATGTCAACTAGATGAGAGGGAACTAATCAGAATACAATATGAGCAGACTGTTGTTTTTTTGAAACATATCTCCCAAAATGTTTTCTAATGTTAATACCCTACTGTTGAACATCATAATTTGGCAGTAAACAATTTTGAGAAAGATAGAGGAATGCTGGTATTTTAAGCCCAGCATTTAATAAATTCTTTTGTTTTATTGACTTAAAGCCTTAATTTCTATGTCAGATTTCTGAGAACTGTTAGGATCATAATGTTAAGTAAGTGAGAGCTGTCTGCTATCTGTGGACAAATAATTAAAAGCTTAAAAGGAATAATTGTCTTCATAGCTAAGAGCAAAAGAGTTGAGACCTATCATTTTGGCCTGTACTAGTGTGTGTCTAAAGGGTATCTGAACAAGTGATTCTCAAGACCAGAATATTGCTTCGAAGGCAGCATAACAGCTTTTTCCTTCTTGCAGCTTTCAGAGGAACTGCTGTTGAAAATATTTTGAAGAACTAAAGCTTTCTATTTAGAATATCATTCCAGCAATAAAAATGTGTTACTTCTCTGTGAATAGTTAAAATACTACAGCTATTGCAATGTCTAATATTTGATTTATATTAATTTGCAACTTCTGTTTAGAATATTAAAATGGTGAACTGATTTTACTGAAACAATACAATTAATTCTAGTTTGACGCTTGCAGGGTTACGATAGTCAGTTCTTACTGCTTAGATAATGAAAATTGCAGGTTGAGGTATAATAAAAATTAATTTCCTTCTTGTATTTTCATGCTGCTCCTGTTTGCCCCTGTTTATTTGGGCTTCCTACAGACCTCTCACCTGTAAAATAACTATCAATACCCGATATTAATTACATTAAATTACAAGTCTGGTGTTTAACAAAGCACTTAACATGTTTATAGACAGTTAGAAAGCATACAGCTTTTAGACCCAGTAAGGGATTCTTAGGTGTTGTCTTTTTTACTAGTTATGGGCTAATCTGATACTAATGTTGAAAATAAAAGCATTTGTAACTGAATTTTAACTATATGAATGTAATTAATATTTATCCTTTTTAATGTTCGTAAATGAACACTATTTATACAACCTACTAAATGTTCCTCTGCATGAAAATATTTCTCAGTGGTGTGGAATGTCTTGACAATTGCTGTTCTTAAGCACTCTGACTTCCAGTATGTGCATATAGCTGTTGTTTCCTCTGTATCAACAAGTCTGTTGTTAGCACTGCCGTTCTAAATAGAAAACACTATAACTTGCAGCTATAGATATTGGAGAAATACAGGTAAAAGGTTTGCCTGTCTGTAGAGAAGTTCTTGAATGTTGCTTACTATCTGGTGGATTAAGATATTTCCTTGTGCATTTTTACACATCTTTGTGTTCTATTCTGTAATTGACAGTTCAGTGTTAATAGCATACAGGTAGAAATAGATGATTTCTTTTGTCTCGTCCTGAAGGTCAAACATTTATCCATACTGCACTTTCAGATTTTTACATGGTAAAAACCTAAATACTTCTCACTGCAGTCTGTCTGTTAATATTTTTGTAGTTAACCAGGTATGCAGTCAGTGACAGTAGTCACTTCTGATTGAAAAATTATGGTTTCCATGACTAAACCAGCAAAACCACTATTTAACTGAAAAAAGTGTAATTTCTTGGAGTTCCTGTCCTGCACTCTGAATAACACTCTGGTGTCTGAGTTAACAGCTTCTAGCAAGATCTTGAGATAGTCTCACTTAAGAAGCACAGTACTGAGTTCTCAGGACTACTGCAAATGATTAGCAGTGTATTTTTAGCCCTTCTGACAGTCAGCATGATGTAATCTTATTGCAGGTAAGTAAATTCCTCTGTGTTATATAAATTTTCTATTAAAGCCATATTTTGAGAGAAAAATATGAAGTAGCAGTGCCAAGTCCAGAGAGGATCTGCAGCAAGGCCGGAAACAAAGCTGTAGAATGTCCAGTATCTAGAATTTTGCATGTGATTGGTATCTTATAACTAAGATTTTTTTCAGTAATATGCAACTTACTTCTTCTGTTTCCCAGAACAAAAAGGGTTTTTTAAAAGAAAAACATGTGCTTTGAACTTGCTTGTTAACCGGCTATATAATTCTCTTCAGTCAGAGCTTAAGTAATGGTGTCATTTTTGAAGACTAAAGACAAGTGTAGGCACATGCATGCGTGCTTCCCAAAGCCTCCCTTAGGAACAAAGCCCTGAAATTGCACACACTGATGGTCTGGGAATGAAAATTTGCATTTGTGTTGCAAATTTTCTTGTCTGCTTACAGATAAGTGAGGTATCTGAGTGGGGTGGAGCATGAAACAGTGATTGACCAGGTTGTAAAGAATGGGGTAAAGTAAGTCAAAGGCAGCAGAGCCCTCGGCTCACAATTCAATGTGAAATGTACTTGTGAAAGACATATTTACTCACTCCCAATTTCCTCTGTATTTGTTGCTTTAATTAGTTACTGCAATGTACTCCATTCCTGTGTCTCAAAAAAGTGATGGTGAAAAAGTAGCGAGTAATATTTTGAGATTACTTTTTCATATCATATGTGAGGAAATTAAATGTTATTCCTGTGAGAGAGGCCGTGTGTCAGAGATGGTTCCAGAATCCTGATTCTGCGGCTTTTGCTTTAGGGTACTTGATTTTTTTATATGAACTTGTTTATCTTTCTCCAGTATTGTATTTCACAATTTTTCTTTGACAAAGATAGTTTCAAAACTGCATTTGCCTATGAGATACAGTGATAGAAATTAGCCATATTTACATTTGTGGCTGCAATTAAAATTAGGAAACTGGTGAGTGGAGCTTACATGAAAAATTTGGTCTTGTAGTTCATTGTCATGATGGATGGTAATTACTTTTGGCACATGATGAAATGATAATTCCCATCTGCTCTTCTGTGGAAGTTGTTGGGAGAGAGAAGTCTTTGAGAGAAGTCTTTGAAATACTTGTGTAGCTATTTAATTTTATGTTATGTTCAGCTGACTCACATGTAACAGAACTGTGTGTTTACTGTGTAAGCCAGATGTATTTTCATTTTGTACACTACAAGTGTCCAGGTGTTAATGTCCTGATTTTAAATGGTCTAATGTGTGCAAGAATAGTAACTCTCAATATGTAGGGTTTGAAATTATGTACTTCAGGTATGTTCATGCTGTTTTGCCCCGCTGTCAATTCAGAAGAGTTTGTCTTCTCAAAGAGTAGCTGCAGTGAGTTTGTTTATGTCTCCTTTACTGTGGGGCAAGACCCACATGTATGGCCTTGGAAGAATTGCCATGCTCCTCTTGTGTAGCCACACCTAACTGAGACTGTTAAATTAAAACATTTTGTTGAAAGGTCTAGTGTATAATAAAACAGCTGGTTTTTTCATACCTAATCAGAAGTGACCTTTGACACTTTACCACAAAATAGCCATGTTTTTGTGCTGCATTGATTATGTTTCACCAATAGTTGTCAGAATTGTCTGACAAAAAACTGGGAAGTTTCTAAAACTTCAGATGAACATTTTAAACACATGAAGCAAGGTTGTAAGGTGTATCAATCCTACAATTGTTATCCGGCTGTATGACCTGTGGACATCAATTTTCTATGTGTGTTTAAGCAAACAACTTCTTTTTGCTCATTTATGAACGGTTCTTCTGTAAATGCTTCTACTGAGTGCTGTCCATCTCCCTCTTCACCCCCAGCAGAGGAATTACTTTACTGTGAAATTCTGTGTTAGAGAAATCTGAAGTTTTTAAACCATGTTAAACAAAAAAGCCATGTTATGTTCATTCTCATTTTTCTTTCTTAGTTTCCTCATTTACCTGTTGTTTCTATCTTTTCTCCCAGAGTCTAGGCCTGCATCATCTCCCAACTTAAAAAGGGAAGTTTATTCCTGTAATCAACTTCTGCTTTAATTTTCATTTCTCTTTTTGTGTAGTCTGTATAATTACTTACTAGTGTTCTTTTCCTCTGGTTTCCAGCAAATGCAGAATTTGACCCTGCATAGGTTAAAATTGTTCTAGGTGGTGTTGCTGGTGGCTACAGACCATTCGTGTTCCTCCTCTGTGATCCTTTGAAAATTAGGCATATTCTTTTTAAAATTTGCTGTCCCTTTCTCAGTTTTGTCTGTGTTTTTCCTCATTGTCCTGTAACATTTGACTGTGGGACTATCCATCCAAGTCTAAAAGAAATCCCAGGTCTTAGGTTTCTTCATGTGTTCTGACACTGTACTCCTGTACTCTGCTTCTCTCCTGCA
This sequence comes from Camarhynchus parvulus, assembly GCF_901933205.1. Lineage (NCBI taxonomy): Eukaryota > Metazoa > Chordata > Aves > Passeriformes > Thraupidae > Camarhynchus > Camarhynchus parvulus. The sequence goes on from NC_044601.1 coordinate 56,970,628, forward strand.
GATGTGTCTTATTTTATCTGAATTTGATACCATCTCCTCTTTTTACTATATTTGCAGATATTTTCCGTGTCATTCTGATTATGTTCTGTCTCACTCTGTTCCTGGAGCATCAGCCTGTAGCAAGCCTGAGAGTAAAAATATAGAACTCTAAATCCTGCATGAGCTGTGGTGCTGCTTTTTAGCATTTTATGTATGTGATTCAAAAATTGATCTCTGTGTAATCTGAATGATAGGTTTTTTACCAAGAAGCCTCAAACATTTTTTAAAAATTTGTTTTAATGATCTTATTTAAGAGTTCAAGAGATCCTGTTTTCCCAGGAGTGGTGTTGAAAAAGTGAAGTGTAAGCACGAGATATTTGTTTCAAAAGTTTGGCAAGCTGTAAAAAAAGTGCCAAGTTTCTGCAGCTCCCAGATGGTCAGGAGCACGTCTGAAGAGAGCAGTTTCAGTACTTCAGGGGAGCTATGGGATTTCATGGTTTGTTAAATAAAAAATGTCTAAATCTATCAGGTCTTTTGTCCTGAAGCCATTCCAGGTGTATCCAGTTGTCAGTAATTAATTTCTTTTTACGGCTTTGCAGTGAAGAAGAGAAAATGCTAATTAAATTCTGATTGTAACTGTATAATCTTTTTTTTTGTAGTGAAGTATACTACTTGGCTGAAATCACTGTGGGTAGATAAGTATGCTCTGTCTGTGTACTCACATAGCAGGAATTCTACATTTCAAAGTATTACAGTCTTATCTTAACAATGCTTTGTATTACTGATTAGGTCCTTAGTTGTAAAGAACATATGCATAAGGTTTTTAATTTTTCTGGAAATACGGTTTTCATAACCTATTAAAAACAGGTTATGTCCATTATTAGAAATCTGTGACTTTACTGCTACAATAGGTAAATTTTTATAGCCATCCCAGAGATCTAAAACTTAATGGATCTATTTTTTGTCCGTTTATATTTTGCTTAAAATTGGTTTTAATTTAGCCAAGAATGATAACATCATAAATCATATATCACTGGTTTTGCTAATATCTTAGTCTCATAAAATCCTAGTGAACTCAAGATTTTTCTACTCTGGCTCCTGCTTGAAGCAGGATCAACTACAGTGAGTTGCTCAGGATGTTGTGAGTTGAGTTTTGGAAATCTACAGTGATGGAGATATGCTTAAGCAGAATTTTCTGTGCTTCAGTTTGTGCCTATTGCTTCTTGTCCTGCCACTGGGCATGACTGAGAAGAGTCTGATTCCATCTTCTGAATGCCTGCCCCACTTTCAAATTGGGTAATTTTGCACCATGGTAAGATTCCTTTGAGCCTCCCCTCTCCAGGCTGCACAGTCCTGTTTCTCTTAGCCTCCCCTTATATGACAGATGCTCCAAGCCCTAAGCAGATGTCATATTTATATCAAAGCTTTCCTTTTCAAAACTACTCTCCTCACAATGGTAAAGTACAGTGGTAAAGCTGTACAGTTCAGCTCAAGAAAAGATCCTGGGAAACAGTAAAATGATCTATTTTTAAAATTATTTATTTTGCAACACTACCCCCATGTTAACTCCCTTCTTATTTCAGTCAAGGTTTATGGTTTTCATAAAGCATTTACTGGAACACTGATTTTATAATCTTATTTTATATCCCTAGGAATCTTTTTCAGAATGGTGGTTGATATTTAATATAATCTTTTATATAATATTTTCCTTCAGAAGAATAAGATAGAACATTCTTTGATTAATGGACTACCTTTTTATAAAGAAATTTTCCTAAATTTGCATTTCTAGAGGAAGCAACAGTGGCTCATTTTTGCTTAGTAAGGACAGTATCCTTAGTTTCTCCTGGAGCAGCAATAGAAAGATCTTTTTTCTGAGTATTTGAAAGAATAGAGAAGACATGTTTTATCAGACTTTCTAAAGGAAATAAAGGCACTGAAAAGAAGACAATTTCCCAGGCCTGTGGGTATCTGCAGACTGTAAGCTGATAGTCAGCAGTCCTGTATAGGTGGAGCCTTTCCTTCACCAGCCCTCTGCTGTTGTCTTCTTGGTCTGGGAAGTGATTCTGGCTTTCTGTTCTTCCTTCTCTGGGATCACATTTTCTGAGGCTCACAGGCAGCGTTACATTATATACTGTTCACACACAGAACACATGTAGCATAGTGTTTCTGTGAATGTACTACTTTTTCTCCCTTGTCCATCTTTATTCTCTTGGCAGACTCTTGGCAAATCAGCAGCAAAACCCAGCAGGATTTGGGGGATATTAGCTTATATTTGATCTTTCTTTCAGAGTTAGCAGGTTCTTGCTTTGAGTTTTATCACATTCAGATTGGTGCTTTGAGCAATTTTGTTCCCTTCATAGAAGTAAAAATGAAGGTTCCTGAAATGCAGCTTCTTTTCTTACATCTTTTTACTTGCAGAATGCCAGTGCTGGTCGCTCCTCTCTGGTTCCTGATGTTATTACTATAATTTCTCTGTTCTCCAAAACTTTTTTTTTAGCTAAACTTTTTTTTCTGTACTCACAATATTACACCTTCTGCATGGCCAGAACACCACCTAACTGAGTTGAGGACCCTTTTTCATGTGGGCTTTATTTGCTAATCTGTGCTAGGTTTTGAGCTAAACTATAAACTTCTTGTCCAAAAATAGTTCCCACTAAGTAAATAGCAGCATAACGCTTCTACTGAGGCATGTAGAAAATGTCATGATGTTTTCTTTAGGGTGAACACCTGCCCATGGGGCATGAACTGAGATGAAAAATGGGCAGCTGGTGCCTAAACTTTGAGGAAATGTGAACATTTATTGAAACATCCTTTGCTTAGCACTCAAACATCACACTCATTATTGTAATTTGCAAACTAATAATACCTGAATCACAGTGAGAGTTTGACTTCAGTTGCATTGCTTTTCCAGTCTGTTTTTCTATTCTGAATTGATTCAGAAGTTTCTGAAGTCTTTATGTGACAACCCAGAGGACTGAAAACTGGGGAAAAGAAAGGGAAGGAACAATGGGGAGTAGGGGAAGATAAAAACTGTTTTGTATGAAGGGCATGTGAAAATTGCTGTAGTTTTACCTATACTATATTAAAAATGAAGCGTGTGTACCTCCCAGGAGTAACTGTTTTCAGACCTTTGCAGTGTAATTTATGTAAATACAGGCATTCCCACACAGTTCCATAATAAATGTGGATTTTGAAGTTTCAGAGAACATGCGATAACCCCACAGACTCATTAATGTTGATGAAAGGCCACTTTTATTGCTGAAAGACTGTAATTGCATCTCACTATTCTTTTACAGTTCTTCGTTGTGGTTCAAGTTTTACCTCTTTGTTCAAGACTCCTTTTTATTGGTTTTAGTCAACTCTTCTGTTTTACTCTTTCTCCTAGGAAAGAGCAGCATGGTGTATGCTTTCCCAAAGAGTGATTTCAGTATAGCTGTTTACTTTTCACTTCCTTCTTATAGTTGTATACCAAAGTTGTTTATATATCTTTAGAGTCTCTTATATTATCTTACAGTACAGAAATGTAGGCTTTTTAGAATGAAAAGAAGTTTTAGATTATGACTGTATCATGGCATATTGAGTTCAGAATATATTTTTTATGCCTGGCTAAGGATGATTTTGACAGTGAGGGAAATTGGACTCAGTTCAAGATTTCTAGTTTTAGGTCATTAAGCTTTGCCTCAGGTTTCCAATGTTGTCTTGCAAATTCACTTGAAGTCACTTCTGTGGTAATACTTAGCATCCATTTGATCAGAACAAAAATACCCAGTTCCTGAAAACAGTTATTTTGGGCAAGTAATTAGAAAAATGATTAATACGAATCATATGCCATGGCACTTTCTTTAGGACAATGTCAGGATATAAACAGAAATATCCAGCCCCTTTAAATATGTTGACATTGTAATATTGTTTTAACTACAGGTACAGAGAGGCTCTTGTCAAGTGGGATGAAGCACTTCAGTTAACTCCAGAGGATGCTACACTTTATGAGATGAAATCACAGGTAAAGCATGACAATTCTTTGCCAGTTTAGAAATTAGAAAATAAAACATTGTGCTTGTGAACAAATACTAGGCAACATTATTTAGTTGTTGTGTGCAGGAACTGCAACACAATTCAGGTTTTTCATTTTTACCAACTAACTTGGTGTCGTTTAACAGAAATTTCTAGTATCTGCAGAGCTATATATTAAAGAATTTCAAATCCTGATTATGCATTATTGGAAGACCCAGGATAATACAATTCTGCTTTAATTAGCAGCACTCCAGATTACTGTAAAGGGTGTTAACTTACATAGCTGTTCCTTTATAAGTTTAAGTTTTAACTTTACTAGTAAAGAAGTTGTGAAGACCTTCTTTACTAGTGAAGTTAAAAATTTACCAATATTGTCTTCACATCTGCTAAGATGTGAAGGTGGTATTGGTAAATTTTTTTATCATAGTTTAAAGATTTAACTCTGTTTTGAATAAAACAGAAAGCTGTTAAAAATTTCAGAACAGCTCTGCTCAGCGGGACAAATTAGTCGACAGCTCCCTTGTAACTGTTTTTATTATGGTTTTATGTGAATGCAAGAATTTAAGATAGGTGCCCAAAAGCATTTTGTTTAATTGAAATTACACCAAAGGTAAGTATTTTCATACTGAAAGTAGTAGGACAGCTGTGAAGTGTGTAAGCTTACCTGGATTGGAGCTATGATGCAGTGAACTATCCAAAGATGTTAGTGCTACAATGTGCTTCAATCTGTGCTCCAGATAGGAATACTGAGGGGTTGTTGGTTACTTGGCTTCCCAGTCCCTGTACTTCAGCAAAATGGCAAAGGTGAGTTAGAGACACACGACTTTTCTGCTGACCAAGAGGAACTGAGAAACATTTCTGTTCTGTGATCCATTTTGTGAATTATCTCTTCTTGTCTATTGATACAAGTGAAATGTGAGAATAGTGAAAGCTGAAAAAACTGAAAAAATGTTGAAGGAGCCCGGGCCTCTCTTCTACCGTGCCTTTAATTTCTTTCTGGAAAAAAAGAGCAGTTCTCAGCAGTTGCACCATTTCTTTTTTATTTCACTTTTTTGTATTGTGTAACACTTGTTACACTGTGAATGAGAACACAAGGAAAGCTTGTGTACAAAATATATATTTATAAAACTATTTCCTGAATCTTTTTAATAAAACATGAAATGTTTCAATTGGTAATGCCTCTTTCATACATGCAAATAATTATTGCAGATTTTTTTTGCAGTATGACTTATGCTTACTGGAAGCTGTTTAGTAGAATGTGTAATTTGATACCTTTGTACTTCTAAAAGCATTGATGTGAGCTGTAGAAATCCACTTTTGCCAAAATAGAAATGCGTAAGTCATTCAAAAAATATTGTGGGCAATATTCAAAAGATACTGTCTTAGAGCTGACTGTGTTATTCCAGTCCAGCATACCAGCATAAATACTGCACCTATTACACTGTAGCTCAGTGAAAATGTTTTGGAGGAACTGTACAGCAGCGTCAGAAATGCCTTGACCAGCACTGGGTCTATAAAAATCCCCCTGTCTTGATATATGTGTCACATACTAGAGGAGGAGATTCGTGTTAGGAATGACTTTGTGCAATGTACAAAGATTCCTTATGGTCTGTATTAATTTTCTATCAGTGAGAAAATGTCATGAAGAAAATTTGTTGAAGAATTAGCATTGGAGGATGAAGTGGGGTTTTTTTTGCACAGGCTTGAGTATCTCTCTTATACCCTTATATTTATTAGGATAACCTTGTGTTGGGTATTTCCTTTCTCAACAGCAAACTTAACATTTTCAATACTGCATTGTTTAATATGCAGCTCAGATAAATATGATAATGGCACTGTAGGAATCTGTAAATGTTTGTGGTAAGTTCTCAAAGATCTGTATTTTAACAGATGTAGGACAAATGTCTTTCAGTACTTCTGAAGAGCAGAAATAGTGTTTAAAGTTCCTAGTTGTCAAAGTTATTTGAAATAAGTGTTTTTCCAGAAAATCACATGGGAACTGTGGAATTGCTCAATTGCTTCAAAAAACTGTAGAATTTGATGAGATTTTTTTCTGTTGCTCTCAGCTACTCTTTGATCCATTTAAAAACAGATTTTTATGGTTTTTGAGAGGTTAGGGGTCCACTTTCTTTGCGGGCAAGATCTGTTAGTATACATACTTGATACTTCATCACTAGGCTAAGCTGTTTCCACATTGCAAGAGCAATGACTGTAAAGTAAATGTTTATGCACATTCATGTCTACATTTTTGTTGAAAATCAAAAATCTTTAAAAAGACCCTACAACAGCAGCCTAATATAAGTAGTATTGTAAGTATATTCAAAGGAATATATAAAGACTGCCTATATTAATGCAGCCATTAAGACTGCTTGAAATTAATTGTGGACTGAATTTCTTAAATATTGACTGGATTATTTTGTTACTGCTTTGAACTACAAAGATGGAGGAGCAGACTTTGCCATACTCTGATTTTTTATCTTAATGTTTGGTGACTGGACATGTGGGACATTTTTGGATGAAGAGGGATATCAAAAGACTTGATACATGGTGATGTTATACAACAAACTGTCTCGGGAGCCAGACTTACTGCTATTTAGCACTACTCCTGAGAATTCACCTGGTTCATGGTGCTTATCTCGTGACACTTGCACCTCAGCTCTCAGGTAACTATGTAACTATGACAAAATTTTTAAAGTAGATGATGCAGGTTTTTTACATGTATTTTTAGAAACAAGTAAATTTCAATGTAAACTGTCAGATTAAGTTCCTTTTTATAATTTTTTGGATGTTTTGTCATCAGCTGTATGAGAATCCAGTTTCCTTCAATGCTACATCCTCAATTTGCATTCATTGAACAGGACCAGGCTTTCAGATACATGTCACTTCTTTGTTTTTATATATGAAACCCATAATCTTTAAATCATTCCATTTCCCCTCTTCTAAAGGCTTTCTTAATGTTGAACTCACTGAAGAAATAATATCAACTTCTATCTCTCCTCCTACTTAAGAAATTACAAGGCTTCTAAGACATGACCAGACTTAGAATCCTAAATTTAGATTATAACAAGTCAGCTAGTAAGTGCTGATTATTTTAAATTTGTTTTTCTTGAATTGGGATGTGTACAGAGAAGAGTAAACTGTCAAAAAATTAGTGTGAACTCTAGAAATCTAAATTGCAAGAAAGCATTTCTGTATGGTGCAATGGTAATAGCTTTAGAGCATGAGTAAATGTAAACTACTTATGGGTAGGATGAATTTTATTAATCTGTATTTTGAAATGGGTTATTGGATGGAAAAAGGAATTGGGTCATTTTCACTGGATGTGGAATGTATCTATATATAGTGATTCAGCCTCAATCCACTGAGCTCATTTAAAACCAGAACTTACTCAGATTCATAACACTTCCAAAGTATTGTGGGCAGAACATGATAGATCACTCTGCTGCCTGGATTTCTAATACTTGGTCAGTCTCCTGATGAGAGTTGCTATGTTTAATTGTTTTTTTGCCACTGAGTTCTTCTAATTCTTCTAATTTCTCTTGTATGATTTCTAAAAGTCTGTTAAATGAAGTTATTGTAGGACATGGGTGTTTTTGTTTTAAAACATGTAATAAAGATAAATTTCTCTGATTAAAGCAAGTCCTGAAAATCGACTTACTGCATATCTTTATAAGACATTTCCCTCCAGTCACTTTTGACACATACATATGTGTGTGTATGTGTGTGCCCACAGTGAGAGTCTTGAAATGTTTTTTCTGCTTCATAAATTTTTTTCCTAATTTTTTTATTAATTTTAAGAATGTTTTCTAAGAGAGTATTATAACTATGCATATATATCACTATATATACGCATCACTTTATATATACACTATAAATATATTTTGAGTGTGTGTGTGTATACACACATACTTGACGTGGCTGCATGTTGGGCCATGACAGGCATGCTGTGTGACAAGGAGGCTACAGCACATGTAGTTCCTGTTTGGCTTTATCCTGCTCATGTGTCTGTACCCCAGAAGGACTGAGCACCACTTGTCAAATCTGTGCACAGGAAATCTTTGTGCTGGCAGTGTTTTTTATTTGTTCAGTGTGGTTTTTCGGGTGTGGAATAGCTGGTTTGCTGGTTCAGTTTCCAAGTAACATACAGAGATGTTTTATTATAGTGATAATGATATCATTATCATGAGTAGATATTGATATCTACTCATGATAGAGCAGAGCAGAGTGACCCAAGACGAGGCTGCACACATTTATGTCTGCCATTGTAGGTTCATTTTGATGACCTCTTCACCTGAAAAAAAAAGTGTAGGAAAATAGTGTGCATTAATAAGCATATTTGTTATACTGACTGACAAGTGTAGCTGAGTCATTTTATTAATAACTAAAAAAACTACCTGTGTTGGATAAAAATGCATATACATTCAAACGTGTGTTTGTTTGAATGTACTTGGAGAATCTAATGCCAAATTTATTAGGAGAAAAGTACATACTACATGGTCTGGAAGAGCATTTTTAAAGCAGCTGTTTATGATGGTGCACACATTACTCATAAATAGATGAAAGTGGAATAACTGCCTTTATTAGTAAGTAATAATTCAGTAAACAAACCAGTAAAATTCATTAAATACTACAAATTATTTCCTAGGCACTTACACAGATGTTTTGTAATTAGTTTGCAGTAGAAAGTACTGGTAGGAAATACGGAATACTTGGGATGCTTAAAAATGGTCCTGTGAATGTATACTTGGATTTGTTTTTCTCTTATGAGAATAAATACATTAAGACACTGATGTAGAAGATAGCTGATAGATGCAGAATCCCTTCATCTTGGTAGGATGTACACCTGTCCACTAGTAACAGTTTGATTCACTTCACACATCTGCTGCACATAGGGGAAACTGCCCATACAAATATAATTCAACCTGAAAGTTTTGGAAAGCACATAACATTTATCATAGACTTTGATACAAAATGCAGACATTGAGAACTGTTGAACAGGAAAAAGAGGGAAGATTATATACTGCTGTAGATTGTTTTTCTGAAGATTTTTTAGGTACTTCTGAATTCTAAGGTACAGTCCATTGATGGAATTAAAGTGAAGCCATAAGACTAGTCTTTAGAAAAGTTTAGTCACACAGAACAGCAGAAGTGTCAATCCAAAGGGCTGTTCAGAAGCCATGTGTATGATGTTTCTTGTTTTTTCAGTCCAGGGTTGCTTTCTGTAGTAAATCTTTGCCTTCCCCTTTGCCTCTTCCTTTTTTGTTCAGTGTACTGCTCACCTCTGTGCTGTGCATGTACTATTTGTTAATTAGGGTAAATACTCAAGATCGTCACATTTGAATCCTCCTTTACTCCACACTCATATTTATCTATTTAATATATCATAGAACAGTAAGGTTAAATAAATCTGTTTTGAACTTCAGCAGTAGTCCTAACATGTTCTAATATTGTTCATCATAGTTGTGGTCAGTTGGGATGAAAGTGGTTGCCCACACATGAGTCTAACCCTTGTGGCTGACATTCTCATCATACTGCAGGAATGCAGTTGTCATTTGTTTCTTACACTGGTATCTATCACCATAGCATGTGGGTGTCTGAAATTGTGATCTCAGAGTGATGCAGGTCTTCAGGTGATGTGCCAGTCTCCTGGTGGTATTGGAAACATAAGGCAAGCTTTGAGCCACATCGTGTATTGCTAACTGTGATTTATTGTCTTAGTTATGGAGATTCAATGCAAGGAGAATAATCTTGTGGTAACTGCTGAGTAACAGAGATTTTCACATTCAGAAACCACTTTTTTCCTTACTTAATGTAGGTGACTTCATGTCTAAGTTAGGCTCTGCAGAATGCTTGTTCTCTAAATACAGCAGTCATTGTTAAGGTCTGTTTCCATGCTGAGTTACAGAGATTGTTTCTATAATTATATCATGTGTACCGCACTGTTTCTGGTAGATTACAGCTCTCTATTAAAAAGAATAAATACAGTCCAGGAGTTTTTCTACCGAACTTGCACATTTATTATGTTTAGCTCTCCATGTATTTGTCCTTCTGACTATTCTGTTATGCTTCTATAGACTGTGGGGTTTGTTGACAAGGAGAGACACCTTCAGAAGCAGTTAATCTACTTCAAATAGCATTGCTTAAATAATTTGGGTGAATTATCCTCTAGCATGCCTGTTTTTCTCTGTAGAGATTGAAATGAGTCTGGGTGACTATCTGAGGTCAGACAAGCAACTTTTAACTAAAAAAAGCTAGGTAAGATGAGTCTTAGTTATCGAAACAGTGGTTGTTGCCTGGGTAATCCCAGAAAAGTTAAATTTATTTTCAGTTTTGCTTATTTTTCTTCCTCTTCTTTTTCTATTTCTGATACAGGTCCTAATGTCTTTACATGAAATGTTTCCAGCAGTGCATGCAGCAGAAATGGCTGTCCAGAGAAACCCGCGGTCCTGGGATGCCTGGCAGACTTTGGGACGTGCCCAGCTTGGATTAGGAGAGATAGCACTGGTAGGATAACAGAATTAATTGTGTGTGAGAAGGAAAGTACAGAAATGCCAAGGTTGCTGTATATCCTTATGGTAACTTGAACACAGACAAGGAGAAAGATCATTATTATTTATCTCCAGTGTTCCCTCTGCTTTATTGTGTTTCACAAATGCTTCCTGTGTGGTTTTATTGCTGGACTTGTGGAAGACCAGTCTAGCTTGAAGACTTTTGTGTCATATACTATATTTATGTGGTGGCTTTATGCAATAGAACAATTATGCTGACATAACTGCACATACTACATTCTGTGTGTTGTACTGCTACAATGCAGCTCACCATAATTTAAAGACAAGGGTAATGTGAAGTTCAAGGATCAGCTGATTATTTGGGCTCAGTTTTTACACATGCCTGCTGATAAAATTCTAGTGTCTTATTTTTCTTGTGTCCTGCTTATGCAGCAAATAATGTGTCCTCATTCCTGCTTTCCTTTGGCTTCCTGACCTCAAATGGTGGCTGAGGCTGCTTCTTCATTTAATAAGAGAGCAAAAAGCTAGGGATGCTCTACAGTAGCTGAAGTGCATCTTTTTTTTCTGGGGTATAATAGTTTTTTGCTAGTTTCTGTAAAAACACAACAGGTGAACTTTCAAATTCAGTCACACTCCCAGAGGTCTATTAGAAAACATTGCATCATGACCTCTTAGATGAAAAAAGATACTGGTTGTATTTTGAATAGAAGTAGCTGTGTGCTGTTTTGATACAAATAATTTTGTTGGTAATTTAGAGTGGTTTTGTAAAGTTCCAATGTCTGAAGATTTTCAAGAATTGAAAAAACAATAGGGTTTTTTGATGGAGGTTGACAATTCATACAAAACTAATTTTTAAAATGTAGTAAGAAGCAGTGTTAAAAACCCCAAACCAACCAAAACAAATGCAAACTATGTGAATCACCTAGAGTCACAGAACTGTTTGGCTTGAAGGGAACCTTAAAGATCATCTAATTCCAACCCCATCCACCCTGGCCTTGAATATTCCCAGAGATGGGGCATCTACAGCTTCTCTGGGCAGCCTGTTCCAGATTCTCAGCACTTTCACAGTAAAGAACATCTTCCTAACACCTAAATTTCCCACATTTCAGTTTGTTCCTATAACTGTGTTCCTTGTCACTACAGTCCCTGATAAAGAGTCCCTCTCCAGCTCCCCTGTATTCCCCCTTCAGATACTGGCAGGTTGCCATGAGGTGTCCACAAAACCTTCTCTTCTCCAGGCTGAACAGCCCCAACTTTCTCAGCCCATCCTCAGTGGGGAGGTGCTCCAGTCCTGTTAGACAAACCTAAGACAAAACCTGTTACAGATGTGCAGTGTGCACCCTTTGTTGGTGCAGTACCATAATATGAAATATCTCAAATAAATCCATGCATATCTGCATTTCAGCAGTGGTGACATTCCATGGTTTTTGTGGTGTAGAAGGTTAGGGTTGATGGTCTGGTCTGTCTGGATCTTTTCCTTTTAAGTGTATGAAACTGTCACTGTAAATTGTGCCTGAGAATTTTGAACGCACTAGTCTCAGGAAAATTAGAGTTTTATTTCCTTCAAGGACTAATGCTGTTTATTCTATAAAAAATGATTGAGTTGCTGTAATATCAGTTATAAATAGTAATATACCTGTACTAGGTATATCCAGCAGTTTGATTCATCAGATCCTGTAAGCTTTTTCTACACAGACAAGTCATGAAGCACCAGTGGGACTGGATGTCTGGAGTGCTGGGGACCTAGTGTTCGTATTATTTTAATTTTGTCTTATTTTAGAGTAGCACTTCAGTGTTCTCTTAGAGTGCACTGTTGAGCTTAATCAGAAAGGGAACTAATTTATGTATCTGAGACTATTCAGTGATGCAAAGCAAAGCATTTTAAGTGGGAACAATCAGAGATTTGCATCAAAGCACTTCATTCATCTGAAACACTACTCTAGGTGCTCCTGTAATTGTTAAATTGACCTTACTGTGATGAAGAGGGAGGGAGAGAGAGGGGGTTATCACAGGTAGTTTGCCCTCTTAGTTTTTGATTGTTTCTGAGCAGGGAGCCCGTTGGTGTCCCCAGTGCTGTGGTACTGTGTGTTCATACTTCATTGCCTTCTGTCTGTAGGTTGAATTGCCTTCTGATAAATATGTTTTCATATACAGAGAAGTTGGGGAGTTCTTCTAAAATACAAATAATATTCACTATTTGTTTTTGAACCAAGCGATTTTTAAGGAATCTTAAGAGGCTAAGACTGATGGAGTTTTAAAATAAGAAGTGAATTCATAGTTACTGAACTTCTGGAGTCCTCTAGACCGAGTGGTTTAAGTCATAATTATCCTTTTTCCATTAGTCTTTCATTGCCACGATTTTCTGGTTTTCCCTGTGTCATATTTTTTTACAAAGAAAAGTTAATAAAGCATAAATATCAAGGCTTTTTTAGAATTTTTTTTAGAATTTTTTTGGGGGGGAATTACTATCCTTCTAAAGAATTGCTTCTTCTGCTTCTTTGTTTCATTTCTCCCCCACCAACATCTGTCTTCATTACCCACATCCTGCCAAATGTTCTGTTGTGAATACTTTTATTGCTTCACAATGAATGATGCATTTTTTTCTTAGGAAAAAACCAATTTACTCTATTTTAATTTGAAGTTTCCCAGGTCTAAAATGCTGCTTCCAAACAAATCTGTATATTATGAGCTGTGTAATAATAAAAAAAAGAAATATTTGCTTGGATATAGTTTTTGTCAAACTTGTGATATAAAGAATGAGCTAAATTAGTCCCTTTTTATTTAGCTTTTATGAAAGTTGTTTGCTCTTTTTCCCCCCCTGAATTTACTAAATAGGGTAATTCAACAGTATTACTTAAATGTAAGCAAGGAAAACTTTACTTCTGTAAAGGCAGAAATTCCTTAAATTCTATAAATCAATGTGTAGAACACACCTCAGTAAACCTGCAATGTGAATGTAGTAACTGTAGAAATATAGTCAGGCTTGCAGTATTTCTCTCATTTCATTGCAAATACTTGGTTTTACAAAGTAAATATTTACAAATATTTTACAAATATTGGTTTTACAAATTGAATTTCCTGTGCTGCTGATAACACCTTAACTAATTAACAATTTTGCACTAATAGCTTCATTACAACAGTTCCTCCTGTGAGACAGGGTGAGCCCCATGCTTTGATTAATCAAGAGGGAAAAAAAAAACCAAACAAAAGCAATATTAAAAAGAAAAGCCAAAAGTAATCACAAGAAAATCAAGGACTGAATGAAAGCGCCGAGTCTCCCACCATGGAGAAATTCATCAGCCCTGTGACATGGTCATGGGCAGCCAGCTCAGGTGGCCCTGCTTGAGCAGGGGCTTGGCCCAGGTGACCTCAGAAGGTCCTGGCCACCCTCAGCCATCCTGTGGTTCTGTGACTTCAACTTTACCCCATTCTGGGTCTCTGGCAGCCCTGGGGACTGAGTATCACAAAGTTGAGAGGGAAGATCTGTAAATATGCGCCAGTTGTGCATGGGTTTTGTTTGATGTTTTGAAGGATGTGGTTTCCTGTATTCCTCCTAAGTAGCTAGTGCTTTAGCAGTCTTTAAGTGTGACACAGCATTTTGTCAAAAGAGTCGTGCCTTGACAATATGAATCCTCAGATCAGCCCTTTCCTTTCATCTCTTGAAAGAAATAGTTTTTGGTCTTTTAGATAATGATGGGAGTTTTATACTCCCAAAGAGAGAAATGTCTGTGTTTTATTGGAATGCGACTAATTAACATAACTAATCTGAATTTGAGATAATTTTTCAACATTTTACAAAAGTTAGCATTTAGAAACATAGACTATTTTGGTAATAAAAAGGAAATTGGTGGTTGGCCTTCCGCTGAAAAGTCAAAGTATTTAGGAAGTTAATAAGTTACGAGAGAAAGTACCATGCTTTTTCATTTAAAGTGGGGTTCCGTTAAATTCTTTTCAGCTTTAAACAGTCCTACTGAGTTATTGAGGTAATAGTCAGGAATATAAGCTTTTCCAGGAAGGTCTTGTGTTAATCTTGCCCTCTCCATCTACTACAGAGTAACTCTTTTTCTTTTTTAATCACTGTTGGAAATTGTAAATATATTTTGTGATCGTGATTGTTAAAGCACAAAAAGATCTTCTAGTCAAAGGTGATTTTTGTTTTCCATTAAGAAAGCTGAAGGGCAAACAAGTCTCCAAAAGTTTAAATGCCCTTTTCAGCTACATTTCTGCCAGGGGTACTCAGTTTCTGTAAGTGATTGTGGCTGATTTAGGTGGCGCCTACCTTTGTGAGATGCTCAGGACTTTCGAGGAATGCATTTCTCAACATTGAGACCTTGTAATTGAACGTTTTAGCTAAATAAGATGCACAGGATAAGACAAACAGGGATTTTGAACAAAGTTTATTTCACCATTCTTTTAAAATTCCTGTAATCAATTTGGCAGTGTAATTTGGTAACAAAGACGTAAATGTGATCTTGGATTTTCCTGATTTGCCAGGTGAAAATACTGGTAACACTTCAGCTTTATTTTCTTAGGCTATGTCACTTTCTAGGATGGGTTTGATTTTTGTGGTTGTTGTTTCCTTGGTCCTCCTGGATCATATCCTTGCGTGTGGTAGATCACAGTGTAAGAGGTCTGTGTAGTAGAGGCAGCCTGAGGCAGTGACTTCAGCAGAGCATCAGCAACCTTGCAGGGGTGTGCACCGAGGTGTGAGGGCAGAAGGGCGGTAAATGTGAGGAAGGAGGGCTGTGAGGAATGACTTGGTGCAAAGTGACATCTGTGAAATCTGTCACCAGAGCAAAAGAAGGTACCGGAGGGGGATAAGGAGGATACAAACTTCTTCAAAAAGAGAAGAAGGGAGATGTGGAAGTGAGGATATGTCACACACATCTACCAGATGGAAACAAAGATTCTTATGCATTTGTAATTTTACCAAATCCCAATGAGCATAAGGCAAAAATAGTCCTTCACATCAGGAAAATTACTATATTTCAAATACTTTCTCCAGAACATGAGGGTTCCAGAACCTTTGAATAAAATGGTTTTGGAAGTGTAAGAAGTGCAAAATATTGTGTTCACCTAATTTTATAAGACACCAGAATTACTTTTGATGAAATTTTCAGAGAGAATTTCTTTATTGAATAGCAGAAATAATCTGAACAGAAAATTATGCAGAAAAGTTCAAGATGACAGTTTAAAGTAAAAAAAAAAATTAAACTAAATCTGCCATTCAGATTATACCATAGAAACTAGTAAACTAGAGTGAAAATACCTGAAAGGATGGGACTTTTTTTCTTGTTTGAAGGAGAGAAATGTCATGAGGAGTCTTTAAATATACTAAAATGTTTTATTTCCCTATTTTCTACATTACTGTGATAAATGCTTATATAAGAATTAGTTATTTATGTTCATGGTGAGTAGTACAAAAATAAGACTCAAATTCCATTAATATATTGTATAGAATCATAGAAAGCTTTGGTTTGGAAGGGACCTGTAAAAGTCCTCTAGTCCAACCCCCTGCAATCAGCCAAGACATCTTCAGCTAGACAGATTGCTCAGATCCCTGTCCAGCCTGGCCTTAAATGTTTCCAGGGATGGGGCATTAACCATCTCTCTGGGCAACCTGTTACAGCATCTCAGTAAATCATTGTAAACAGTTTCTTCCTTACATCTAGCCTGAATCTTCCCTTTTTCAGTTTAAAGTCATTACCCTCTGTTCTGTCACGGCATGTCCTTGTAAAAGTCCTTCTCCATGTGTTTTGTGGGTCCTTACAGTTACTGGGAAGCTGCTGTGAGGTGTCACTGAACCCTTCTCTCCCCAGGCTCAACACCCAAATGCACCCAAAGTGTCCTCACAGGGGTTGTGCTCCAGTCCCCTGATTCTCTTTGTGGCCTCCTCTGGGCCTGCTCCAGCAGGTCCCTGTCCCTCCTGTGCTGGGAGCCCAGGGCTGGGTGCAGTGCTCCAGGTGGGTCTCAGCAGAGCAGAGCAGAGGGGCAGAATCCCCTCCCTGCCCTGCTGCCCATGGGGCTCTGGATGCAGCCCAGGACACGTTTGGCTGTCTGGGCTGTGAGTGCCATGGCTGGGCCATGTGCAGCCTCTCACCCACAGCACCCCCAAGGACTATGCTGAGTGCTGTAAAAACACACAAACAAAAAATTTTCCGTATTAAAGATCATTTAACACAGAAAAAGATTACTTATTCACCGATAGACATCCTTTGAAACAGGTCAGAAAGTGTCTGCCTAGTGTAACATAAAGGTCTACCACATACTTTGGTGGCAGACACAACTTCTTAAAATTCTGGCTTTTCTGGGGGTTTAATGTATAGAGTGACAGTTACTAAGTCCATGTGTTTAAAAAAAATGCAGTCTGATCAGAATTGCCCTTCACACTTGAAGGCTATGCAAACCAGCAGAAGAGACTCTACTCATGGGACAAATGGAAGATTGTTTGCTACAGAATACTATTTAGTGAGACGAAATGTAATATACTTCAAAAGTACAGATTTTTCAAATACAGTAATTCCACAAGGAAGAATGTATTGCAGAAGGTTTTACATTGCACTTCCTTACAGAACCAAAAGCAGATACATGACTGTACTGATAAAAAATTCTATAGTCCTTATATGCAGGATCTCTAAAATCACAGCTCCTCTTTAAAATGAGGCTAGAAATAAGGATTTTATGTAGTGTCACTGTGTTTTCCTACAATGCAACAGGAAATTTGAGAAGGAGATTTACATCTCCATTAGGGGAAGAATTAAAAGTACCACTGTTCTTTTCTTTTGTCATAACAGAAATTAGTGGCTTTGGGCACTATTCCAGTGGCAACGTGAAATTTCAAATGGATGACAAGTGTGTATTTTTCAGTTTTACATCCCTACTTTAAAATAATCTCTCTGATCTTTTGCATCACTTAAAATTTACTTTAATATTTTGTTATTTCTTTGTAAAAATGTCAAGCACAAAACCTCTTTTCTAATAGATTTACTAAGATGATATTTTTATGCTGTATTGTATGAATTATCAAAGCAGCTTTGACGCTTACCAAATGTTATTGTGCATGAACATAACTATATAGATAGGTTTTAATTAGGGGGCCTCTTTCATGGAAAGTTTAAAAGCAGATGGTGTTTGTTTATATTTTGTGTTCAACAGAAATACAGAAATGAGCAATTTGTGTTTACTTGTTTTCATGAGTCCCTGAAAATTAAAAGCTAGCAAAGTTGAATAAAATGACACTGTTTTACAAGAACTAAACTTCAGTTCTTCTTCTCTTTAAAGTTCAGCATGCTCCTGCACTTCAGAGCTGGCTGTGGACCAATAATCAAGCTTTTTTCTATCTGGAATTGAAAGGCTGCCTCTTATAACAGCAGTAATACTGATAGCATCTTAAATCTGATTTTGTATCTCTTTCTTCTGAGTTCCCATTGTATGGAGTCCATATATTCATCTGTGCCATCAAAAGGATGAGCCATCAGTTTCTGTCAGTGCAGAAGAAAAGTTGTGATTTTCCAAATTATATGGCATGCTTTAAGTGTTTATAAACTACAACAGAATAAGTAAACTGTGATTTACCATATGTCTTTAAAGTTTTAATATTCAAGTTGCCAGAACTCTTCCCAAATACCATCCCAATCCATATCATCCCAGTTTTCCCATCTTATAGGGAGGCTTCTGTACATGTCATAAAAGAGTTTTGTCAGTAAGGTGACCCATTTTCATAACTGACTCATAAGTCATGAATGTGAAATACACTCATGCTTTTGTGTACATGTACCCAAGTTTGAGGAGGTAGGTTCAGCCTTGACCACTGTTAAGATAACTAAAAGACAATACAGTTGTAATTCTTGGTGTAGCTTTTTTCTAGTATTGTAGCAACCTCTTATTTTTGGTGGTCACATTTCTTTGTTTTTAAATTCACAGCTTCTCTGTTGAGGATTTGTATTTGTGAATATTTTCCCAGCTGAACTGAAAGAAAGGAGAAGCCTCACTAACTACACTTACTTCTATTAGTATTATGTTGTTTATAAGATTATAATCTATGTAATCTATAGATTATAGAAGTTCTTTCTTAGAGCAGCTCTTGAAGTTTGGAGTTCATTTGGGTCCTTCTGTGCATTTATTTACGTGTTTTTATAACCACATGCCTATTACAGAGACTCTTTACCATGTGGCTAGTATTAGCGTATTGTTGGGTCTGTATGTGAAACAACTGCATTCTAATTTAAAGGCAGCAATACCAGTGATACTTCAAATTCCAGTCATCCTTTTTCTGTATTTCTTTAAACCATATCTGTCTGCTTTTGCCTTATGTACATCTGATGATGAGAGAGAAGTGGAATAGGAAACCATCCAAAAAAATTGTTTTTCCTTTTACCTTTTTAATAACAGCATTGTTTTTCATATACGAACTCTCTGTTGTGCCCTTGTTGCCAGGTACCTTGTTTATTCATGCATTTTTGTCATTTCAGACAATTGGGGGTCAGGCTGCTGTTGAACCAAGATGAGGGAGGATTCCCCCAAAAAAGACAGGAGTAAAGCAGCTTTTGGCTTTGCTCAAATGATATATGTAATTTTTTTGTTGTTGTCAATTTTTATGAAAAACGTAGGCTTTAAAATGTCCCATCTTTGTTTCTTCTTTGTTCTGCTTATAGGCAATCCGAAGCTTCCAGGTATCCTTACACATCTTTCCAATGAACCCTGAAGTATGGAAAGAAGACCTTTCCTGGGCAAGAAAACTACAGGAACAGCAGAAGGCCACAAAGACTGAGTCAGTGCAAGCCCTGGCAAAAGAGCTTGTACAAGAGTCAATCCCAGACTATGACTTTGAAAGTGATGAAATTGTGGCAGTCTGTGCTGCCATTGCAGAGAAGGAGAAAGCTCTTTCAGCAGCTAAAACGATGGTGATTGTGTCTGCTTCAGGCACAGTAGAGACTGTTACTGAGCAGGACAATTGTCCTGCAACTCCTGATGAAACCCTTTTCATCAGGGCCCGGTAGGGCAGCTTCATGAGTTGTCGTACCCCTGATTTTAAGAACTGCTGTTATTTATTGTATTTTGCTTGCTTTGTGTTTGTTCTTTTTTTATTAAATGGTAGGATAGCCTACAAAAGTTAAAGCACTGATGCTATTTTTCTTTCCTTAATTAAAAAAGCAATGACCTGAGTTGTTGTTCCATCTGCATTTGTCAAAAAGAAAGCCAAGAGTTGATTCTAAAAATTCTAAATTCTTATGAACAAATGTAATGTTGAAATGCTTAACTGCATTCTAACAGCTGCTTCATCTTTGTGTATTTCATAATTTTGCAAGTTAATGTGTACATTTTCCCAGTAATTAGGAAAGTTTTATTTGAACTGTAAAAGTGCTGTGGTTTATCCCCAGCTGTCAACTCAGCCCCACTCAGCTTACTGCCTCCTGGTGGAATGGGGGGGAGAATTGGAAGAGTAAAAGTGAAAAACTTGTGGGCTTAGATGGAGACAGCCTAATAGGGAAAGCAAAAGCTGCGCATGCAAGCAAAGCAAAACAAGGGATTCACCCACCAGTTCCTATGGGCAGGCAGGCATTCAGGTATCCCCAGGAAAGCAAGGCTACATCACATGTGACTTGGGAAGACCCTCGGAATGTCCTCCCTTCCCCTACCTCGTTCTTTCCCCAGTTCTGTGTGTTGTGCTGTAAGATTGAATATCCCTATTGTCAGCTGAGGTCAGCTGTTCTGGCTTGTCTTTTCCCAGCTTCTTGTGCACCCCCAGTCTTCTCACTGGTGGGGTGGGATGAGAAGCAGGAAAAGGTCTTGACCCTGTGCAAGCACTGCTCAGCAGTAATAAAAACAACTGTGTGTTACCAATATTTGCTGGCACAAAATCAAACCTAGTCCCCTACTTGCAACTCTGAAGAAAATTAACTCTATCCCAGCCAAAACCAGCACAAAAAGAAAAAGGGACGTTTAAAAATTATTTCAATCACTATTAATCAACATTATTTTCTTCCAGTAAAAGTGTGAACTGTTTTCTGTTATTGACAGTTTGTTTTCATTAAGATTACTTGTTCTATGAGAAAGTTTCCTATGAAGCAGGGATGGATTATTATTTTGTAGAAACCTTTATGTTGCTTTCCTCGGTGTGTGGGTTAAACACTTCTGATTAGATGAAACTAAATGCTTTACCAACCAAAGCCCTGAATGCTTAGTTACAACTAAATGTTTCACCAGAAGAAAGAACACTGTTTGTGACTGAAACTGGCCTTTCCTTATCTTGTGTGCTGTGCTACAGACATCACCAAAAGTAGAATGGTGGGAGTAGGAAATATGGCTGAATTGTACTGTATTTGGGGCTTTTCTTTCCTAGTGAGGCCAGTCTGATAAAGGGAGTCAATTTGCTTTTCCTAATTCTTATGATCTGCCATTGAAAGTATGCTCTTAGGGGAAAGAATGAGTTTTGGAGGACAGTGCTGCTGGAGTCTTCCTTTTTATCCCTTTTGGATTTTGGGTGCAGTGGTGGGTAACGAGGCATACCCAAGGAAATTTTTTTAATGTTGATTTTTTTTCAGGGGAAGGTGGCAATTGGTTCCTCACACAGGAAGTTCAAAGAAATGAAATCAGGCTGTTTCTTTAATGTGCTCTGTGCTGAGACTGTTCTCATTTCTTTGTCTTGGAGATGTGGTAGAGATGATCACATGCTAACAGTACTGGAAAAAATGGTCAGCTGAGGAATTCCTGAAGAACTCAGTTTGGGAACATGTAATTTTTTACTTGATTTTGATAAAATTTTGTATGATAATAGATACTTTTGTAGACAAGTGAAACTTCTGGAATCAGTCATCTTTGCACTTTTCAAGTCTGATTTCTAATTTCAAAATACTGCATTTTAAAAGACAATAATGTTGCTTGAGGAGTATAGTGGAGCGGAAAATGCATTGCAGAAAAACTATCTCAAATCATATTTTCTGTTTATCTGGTATCAAAGTATCTTTATTTAAGAGGATACATAAATTTTCATTAATTTTTGCAAAAGTCCCCTGAAATGTTTTTTGTATTTGTGGATTTTTAGATCTGTGCTTGCATGAGCAGACATTTGCACAAAATCTTCTGAGTATTCAAAATAATTAGAACTACAGTGGCATAAATATATTAAGAAACGTAAAACATCATCATGCTGCATTTTTATTTCTTCATTAAGTTCAGAATGATTTTAAATGCTTACTGGATAGGCACTTGATTAAGATATGGTTTGATAGTTTAAATTATTAGAGTTGAAGGATTTCTTAATCGTTCTTCTATCAACTTAATACAATCTAGTCAGCCATAGAAAGAGTTAGCATGAGAGGGGTTTGGACAGATTTCTTCAAAGAAGATATCTTCTCTGGCTGGAAAAGGAGATGTGTGAGATGCTCTAGGGTACATTTTAATTTTGAAGGAGCTTGGCTGTATCCACCTCATCTTTTCTTTCTTTGTGCTCTGTACTTGCGTCAGTGTTCTGTCTTTACTCATACAGGAAGGACTGCTGCCCTTCTCTCAGAGGCCTGTGTTATCACAGAATCTGTTTCCACTGAAATGATTCACAAAGTTCCTATTGACTTCAGCACTGTAGGGCCAGACTGCTGGAGGGGTGTACATCTGCACCATCAGGCTGCGCCGGGCTTAAGGGGTGGTGGTTTCCATCTCATATACTAAATGTATTTTCCCTCTGATTAGATTAGGTTATGAATTCTAGGTATTGTCAGAACTGTAGTGTTTTGTAGAGCAGTTAAGTTCCTGGGACACTCTTTTCAAACTGGGAAGAAGTTCAAATATTGATGATTTCAACACTGTTTTTGTACGGCTTGCTATGTTTTGCATGTATGTAATTTTCTGGATCGGTTTGCGATTTGAATAAAATCCTGACTTCTGCTGCTTAGTGATGCCTGTTTATTCTTTGGGTTATAACAAAAATAAGTGTTATTTCCCATTCTTGAATGTTCCTCATTTAATAATTGGCTTTTGTCTCTGGTGAACATGTTAATTTGTTTTAGTAAAAAAGAAAAGAAGACATCTTGGGGAAAAATACTTAACAAAAAGTGATGCTCAGAGCTTTTAAACCCTTCAGGGATATCCACATGAAATGGAACAAAAGGAGATGTTATCCAAAACAGGATATTAGTGAAATACACTCCTTCTTTGACATTATATTACATTTAAAAAAATTATATTTATTGTCTGTCATCATTAGTGGCAGTGACTGCATCAGCTTTCATGTGTTTGCCTTCCATATGAATCACATACTAAAATGCTCAACTGTTGCTTTCAAGAGGAAAGCTCAAGAACAACACTTGAGTTACATGGATTAATTTTGTTTGATTTAAATAACTACAGTTAAACATTCAGATATATTTTTCCCTTTGAGTGCCTTTGTATACAGTGGAAAGAAATACACAGCCTCACAGGGTCACTCATTTGCCTTGTGTTAGATAAGTATCAGAATGAGTTGAATCAGCCTCCCAAGGTGCCTAATTATTTCCCTTGACTACAGAGGAAGCTCAAGGTGACTGACTGGCATAACCTAAAATGCTGAAACCAGACATGTGACTTCCACTCTCATAGATGGAGATAAATATCTTTAAAAACCTTAAATGTACTGAGAGAGAAATAAATCCTTTGTGACAATACTAGAGAGTAAAAAAGGAATAAGGATCAGGTAACACAACAGTGATTCCTACTTGATAATACCATAAGATAGTGGATTTTAAAAGTAGTCACAGAGAGGGCTAAAAACCAAATCGAGCCGTTTACTCTGGGTTTAGAGATCAAGATCAGAGAGGTAGCACTGGAAACTTGCTTGCCCACACAAGGTAAATTCCTTCTCAGTCCTAAAACCAAGGGAAAGGAGGTAAAATACTAGCACTGAGATGCTATCTTTTAATTTTTTGAGTTCACAGAATTGCTATAAAACTATAATGACTGTAGTTAGGACTGAGGCACGGGAAAGCAGAAGCATGTGGGCTTGGTTTGTTGGCAGGCTGCAGGAGCTATATGTTTACTGTCAGTCACTGTCATGTTAACATGGTGTTCCCAGATGTGCTGGAGTCCCTGGGCTATCCTATCTCCAGAAGGGCTGGTTCTGGAGCAGGAGGGGCTGATGGGCATGGGTGACTGCTTTCAGGGCTGATTTCCTAAGAGCCACAAGGCTAGGAGCTGTAAGGGTTGTAAAGGATAAATAATCAAAGGGAATGATTAGATGTGGGGATCGAGTTGCCTTTGGTTTCACAAAGCAGGAGATTCACTTGAGTTTCTAGATCTGTAAAGCTGGCAGGCCTAGAAGAGGGCCTGGAGTGCAAAGGCCTTGGTGGTATTTGGTAGCTCTAATATTAAATCTGCCTTAAGTGGACCAGGTTTGCTGTTGTGTCTGGCAGTAAAATAAAACCTCAGAAGCTTCCTGACTTAGGATGTTGGCTGTGCCATTTGAAGACAGCAGATTACACTGATCCTGTTAGTGCGTTGGCACTGGGCCTGTAGCGCCAGTTCGAGTCAGGCAGCACGGTGTTCCCGACAGCAGGAATGCGTGAGCCTGATTTAAAACAGCCCAAGCCCTCTGACAGTACTTCCTACACCCTTAACCGTTCATAAGGCTAACTTACCATGGATCAGAGAGTCAAACTAATCTACAGATCTTCACAGAAACCACTGTCTGGTACAGATACTGGCTCTCATCCTGCCTGTGGTGGGTGGATCCTCCAAGCCCTGCCACACGACAGGGGCTTAAATTGAGTTAGGGCTGGGGTTTGGGGTGTGGTTGCAGGGCTGGAGGTCTAGCAGTGTCTCTGTGAAGGGTTCAGCAAAGCGGTGATCTGGGATGTGTGGGCACTTCCAGGACACTGCTGGAAGTGAGGGAGGGGGACTGCCAGTCACAGGACTAGCAGGGTGGATGGTGTTTGAGAGATACAAGTTTGCTATAAGAAATTTTTGAATCAGTACATTTTCTGTGAACACAGAGGACTGGGGAATGTGGATGGTGATGTGCAAGGCCGTTCTGAGGGGATATGGACCTCTGGAGTTTGGGAACATAGGGAAAATATTGATGTGTGAGAAAGGAAACCCTTTTGTATATATGGAAACTACTCCTTTCCATTCTAACTACTAATACCTAGCAATAAAATAACCTTTTAACCTTCATGTGGCAAATTAGACTCTTCAAACTGGTAGCTTTATTTTAGACTTGTTAAGCTCAGGGAGGCTGAGGAATGTAGTCCAGTAATGTGTCTGTGGTCAGCATTGGAGGAAGGTGCTAAACCTGAGTGGGACTGTGGGGCAGGTGAACGAGATGTCACTACTGTCACCCTAAAAAAAGGCACACTTGCCCAGTCCTTCTGCCCAACTGCTCCTGAACACTCATCTGCGTTTGCAACTAGACAACAGAAGTGCTCTGATTTTGCCTTTGTGCACTGCCATGGAGCTGTGGCAGGCAGTTCCAGTATTGCTCAGAAGATTTAGTGGGCTGTTTGGGAATCATGGAGTTCATTTCTGGGGATTTCATGTTGATGAGTCTAGTTCACTACTGACATTGTGAACCCTGGGGGCAGGAGGACCTCAGGCCACTGCCATTTGCTAAGGGAAGCTACTTAAGATGGTCTATTCTTGCTTAAAGTTCTTTCAGACCACATGAAGTTCTCATCAGTAATGATGTCAAGGAGTAATAAAGGAATACTAATGAAATAATTTTAAAAATAGTGAGCCCTTGCTTATTTAAATACTTACACACTGTAGATATTCAACTTTGTCATTGCATAAAGTACCGATAATATTGGTGTGCTGCCATGGGTCAGCTGCAAAGGCGTGGTCCCCTATTGGTACACGTGGTGTTATCTGCCAGCGGCAGTCCCACCTTCCTGCTCTGCCAGGTGCTATTTCCTGCTTTAGGAAGTATGGTGAGTCTGTTCTATTTGTTGGTCACTAGTAAGCAACAGACCATAGTGAGGAGGTTTAATTGCAAGGAATTCAGGAGATCTTTTATCTGTAGATCTGTATCAAATCTGTAGCTGCAGCAGGAGCTTGGGCAATATTGTTCTCCAGCTTAACTGGTGTGAAGTGGCTGCTGCTGCTGCAAATATTTGTGTAGAGATTTATCTTCAGTTTCTATAGGTATGAATGCAAACAAGCTCAACACCTCCCCTGTCAAAGGGAAATGTCTTTGTTCAAAAAAAGCATTTTTGTGGCTCTATGTCAGTGTTCTTGGGGATAGTTTTGAAGACAGCTGCTTCTTGCTGATGGTGATCGTGCTGCTGTGTTTTGGAAACTTGCAGGACAAAGTATGTTTTGGCAGTAGCTGAGTGCAAAGCATTCCAAGATGGGAGGCTTGTTAAGGCAAGGAGTTGGCACTGAATGGCAGACTCATGTAGACGTCTGAGATCAAGCAGAACATTTCCATTTAATTGTGATCCCCAAAGTTGCTTTGGTCGGTACAACGGCTTAAACACATCAACATAAGGCTCAAGATTTTCATTACAATGTAGCATTCACATCTAAAACACTTTAAGCAACACAACATGCTTTGTATTTGACAAAACATCCCCCAGATATCTGTACAGAATTATTTTGATACACAGTATTTCTGGAACAAGATCTAACCCTTACAACATAAAACACAAAACTCCTTTTTGTCAGTGGTTAACAGCTGGTTTTGGTGATGTGTTTGTCATCAAAACTCTAGCAACAAATGCTTTTCAAGGTGTTTAAGACTGCGATATAGGTCTATATAATCTATATTTTAAATGAAGATTCTGCTTCCATGGTTTCATACACTTATTTGATGGAGTATCAGATTACACAGTCATAAAATTCTATTTACTATTTAAAGTAAAATGATAAATGTTATGAAAAAATACCTTTATTACATCAGTGATGCTTTAACTAAAGTGAATATTAAGACTATTAACCAGGAGTTCAAAGTTTCAGGCCCTGATATTGAAAACACTTCTATGTGTCCTTAACTTTACATGTAAGGAGTCTCCCTGGCAGCAGAGGGACCACTCTGATGGGCAATGTTAAGTGTGTGCCTAAGGTATGCAGACTGTGGGCCAAAGTACTCAGAGAGGCACGCGTGTGTTACACAGAAAAACATTCTCAGAACATAAATAAAATCGGATTTTTTTTTAGTATATACATACACTGAAAACTAATATTCTTAACTGGAAGGATGTGTTTTCTTTTTCTCTCTTAGAAAGGCATATATTCCCATTTCACTCAGAAAGTGCTTATGTATTCTCAGCTCAAGAATTATCTCATCAGCTGTGAATCTAGCATGAACAACAAATCTAAGCTAAGAATGCCTTATCAGCAGGAAATACTGAGGGAAGAGAAGGCTGGCAATCATTTCTATATACCTTGTATTCATAACAAACCTTCTCATAGAGAAGAATACACTTTTAAATATTTTCAATCCTGAAATATATACAATGATAAAAATTCACATTTTCATGCTTTAGTGAGACACTTTAAAATCCTACTGCAGGCAGCTCTCAAAGTAGCTGTGTCCAGTTACTAGCAGCTGCCTCATATTCAGCTCTAGTACCAGAAGCTCAAACTCTTGATAGCTGAGCAGCCATGGGAAAGGAGCAAGAACAATTCTACCAGACTTGGAAAGGGAAAGAAAAAAAGAAAAAAAGCAAGTGATGGCTCCCCTGTGTCCTACAAGACAAGGCAGTTCATGTTTCCAGTCCCATCAGACCTGCTTTGTACCATTTCCGATGCAGGGCCCAAGTGCAATGTCTGTTCCACACAGTCCTCAGTAGTCTAAAGGAAATGTACCCATCACACAGCAAGACAAAAATAGCCCTTTGAAGCACAGCTGAACCCCTCTTCCCACGAATAGGCAGAACACCTATCTATTGCACCAGTTTTTCCAATGTACCAGGAAGTATCCCCAGGGTTGATGCCTTTCACGGCTATCTATATGCACTTTTCTGACAAATTCAATGTCTCTGTGGGGAAGGTGACCTGGAGAGGGCCACTCTTGGGTGCAGAGCTGGCCCCGCCACCAGAGCTGGCTTCGCTCACCAGGAAGACGCTCTCGGAGTCGTGTCCCTGTGAGGAGTCCGAGGTGTCGGAGCTGCGCAGCGTCCTTACGGACGTGGTGTCGGACTGCACCGAGCTGGCGCTGGGGCCTGGGAGCAGCGCACGGCTGCCGACGCTGCTCTCGCTCAGCTCCGGGGGGTACAGCAGCGTCTGCGAGGTGCTGCTGATCTCCCTCAGCTCACGCGAGATGAAGGAGGGCGACTGGCTGGACACGGCGGACGAGGTCCTGCGCCCGTCCACGCAGTTCAAGTTGCCCCCCGAGTGCTGCCTCCGAGCCCCTCCAATGCGGCAGAAGAGGCATTTGATCTTCTCGATGGCTTTGCTGAGCACAGTCTTGCGGAGGAGGATGTAGATCCACGGGTCCAAAATGGGGTTCACCGAGGCAATGCGGATAGCTTGCAGGTCAGGGTTTTGCCTGACATCTTCCACCGATGCTGGCCGATACAGCTGGTTTACGAAGACACGGACCTACCCAAGGAGAAGGGGGGAAAGGAGACAAAATTACATAATTGCATCAGGATAGCAAAGCTTACACTTCAAAGCAGAGATCTAGATTTGCAGATGTAACCTATGACAGAAAAGCAGGCTGGCAAAGTTAGGCATCTCAGACTGGCAGTCATGAATTCAACTATGGAAATAGCAAAATAAAACCAGAGGAAAATTGTAACACCATTGTTACATGTAGAAAAAGACTGCCTTTTTTTCTCTCCTTCACCTCATATTTAATCCCTGAACCTCCAAATTTTGGCTGGTGTCTTTAAAATTTCCCAGGAACAAAGACATAGACCTGTACCCTGCTTCCTTGGTATACCTCAAGTCTCATGCAACCTGCAAAGAGGTAAGTGACTGGGAGACCTGACCAGTTCCTTCAGCAATAATAACTTAGACATGAACTGAAACACACATGATAATCCAAGTACACCAGACTCTGTAGGCAAGTCCTGAGTTGTCGATTCCCAAGTTTAGAAATGTATTTTCCTGGCACCTGTCCTTACTGGAACTGTTTATATAACCACAAGTGTTTGCTTGCTGCAGCATGGTTTAGAAAAACAGAAACATAAAAAAAAGGAGGGAAAAACTCCCCAAAAGACAGGTCGCCCAGCTATGAGATTTTTAACTGGCCAAGATAATGAGATTATTTCAGCACTCTTCAGGACTACAGTACTCTTTTCTCCTATAGAGCCAGCATTTTGGTTTTACTTACAAAAATACTGATGAAATGGTCAAGATTTTAAGATGTTGATGTGTGAAGTGACTATTTAATTAGTGATTCTAGTTTATCATGCACAAATTTTAAAACTGAAGGGCCCTGTCTTCTACATAGAAATGTATTCTTCAGCTTACTCTGCTAGTTTCTTCTTCAACTGGTCTCTCTCCTTGTTTAGAAGCCACTTTTGTAAATGCTGCTGGTAAGGTACAGTCCACAATGGCATCACAGGAATTTGTTGTGTTGATTAGCCTCAAATAGCTCTTCTCCATTTTAGCAAGACCTAAGCAGTGTCCAGTTAGAGAAAGGCTTAGGAAAGCCACTGAAAAGTTGATAACGGAAGGTTCTATTTTCTTCAGGCTCCTTCAGGTAAGTTAAAATAGATCCCTTAATTATATTTTTATCTGACACAGTAAAAATCTAGTAGCGAAATTGCAAGGTTTTTAGAATCTCATTCTTGGCTTCTGAAATGAATCAAGGCCTGCCTGGCTATGAGGTTACAGTCACAGAGGCAAGCAAGAATTTAAATAAATGACCCAAATTAGGATAGCTCTCACAAGTAATTTTTTTACAAGTCCTCCATGTGAAGCCATCCAAGTCCAGTGGAAAATGTCTCAATTCTTGAGAAATTTTCTTGCAGGAGGGCAATGTGGTGGCATTCAGCCTTGTCAGTACTCAGAGATGGGATATTCTCCAAAGCTATCAATGGTATGTTTAGAATAATGCAGACTCCCTCTGTGGAAGCCCGGTGCCTACAGTCTCTCTCAAACAGACTGTCACACTGATGATTGAGTGTATTTTCTTTCTCAGTACTTTTCCCTAGGTTTATGGGTAACCTAGTGAACTCAAGATATGGGAAAATCTTGAATTTATAAAGCAATATGGTGATGCCTGTTTTATCCACAATTACATTTCTAATGATTTATAACACTGCAGATGTCTTTCTGACTACTAATTTATTGTCTTATTGACCTGTTAGGCCAAACATGCCCTTCAGGTGCTTCAAAGGGTATTCCTATGCATGATGAACTTCTTTTATTGCTTTTGAAAAAAAAATTGTTAAGAAACTTTCCTCCTTTTTTAAATACTTGGCTTTATTTTAAATGATTCCAGACATAACTTTATTTTTCATTATTAATTTTATTTATAACTAATTTCATTAACATTTTTTTAATAAGGTATTAGTTTTATTATGTTACTTATGACTTTGACTGTTTGTTCTGTAAGCAGCTTTCCCTATTTCTGCTGTGAATGAAGGATTATTAAATAAATTATTGATAAATAACTTGTTTCTCCCAGGCAACACCGCTAGATGGCGTGGCTGCCCCGCGGCGGGTGTGGATCTTTGTATAACATTTGTGAATATGTATAAATGTGAATGTATGTATGAAGTGCATGTGTACATATGTTTAATATGCATGTGTTTATGTGTATAAAGTGTAGACGTGCATAATGTGTATGTGCAATATGTATGTGTGTATGTGTATAAAGTGTAGATATGTATAATGTATGTGTCCATAGGTACAATACGTGTGTATACGTATAATGTGCAGAGATGTATAATGTATATGTGCGTATATGCCTAATGCATATAACAAATCCACCCAGACCACACAAAAAACAGAAGGCACACTTTGAAGACAGCTGAAGAAATACACAGTTCAATTCAACTTGAGGACCTAGCTTACATTTTTTTTTTAAACTCAGAGCTATAGTTACACGTCAGTGATTTAATAGTCGGATTGTTCTTTTGATAAGCAGCACGTGAAATTAAGGTGCCTATTCCACCTCTTTCTGCTACCTGGCAGACTTTATGGAAAGACAAAAACGTCTCCTAACGTTCACTCTATGGCTGAAAAGGATGGCTGAAAAGGATTATTGCTAATGGTACAGGACAGCTCGTTTTATGCTATCTCTGCTTGCTGTATTTCCTTTTGACAGCCACGCAGCATCTGGAGGTTAACAATTCACAGAGTGGACCTAGTCAGTGAAAACTCTAATTGTACAAAACTGCTTCTACTTCCCAGAAGAGTTCCATAGAAAATGAATTCCCCGGAATGTCATATGCATTTATCAGTTAAGACCTATTGTCGTCTTACATTAATCACAATAGAGTAAAAATTTATCTGTGTAGGAACGTCTTATCCTTCTTCACTTACTGGTGAAACAGCATTTAGTAAAGGAGCACTTAAAATTACAGCGAGAGATGTACCCTCTTTTGGCTACAAGTCCTCTGCTGCAGGAGGCAACACAATAAAAGATATTGCCTGTCATCTTCTAAGCAAGTGCCAAGAAAGTGGAATGTGCTGCTAAATAAATTATCTAATCTGATGCTTGGATTTGTGCAATTTGAAATCCTAATTAAAAAAGGAAGCAAACTAGAACAATTCAGATCTCTAAAAAATAGGGTTTGTATATTAGGTTTGCAGCTGTAGAATTCAGACAACATAACTTAAGAGTAATAGCAGTTTATCTGCAATTAAGAACTACACAGCTTGAAGGTATGTCAGGTTTATGCTCCAGACAGGCACTTGTAGGATCAGAGTCCTTGTGCTGTTTGCGCTTTTCCTTTTTACTAACTACAGGTGCAAGTCATGTTTTCTAATCCTATGAAGCATTATAAAGTGACTTTTATAGTTGCAGTCACACTTGTAATTGTTTCCACAGCTTCCACCTGCCCTCAAAATCTCCCCACATGCTGATATGATAAATTAAAAAAACATATGGTAGTAAGCAGGAACAAGTTTTGCAGCTCCACAAGCCAATAACCTTTGCCCTTCAAGGTCTTACTGTCTGCTTGGTGACTACTCTGCTGCCAAAAAATCATGCCTGGCACCTTGCAGTTGGTCACAGACAGTCCCTGATACTCAAAAGTTGAAAGCAGCCAAGCCAA
This sequence comes from Camarhynchus parvulus, assembly GCF_901933205.1. Taxonomy (NCBI): domain Eukaryota; kingdom Metazoa; phylum Chordata; class Aves; order Passeriformes; family Thraupidae; genus Camarhynchus; species Camarhynchus parvulus. Next base: position 57,002,270 of record NC_044601.1, read on the forward strand.
GCCAGTGAGATCAATTAAACATCAAGTTAGAAAATCCTAATCATTTAATGCAATCAACAAGATGTACACCCTGAAACATTATGTTTTATTTTTCATATCACCATAATTCAACAACAATGTTCAGTGGTCAGAATGAGAAGAAGATCACACACTTGAAAATTTTAAGAGTATTTGACGGACTGCTGGAGTGAATTCCAGACTTTGAGTAGCGTGTGCCTATTTACTCTTGAAACAGCCTGGTGTTTTCAGAAAGGCCAGATAAAACTTTCTGCTCTCTTCTTGACAAAAACTCTCATAATATAACTTATTCCCTACATTTTACACTATGCAATTCTATCTTCTAAAAAGCTCAAAATATTTTAAGAGATTACATAAGCAGTGTGGAGTCAAGACACGAGTCAGCACATAAGTTATGTGCTTTTCTTACTTAATTTTTAAACTATTGTCAGATTCATGTCTTTCACATCCCTTCTGCACACTGAGAACACACCAGTTTATATAAAGTTTCCTTCACAAATCTATTTTTCATTAATCTTTTTTTCCTTGATATATTTGATCAGCCTTCTCTCAAGTTCATTCAGAATTTTGCATAACCCCCTATAATTTTGTTACAACACTTGTTACTTTAAACTTTTGCAGATTTTATGAATAATCACTAAAACTCTAAACTACTCTATGTGTAAATCATATGCTGAAGCATCTCATTATTAAAACCTGCTGTTATCTCTGACTCAGTTATTTCAGGGCTGTTTAATACTTCAGATCTTGAAATTTTTTCTATCAAACCATAATAAGGGACTTCTGTTGGATTGACCCCATCCCCTATCTTACTATCTTAGAAAGTGTTTGTTCTAAAATGTTAAAGGTTCATGTGTCTCTTTCAGAAGCTGCTTCTCTTTGACTTGATGGTTTATTGAGCTGAAATCATCAGTGCAAAGTCAGCTCATCAAAAGAAAAACTTAAGTCACAAAGCACCCTCTGAGCCTGCTTTGTGTATCTGAATCATGCTGGCATCACTTTTATGGTTCTTGATGACTGCCAGGCTGACCTGAGGACTCCTTAAAACTCCTCCAAGTCATGAAAATGTAAGTCTATTAGTATATATTAGTCTAATAGTCTATATTAGTAAACCACCTACCTCGTCCAGTGGCTCTTTCTAGGGATTTATACTATAAAGGTGTCACTTCTCTGAGTTTCCCCATTCTTAACTTCAGTGTCTGTGCATCCAGAGGGCTTAACACAGCAGCATACCTGGCAGTTCGTCATGGCACAAAGCAGCACAAGTGGCTGTGGCTTATTCCCACATAGGGAGGCAAAAGTCTTAAAAAAGCTACTTAACAATGAGGAAATTTAACCACACTGGACACTGTGATGATGTGTATATATGTGGTTATTCGGGTTTGTTTTTTTAGAAAAAGCTTCCTCCTATTTTTAGTCATCCATCTAAATGAAATGAGAGTTTCTTACATCATTTTAGATACAGCAAATACATACTCATTTACTAGGTAAAAGCTAACTTACGTGAACATTCCCAAGGTAACACTCCGCCTTTGTATGAAGTGAAATCAAGGTCTGGGAGAGCTATACAACTTTATCACCTGCACCTTCACATACTTCTGCTATATGCAAGTTTTTCACTAGCTACTGTTTAAATAATAAACCTTTTGCCCTACCCAGGTTCATTAATTTTAACTCTCAACAATCCAGTTCACTTTCTGGTAAACCCTCCCTCTTGATTCCTGCCCCACCTCCTCTTTTTTTCTGAAGTATTATTTAAAAGACTGCCTAGGTGCAAATGGATATAAACTATTTCATTTTGCATTTCACATTCAGACTTCTCAGAACTCCTCTAGCTGCTTTGCTACAGGATAAGGCTTGGCTTGTTTTCTGAAACTGCTTAAGTCCACCACATCATGAAAATGTATTTAATTCAGAGAACTCATTCTCTGCATTTACCAAGCACCTCTTTTGAAAATGCAATATTGTTCTCTTGTGAAGTAGCTGTTTTGATGCTAGATTAATTAAATTAAGTACTGTTTCTCCCCCCCAGTACTGTCGGTGTTTCGGCCACCTGATACATCCTGGTGCAGGAAGTCAGCTTAGCCCTGCCGTTTCTGGAGCTGGACTGCAGGGCAGGCTGGCACAGCTCCTCCATCTAAGGCATGTGCTCCTCCCGGGGACACCCTGTGTGCAGCTCAGGCAGCACCTCTCAACCTCCTTTGGATGTCAGGCAATGAACACACACGGCACCACGCTCGGTCACGCCTTGCCACCACACCAAGTGACAACGCCGAAGGAGAGGAGATGGCCTTTGGTAACTGCCGGGACCCTGGTGCTGCAGCACAGCACACTTCACTAGCTCCTGTTTGTCAGTAAAGTGGCAGCTCTGACCGACCCTTGTCATCATAGCTCCTCTGAGCAGGGGGACAGACTCACTGACACCTGAGTCCTGTTCACATGCACTTCTCCAAATCTCCTTACAGCGATATACACTGTTTTGCATCTCCAGCTGGCCAAATTCTATTTGACATACATGGCACCCCTCTCTATGACAGAGGAATGACCCTACTGACAAGAAACCTCCTTAAAGAAGTCCTTCTAAAAACACCTTCTGTCTGACAGCCACTGCTTTAGTCCCTACACTGTTTTGTAAGACGGCAAATAAGGCAAGCCAACTATTTGTTTAATGTCTCTGAGCCAGAATAGGACAGGATTTTTTAGAAGCTTTATTATGGCTATTGGCAAGTAAGAACTCTGCCTTTAGCTGATGGGTTTGGGTTTTTTTGTCTTTCCTGAAAATAAGGTGGAGGAATAGAAAAATTGGATCCTGTGTGTTTAATTTAATAACACTAATTGTATCAGCCTTTTCAGAAAATGAGCAAACATTTAGTTGTAATGTTGTCTGACATTTCAGCGTGATCTCAAGGCTTATGGGGGCCAGATTCCTCCAACACTGGTTTCACTGAGCAATACACCGACAGGTGGTTCCACTGAGTTCACTCCTCCCACTGTGCGGGGAACTCCTGAAAGGATGCCTATGCGGGATCTACCCCAGAGATGGTGCACGAATCCCTGAGGAGTGGAAGCTCCGCTTAGGTTTTGGTTGTGAAAAACTCTGTATGTTGCTATTGCCAAGTGAACACAACTCTGTCCTCCTTTTGCACATCAGGGACTCTTGCACCCTACAGCAACAGCATGCACATTTTAAAAACACACTAAACAGCCAGAAATGCAGGCCAGCCCCAAGCCTCACTTATCACAAATTAATTTTGCAGGTGAACTTTAAAGTGCCATTAGCACTCACGATTTTAGTAGATGTATTTCAGTTAAACAGTGAAACAATTATTGAGACTTTTGGCACTCTATTTTAATCAAGTAAAAGGTAAAGGACTCCAGGACTTGGGATAAGCAAGTTTCTTTTTGTGTAAATGTAAATCTACTCAACTTTCTCTTACCATGCATGTATCCTAGCAGCCATTGAGTTATTGTAACAATTTGTGACACCAACTATAGGTGCCACAAATAAGCACCTATTCCAACAGGAGTCTGTTTGACAAACACAGACTAGGAGAAGAAAATATTCTGCAGTAAGGGTGATGGAACAGAAGAAGGGTTGCATGATGTTACTCACCACCAGAGGAATGGAGCAGATGACCACGACCAGGGAAGTGGCAATGAGCAGAATAACCATCTGGATTTCTGCTCCAGCCATCCGACGGAAGCTCCGGCGTCTGCGAAAGTCAGATAAACGGCTGGAGGTGGTGTCTGTCCCCAAGGACGTGCGTCGCATGAACTGGCGGTGCATGCGAATGAGGGCCACGCACACCAGGATGTTGCAGATCACAGTCACCAGGATTAGGAAGGAGCTGAAGCCCGCGTACATGTAGGAATATGCTGCATGGGTGGACACGTTTGTTCGCCAGTCTATGAAACACCAAGTGCAAGGGTACTGCAAAGTAGATTTGCCGAGCCCCATGCTGGGGAGGGCGCAGAACAGCACGTTGGAAGCGTAGATGGCAAAGAGTGTGAGCCCTGCCAGCTTCTTGTCTACATAATGGTTGTAGAAATAGGCATGGTTGATGGCCAGGTACCTCTCTATAGACATGGCACAGATAATGCTGAGGCCAGAAAGACCAAAGAAGAGGAGGATGAAGGAGCTGTACTCACACAGTGCAGCTCCACCTGGCCATCGGTTCTGCAGGTAAGTGGCAATTGTGACCGGACTCACCAGGCAGGTCCCCAAGAGATCTGTGACTGCCAGTCCACAGACCAGTCTGTAGAAAGTGGTCTCCTTCTGCTCCTTCCTGGACTTGCAGAGCACCACGATGGCTATGAGGTTGCCCACCACGCCGAAGATGAACATGACAGTGGGGATAGTGGGGGGCTTCCCGCCTTCGGCCCCGCTGGCGGTCCCGTTGGCGGAGCCGTTCTCAGGTGGCATGGTGGTGGGGTCGAATGACATGATACCCACGCTGCAGCTGGCGAGCTGAGAGACGGCAAGATCGGGTCCGAAAAGGAAAAGCCGAGAAAGGGAGGGGAGAGGGTTGTATAGTGCGAAAGTAAAAATTCAAATGCGCGAGAAGTTATTAAAAAAAAAAAAAAAAAAAAAAAAAAAAAAAAAAAAAGAAAAAAAAGAAAAAAAGTGATGTGTTTCAGCTAAAGAAAGAAAGAAAAAAAAAGTCCTAAAATGAGGCCGAACCGGGGTACCGTCCGTCAACTACCGACCGCAGCCGAGGGAGCCGGGGCTGCCTCTTCCTGCCGCAGCGCTCCGCGCCCAGCCCGGAGGGGGATCGGGGCGGCCCGAGCCGAGCCGAGCGGAGCCGCCTCACCGCCTCTCGCTCGCACAGACGCCGGGGAGGGCTCAGCGCGGCGCTGGGGCGGCGGCTCCAGGTGCCCTCGGGGTGGCGTGACAAGGTGCCGGAGCGCGGTGGCCGCGGCTCATCCCCCGCCGCCGGCCGGCGGTGCGCTGTGCTGTGCTGTGCTGCGCTGTGCTGCGCGGAGCGGAGCGCTGCGGGCCGTGCGGGGCTCGGGCACCGTCTCAGCCCCCGCGGCGCTCCCGCCGAGTTTCGCCGCGGAGGGCGGGGGCGGCCCGGGCCGCTCCGCCGCCGCTCCCCGCCCTCTCGCTCCATTGGCCGCGCCGGGCAGGGCAGGTTGCGCGGGGCGGGCGCGGGCGGGGGCCGGGCCGGGCCGGGGTGGCGGGGGCACCTGTGCGAGCGGGCGGCCCGTGTGCCCCGCGGGCTGCTCCACCGAAAGGGCCGCGCCGCTGGACGGCGTTTGCCGCGGAGCGGGGCTGCCGCTTGCCCGGCCCGCCGTGCTCCAGCGTAGGAGCCGGGGAGGGGTCCCGCTGTCCGTGTGCCGGGCCGAGCCCGTGTCACCCCCGGGCCGCGCAGCACAGAGAGGGGCGCGGGTGCGACGGGGTGACGCCGCACAGGACGGGCGGCAGCCGATGCTCTGGCGTCGGGGCGGCATGTCCCTCTGCCAAGGGAAGATCTGCTATGGTGCCTGTTTCTGGCCTCTGTTACTGTGGGTACCGAGCACAGGAAGTGTGTGTCTGCGTTCAAGGCATGCTTTGTGTGTCTGTGTCGAGAATTTGTTCGGTCTTGGCTGTGACGTGATCGTGTGTGAATTGGAAATACGGTTGCACTTGCTGGCTAAGCCCTACGATTATAGCCAGTCTTATCTGGGCTGATGGAAGAACAGCAGTCACGTTATGCGGTGCCGGTGTGCAGCTTTCACCCCAGCGGTGATGGTGGTGGTGTAGTCCCTAGTGCAGAAATGTCCATGCAAGACCTACAACCACAAGTATGTCCATGGGAGTTTCTGTGCTAGTGACCCATGCTCTCACTTCTGGCTCAGGGATGAAGCTTCACATTGTCATGCTGGATTTCACACCTGCTGGTCTGTTGCCCTTGTACACTTGGTGGCATTAGTTGCTACAAAGAACACAAAACCTCTGTCCCAAAACACAACATTTGTATCCTTAGAAGAATCTCTTCTTTGGTGCAAAGGCAAAATGTGTTATAAAAGTCTATTATTTGTCAGTCTTATCATCTTCCATCTCTTTTATTTCCTTTAAGCCTATGAAAATGATGCCTGTGGACTTGCTATCAGTAAAGCCATGATAACATCATAATATGCTGATGACAGAAGTACTGACAGAACAAAATATATGAGGACAAGTTTGTACTATGGGAAAGAGAACTAAGAGTTTCAGTTTTCCGTGCTATATGGGCAGACATGAAGAAAAAAAGCTGGTTTTTATTTGATCAGCTTTTTATTTAGTGTTGTTATCTAACTGCTTTGAAAACTAAAATGCAGTTTTAGAAAAAACCTTGATTTTTACTTAACACATATAGGGATAAATAAACTATAGCAGTGGTGGTGATCTGGTCTGATAAGAGAAAGCAAACAGCACTTTTGCTTACATTTTGGTGGCTCTTTATTTTTTACAAAATTAGAAAGTCATTCTGTCACAAGCACAGAGGAGTGGGAGTAGAGGCTGACCAGTTACATTTGCCTAACTATCAGAAGCAAATTAGAAGTACTTCAAGAGAATTTCCATAGTAAATGCAGCACAAAGGTTGTTTTTGCTTTTAAACAATTTCTGACTGTTGCAGGGATGCTCACCCAGGTGCAGAGCAAGCTCTGAATTCAGGAGGTGTAATTGCACGTGCTTTCTCAACAGTCCTTTTTTCATACACCGGGACTTTGGAGCTCTGGCAATAGAGACCATTATCTGGGATTAATTTAACACATGTGGAGCAGTATTTACCAGTATGGAAAAAGAACTTCCTTGCTTCCCTGAAGCAGTGCAAAACTTTTGCATGACTAAAGGCAGAGGAAATAATTTTTCTTTCTTTGTTGCTGCTTTTTTTTTTCACTTTCTCATCTTCACATCCCTTCTTATGAGGTATTTTGCGCATCTCTTAACAGATGGTGTATCTTAACAAGGCTTAGTCTATAGCAGACGTGTCCCAGGTCCTTCTCTGTGTGTGTGTGTACACGAATGTGGGTGTTAAAGAGTGAATGCTATCTTTTGTTCTGTAAGGTCTGTCTTACACCCTAAGAACTAACTAAAAAGCACAGGAAAGTTGGGAAAATCAATGAGGAAGCAACATAAAAAAAAAAAAAAAACCAAACCACAACCCAAAAAAGCTTCAGAGAACTGTACAAAAAAATATAGCTTTCAGTGCAAGGATAGTATTGTCAGTTTTATGAAACTGATAATGTTAATTCTTTAATTAGAGAATAGGATAGAAATCAGTCACACAGTTGTGGGATGGGTTTCTGGGGATGTGAGCTTAATGTGTCTACCCGTTGTCTAGCTTTCAGAGTTATTAGAAAAATACAGTGACTTTTGGGAGTTTCTGAACTAATGGTTTTGATATACAGAACTCCTGGTCAAGAAGAAAAGCATAATCACATGAAATTCTTCATCTTCAGAGCAAAGCAGATACTGTGGAACTGAAGTGGAACTGAAAAAATGAAGAAATTCCACTTGTAACATGGGTTGTCATCCTCTCATAGCAGAAATGTCACACATTGTAGCATTGAGTAACCACCAAAATACTTCTGTTTGCGAGGAAACCACTTACGTGAGAAGTCAAAGTATCGTGAATTAAAAATAAAAGCTTTGAAAAGTAATCATATATGGAAAAAACCTTCAATGAATTTCAAATGTCCTAGATTAGAAAATATTAAGACAATCAAAATATTTAGGATTTACTCTTAATTGCCTCAGAGTAAACTTTTTCTGATTATAATGCTACAGTTTTTAGAAGGCTAGTTGTGACATACATGAGTCAACTACTGTAGCTTGATCAGTTAGATACATAACTAACTGTGGTTATATTTCTAGCTAGATGAAAGATTTTAATTAAAATATTTGACTTTTTTTCTTTTATTCCTTGACATATTTATTCAGCATGTCTCAGCTGCCACGTGGTATCCCTTTTATCTCCTTTATCTGGCTGAAGGTTCTAAAACCTTACCTGCATTGTTCAGGGGCAGCTGGAACATAGCCAAAAAAACTATGGAAAGCCCTTTCTGCTGTTTGCAACTGTGATTTTAATACTGAAATGTCCATGTAGACATTTGAATTGATGGGTATTTTCTGGCAGTGCTTCTATGAGCTTCACTTCCAGAGGAGTGATGTCTTCAGCAGGCAGTGGAAGTATGTAGACAGCCAATGTTGGAAACTTTGGACTGCTCTTAGCGTGCTGCAGGTCTGAAAAACATTTTACATGTTAAACTCCCCTTGCATATTTGGAGTTCAGTAACATTCTTGACTTACTCAAGAATTTGTCAGCCTTTCTCCTTTCGTGGAAAATTTGGCCGTGGGAAAACTTTATTTCTGTTTTTTTCTTGCTTAATTTTTGTTGTCATGCTTTTGACACAAAGTTTTTTTCAGAAAAAAAAAAAAGAACTGTTAGAGTAAATTCTGTCTGTATGCCAAAATAAAATCATTATTAATAGACAATGGAGATAGATTGAACCAAATGTTACATAACAGTCTTTAATTAATAATTAGAAGAGAAAAATTAAGCAAGGAGTAAGCTGAAAAACTATTTCAGAGGAATTGGGGAATTCTGTAATGCCACTTGAACAGAAGTAGCAGTGCAAGTCAATAAAAATTTTATACTTTAAAACATTGAGTATTTTCCTGCCCTCATACTTTTGTATAAAATCATCACAGATGGTAACAGTTTGGTTTGTCTTGATGTTTTTTTTTTTTTTTTTTTTTTAAGAATTCTAGTTATTACTAATATTACTAGCATTATCACTAGCACTTCTGGCACTTTTCCTTTGTTCTTGGTAAAACATTGTGATGAGTGGGGGCTTTTCCAGGGTGGGGGGTGAAAGCAGTCCTGTCCCATTCCTGCTGTTCTTGCTGCATGCCTGTCTAGGAGAGAGCTGCAGAACGCCACTGCCAGGGGACGCAGTGGTGCCCCCCCGGGGGACACTGTCTGTAACACAGCTCTATAATTTACTCCACAGTCATGTGTTCCGTATTAGTCAATCATGCTACTGAAGTTTGGGGGTTTTTTGACTGTGTAAACGATGCTGTTAATCTTTGCAGTACACTGGGTTTTTCCTCTGTAATAACGTCCATTACTGTGCTGGTTCACAATTCTATTTTAGCAGTTATGAAGTCTGCATTAGTTGTTAAAATACTTAAAATACTTAAATTTAGCTTTTCAATCTGTTTATTTGGAACAGTGTATGTTAAAATAGATTATCCTTCAACTGTTGCTTATACTGTCTTATTTATTTATTTATTTTTAAGTTGGCAGTTTTTACTTGCCTTTCAGAGGCCAACAGCAGAAATGGGAAGTTCATAGAAGAGCGCTGATAAATAGCTGCCAACATATTTTCTTTTTTTAGAGCCCTTAAAGTACTTTTGACTGTTTCAGACTACCTGATGTGTTACATGTAGCCAGCTAAACCAGATCCTATGCAGAAAAAGATGTTTCTAGTTGAATTCCACTTTGGCACAAACTGTTACCTTTGCTGAAGTAAACTCGTATTTTAGAATATATGCTGGATCAGTTGTATAGGTGCTTTAGAATATACTTTGTTAGTATTAGTAATTGGAATTGTTTTGTATTTTTTAAACTTTCTGTGGCAGATGCTGTGTGCTGTTTCATTTTGTTGTGAGGAGGTACTGTATCTGGCAGCTGTGGTGGAAGCAGAAACAGCCCAGCACTGCACAGGAAGCAGTCGTGTGGCAGGTCCTGTTCCAGTCTAGCTGTTCTGCAGATTTTCCACGAGAGATCATAGGACTGAAGACCCTCTCCAAAGATCCTGACTGTAATTCTATGACAGTATCTGTGTGCCAGAAATTTAAACAAAGTATCAGGCTTTCTCGTGGTTATTTTTGGGGTTTTTTCGGGTGGTGTGATAGCATCATGTCAGGGTGTGATATACACCCATATTCTGTGGATTTGGAGAAAGAAACAGAGCTTTGCATTTCTGCTTGAAAGTTGAAACTTTTATTGGGTATTAAAAACTGTGTACCAAAGGCACCTGTGATGGAATCAGTGGACCTGTGATATTTGCAGCTGGTTTAACAGTCATGGAAGTGATTAACTCATGATATGGTTTTGTAGCATTCCTTTCTCTGTTGTCATACTTGGCTTCGGTTTTTGTTCAACACCTCCATGTAAAATAAACTGTATTTTCTCTGGAAAATATATTGCCTTTGTACAAATTGTGTTCTGTGTCTATCCTGGGGAAGTGGTCCAAGAAGATGGTCAGTAATTTCGAGGTGAAATTGCCTTCCATGAAGGTACTGGGACCATTTTGGAAAGAGGGCAGAAACCTTCATATTATGTGCTGAGTCTCTGCTACCTTTGCAATATGAGGGCTGACTTGGGCATATGATTTGAGGATAGATGTGAGTTACAGTCAGCTGAAAGTTTAATAGAAGTTTCTTCTTGTACCATCCTGTCCAATGTGGGACTGAATTGGAAAGTGTTTCCAGCTGTCAGGATGCACTGGCAGCTAGTAGTGAAGTGTAATGGCTCTTCTGTTACCTGATGGAAGAATTATCTGGATAAATTCTAAGCCTGGGCTCCTTCGGAAAGATTTATTTCTTTTTCTTAATGCTTGCTATTGCAGTTCAGAAAGGATTTGTACACTGTGTAACTACTGTGTGTGATCAACTCTTGTGTGGGGTGAATTATGTTACATTAAGTATTGAATTCTGAAAGATTCCAGGACCAAGAAAAAGAATAGAAACCAGGAAGTTAGTGGATATTATCCATTACTCAGCAGCTTGGTTCTTAGAAAAATCTACTAAAGCTCCCTGAAAAAAAGTCTAATTTTGTGAGAATGATTCATGTATTAGGTGAGTCAGTTATCTTTCACTAAGAGGACACTGGCTGCAAAATCACTGGAATAAGCTACAGTTTTAGTAAGTCTGCAACAAGTGACGAACTGTATTTGCAGCAGAATGTTTTTAAGAAGGTCCAAAAGAAGTTTTCAAGGAAATGTATTCATGCCTGTAAATTCTCTGTTATTCCAGCAGAGGGTAGTTTATCCTCTAGGAAGCTAGGTGTGTTGAAGGAATGATTGGGAACGGTAACTTAACGATTCCCATTTCCTCTTGTTTCAGATAGGGCAATAAAAATTAACTTCGATAGACTGACCTCATCAGATTAACAAATACTAAAACATATTGTTAGGCTATGGTATGTTCTTAGGCTGGGACTGGAAAAGGCAGACAAATTCAACAGCAGTCCCATTTCTGTCCTGCTACCAAGGGCTTCATTTGCCCTTCAAGAATTACTGCAGTTTGCTTGTGCTGAGAACAGTTGCATTATCAGCTTAAGAGCTATTTCACTTTCATTTGTCAGCTAGTGTAGTAGATACAAAATGAAGCATTTTCTTATTTCAAACACATAAAATCACTCTAGTTGAAGAGTGTTTGGCTTGTTTACAGTTGCTTAAAAGCCCTTCTTTCTGCCACTGTACTCACTGCTGCAGTAGCTATTGTTGAGGAGAATATATGTTTGCAATTTGTTGTGGTAGTATGTACCTGGAGCAGCTTCCTGCTCTGCTCACTGGCAGTGGGTATGGGCTGGGGGATGCTCTTTCTGTGGTCTTCTCCTCTGGGATATTTTATTTTACATCAGTCATCAGGAAGCAGTCCTGAAGTGGCTTTTCTGGCTGTGAGTCCTGAGGTGCAGCAGAAACTCTTCTGACAAGAGAGCATGAGTGAGAGCTGAATATTTGAAAGGGTAGCAGAAGAGATGTGAGGATCCACAGTCATTCAGTTGCTATGTTTCAATGAAGCCCTGTAACTCAGAATTTGTTTCCATTCAAAGCAGTGTTTCAGCTCTTCATGGATATTGGCTTTTTTTGCCTGATTTCTAAAAAGAATATACAAATATTTATCTTCTCATTTATCTTAGTAAGAGGTGTAATATGATTAATACTATGCTGTATATTTTAACCTTAAATTTCTGTATAATTTGCTCTTAAAAAAAAAGTCATAAAAGGAGCATTCCTGTAAGAAACCTGTGAATATGGTCAGTGCCAATTGTGTCTATGCTTCCATGGCCAGCTTGATCTTGACATTACTATCGCTTGGAGCTTTCCCTGTGGTGCTACAGGGAAGCACAGGGAGCTTCATAGGACTTCTATCTTTCTTGCTTTCTTTCTTGCTTTCTTTCTTGCTTTCTTGCTTTCTGATAGGTCTGTAATTCACATCTAGCTGTCTCCCTCTGTGTTACAGACTTTCCCCTCCTTTTCTATTTTTGAATTTCAGAAATGACACATTTTTGGTTTCTACTTACAATTCTCTATTTCTTGGGTAAAAATGCCCTAACTATATGAGGGATGAATAATGTGTCTGAAGTCTTTATTTTGGAGCAATACAGGTATAACCAGTTAACTTTCTTCCATTTTTTACACCAATATTCTACATGATCAAAGGAATATAGAAAAACCTTTGGATCTGGAGAAGACGTCGTGCTGTCTACCAATTATACAAGAAGCCTAAGCAATTAATCTCTTAGTGCAGACACTTTGGTAAGCTATTTTACTAACATGGGATGATTCCAGACCTGAATACCAATCCAAGATTGCTTTTGTCTAAACATTAGACAGACAAAAGAAGGAGGAGGAACCCAGGACAGCTTTTCCAAAGTCATACATAGTGTTTGTGCCAGATTTGCTGCTTGCCAGACTCTTCTCACCTCGTGGGCTTTGTTGCCTTTCAAAGTGGAAATAACTTTGGAGGAGAAAGACCCATTTATAGTTGATTTAAAGTATTTAGTTTGTACTTTTTGTTGTTTCACTCATAAGCAATTTGCAAAGCGATAATGCCTGGTTAATCGAGACTGTAAGCTTGTCACACAGATGAGGAATGTCAATTAATATTTTTTAAATATAAGTAAGCTTTGTACAACTGCACTCCATAACAATAATTCACCATTTATTAAAGGCATGCTTTAGCTTAGTAATATTTTGAGATGTTTGTAAGTGAATATTCATATATGCTTCTTAAATTTATATATCTTATTCATTATTCTGACATTTGGCTATGGTAGAGTTACAGACTGGAACAAAAAATGAACTTCATGCTCTTTAGAAATGTAGATAGATAATAGTTTTAAATAATGTACACATTGAATTCCTGATGCTGTTTTCTTCACCAGCTGGAAAGCTTCTCACTGTCGGAAAGGCATTCAGTATGTTTGACATTAAGGGTGGGGGAATGTTTGTGTAATTATAAATGTTAGACTTGCAAATACGCCTTTTGATTGCAACAGCCTGAACTTCCACATGTCAACAGGAATTTTAACTTCACAAGATAATCCTTGGCTTATGTACCTTGGCACCTTTCTCTTTTCCATATAATTTCAATGCGTACATCACCAAATTGTAGCTGAATTTTACATGTGTGCACATGAGACATTTGGATTCTGTAAGTACTCGGGTAAACGTTGGGTTGCTCCAGCTACTGTGTGCAGCTGTAACAGTTTTGGGATTGTGATGAAAGCTGAAATCTCACAGCGTGTGAGTAATTACCTGTGATCTTACAGGCTTGTGATATCTTGTGCAGTGCTGCTGAGCCTGGCATTAATTCTAGAAAGGCTGCTGGTTGCTGAGGTCTGAACATTTTCAAGGAGCTCTATGTGATTCTTTCCTAGTTATGTAGCACAAAAACTGCAGTGCCTTACACTGTGTCTCCACAGTGTTTCACAGGTGGGTTATTTTTAATGTGGTGGTACTATTTTTTTCTTTCAGCTGAAGAAATTATTTAAGAACCTGATTATGGTTTCAGGAAGCAGAGTGGCTGCAGCTTTCATCTGATCTAAGAGGGAAGAAAGAAAGAAGATTGAAGCTGCAACCATGTCATGAAGGATTGCACTTCAGGATTGTTTGCTTTAGGATGAAGTGTCTGTGTGCTTCCCATCCTTTCATAGATAAACTGAATTTCACATGCATGACATGTGTTGTCGAATCCTGGGAATGATATCAGAAAAAATGATTACTGAGGTTATCTTAAGTATTTTTTGTGGTATAAGAGACCCCTTGAGACATGCTGACAAGAAAGAAAAAGGAGAAAAATGCAAAGGAACAATAATTCTTGCTGGATGATAAAGGCCTCTGGAGATCTCAAAGGTTTATGCCATGTCTTTTGTAACTTCTTCCTGCATGTGTATCTGTGGTATGCTTACTGCAGTATTCCTGCAGCCTCACCCACCTGAGCAGGCGCAAGCATAGCAGCGCTGTGGGACACCCTCTCTGACATGGCAGATCTAGAAGGAATGTGTGTGATGTATCACTCAGTTCATGGACATGTATGCCATGTGGAGAGAGCATTCCTGCATAATGTCCTCATGCATATTAATTAGGCAACCAAGATACTCATGTGATGTAAATCAGATCCTTTCTTGGAGATGTGCTGATTCATATCTCAAGTCAGAATCTAACCCAGTATGCCCAGTATGTCAGAAATAGCAATCTGTTTTACAAATAATCTAAACTATTTTTTGGTATGTTCAGGGAGAGAGAATGTTTTATTTTAGTGATTAATGGTTAATCATGATAATTTTATTAGTGTGATGAGAGAAGGAATATTATCTGTAGAGGCTGTGGAAAGATGGTAGCTTTCAAGAGAATTGGTGTGGCACACAAATTGTAGGAGGCTTGGTGATAAAACTGTAAATGCTGGAAGAGAGGAACATAATGGGAGCACGTGGAGGAGTGGAGTTGGGGAAGACTTGTTCTGTAGGTGCACTTCTTTTTCTTGGAACCTAATTATTTGTATATCCTAAAGTTTGTCATCATTCTATTTCCTCATGACTTTCTGTTGGATTACAGTGAATGCTCTCAGTCTGGGCTACTCACTCTGTTGTCTTGTGTGCACCCAGAATTGTGCTGACTCCAAGTGATTAAGGTATGTTCCCACCCTGGCAGTGACACTGTGCTTCTTGATCTCTTCTCTAAGCTGCTGGGCACTACACTCACAAAGAAAAGCATGAAAAGTTGCTGCAGCTTTGCTGTATCTGGGTGCATGGTGTTTCTGAAATTGCATCATTAAAGTTAGGTTAGGAAGCCTCTAAAAAAAGTTAGTTAAATGGCAAATCCCAGCAAACTGAATGGAGACCTGCTTGGGAGAGATCTTCAAAAAAGGGAGCAGTGTCATTGCCTGGGACTAGTGTCCTTCAAGACAAGCTCCCTTTCCTGAAATTAACCATATGGCCTTTTTTGTTCAAAAACTCTTACTGTTCTGTTGCTTGCCTGCCACTCCCAGCGTGTGCTATGCACTACCTCAGCAGTTAAAGGCAGCAGGCTTGCATTCAGCTCCTTCCTCTGCCTGAGGGAGTTCTAATCAGCATCTCCTATCTTCCAGGAAAGTATCCTGGCTATAAAATACTGAGGCAGGATGGTTGCAGTGTCTTCTCTTGAAGGTGTTTTGCTGTGTGTGGAATAATTAAATATTAATTGGGAGTACGAAAGAAGATCAGTTTGCAGATTAGCTCACTCTGGAAGCAGAGAGACATGAGTTTTAAACCCTAGCTCCAGAGAGTGCTTGTCATTAGTCCTGCCTGGTTTTAGTGCCATCCAGGCCCCTTCAGCCTGGTTTTCTGAGGATGTCCTTGGTTCGAATGCCACAGTTAAGGGAAACAGCAGACTGTGGAACTATACATAGATATGAACAGAAGTGAAACTAATTAAAATTAAAAGAGTACTAAAGATGTCATTTCTCTTGAGCAATAGCAGTTGAGTGTGCTGATAGGCAGGTTTAACTAACAGGGATGATGCTGAGTATCTAATTTGGAACTTAAGTACCAAATTAAGCATCTAAATCCTACCTCTAGTGTACTTGTACAGATCTAACCATAAATGTCAATGCATGCTGAAAATGTAAGGTATTTTTGCAGTCCCATGCAGCCTCCTGTGCTGCTATCACTGCTTTGCTCCTATTTGTGTTGAATGTATCTCTCAAACCTCCTCCTTGTGTATCTTGCTTTCACAGCTTTCCATTTCCTTTTGTTCTATCAAGAATCCCTCAGTTCCTTTTTGCTAAATTCCATCTCTAAAATTGCTTCTTCAAATACACTGTGCCATATATCAAAGCTGATTTTCTTACCAGTGGTTCCTGCAGGTTGTTTTTGTATGACAGTGATGGTATTGATGCTCTTTCTGCTAACTTTTTTTGTTACAGGAACTAATCTATGTATTTTATCTGAATTACTATCCTAGATGAATATTTTACTGGATAGTCATTGGTAATCACCTTTTGAGAGATAAATGGTTCATGCAGTATCTTATAAAAATATATAAAGATATAAATAGTAGAAATTCTCTGTACTAATAATATTTTATCATGATTTAATCTCTTCCAGTGTTTAGGGACTATGCAGTTTATAGGACTTTGTTATATTTCCTTAATAAGTATGACCATCAAGAAAATAAGGTGCTTTTTCAGTTTCAGTTTCAAAATAAAATTATCACCCCGGTTTCATTACTGGTTCTGAAGGAACTGGGATGATAATTGCATTTTCAAGATGTAATCTGATATACTTTTAATTATCAAGTACTTAGTGTAGTACAAAAGCCTTCTGTTTTCAAGTTGTGATGCATGTTAAAGTTAGCACTTTACTGCAAACTAATTTTTTTTTACCAGAACCCAGTCAAGAAAGCTAAATTGGTTGTAGTAGTTTACTTTCACTGTCACCGGCTTTGCTAATACATAGTGTGCTTGTTAGACTCTTGCAGTAGCTAAGAGAGTGCCACATAATAAAATACTTCAGAAATTTCTGTAATAAAATATGTGACATCTGTAAACTCTACTGTCTTGAAATTACTAATATAAAAGATGATGTTGTAGACATCAATTTTTGGAGCCGTTCCTATTCAGGAATTTTAAATGCCAGAAGCAGCTGTACTGAATATTTTGAAAAAAAAAGAGTATTTTGAAAAAGTGTGTCTGTTCTTTCTTGCAGGACCTTAGTGGAAGTTCTGAGCATTGTGTTTTGTCTGGGATTGAGAAGAGAATGTGTTAGAGCAATACCTAAGCTCTTACAAACTAGAAAACCTGATATCAAGTGCTTTTTAATAGTACCAAAACCTGTTTAGCTGTCTGAAATATCTAATGGTATGGCAGATTAATGAGTATTTTAGTGATATAGAGAACTGCAGTATCCATTTTAACAGACCAATGTGAACTTTTAAAAATACAATTTGTTTTATCTGAAGGACACACAGATATTAGTATCATTCCATTTTAAAGGAAGAGGATCATCATGACATTTTGAGAGCACCAGTAGAGGTAATTTTGACTAACTGCTTGCCCACTGATTGAAAGGCACAGTGCATTTTCATTCAGCCCCAACATGAAGTATCTATGTCTTTTATCTATGCAGAGACAGAGTGAGAAGCGTATTCTCTTTTAATACTTTTGTTAATGTTTGCACCATTAATTTAATTTTTTTTTATCTGTGCCCTGCTTTAAGCCAACTAATTGCAAATATGGTTTTCATTCAGGTGGATGAGCTCTGTGTACTCAAGGTGTTTAGCCTCGCAGTAATTTCTGGCATCATAATTCAAATCTGAATTAACTACTTCTACACTTTTTTATTCTCCATCTCCCAAATGATTTAGTATTAATGATAAAACATGTTTCTCCTTGTGAATTTACCAATAAAAACAGTTATGATGCTGGTCTAAGGGGAAAAAGTATGCAGATATGCTTGGAATTGCCCAATTAGTCATGTCTTTCTAATTTCCCTGTAGCAGGGAAGTTGTGAAAAGAGCTTTTGATATCCAGCCAAGAAAGTTGCATCACAAAGGTTTTAAAATGGCAAATTAAATTCCATTAATTGTGACCTGTTTCTATGAAACTATAGTGATGTTCCTAAGTCAAAATGGATTGAAATCATGCTGTGCTGTTCCTAGCTTGTGCTTTCAGGATATTTATGTTGTCAGAATATTTGCTGACTAGTTGAACTGAAAGTATGTTGAAAATGTTATCAACCATTGTCATAATGAGATGCACAAATGGGACTTTTTTTTTGTCAGCTATTTTTCACTCGCATTTTTGTTCTTTTTTGATGTTGACACTCTTTGTGTCTTTTTCACTTCATTTTTCACATTGGTTTGTTTTTTTTTTTTCAAGCAGCCTCATTTGATTTGAACTTTCTGATTTGTTCATTGCCTCAGAGAGACATGAACAGTACGCAGACCTGATAAAAAATAGTATCGGATAACAACTAGCATAAAGTAGCACTATGTGACAACTACAAGTCCTCACACAGAGTTTTTTATTTCATTTTAAAATCTGACTTTCTAAAACCCTTTTTCTTATGTTGCGTGCATGTTTATAACCCCTGAATCTGTCACTTTGGGTTATTCCTGGAAACAGTGCAGTTTTTATATGGAGCAGAGGGGTTAAAACTAATCTGGGTCATGTCTCCTGTCTTCAGATCACCAAATTTAAAGCCATTTCTGAACTCCTGGGGGGCATATGGTTTTGAGGAAGATTGCAGGGGGGCATAAAAGAAGAACTACATCCTAAATTTGCATTTAATTTCCTCCATGCACTTTAAATTGGCCTCCAGAAGTTTGTTTAGCAGAATCCTTAGAGTCAACAGAACTCTTGAGCACTAATGAGATATAGAAAGATAAATACACTTCATAATAAATTCATGTTACTATCCACTCAGAACAAATTTTAGGGAGGCAAATGAAAATTAAATATTTATAAATAAAATGAACTGAATTGCAAAACAAATTTCAGTCTTTAAGAGGAAGGGGAAGCCTTCTGAAAGATAAAATTGCTGTTACAGTAACTGGAAGGCTCAAATATTGCACAAGAGATTTAGCCTGACAGCAGATGAGCAGTTTAGGGAAATGAAGAAGCCAGCAGCTCTGTTTCCAGTAGAAGTAATAGACTCAGCAGATTATTTGTGGAGATTACAACCTCAGGAATGAAGGGCTACCAAGGTGATTAATATTTTTGCTAGTTTTAAGCTTTAATGATCTATGTGTAAAAAGCACACTGAAAAATGCTGCTGACAGTTTTTAAAAAGGGAGCTCAGACCTCAGTAGAACTTAGTACATACTCTCAGTAGGGGTACATACTCTTACTATTTCTCTCTGCTTTTCAACTTACTCTTGCTATTTAATATTCAATTTTTTTCTGAGCCTTTGCCGTGGTGGATGGATGTTGTTCTTTTGCTAAAAATAAACTTGCTGTTTAAGAAGAATTAACAAAGAATTTCCTTGATGTCCTGCTGAATCCTGCATTCCACTGATAAGCCTTTCAGTTTTAGATGACTGAAAGGCAGATCTTTGTCTTCAAAGAGATTAGATTGCAAATAAAAAACCAATATGGAGATTTTCACCCAAATAATGACCCTGTGCAGATCTATACTTGATGATCTGTACTGTAGAGGACAATAAAGGTATTTTTCATGATATTTAGCTCAGGATGAGACACTGAGAGGAATATCTGGAAGGAAATTCATTGCTTGGTTTCAGTACAGCCTTTCAGTGATGCAGTGAAAGAATGGCACATTATGAAATATCTCCTCTCTTAGGTAGCCTCAGTTTTGCTTTTCAAGGATGTTTCTCTGGTAAGTCCAGCATTTCCATCTTTCTCTCCTGAGTCAGAGGACTACCCATGTCACCATTTCCTTGGTAGTTATGGGGTTCTCCCACGTGTTTCTCTGTAGTTTTTATTCAGAGTAATGATTTTCCTCCTACTTTTTTAATTTTCTTCTTTTTTTTTCTCTTTCTGTCACCATACCTGCATTTGTCAGTGACTTCTCTGAACATTGACTCTTGGTGTTTCCTTATGTCTCTTGTATCCCTGATGATGTGTGTCTGCATTCTCTGTACGCTGTAAACCAGGAAAAATGCCTGGGGGTTTTGTTTGTCTTACCCCTTTCCAAATTTGCAAATACAGATGTGCTCCTATTGCGATAGTACTTCATAATGTAAATATTTTCTATATATATATTGCATATAGTACCTTCTGTTTAAAGAAAAAATCCTCTGTTGGTTTTTTACACCGTTAATCCTTCCTGAATGAGATTTGAACGGGTTAAAAAAAAAAAGAATTTATAAGATTGCTTTTGCTAAGAGTTATTTTCTGGCATTAAAATAAGGAGACACATTCTCCCAGCAGAATTGGAGAACATATGGTTCTAAAAACTCAACGATCATATTTCTTGGTTGAAGTATTTATTTTATAAGGCAGTATAGTTAGCAAATGAAGTATGCCACCAGTCTGTAATCAGGGCCGGACAACATCCTGGAACAGAAGAGAAAGTGAACAAATTGACTGAGGTTGGGATTGTCTTTCTGATTGCATAATAGTGAATGTGTGTCAGCAGGAGGGACAGAGCAGGGAGACCAGAGGCTCTTGTGTGAGTGTGCTGGCAGTTTCAGGAGCTGTATGCTTTGAGCCTGTGGCTAACTGGGGCTATTTCAAGTGGTGAAAGTCACAGCTGTCTAAAACAGCTGAGACCCGAGATAAAAATAGGTTTCAGATACATTTAGAAGTTTGCTGATAGACAGAGATTTCTTGGGCTGGAGAACAGACAGTGAGGTTAGAGAGCCAGGGCTGAAGAGTTCTTAGTCAGGGTGTCAAGAACTTTGTGCCAGCATCAGTCTCAGGGCACTTGGTCATCACTTTATGAGCTCTAGGACAGAGAAGTAATTTGGTCTTGATGTTGCTAAACTGGCTGGTGGCAATCAGTTTCAAAATGGGATTTGCACCAAGTGAAAGTGATGATTTATAGGAAATTTGAAAGTTTTGATGCGGTCTTCTCAAGCCTTATAAGCAGCCTGGGAATTCTTACCAAAATCATAATTTCAATGGAAATTGAAAACCCTAACATAAAGTTTTATGCTATGTACATTTATGTATCCTCATACTTAAAAAATCAGTCTTCTCTTTAATCTGAAATATAAAATATAAAATCTTAAAAGATTTGGAATATTAAGTCTCAAAGGAATTGCAAAATGTTTGTATCAGATTATTTTCTGTCCTTTCAGATATAAAATATTTTTGTTTATTATAAAAATATGGAGTTATTTCCAAAAAATAATTCATTGAGACTATGCTTAGAAACCCTGCAGCATCAGCTTTCAGGGTTCTTAACTTTATGAACTAATGCTAATGGTACAAATTTTAACAAAAAGAAAAATCATGACACAATGCAGCAGGGATTTAGAAATTCTGTGTAGTGTTCATGAAGTTCTTTTTGTCTCTCAGGTTCCGTAACTATCAGTTCTTCAGAAGCAATCTAAAGTCTTCTTAAATTGTTACTCAAGCACTTTCTGAGGTGGAACTCAGTGGCACAGGACTTCAGTTTTGTGAAAGTTTAGATGGACCTAGCTGGCTGCACTAATGCACTAAAGGCAAAGACAGAAACATCTTACATTTAGAGGCTTGCTTTGATGTTTGCATTTTCACTGGGGAGAAGTTTTGGGCAAACAATTGAATGTTCGGTGTGTAAAATTTTTTTCTACACCAGCACCATGGGAAAAACCTCATAACTATGCCCCATGTAGTGTAGAGAAATTTGAGATAAATAAGCACGTTCCATATTACTTCAATAGTCTTACAGTGTTATCTAGGTTTCTTCTATAAGGGAAAGTCTGGAACTTCCTCCTATTTCAAGATGCAGCTTTGTCACCATTTTAGATTAAACTGGGTGCAGGCTGCTGCTCTACACTTGTAGATTTTTTTTTCCTGTAGATGTTTGTTGACTCACATTGAGGTTTATGTTTCTGAAAGATTGTTGCCCGGAGTGCTTTCACCTCAATTTGGAGGTTAATTTTCGCCTTAATCTGTATCTTGATCTCATTGAATGTGAACACACAAATGCCTGTAGGAATGTGCAGCTGAGGGAGGATGAGGTTGCTCCTTTCAGCAGCTGCCTGAGTTCAGGAGTTTGTCAGGTGCCATAGAGATGTCCCCTGACACCATGTACAATTGTCCCCTGGGAGAGGCAGTGCATCTCATCTGACCACAGAAAGAAAATTCTTACCTTGCTGAAACAGTATTCTTTATCTTAAATGGTAAAAACAAGGGTGATGAATCCTGCTCCCAAAGTCTGTGTTTCAGAGTATGGTATTGCTTAAGGGAGGGCTTGTGCTCGGATATGGGCAGGCACCTTTAGGAAAACAGCATTAATTTAAAAATAATTTCCCGTAACATTTTCTAAGCTTGCTCTATATTTATAGAAATCTATTAA
Source organism: Camarhynchus parvulus (assembly GCF_901933205.1). NCBI lineage: Eukaryota > Metazoa > Chordata > Aves > Passeriformes > Thraupidae > Camarhynchus > Camarhynchus parvulus. The sequence goes on from NC_044601.1 coordinate 57,024,496, forward strand.
TTTTTATATTATTTCTTTTAATTTACCTTTAAAAAAATCATTTTATTGTGATTAAGGTTTCCTTCTAGAAAAAATATGGAAGATGGGTTTGATTCTGAAAACTGCTGCCCATGTAACACCATGAAATGAACAAGTAGAAAATTGGTGTCAAAATTTGGAGTGAGCCCATGGTCTTTAAATTATTAATGTTGAATCCAGTGCCTTCAGCATTAATATCTTTGGGTTTAATTGGTAAGTAGTTCAGAAATCTGTCTCTTGTTTATCCTTTAGTCTCGTTGTGTTTCATATTGTTATTTGCCCACTGATTTTGGTTTAATTTTCTAGGTAAGTATTTTTTCTTTCAACTTTTCTGTAGTATATTTTAGATGTCTGCAAAATAAGTGAAGAAAATAGAAGGAAAAGCTGTGGGTTTATTTACCACAGTGTGTTTTCCCAAGAATGCTTTGTGAATTGTAATGTATTTTTTTTAATGGAAAAAATACTTTCTTAATCATTGTGGGAAGGTGACAGTGCTTCAGTCACTGTAAATAAAACAGAATTCTCTTATAGTGTTCTCTTTCTATAAACCCCAGGGTTTTTTTGTACTGTAATCATTATAAAGATATTACTCATTAATCATAATCTGGAACTGAGCTTCAGCTTTAGCTTTCAAACCTGTTCCAAGGAACAGAAAAGAAAAAGACTAGGGAATTTTTTGTATGGACATGTCCTCTGGCCGGATGTTTTTTTACCATGGAGGTAAACTTTCTTTGTGTGCTTTGGCTCTTGTTTTGAACTGCGCATTCTGGAGAAATAAAATAAAGGAAAAATAAAGAGGCTTACAGAAGCATGCTTTTGACCTGAACACAGCTACTACAGAGCTTCCAATTTTTATGGTATTAAAGAACAAAGAGACTTTACTGAAGCACTGGGTAATAAAATGAAATAATGGAAAATGTGTCTTTGAGGTTAAAATAATTGTAGTGATACAATACTGTGAGTACTATGCCAAAGCACAAAGGGATGATTTGTTCTTAATTTTTGTTGCCAGTGTCTTCTGTTGTTAAAAACAACTCAACAAAACATTATCTCAGAATCAAAAGTGAGCATTCTTAATGTCTGCCCTTAATGTGATAATGCTGATTAAACCTTTGTTCTCCAAATAATTTGTAAACTTACATGTTTATAATTTGTAAACTTGCCTGTGAAAATCGCATGTTCAGCAACCTGCCTACGAGGCCTGGATTCTGTTAATCTTGTTTGATATCAGCTGGTACGAATTCTTTGGATCAACTTGCTGTTGTCGTTTAGGTTGAATTACTTCATGCATGAGAAATGCCACTGATTCAAATGGAATTAAATGTGTGGCACTGTTCTGTGGAAGAAAGATGGAATTTTCTTAACTGTTTCTTTGATATCAGATAATCTGTCTGCTTTTTTCTATGCTTTTTAAGAAGGCAAGTTCATTAAATTCCACAGCATATCACTGCTTGTGCCTTTCATTTGTGTGTGTGGTCACTGCAAAGTAAGATAGTTGTTCCACAACTGACATTTTCATCTCAAGATGCAAAACCATAGACACCTAAGGTGGTGTTTTCTGGTTGTATCTTTGAAGCTAAACTTAATTTTCAAAGTTTTGGCTTTTGATATTTTATCTTGTCTATCTGTGATGTGTTAGCAGCCTCTGCCTGTGTTACCTTTCTATGCCTCTTGAGCACTTAGAACAAAACCATCTTAAAATTCTTCTACAGGATGAATTTTACTAAGGATTGACACCAAAGCTGAAGTGCAACGTAAAGATAACAGTTTAGTCTGGCTCTGGACCCAAACATTCCAGAGATATATTTCATCCTGTTTAATTTGTATGTCCAGAGCCTTGATATATACTTCTGGTTTATAAACCATTCTAGCACATGGTAAGTATGGAAAATACTGCACAGAGGAAACTATTTTTGTTGTTGCTTTAGATAGAAACTATTGACATTCACCTTTGGCTTTAATTGTGTGGGTAATTTGCTAGATTGCCTTTGATGGGCTCAGTTAGGATTAGGGTATGGGTCATTGATCTCCTGTACTGGGAAAGTGCCATTTGTCATTACTTTGTCATTACTGCTTACATTACTAATGATCATAGAGTTACAAAAGTGTAAAAATCATTAAACATATTTGTATCTAGGCAGCCTGATTTTTCATTTTAAGATGGTATTTTGGACCAGTGTGATATTATTTGATAATTGTTTTACTTGACAGCTTCATTGCTTTAATTTTGCCTCTTTTGAGGGCTTGGACTGCAGATGTGTGTTCCCATACTAAAAAACGGAGATGAATGCAATAAAGGAGGAGTTGATTTAAGTCAAATAATATGAATGTATTTTGATGGTCCTACTTATTTGGACAACTGCTTTTTGTTAGCATTTCTTCATTGGTGTTTCATTTTGGACAATGCCAATGAAAAGAAGGTTGACAAATAAAGCCTGTACAATCATCAGGTATATAAATTTGGCACTTCACTCAAGCTTGATGTTTGCTCAATTTTCCTTTTATAGAAAATGTTTCTTGTGAAAAAAACCCAAATTATGTCTGTGTTTGATTCAACAAACACAGCTGGTGTTTGCATCCTTGATGTCGCTTGAGTTACTTATCATCTTGACATTAGTACCAATGGGTTCTACTAGTTTGAAGCAGTATATATCTGACATATTTCCATCCCTTCTTCACCTTCATTAATACACTGAAGTGTTAGACCATACAATTTGTGTAATTCTACATTTTCAGAATTGCACTACAGCCTTGGGTCTTCCCTCTGGACCCCTCACCCTCAGCACAAGGTCTTTGCATCAGTCTTCCTGAATATGTAGCTGAATTTCATCATTCACTGAGGAAATTGTGATCCTGGAAATAGAAAAAAAAAGTACAGGGGCACCATACTAATTAATTTGTGGAATAGGATTTTTTTTCATCCGCATGATTTGGAAAGAATAAAATAGCATCAAAACGTTTATGGTTTTTAATTAATGACTTGCAGAAAGGTGGACTAAGTATTTTTAATGTCTGTGCAAATCTATATTATGATGTAAGAAGAAAATTCCCTGCTGATCTGTAAATGTTAAAGAGCCATGGATTTTCATACAGAAAGGGAATTGCTTTTAAATATCAGCAACGAATTTACCCCAAATAGCAGAATCTCACACAGGAAATAAATTAAAAATCTCTCTTGCAATATGAAGATGTGTAGTCATCCTGGAGTGAGTAGATTTCCTGTGGCCTTTTAGACACTAACTGCAGTAAAACAAGCACTTAAATTTTCTGTTTATTAAATTAAAGCTCATGCAGTTGTACTTCTGTGAGTAAGGTTTATGGTTAAATGTAATAGAAAGTGCAGGCCAGCCTGAGTCACAGCATTATTCCCTACAGGGAGCCACTGCAGTCGGTGGGCAGTGCTGTTGTCGTCAGTGGGACTGTTGAGTCTCTGGAAGGGCTGTCAGATGGGCTTTGCAGATAGGCTGGAGTTTGTTCAGAGGAAATATGTCAACATTAACTTCTGGCAAAATTAAACTGCCCCACACTGAGGGTCATGTAAAAGAGAAGTTAAGATGTGTTCAGTGAGGCTTGGTGTTGTGCTCACCTGTCTGTGTCAGAAATGCTGTGTGTGTATCATCATTTCATCACAGTCCATTCAGCAGCTCGATGTTTACGCACAGCCTTTGCATGCACAGCACAATATTAATTCCAGCAGCCTCAAAACTGGAACAAGTTTCTGCATGATTGTTTTCCCTTTTTCTTAGATCAACTCAGACCTCCTTACTTGTGCAATGGTTCAAAGTGATCTGTTGTCGCATTGGAACATTTTAAATTGTGTGGGTAGCTCCTGACTATCAATATTAATCATTTGCCAACATGAATCCATACCAACTGTGTACAGAAGGGCAAACTAAACAATCTGGTATGTGATATGGTTTTCATATAGGTATGGAATAGGTCTGTTTAAATCCTAGTGTCATCACATGAGAATGAGCAATATTTGCTATTTTCTTTTCAAGAAGGTGCTGGAATATCACTTGTAATCCAGGGTTGAATCTCCTTAAAAGAGAAGTCCGTGGTTTGGATTGATGTTTGTGGATCAGGACTATGCCCCAAGTTATCAGAATGTGGTTGCCATTGAGCTGGGCGAATGTAAAGGTGTGTAAATGTTGAACTCATGCCACGCAGATCTCTAGGATCTGAGTTGGCTAATATTGCTTATGCCTCGCTCTTTCCACTTTTACAGGGGACAAACTCATCCTAAGCTCAAAGGATGACTGGAACTAGAAATGAGATAAGACAGACAGGAGCTCTGCCTCCTAAATACCTACCCATCTTTTTTAATATGGCGCTAGTGTGGGCAGTTTAATGTTTTTCAGCCTTTGCTACCCCAAATAATACAAAAAGCTGAGGGAGGTAATATCGAGGAGTAAAGAAAGTAATATGTACTAAAATATGTAATAAATATGTGTATTCGAATTAGAACATAAACACTTGCACAATCCCAAACAAGTAAGTATTTTTCCTACTAATCTTTATAGCAAATTTGCTGTTGATTCATTAGGGTCAGCAATTTACCTTGAAACAGAAATTGAGGTGGAGAGAGAAGTTAATTGGCAGTAGCTGTACTTGTCATCAGTGAAAGTGCAAATGGATTTTCTAATGCACGCTATTATCTTGAATATATGGTATGCTGTGGTAGCACACTGTGTGCCATATGCCTCACCCTTTCATGTTACTCCCCCTCATTTTTAATGACTCGTTCTGTATATTAAGTATGGAAACTGTTCCAAGAGTGAGACTGGCACATTCTTTACACAGCTGAATTGACACGTCTGGAGCTGCCTCTGGCTACTGCTTGTAGACTGCCTTGCCTTTCTTTCATGGAGGATATGTTTTGCCTAATTTTAGTCATGCAAACCCTTCAGCGTGATGTTGTCATAGTCCTTGCGCAGTAGAAGGCAGCAGTCTGCCTCCTTGGCCATATATGGCTTTTGTGTTGTTGCCATATGCCTGCTCTGACATTACCTGAGTATCACATGCACTTCATTTTGTGTGAACTATGCTTACCAGGGGGGAAGGCGAAGGTTCCTGCAAGAGAAAAAACTATCTATCTACTTGGGACTTACGTAATGACAGTAATTAAAATAGCAATGAAGTAAGGAAAAGTAACTATAATTAATTATATTTTATTTGATGTTCCCCCCACTGTAAAGAAAAAAATACCTCCATAATTTAAAAATAATGTAGCTCAGGCACTGGTAGTCAGGGGCAGGGTTCCATGAGCTGCTTTGTGCCAGAAAGCAGTACCAAGACATCTGATGGCATTAGAACTGGGTCTTCTCTGCTGCTGTGTCCCCAGAGCAGCCACCACTGTACCCTGGCCCAGACCAGCTGCCTGGAAACTGCCTGGCGTTTTCTGGGTAGGGGTGGGGAGTGGGCTCTGTCTAACATCTAATTCCGTGTTATGCCCCCTCTGTTTTGCAGACACAGGCACTTCAGTAGTACAGACCTGATGAGTTCATCGCCAGCTGACCTCAGTGTCAGAAAATGGTCCTGGCCACTTTTACTTTGCTTATATATGCTTATATGTGAAAATATGCATATATAAATGAACAAAAAATACATATATATATAAAACAAAAACCTTAGTTTTATAAAGAGAAGATTTGCAAATCATATGCAGTTAGCAATTTATTTTGAATATCAGCAGGCCCTGAAAGTGTAACTCCTGTTATTGTCTCTGAAAGTTGTGCTAAAGTTGTTTAGTCACTCAGGCACACACTTTGAAATACAAGTTAGTTTACTAAGTGCCTTTGTGGATCCTCAAACTACAGTCTCTCTTTGAGTCACTTTTTGGACTGAGTTTTCATTTTCTCATCTGTCTCTAGAATGTCAACTCAGCTTTAAAATCTAAGTATGCTTTTTCTGAGGCCTATGTCAGCACACCTTTGCTTTCAAGCACAGATGCTCCATTTTAGAGAAAGCATAATTTATCATCTTTTCACATTTAAATAGGTTAGTTGACACTATACAGGCCTACAGTTTGTCTTCTTTACCTAAGCTTGACCTCTGCCAGTTGTTTATTCACATCTCTGCCTTAGTAAAGCCAATTTTTTTCTCTGTATGTATAGATTTTATAGTTGTGCTCAGAGCATCCATGTATCTTCATTTATTTTAACATTCATTCCTGTCATTCTCAAATTCAGATTTGATGGTGGATTTTGACAACCTCTTTTAAACTGCTTTTCACTGTTTATTTCTGTTTCCTAACAGAAAACAGAAATATCTTATTTCTGTTTGTCTTATCCATCTCCACCACTGATGTACAGTGCCCATCACTCCTTTTCTCTGACAGATGTAGGGAAAGGACCAGAGTAAAAGTAGTTTTGTTGTTGGTTTATTTCAGCAAGTTGCAGTCAACTCTATCCATTACCAGTTAGTTGAGGAAATATGAGAAATTGCTTCTAAAACGAAGAGTAATCTCCCTCCTATGTTTGGCTTACTCCTTAATCCTAATTGTTTTACTTTTACATCCAAATTTTTTGTTACACTGATAGTTTTTAAATGTTTTCTCCTTAATTTCTTTGTACTGTATAGAAAAAAGGGCATAATATAAGAAGTTGGCATTATGTTTATGCTTCATACATATTAATTATGTGTTTAAGTTTATAATGTTTTCATGTCAATTAAAGACCTTATTCTCGTGTCATGAGTCAGGTGTAAGGAGAAACTTTATTTGCTTTCTCCATACTTCATCCCAGCACACATTTGTCATTGTTGGCCTGGTCCTTTCAGAAGATAATATTTTTTTATGCTTTCTGATTGTTGTATGTGAGGTGTCCAGCCCTTTGATCATTTACGCTGCTTTTCTCTGAGCCTTGCCTAGTTCTGCAGTATCCTTTTTGAGACTGGGTAATCAGAAGCACGTACAGCATTCCAGGTGAGACTCCACCACTGATTTATATCATGGCATTACAATACTTTCTGCATTATTCACCATCCTATGTCTTATCCTTCAAAACATCATGTCTGCTTTTTTACCACAGCTCAGCACTGAGCTGAGGTCCTTAATGAGTTTTCTACAGTGATACCAGACTATTTTCAAAAGTTCATATAGTTAATTTAGGATGATGAAAGTACACTCTTCCTTTTTTCTTCTGTCCAATGTGGGTTATTTTGTAAGTACTAACATCGAGTTTCATTTGCCACTTTGGCGATTACTTTGGTTTCTCTTGAAAACTTCTCACAGTCCTGTCTGGACTTGACCACCCTAAATAACTTTGAAGCACCTGCAGTTTTCCTTGCTTACTACTCAGCCTTTGTCCCAGTTTTGTTTCAGTTATACTTGAAAAGAAACAAACACCTTGGTGTCATACTGGTCAACTTACTTTTTCGGTAAAGTAAACTGAGCATTCACCATTGCTGCTTTTTTCAGTGTATTAGCCAATTTTGATCATGAAATAGTTCACAGCTCACATTTTTAACAGGTTCTACTTATATTTCGAAAGGGATTTATGTGAAATCTGATTTTTTAGAATGTTTTATTAAGGTACACACCAACTCATGTTCTGTGCATGGTGATTTGTAACACAGGAACTCCTGGCTTCCCAGAGTGCTGCTGCGTAAATCTACTACTCTAATTTTCACCCCCCTGTCATATTTTTCCCTGGTGAAAAGAACAGAGGTCTGGTGTTCTTGCTGTGTTATTCATATTGTTTCACCCTCTTCTTAAGGTCCTGATGATGCCTCTCAAGCCATTGGTCTCAGATCTTAACCTGGCCTTGCTCTTACAAATTTTTCCTGAACATTCACAGACTTTCTTATTACTTTCCTAATTACTGTTCCAGAAATTTAAAGTACTGGCTGTTTTGCTTGTCCTTTCAAGACACAGGGCATGGATTATTCAATTTTTTTTTTTTTTGTTTTGTTATCGCAGTATCTGTAGCCTGCTTTCAGATTTCACCTTCACTCTTTTCTTCTTTAGGGTAACCATTCTCAATATTTTTTTCAGAGTTCATGAGCTTTACATATTTAATTATTATTTTCCTGTGCTGTATCATTTTCAGATCATGCACAACTTCTGTGCAGTGCAGTTCTACAGACTGGGCACAGCTGACACTTTTCCAAAGCTGAGCAGAGCCAGAGAAGGTAGTCACATAAAGCTTATCTCAGGAAGGCAGTTGCAAGCACTGGAAATCAAAAACATTGAGACTGTCAATGAGAAGGAAAGCCCCAAATCTGCAGTTTGTTCCACTAATGCTTCCAGGGGAAGGTTCCATTTATGTTCTCAGATATCTGTCATCAACTGACATCTCTGAATCTCAGTTTGTCTCCTGAGGCTTTGCTATTGGGACTGGAAAATGTATTTGCTGGGAGAGGTTGCATGTATAGCTTCAGCAAGTTTGGCTTTGTTTACTTTGATCTGTCATTATATATTATGATTTTGTTGAGCATCTCAGCTGATATTTTGACTGTAGAAGTACTACTGCAGTATCATTCCACACAATGTTTAAAAGTCTATAAAATACCTGAGCTAAATATCTTTGGGGTTTTTTAAGAGCTTTCAAGGATGATGATTATGAAAAAATAAAAGACTGTATTCATTTTATTAGTGGTCTGATTCTTCATCTTCCTTATTTGGGGGAAATGAGAAGGCCCATGCCTTCTCTGGTGTAAATTATTGGCTTAAACTTTTCCAACTTTTTAGTAAATAACTAGATGACAGTTTTTACACCTATTCTGTTTTTGTATAGTAACTGAGGAAATGTGTGGAAAATATAACACTTCTTTTACAGATCCCACATAATTCAGTTTGCCTTTGAAGAGAGGTTGGCAAATTGTGGTGGAGAAAGCTGTTCTTATGATGTATCTGATAGAAGAGGATTGGGTTGTAATGTATTTTAGGCATTGTAACTTTAAATAAAAGTCAGAATTTGAGGAACCCTTGGAAAGTCATTATTTATGTGAATCAAACAAGATAGATTAGTCCTAGTATTGCTGACATTCGAATATTGACAAGGATTTTAGGATTGTCAGGTGCTAATAAGCCTGGGATCTAAAACTTCACCAATTGATTTTCAGGCTTTCTTGTGGGGAGGGTGGGGAGGAAGAATCTGTGTTGGAGTCTCAGGTATGAGAGCAATTCACACCAACATGCCCAACCAGAATTAAGTAGTTCTGTTGCTGATAACCACATAACTGTGGGGCTGAGCTTGCAATGCAGTGTGTGTTTGGAAAGCTATGTAAACCTCAAATGACCAGCTCGCATGTTGCAGTTTCCTACCCCAGGCCCTGTTCTATCTGTTCCCAAGCCGGCTAGTGTTTGTACATAAGGTGTAATAGGTCTGTTAAATGCAATCTAAATACTTCAAGATTTTTGATAGGACTGTTGGAGGATTTCTATTAGGACAGTATGAGCACATTTATCTTTTTATTTTTAAACTATGTAGGTATTTTTGGGAAGTCTGTGCAGTGGTTCTACTCTCTGTTCCATGCGCTTGTAGAAAATGCATAAACTTGACCTGGTAACCTCTGATTTCCTGCATTTCAACTGCAACTGACATGCACATATCTTTGCTCACAAAACTTGGATATGAAATGTCTATATTACATCCAGAGAATTCCTATTACAGGATGGACAATGCAGGTTGAATGTCCTTTGCACATGCTGCCCAGTACATATTTGTTCATTATGATAAGCTGCCTATAAATCCATCTGTATTAACATTTACCATCTGTTTTGCTTCTTACATAGTCAGATGATGTGGCTGTCTGAGAATCAGTGAATTATTCTACCTGGCAGTTTTATCATCCTTGGTTTTGTTTGCATAAGACTCTCCTCCTATTTCTAAACATATCCTGCTAGTCTCGTTAACTCTATCATTGACTTCTATCACCTATCAGCTCTTACTAAATATGCATAGATATAATTTCAAAGATAAAATTCTCCCACTTTTAAGCAGTCTGAACATCTGTGAATTTTGGATGTCTACATTTATTTCTCACCCTTAGGACAATGTTTTCTGGAAGGGTGCATTAATGCTTAAGGAACATATACAACACATCTTGGCGGGTACACAGGTGATTACTGTAATTAGGAGAGAGGAGCCCAGTGCATAATGCACAAGTAAACACATTCAGAAGTAGCTGCTCAGCACTGGATTTAATTGTGTGACCTTGTCCCAACTGCAGGGGTTTTGCAGAGCTCTGAGATTTTGATGGTCCTGTGCCAGCTGACAGTTGCTGAAGACAGCTTCCAAGGTATTCAACACTTAGTTTTTGGGAGGAAACTCTCACTTGTGGATCTGCTGCTCTCCCTGTTCTTCCCTTTCCTACAACCAATTTTCAGTGACCAGCCGTGTGAGACTGTGAGCTCCAAACCCACCCTGTGCAGTAAGATCCCTGTGCAATTATGGCACAGGACATGCTGGCCGAGCCAGCTTAAGCTACTCCTGAGGATCTAGCCTGGGATGTTCCTGGTGTAGCAGTGCCCATGATTACCAGCTCGGTGCAAGTTAGGCTGTAGCCTGAAGAGCTCTGTGCCAGCACCACACTGCTCCCAGCTCTGGAGGTGGCTGGTGTGGAAGCATTTCTGCTCTCCCTGCAAGGCACTGCTTTGTCTGTATTGACACACTTTTTTATGTCTCTGCTAACTTTGCTTTTAATCTCTGGCTCAATTTATGCTTTACAGCCTTAAATGTTGTCTGTTTCACTGCCTCTCTTGAGAAAGGTTGTTCTTCCAAATCTGTGAATGTGTGGAAAAGGGTTTATGATGTCATGTGTAAGAGCTATTTCATTTTGTTTGGGCTAAATCAATGCAGCTTGTTAGCATTTTTTAACCAATGTATTTTAAGCTAGATCTTACTTCAAATGCATAAGACAGGTATGCCATAAAGCTGAGATATAAGGCACAAGAGCAAAATCGAATACAAAATCCATGTTGTTGCAAAAGTATTCAATGATAAAAAATGTCCATTCCAAAAATGTTTGTTAGAGCAATTACTGTTTCAGCTGCATGTCTTTTGCTATGATTTGTTCTGTTATGACAGCGAATATAAATACCCTTGCTTTTTTAGGTTTATGATGAGATAACTTACACATCAGTTCTGCCTGTGGGCCTATTCATTTTCTATTGCGCTATTATGCTCATGTGACATCAGTCTGACTGAATGCTTTTTCTTCTCTTTTATTCTCTTTAAGCCAGATGTCCGTATTTGTAGACTAATTTGGAAATGTGAGGCAGAATTTATTCCTTAGACAAATGAAGCCATCTGCTCCATAGTGGAATGGCAAGGTCTGGGACTGAGAATGAGCCTGCAGTTCACAAAAAAAAAAAAAAGTTATCAGGTAGAAAGAGTAATGCTTCTTCCTTAGGGAAAAAATAATCCCAGCCTACTCACTGATATCTGTGCTAGCATCTGTTCTGATGCTAAACGGCTCATCTTGACATGATGACCAATAAATCCAGGTGACTGAAACCACCAGGTTCATATCCCTTGTCCCTGGGATGTAAGCTAGACTTATAGCCAGAATAACTTGAATATTTGGAAATAATGCTTATGTAAAATTGATTTTAAAGGAACAGGAGAAAAATGACAGAAGCTTGCTGTAACATGCTTCATGCAAATGGTGTTTCTCCAGAATGCTGATAGGTTCCGATAAATCCATTAGATCTGAGCTCCACAGTGATTTCTTCTGCATGGCAAATGACAACAAGCCTATAGAGGAATTTAACTTCTCAGCTTCCTTAAGCAGGCATCACTCATATTTAAATACATGTATAATTAGTATCTCTCTGGATTCTGTAGGTAGGTGTTATCCTGCCAATGTCATTCCTGTTTGGTTCTGGCTGTACTGAAACAAGGGAAACCAGCGAGCTGATGACATTAAAGTGGGTCATGTCTGGTGTACAGTTTAGCTGTATAAGTATGTCTTATTTGATTTTGTTGAGAAAATATTAATATTTTGATCACATGCCAGAAATATGAGATTAGCTTGTCTAATTAATAAAAAGATTGACAGACAAATAATGAGGCACAAAGCTCATAAGTACATACACCTGCACCCAGCATCCACCTACATTGGAGCATGTAGGAGGCCTCACAGATTCTTTATCAGAATCAGATAGTTGCTTTCCATGCTGAAAGCAAACTCAGATCCTAAGAGGATGTAAATGCCTGAAGTCTGAAGAAATTTAGGGAATATCTTCTTACATCTACCAACGTCTACATGAATTCAATTTTAATCATTTCAGTAACTGTGCTTTTATACAGGCAAGATTAAAATGTTAAATTTTAAAATTTTTACAGCAGTGTGAAGTTTCACTTGAGCTTACCAATAAGGGTAACTTATTTAAACAGCATTTTCTGGATAACCAGCAATAGCTTTCTGGATAAAGGAAACTAGAAATATTTCTTTGGAATCATCAATCTTTCAGGTTTTCAACCTCCAAATGTTGCATGCATGACACAGTAATGTGAATTTGTTTGGTTTTCATTCACCATAATTTCTCTGATTTTTAAAAAAAGATTAATGTTTTCTGTCATATTTAAAATTAGGATGTATTTAATTTTAGAAGGAAATGTAATTTTTCCACTTGTAGTGTGATAATTAGGGCTATCAGTATTCTTAAATTATTGTCATAAGTTGTCCACAGAGATAACCATACAATAAATTCTAATATTCTAATATTCTAATAATCTGCTCATAACTGTAGAGTAATATTCTAATTTATTTTTTAAAATACAGTGAATTGGTCCTTTTATGTACTCTCATTTGCTGTGAGTAGCAATTAATTTGAATATTTTGTTCACAACAGACTACTTGGAGAGCAAAACTGGTTTTTTCATAGCAAGTAAGAAAATTCTTCTGTCTCATTGTGACATTGATAGTACAGCATATGGCAAAGACTCATCGTTTGGGCTCAGCCCACTTGTTAAACAAGTGAAAAGTTGAATACATAAACTTTGGTCTGGTTCTGCAAACATGCATTGCCAGAGTACAGCTTACACCGAGTCTTGATTACTAAGGTCAGTATATTAGGATGTGGATTCCCAAGCTGAGTGGGAGAGGTTTCCAGCGTTGCATCAGGAAGCTCACAGGCCAGATTTCATGCTCTTATGAAATGCTCCTGCTATCAAGGGGTTTTGCAACCTGCATGCATTGACTCCCACAGATGATCAATACAGGCACTCTTTCTTTAGGCATCTGTTTTCCCAGGGGTTTACAATACCACTCTTCTTATTTTGGGATAAAGTCTGGACAATTAGGATAATTGATGAATTAGGCAAGAAAGTGAATTTTTAAAATTTTATCTGTCCATCTATTTATTTATTTAGGGTAATACCTATTCTTATTTTTAAGAATAGTTTGGTGTAGTTCCAGTGATGTCAGCAGAAGACCTTCCTCTGACTTTAACAGAGGAAATGTTTTGTTTTTACTAACTCTATTTAATGTAAGATCCTTGAAAAGCCAAAGAGAGCAATCTGAGTTTTTCTTTGAAGCTTTGAGAAATGGCTGGAGTTAAAATATAACACTTAACTGCTCCAGCAACTGAGACTCTTCCTGCAGCATGAATTCATTGCTATCCTGGATTCTGTCAGCAGAGTATTAACCTGACAATAAAAAGTCCTGCAGTGGTGTTCATGAGTGCAGCTTGTTGGGTGGGAAGGACATCAGACGGAAGAATTTTATTAAGAGTGCCAAACTATATTTAACTGTGCAAGAAAAGGTGTGGAGTTTTAAAAAGTACTTTTTCTTTCTTTAAAAAATATTTTCCTTTTAGTAATTTTGGCCAGATTTTCTTTTCCTTCTTTCTGTGGTGAGTCACAGCAGGCCAATATAATTGTGGCTTTCTCTTAGATTAATGTGCTAGGTGGTGTTACTACAGAGACCCAGCTGGCTGAGGGAATACTTTGTCCATCTGCAAGTGTGATCAGCTTACCCAGTGTTTGCTGGTGGACCAACAGATGCACAAGACTATTCTGTCCTGGTAGCTCCAACAGCACTGATTAGAGCTCAGTCTGATTAGACCTACTTGGTTACTAATCTCTGGAAGGTAGGGAGGACTGCAGTGGGATGCACAGTAAAACAAATCATGAATCTGGAGGAAATGGGATGTATCAATTCCACTATGCAAAAGACTACTAGAGAATTCATATTACAATGTTTGCAACCTTCTTTATTTCTAAATGAGTGTTTTAGTCGGACTGGAAGGTGATTGTTTTTTGTTAACAAGCAGTTTTTACTATATTTCTTAAAATTTCCAGGAAAACAGTAATAAGAACTGCTACAGTCATAGAATCACAGAACGGTTTGGATCGAAAGGAACCTTAAAGATTATATAGTTCCAACCTCCTGCCATTCACAAGGAACCTTTCACTAGACCAGGCTACTCAGAGCCCCATCCAGATTGGCCTAGTTACATAATCAGGGTTTATTGTGGTGTTTTGTTTTTTTTTTTTTTTCTGATGAAAGTGCCAGCTGGTTCTGTTGAGTTTTTTTCCTGCTACTCCAAATACTTTGTTTCTTCTGTAACCAAAATATTTTTCTCACATACAGTGACACTTCATAGTAGATTTTACCACAAATTTCAGTACATGTATTTTGCTGCTTAGCAGTTTATGTGTATAAAAATGTAAACCCATTTAGTCAAAATGAGAGTAAAATTACAGTTGCTAACTTGGAGTTGCTGGGAATTGGTATTATCTCAATCAACTGGTTTGTATGGTTTATTTTTTAAAAGGTGATATAAGCATTCTAAACCTAGAGAAGATAAAAACCAGTATCAGCTGAAATAATAACAGCTCCTATAATGTGGCAGATCTTTTTTCTCAACAGAGGATTTTGGTAAGAAAGTCACTGTTCTGAAATATTATTCAGGGATATTATTCTAGTGTTTGTGAAGAGTTGTTCTAAGTCTTTTTGACAGGACTTTGCAAAATGTGCAATGTAGATTTTTCTGCACATGACATCAATAACTTGTACTGTGAGGTGGATCAACTTCTCAGAGCTGTGCAGCCACAAGGTAAAAGTGAAGAGATGTATAATTTAATATTTGTTAATCAAATGCATAGATTACCACCTTGCTTTAAACAAATGCGGTGTCAGTAATCTTGCTTAGCATACTGTGAAAAAAATAGCATGTATAGAAAATGCTTAGAATGAACTTTGTCAGATATTTATTCAACAAAGCTCTTAAAAGGTGTGATGAGGTGATATTTTGAAAACTGTTAAGGAGTACTGTTAAGGAACTCAGAGTTTCGGTTGTTAGCTCTTGTGTGAGTCAGTCCAGGCAGATGTCTCTGTGCTTGCTTGCATGGACCTCACTGCTCAGGTGCTTTAAGTTATTCCTGTGTTATTAAAATGATCTAGATGAAAATCTAAGCCCTGAGCTCTAAGCTGTTAGCTGAAGCCTTAGGGCTCTAAGGCTGAGACTTAGAAGCTCATGTTTGTTAATGAACATCATTCCATTAGCCTTTTTTGGGAATGCATTATAACCTTGCCGCCTGGGCAGAGCTGGTGCATTGGCCAAGCAATCAATTGCTGCTGTTTCTAGATGCACAGGACTCCATGCAGCCTGGAAAAGAGACTCCTTCAGGAAATCCCCTGGATATTAAGAACACTTCAGTAACCCTCACTTTCCTGTCTCATGACCATAACCTTCACTTTTATATTAAATTAGAAATAATCTAATACTTTCTCAATTACAGAGTGAAAAGATGTCTGCTACAGTGGAATATTCTGTAAATATCATATCTTACAGCAGGTCTGCCTTGGTGCATGCTGTTCTATCAGTCATCACCCATTCTTTTTGTCTTCTTCAAGTATCCCTGTTACTGCTCAGCTTGTTCTGAGGCCTGTATGGAGTTAAACTGCCTCCTGCATGACCATGTCCTCCTTATGTAGCTGGGTAGTCATTTCCCCACTGCAGTTTTATTCTGCAAGCCTCTTGCAATAACATGTGTGGTATCCTTTTTCCTATAGCCTACTCGTAAGGTAGGCTTCCACAAGAAGGAGCCAATCTGATAACCGTGTTTTTGGTACAATTAAAATCAAGTTATTGAGAACATAAATGTGAGGAAAAGAAAATATAATTTGAAGTAAAACTCAGTTTTGTATAACTGTCATAAAGGACTTTCCCTTTTACTATCTATGGAGTATTTTGACAATCTGCATTATAAGGATAAAGTAGATTTGAGAGGTAATGCCAGGACTGTCTGTCTCTACAGACAGTGAGAGACTTATTTAATTGAGTGCTTACCAGGTTTGTTTCAGTACCTCAGGTCACAGGTCATGGAAATGTGGTTGAAACTCTGTAAGTTTCTAATCACACTTTGTGCTCAAAGGAAGACTATCAACATTAGGTCAGCAAAGACTTTGTCTAGCCAAGTCTGAAAAACCTGCAAGGATGTAGATTCCACAACTTAGTTACCTGTTCTAGTGCTGCTCTGCTGTCATACATGTAGAGCCTTTTTAGAGCAAGTAAAATTCACAGCTATAGTAAGTCTGTACCAAGTCCAAAAATATTTCTCGAAAAAGCAAATGGGTAGAATAAATTCATAAACATTTTAGTCTGGCATAAGCCACTGATAGTACTTAAGGAAGTGGAATGTAGTGAGAGTGGTACTACATGGCAGTGGAAAAGGTTGCTGGGTAATTAATAAGGCCTTCCCATCATCAATTTCAGTTCAGATCTACATTTTGACAAATTCTTAGGAAACTATTTCCATGAAATATTCTTTGCTTCATAACTGGCAATATCAAACTGCCATTTCTTAAATAAATTGAGTCGTGGTGGAAAGGTGCTTATCAAAGGTCAAAAAGATCTTCAGTACTGGAAGAAAAGGTTTTTATTCCCCTCTGCCAACATCGGAAACTATAAGTTCAAACAGAAACACAAAATGCCAGATTTAGCCTGCCTTTTAAAAACAGCAATGCCGCAGCAGAAATCATTGGTTCTGAAACTTTTTGTGAAACCATTACAATTTTCTGAAAAAACACGTGTTTCACAATGTAGGTCCCTGGAAAATTTTTGTATCCTGTAGGGATGTGTGTCTTTCTCTGATCTTAACAAACTTGTTTATAAACAAGGAATACAATTTGTAACATGAAAAACGTTGTTCCTTTATGGATATTCATTTGCAATGGGTAGCTGTCTTCATATTTTGTTCTTAAATGTGTTATATTTCACAGCTTATCTGAATTCAGGAAAAAATCTTTGGAATGAAAAATTGTCAATCTCTTCTAGGTGCCATTTGGTGCCTCAGAGAGAAAATGGAATAAGGTGCTTTAAAAAGCATTGGAAGGACTACAAGCATTAGAAGCCAAAACCTAGAAGAATTGATGATGAGATAATGACTATTTTCATATTTTCTTGTGGTGTAGCAGTCACTGTGCCCTCTGCATTTTGTTCCTGAGAGAAATGTCAACAATGTCCCACAATTCATCAAGGAGATGTCCATGTGTTTTTCCTCCTTGTGCAGGAACAGGGTCTTTCTGACTGCCTGAGTAGCTGCATCTGTTGGGCTGTCCTTGCTGCACTCTTTCTTATTGTTATTATTCAAAATTATAGACTACAGTTTCTGTAACTGATTATCTTTAAGGATGTGATCCAGCCTTCATTGAAGCCAAGGGAGAAATGTGGCTGACTGAAAGAGATTTATTGCTATAAATGAACTATATGACTGTGTGAGCTTCCAAGGGTAAAGCCTACTTGAGAGTCCGCTTTGAGGGTGGCATTCTAAAGGCCTTAATTTAAATTCCTTATTGTGCATCTGAGCAGACTGCGTGCTTCAGATAAATGTGGAGAATATTTGTGCTGTTAAAACAGGGCTATAATCCACTATAAAATGTGCAGCTTTTAATATTTAAAAGTAACAAACTCAGTGTTTCAATCCATCACCCTAAAGTAGTATGTCTGTGTTGCCACACTGGACTGTGTCATTTGTTGAGGAAAGTATCGGGAAGCTAGAAAAACTCACGGAGTTCACAGTTGTATGCTGGTGCTATTTAGGCTTTCAAACTGCATAAAAAGCAATTCCGCTGTTAGTTATTCATCGTTAGACTGAAAACTCTTTTACATATGCTTTGTATTACAGAAGTTGGTGTTTCCTTTTTCCTTTCACAGGCTTGATGTTCACCTAAAGCTGTTTGCACATAAGCATTTTTAATCAGACTGAAAATCTGCCAAAAGAACCGAGGCTGGATCAGTCCCAGCAGTATCATCTCCAGGAACTGTGTGAACTTAGATGCCTTGAATTTTCAGCATCACAACATTTACTTTTCTATTAAAGGGGTTTCACTACATTTTTAAATTAAAATCTATCCCTTTGTTAAATAAAAGGCATGTGTGAAATTTTCACCATCTTTATTTATCTTTATGGAAGGTATTCTATCATAAGGCATATTTATTCCAAATAGAGGATAGGTGAGTAATCACTATCCCTTACATAGTGATTGCCTCTGTCTTAGTAGTTGGTTAAGGTCTTTAAATAGGCTCTTGTTAAAATGCTGAAATGCAAAAGTATAATCCAAGTATAATAACAGTGGTATGTAAAGATGAATACACTTTTAAAAAACCCGTCCTTCTTTAAATTTCCCTTCCCTAGTATCTTCTTTCATGGAGAATTTACTATACACATGATGCAGCAGACAAAAGTCTGAATTCAGTGGGTAGAACAAATGTCTCCAACTAAAGCTTTATGCATTAGCAGCCTTAGTGGAAAAGCTGGAGCAAGGCAGAAATGGCCATGTCCCTTTGATTTTTTTGAGTGTGCATACAGATAACAAAGGTAATTAGAATACAGTGGCATCTCCCTATCCAACAGATGGTACCATGACACTTCACTTGCAATAGTTTTAAATGAGAACAGAAAGAAGCAGAAGGATTTTTTTCTTGGCTCTACGACTTGAGAGAACTAACTACCTTAGAAGTTTGAACTGGTGGGAGAGCAGCATTGTAAGACGAGAGAAATAGAGAGTGAAAGCCAAGCCACAAATAACTGCAATATTGTGATCCCTTAAGCCCCACAGTTAAGAAAGGAAGAAAAAAAAATATCTCCTCGTTGAGAATTCAGGGCGGGCAGGGGAAATAAAATGGGTGAACCGCAAGATGGAAAACCGGTTCCAGACTGTGATGTTCTAGTGACGCAAGCCGAGAAAGGTGCTGCGGCACTGTGGCGCTCTCCTGAGACCCGGCAAGAGTCATTCCTATAGGAGAGAAACCACATGAAGACAGTGAGTAAGGGAAATTTTAACAGTAAAGTGGACTGGAAGAGACTGAAAATCCAAGCTGTTTTCGTAAAGAAATTCCATGTCTGAATGGAAAACAATGAGCCCTTATCCGCAGGAGAAATGATGATTGAGCACGTACTGGGCGTTCTGCTCAACGGCTGACAAAGTAAAGGAAAAGAAGTGGAGGGGAAAAGATAAGTAATCCTATAAAAAATTCTGCTTGGGTGAAAGCAGAATGCTGGTAGGGAAAATTTAGTGACTATGTCCACAGTGGACATGGGTAAATGGAAGATTGGGGTGTTTCTCATAATGAAGAATGGATCAATTCCTGGATCAAGTTCTGTCTCAGGTAATTATAGATCTATCAAAATGGCCTGAAACCAGAGGTAACAGATCCTCTGTCACTCATTAGGAAGGATTAATCTCTACTAAATGTTTTGTAGATAATCCAAAGAGGTAAATTTTTTTCTTTTCTTGATAAGAGACTTTCCTTGTTTAAGTTAAAAAGCCTGAATCATGGTGACTGATAAGAGATGTGGGAGCAATCTTCTCCTTATTTGTCTTCGTAGAAGACCTTTCCCATATATGTTGAATATGATTCTTGATCAGGATGATTGTAAAAGATTAGATGATAAGTCATCTTGTCTATAGATGCCAGCATTAGTTTAGTTGACATTAGCGTTGTGCTGATAACACTCCAGATTTTGGGTTTGATCCCCATAGACTTGATGTTCCTTGTGGGTCCCTTCCAATTCTGAATATCCTGTGATTCTGTAATAAGGAATTTACCATATGGCTTCTCTGAATGAGATGGGGAATTGAAGAGTCTCTGGACTAGTCTCTCAAACTGTCTGTTCTGAGATTATAACCTCAAATCCATATAGATGAATCATTTGTTAAAAACTGTATGTCTTGAAAAGCACTACATTTTTACTTCCTTTTTTGTTTGTTTGTTTGTTCCTTTCTTGATTACATGAGACCTCCCTTTAGGTTCTGAAGACTAGAACTCACAACAGGAAGTTAAATTGTTACATTCTTGGTGCAGATTTTCCTCCTTCCCTGAGATGGAGAATTTTTACTAACTAGGTATGGCTTAATTGAATACTTTCATACTTATATCCTATAATGTTTGATCACTTCTATGACTGTGTAATCATGGCACCACAGAACACTTTGTGCTTAATACTAAACATTTGCATAAGTTCTTGGAACTAGGCTAGGGTGCATATGTGGAGCAAACTGAATCTGAAGTGAAAAGAAATGTTAAGAAGACCGAGTTCTAAAATTTGCTACATTGCTAATGAAATGTGAATTTTAACAAACATACTTGACATTGATGATATATTGTTCAAAACTAGGTAAAAAATTCCTGTTAAGAGAACTTTTCCATGTGTAGTCATGGAAAAACAGGCAGGTACTTTTACATAAACTGGTAGACAGTTTTTCATTGACCATTCTCCTTAGAAGTGCATGAAGTACATAGTACTTTCAGTTTCAGATTGGTCTTAATTTGGTGATATATTTCCAAAGTTTTTTGCCGGTATAATTATTTCATGTGAGCAGGTGATCTCCTCTTACCCTCCCAAATAACCTTGGAATGCTGTAATCAATTAGGTCTTTACCTGATTCTGCAATTTGCTGTGCCCTCCATCCCTTGGCTGCAGTGGAGGCTCTGTGTGCTCTCTCCCCATGAGAAAACAAACAGTGAAGAGTGCATACACTGGGGTCTGGGGGGTGATACCTGAGGATCACTGGCATCTTAATCTTAAAAAAAAAACAACCTACAATTCCTCCTTGATTGGTGAAGTAACCTCAAACAGGGTGAATAGAACTGCAGCCTCTTTCTATATCTGAGTATGGAAATAATTATTTCTACTCTTTTCTTCACATTAAGAGACACTTTGGAAGCTTTATGGCTGTATCAGCATATATCTAAGTGTCAGATCTACCCCTCCTTGGTACCATACAGACCAAGGTCCAAATCCTGGGCCATGCCTCTGTCAAAGCTGTGGCGTTATATGTACTGTCTCTGGAAACAAACACATCTCTGCAGAGGAACTCTCTTGAACTTCCTTCTCCCTTTTTGACAATTTCATAGCCTTTACTATTCCTCCATGTAACCCCAGTCTCTGCTTGGAAGAGATTGGAGTCTCCTATTGGGAAATCCCCAGGTTTCAAGGAGAGACAATCTGGTCATGCCAGGTGAAAGAGGAATGTTGGTACCTTATCAGGAGGATTTCACATAGCAATATATGGTAAACAGATGGGAATGACCAAAAGCCACAACCGAAGCTGGAGTCCATGCCCATATCATTAATGCAGTTTTAAAGTAGATGCTTTACCTACAGGTTCAATCCTAAGGTTTGATCCACAGGTGAATGGACACAATTCATTAGTGGGCCTAAGTGCATGCTCAGCTGGAAGAATGAAACTTTAGCTAAACTTATTTTGTGCGATATGTCACAATAAGTCATACTGGGCCTAATGAGAAGATCAAACCTATTTCTGTGTGTCAGTGCTTTGCTGGATTGTACTACTCTAGACTTCCAAAATATAACTTAAAAATGTTTACTGATACTGAAAGCCAAAGTTGAGGTTGCAAGTATAGAATGATCAAGTCAATCTATCTTAATAAACAACAATAAATATATGAATTCTAAATGGGGGATTACTGGGAAATGTATGTATATATATAATTTTCACTTGGCCTTAGTGAGATTGCATCTGGAGTGCTGTGTCCAGTTCTGGGCTCCACAGCACAAGAGAGACTTGAAGCTCCTGGAGCAGGTCCAGCAGAGAGCTATGAAGTTGATCGAGGAAGAGAAGCATCCCTCTCAAGAGAAAAGGCTGTGGGAGCTGTCCCTGCTCAGCCTTGAGAAGAGACAACTGAGAGGGGACCCCATCAGTGTCTGTCAGCGTCTGCAGGGAGGAGTCAGAGCAGGGACTGGGCTCTGCAGTGAGAGGTGCACAGGAAATTCCACCTGAACACTGGGAAGAACTTTTTTGCTGTGCAGTGCCCAAGCACTGGAACAGGTTGCCCACAGAATCTGTGGAGTATCTCTCTCTGGAGATATCCCATTTTTTTGGATGCAATCCTGTGCTGTGTGCTCTGGGATGGCCCTGCTTGGGCAGGGGTTTGGACCAGATGACCCACAGTGGTCCTTCCTACCTGACCCATCCTGTGGTCCTGTGGCTTGTTCCTTGTTTGGTTACCAGGTATATTTCATAGTTAGTTAGCTATTGCTAGCTTTATCAACAGTGGGTTTTGCATTAGGGACACGTGTCCTTAGGAATGAAACAGAGAGATTCAGAGAGATTATTGATGTAATGCCCAGTAAAAGAAATTTGTCCCTGTAAAATATATGAATTATTCATAATGCAATTAAAGTGCTTAAAGCTAAATGAAGTTCATCTCATGTTTGTTAGTATGTGTGCTATGAAAATATTTTGTTTTTTTTAGCTGAGTAAATGAATTTATTTGAATCAATAATTAATGCACTATACAAAGAAATAGAATCAATATTTTCATAATTTTAATTATAATTAAGTTTTATATGTCACTGTTTTTACTTTGACTTATTTAATCTTGATAAAGATAATAAGAGCCATTTTTTGGACCATTCATTTACATTTTTCTCAGCTGAAAGGAATAGAAAAGCAAATATATGGCAGAAATCAATATCAGGGAGAAGTATGGAAAATGTAAATCATTTGGCATTGTATCTGTTTATTATTCTGTCCTCTGTCAGCCATAGACCACCCAAAGACACTTTCCTTATGAAAAACTTAAAAAGAGATGATATTTGATAGAATAGAATCTTAACTGAGATTCATTGCCCTTGAAGCAGAAGCTGCAGAGTGTGAGAAATAATAACCAGTGATTAATGTGAGAGCCTAACAGACCAAACAGATCTAC
Source organism: Camarhynchus parvulus (assembly GCF_901933205.1). Classification (NCBI taxonomy): domain Eukaryota; kingdom Metazoa; phylum Chordata; class Aves; order Passeriformes; family Thraupidae; genus Camarhynchus; species Camarhynchus parvulus. Next base: position 57,047,648 of record NC_044601.1, read on the forward strand.
ACAGTAATTTTGAGAAGTAGCTATTAAAACTGTTCTTGGAGGAAGGAAAGAAGGAAGGAAATTCTTTCATTCCTAGTGTACAAGGAATGCACATTCTTTGGGGTTTACAATGAAGGGCAGCCAAAGATTTTCTGTAAAAAGGAAGAAAGACCTGTAATAAATAAGTACTTGCCTCTGAGAATGAAATTTGTGGAATTGCATATAAAGAATGATGTTTTTTTTTCAGCTATATTAAGATGCTGCAAAAATAGGAAAGCACTTAAGAGTGCTTTAAATTTAATTTAATTTATTTTATTTTATTTAATGTGAGTTTCAGTTTTATGTGTTCAATTTTAATTTAATTGAATATAACAGAAAGACCTATGATTATTTCTCTATACTTTGGATCAAATATAACACTTAGAAATTTCCATTAAATGGTGTTCACTTACTTTTTCATAGCATAACTCACTATCAGCATAATATAAAAAAATCTGGCATCAGAGATTTCTAATTTGTTAAATGATAAAATTAGTTTAATAAATATTATAGTTAACTAACAGAGTTACATTTCACTAGTTAAGAAGTTAAAAAGTGTTCAATTATGACTAGTCATTTGCAGTTGTGTTAAATGTTTTAATGACACATAAAATTTGTCAACACATGCCAAATAGCCAGCAGTTTGTTTTAAATCACCTTGCCTCATGGTTTCGAGGATGAAGTCACATATGGAGATACTGCTATACTGTGGAGACGGTCTGTGTCTTTTGGTTGCCAGAATTTTCAGTGCTAAAGGTCTCTTGCAACAGCCCTTTGCAGAAGCTTCACACACACACACGTCTGCTCTATGCAACAGCAGACACACCTCTCTATGTTGTAGAGACAACATGAGAATAGGAGGCTTTCATATAGGATGGACTTCAGCAAGGTGGAGTAAATGCTGGTGCCACAACTGGGCTGAAAACACTTCTCTTGTCACATGGTACAGCTAAAACTTCCCCTGTGGATGTTACTTCATGTTACTTAAAATTCCAGACAGAACTATGCAATTTCCTGTCCATCCATCTATCCATCCATCCATCCATCCATCCATCCATCCATCCATCCATCCATCCATCCATCCATCCATCCATCCATCCATTCAAAGATATATTTATGTAACAAGTTTTAAAAATTTTCAAAAGTGTATATATAATACCAGAGATTATACCAATCGGAGTGCAAGTTATATTGGCAAATACTGGGCTTAAAACTCCAGTGGGATTGAAAGGACAAGATAAGCAACCATATCTAGTTGAAGATGTCATTTCAAGGGAGTTGAGCCAGATGGTCTTTAAAGGTCCATTCCATGTCAATTAATCTATGATTCTACAATTCTATAATTTCTAGTACTCTATGATTCTAATGAAAGTAATTTCAATTATTCAGCCAGTTCTTGAAGAAGATTGAAAGAATATCTGGAACTTAGTTTGTTCAATCTCTCACAACTCAGACAAGCTTCAGGCACTGTAAAGGATTTCTATATCAGTCTTTGTTTTCTTAGTCAATGAATTTTTTACACAAGGTTAGAGAAACCCTAATGAGAATAGCAAACCCTCATTATTCCAGAACCCCATGGTTATCACTCATGCTACCCCTTCATGTTTCCTCTTTCTGTACACCTAGAAAAAAATTATCATGACCTTGGGCTTTTCTTTCTGTCAGTGAGGAATCCTCAGATATTAACCTTGCTTGATTTTGTTAGTGTTACTTAGGCTTGAATTTTATTTAGTATCATCTCACTTTTTCCGCTATATTGTTTTCAAAAAAAAGTTTGCTGAGGATTTCCTTGGCTGAGGTTTAATTCCATCTGTTCTGTTGGCCAAGTTCTAGGTTCTTAGTGCCAATTCAAAAAAATTATTCTTTGAGCATTTTAAGTAATTCCTTCACAAATGTAGTTTATATTAATCATTTAATGTTTTAAATCACATTATAAATGCAGTTTCCTAAAAAAAAAAATCATTAGATAGCCAGTCTTGGTGCCTGTGTCACAGGAATGTGAGAATAAATGTTATGCTTTGTGTGTTCTTATTTCTCAGACTCCTCTAGTAATTTTTTAAGTGTGTTTTTTTTCAAGATCATACTTGTCAGAAACCGGTTTGGAAAATCAAGGGCTCATGTTTCTATATCCTATATCCTTGAGCACTGTCTGTCTTTATTTCGGCATGGCAGCCCTGTTGTGTCACAGCTCTGCTTACGATGTTTCATTGGCTGAGAATGTAGAGCATGTGGTTTTGGCTGGGATCATTCCCGAGCTCGCTGAGGCTCTGTTGCATAAAACGCCAGGGGTATTTTTCTGCTGTATCATCCACTGACCTCAGAGACAGGAGAACTGAACCAGTTCTCCCGTGCAAGTGGTAATGCTGGTGTTATGGTTTTGCTTGGCTGGAAAACTCCTTGGGCACATCACAATTTTGTCCCAGCAGAACAAACCATGAAATGTAACAAGAGACTTGGATAACCTCTAGCCTCTGTGTGCACATGCTTTTTTCCCTAAAGAAATAAATGGAATGGTGCTTTACACATCATTACCACTGTTCCTGAACTGAGGCTGATTCACAATCCACTGCAGTCAGTTTTAGGACTCTGCTTTACTGATGGGTCCATACTCAGTGTGAACTGGAAGAGCTTACAGCACTCTAGTTCCTGATCTAGGGATGAGAGGGGAAGAATTTTGCCATATGTGCTCAACTGCCCATTTTATGTTTCCCCTCTTACCTACTTAATTTTCTTTATAATTTTCCTAATACAGGAAAAGAACTGACATAAATAATATTAAGTATTATTTTTCATATTATTTCTTACTGTGGGTTTTTTTCCATCTACATCTGCTTCCTTTATTTGTCATGTTATTTATTTATGAGTTGAAAATTCAATCACAATATTTTTTCAATGACCATTGAAATTCTTCTATAGTCTCCAGTACACTCTGAAATACTTCTGAATGCTGCATAAGTTCTTGTAATTTAACATGTGGTAGAAGGGCATTAAGTAATTCTACTGTCTGCTCTAAAGATTTAAAAATAACCCTTAATCTCATTTTTTACTTATTAAATCATGATAATGTAGACCATGCACAGGTAATAATAACATGAATTAATTAATTAATTAATTAATAACTATCCTACCTACTAAAATTGTGGATAATACATCTGTACACTGTTTAATGATTATGTGCCCAAGTTTACATCCAGTTTACTTGTAAGTTTAATCCTTGCTTTTAGGCTAAAAAGTGGAGTGTAGTGTCAATATGAGGTTGAAATGAGTAAGCTAGTGGTTGCACAGTTGTGTGAGAACACTGAAGTGTTAGGGCTGATCTCTAGCAATAACTTGCATGAAACAACCCAGACAGTAACAGCATAGGAAAGTGAATCCTTTCAGGGTTGTTCACTAGGGCTGTTTAATTTATGGACATACATGTGGACCATATGACCATGCACTTGTTTAACACCTGAATTCCACTCCGAGCTATTTAAAAATTGTTCCATTAGCAACGGATTCTGGCATTTGACCTAGTCCTATCAGCACTGGAGACTTACCAGAAAAGTAATTATTAACTTATGTTAAACAGAAGTACAGGCAAACTGAATGTTCCTCAAGAGCAACACAGGAGGGAAAGCAGTTTAAGCTGCAGAAGATCCCTTTGGGTAAACTCAGAAAAGCCAAGAAATAGGCAATCTATCCCTGTTGGGAAATCATTTGAAGAAGAAAAAATTTGAAGGAGTAATTATTTTCCCAGCCAAAGTCTGGGCCATACAGTCAGCCAAAGAACAATGAATCAATACAATATATCAAGTTCTGGAGAGCACAAGTATAGAAACTCTCACAAATTATGTCAATCAGGATTTTGACACTGCAATGATTGAAATCCCTATTTGGCACATGCTTAACTTTAAGCCTGTGAGTCAGTCCAATGAATGATATTAAAATTAGACAGATTCTGGCTAAAACTGGTCAAACCCATTTATTTTCCTATTAATTGAGCCTGTTTTACACTCCCTGTTATTTAAAATGCAAAAACTTTCTGATTGATTGTGGCTAAGAGACAAGCATTTTCTTGTTATACTGTCAATGTCTTCCTGCAGCCACATGTAAAATGTACATCCTTATGCTCATTTAACATATCTAGAAGATAAATAACATACATATGTCAACAGTGTATGTGCATGTTAATTTTTCTTCCCCTGAAAATGAAATGTAAAATCCTTATGTTTTCAAGCTGTGTTAAACAAAAACTTCTCTGTCATGCCAGCTATGTTCTCTGTAAGTGCTGCTTGTGCCTCAGAATCATTTGTGGAGTCCTATTGACTGCAGAGGCTCTACTGGTGTATGGTTCATAAGCCATACATAACTTCTTTGTCACTCTAGCGAGTCTACTGCAGAGAAGAGTGACCTTATTAAATTAATGTCTAACTGGAACATATCAGTGAGCTGCTGCTCTCATAATCCATTAGGAATTATTTTTATTTTTACTTTTGTTACTGATCCTGTTGAGCCTGCTGTATCAGATAGAGATATTCTCCTGCATGCAGCAGTTACTGCTATTGAGTGCAGAATCTGAGTCACTGCTTTGCTTGTCTCAGCTGGGAGATGTTCTTTGTGTACCTCATAATGACTTGCCCTGCTGACTCCTTTGATTCAATCTTTTGAAAAGGACAGTGTTGCTCTTTCCTGTTTGTAAATCAGACCATGTTGGGCTGAGGGCTGTACTCACTAGATTGTAAACAAATGCTGCTGGGCTTAGGCTTTTATCTGCTTTTAATCCCATATCTTTAAATGTGGGATGAAATGACTATTGCCTATTAGGTGCTATCTGCAAATAACTTTTGTGTGACTGTGTCTAAAGTTGATCTTCTGGTTGTTGCTGGAGCCATGCCCAAGGAGTAGGACAGAGGACAAATAAAATGGCTTTGCTTGAGGAAAATGCTGTGAAACACAGTGAGATGCAGAAAGGGAGATAGCTGCAGTATGTGCCTCAAAACTCATGACTGGTCAGCTCTGGAGATCCAGCTCATACTGGGAGAGAAGAACTGATTGAATTCTCCCAGAGAGAGCCCAGTAACCATGTAACCATGGTACAGAAAATTCCCAAGACTACAGTGCAGTATATGTACACACAGCAGTACAGAATAAACCCTGGGGTAAGCTTATGATGAGTGATATCTGTAAAGCAGCAAGGTTCTCTGCAGAGGAGTTCTTTTTGTGTAGCTGATCCCTATATCTGCAGTTTTGAAAATAATACCTTCAAGTGGAAGTTAAAATAAAGCTAAAACTTGAAGGGACTCCAGCTTCCTTTATTATCCCTGAAATTGTCACTGATTCAAAGAAAAACCCAAAGCATTCTGTAATGTTTTTTCTCCATGGTTTTGGCAGCATTACACTGCAGCTGAAGCTCTCCGTCTGTTAAATGTCTGGAAGCCCATGTAGATATTACACATAACTAGGGCAGTCACTTCCCTTTGTGTCTGCTCCAGCAATCCAGTATGATTTGTGCAATCTAGAACGGCAAGAATTAACATGACACATGTGAGGAAACGTGAGACCAACCTCCCAGCTAATAAAACAGAAGACAGTTGATCAAATAAAAAGATCTGTAAATTTTATTTTTCTTGTCTTTGATTAAGCATGACACAGACAAAGAGTGAGAAGCTTGTGAAGCCTAGACAGTGCCAGATCTTACAAAGATGCTCAGTATGGGTACCAGGATGTAATTAGCTCCTTTCAGCCACTCATTTTTGTCTGTGGAAGGACCAGGCCAACTGCAGCATGTGCCACTTCCTTCCTCTCATCAGAAGTGGGGTAAGGCCGTGCACTACAGCACCAAAGCCGCACATTTTCCACTGAGAGAAGAAATGATGCTAGCTAGCCCTTTAGTCACTTGAAAGTTCAAAGGTTCCCTGCTTTCTGACCCACTCTTTCTCCTGGGATCTTCCAACCCAGACTGTAATGTAAAGCAACATAAAATCAGACTCCAAGATACTGGAATAAAAGGGATCTCCTTTTGGTTAACATTTTTTTCCCTTCATAGAAGCAGGAAGTATTTGATATCTGCTCTCTGTGTGACAGAGATGATCTCTGCTGCAGGCTGGCTATTAAGTGGATATTAAGGTAGATGGCAACATGCTGGGCTCTAGGGAAGTGTGTTGGCTTCATGCTGCTGCTTCAGGATAATGGCTTTTGTGAAAAGCTGTTAAAGCTGCTTGCATCAGGCTACAGGCAGTGCTTCTACATAGTGTGGGCCATGCTATAACTTTTTCCTCTGCTGAGAAAGACAAACCTACAATTCTTACCCCTCAGCAGGGTGTGAGAACATTTCAGCTCACCCAGAACCCATCAAAAAATCAAGATTCAGAGACCAAAAAGGTTTCTTGTTTTGTAGCCAAGTATCACTTTGCTACAAAGAAAGAGACATAACTTGAATTTTGAACCCTTTTCTCAGAAGTTGTTATATAGTTTGCAAGAGCTAACAAAAAGGATGATGGGAACCTCAAAGAGAGCTTATCTAGTGTTCCTGAAGAACATGTGTTTTTAAAAGCTGCAACCTACAAAAATGTCTATCTCCACTTGTGGAAATTATTGCAATACTTTTTTTCCCCAGTGTTAGGAAGACTTTCCAGTATTTAACAGAAATCTTTCTCCCCACCCCCCCAAATTATTATTTTTTTAATCTATTTTGGCCACTGAAATCAGCCCTTTCTTTTTGCTGGTTGGTATGTGTTTAAAGATTGTTCCTACCTGCAGGTTAAACATTCCTGTCCTTTCTCCTATTTATTCTTTCTATAGGTATGATAGTATTATTTTCTTTCCTGTGGATCCTGTGCAGTTAGTTCACAGTTTTTGAAGTGCTGTTGAGAGACCTGAATACACTATTCCATCAAAGGCCTGACTAAAGATCAGCAAAGCAGAAAGCAATACTTGTGGATAAACATCTGAGTATGGCTTTGTCTGTTTTTTGGCAAGAGCAGTACTTTGTTGACTCATATTCAGCTAGTGATTCATTATTATCTGTTCTTGGACAAAACACATAAACATGGTTTATCCCTTAGGATAATCTTATATGAGACAGTCCTATATACTGAGTTTTTCCCTTCAAGACTTAAAAAACTTCTAATTCATGGGAATTCTTGATGGCATTTAGTTTTAGACTAAATGTAAAAACCAAAATTCTTCTCTCAGTTCAGATACACAAATCACATATCTGGAGTATCACTTAGTCCTTCTATGCTATGTCACCATAAACACTGATTTGTCTTAAGTAAGAGTGATAATTTGTCAAACTGGATGCCACCCTTCCTGCTAAAAACACTCTGCTAGTGAGGGGGCTGAGTTTGGAAACTTTTTTCAACCTTTCCTTTTCCTGTATGCCTGGGAAGACAATGTGCTATGGAAAACAATCACATGTTTGTAGTCTAAACTTTACACTCAGAGTTTCTGCAGAAACTGTAGACAAAGCTGAGCAAGTTTTGAAAATGTGTCTTTTTCAATTTTTACTTTTTCCCCCACGTTTTGCATCAGAGAATCTAGACTTCACAGAATCACAGAACATCCTGAGCTGGAAGGGACCCACAAGAAATATCCAGTCCACCTCCTGGCCCTTCACAACGCCCCAAGAACCACTTCATGTACCTGACAACATTGTCCAAACACTTGAAGCCTGTCAGGCTGGTGCTGTGATCACTTTGGGGAGCCTGTTCCAGTGCCCAACTACCCTTTGGATGAAGAACCTTTTCTTGATATCCAACCTAAGCCTCCCCTGACTCAGCTTCAGGCCCTTCCCTTGGGTCCTGTCGCTGTCACCACAGAGCAGAGATCAGTGCCTGCCCCTCCTCTTTCCCCCCACAAGAAAATTGTAACTGCAGTGAAGTGTCCCCCCAGTCTCCTTCAGGCTGAGCAGACCAAGTGACCTCAGCCACTAATTGAGCTTCCCCTCCAGGCCCTTCAGCATCCTCATGACCCTCTTTTGGACATTCTCTAATAGCTTCATGTCTTTTTTACACTGTAGCACCTAAAAGTGCCCCCAGCAGCACTTGAGGTGAGGCCGCCCCAGCGCAGAGCAGGCCAGGACAATCCCCTCCTCAGTCAGCTGAGGCCTCAGCTCTTTCTTTCTTTTTCTTTCTTTCTTTCTTTCTTTCTTTCTTTCTTTCTTTCTTTCTTTCTTTCTTTCTTTCTTTCTTTCTTTCTTTCTTTCTTTCTTTCTTTCTTTCTTTCTTTCTTTCTTTCTTTCTTTCTTTCTTTCTTTCTTTCTTTCTTTCTTTCTTTCTTTCTTTCTTTCTTTCTTTCTTTTCTTTCTTTCTTTCTTTCTTTCTTTCTTTCTTTTCTTTCTTTCTTTCTTTCTTTCTTTCTTTCTTTCTTTTCTTTCTTTCTTTCTTTCTTTCTTTTTTCTTTCTTTCTTTCTTTCTTTCTTTCTTTCTTTCTTTCTTTCTTTCTTTCTTTCTTTTCTTTCTTTTTTCTTTCTTTCTTTCTTTCTTTCTTTCTTTTTCTTTCTTTCTTTCTTTCTTTCTTTCTTTCTTTCTTTCTTTCTTTCTTTCTTTCTTTCTTTCTTTCTTTCTTTTCTTTCTTTCTTTCTTTCTTTCTTCTTTCTTTCTTTCTTTCTTTCTTTCTCTTTCTTTCTTTCTTTCTCTCTTTCTCTCTTTCTCTCTTTCTCTCTTTCTCTCTTTCTCTCTTTCTCTCTTTCTCTCTTTCTCTCTTTCTCTCTTTCTCTCTCTCTTTCTCTCTTTCTCTCTTTCTCTCTTTCTCTCTCTCTCTCTTTCTTTCTTTCTTTCTTTCTCTCTCTCTTTCTTTCTCTCTCTTTCTTTCTCTTTCTTTCTCTCTCTCTCTTTCTCTCTTCTTTCTCTCTTCTTTCTCTCTTCTTTCTCTCTTCTTTCTCTCTTTCTTTCTCTCTTTCTTTTCTCCTCATTGTGTAAGAAACCATTCTAGATCTCACTACAGCATTTGCTGTGGGTCTAAAGCTTTAAAACCTAGGTGTTTAGAAAAGAGCTGGTAAAGGTTTGGAGCTTTGTCAATCCTATGAGGAATGCCAGCAGAGCTCTGTCCTGATGGTGACCATGTACTTCCATTCTCAAGGTCTGTGGAGTATCTCAGAATCTGGATTTCCCTTTTCACTCTCTCCAGAATTACATGATCCAAGAATGTTTTAAAATACTTTTCTTAAACACGTACAGGTTCTCCAAGATCTGGGCTCACTTTACGTTGAATGCTAGCTGAACAGGAAAAAATAATGAAAATGCTTTGTTTATGACCTCCAGGTGCTGTTATTTTCAGTTCATATAGACAGAATCATTGGAAATTGTGCCGATGATTAACAAGAAAATTCTTTTTGTGTGCTTACTTGATCATGAGCTGCCAATACTCTTGGCATTGTAAAAACAGTACAGACTCAGACTATCATGCAGACACAGTTTTCTGATTCAAGACCTTAAACTTGGATTAAATTCCCAAAACTGGGAACTCTTCGGAGTATTTGAAGCTGCTGTATTACTAATTTGGCTATATTAATTCACATTGTCAGCTCATCCAATGGCACTTCAGGCTGATACTTAGCTACTAAATATTACTTCTTCAAATCTGGGCACTAACATTCTGCTTTTCTCAAGGAATTAATAGGTAGGTCATAGGGTCTTAATGATTGACTCAACCATCCTAAACAGATTTGAGCAGATACTGTACTTTTGTTACCATGAGTATAAAATTGTTGATTCAAAAAGTGACCCTAAACCTGGAAGAGGAATCCAGAATTTCTGCTTGACCATACTAAATTTATTTCAATAACTTCAAATATATAGGAAGTACAGAAATGCTGAACTTTAGAAAGTACAGAAACATTTAGTTATGACTATTTAAGACAGCAAAATGGATTTTGTTCTGCCCGCTTTTCCAGGTTTTTCTGCCTTGCGTCTGATGTAAACTATAAGCACTGTATTGATTATTTGCATTTATATAAAGTTAAAGGGATATTAGTAAAACAGAGAATTTGAGATTGATAACACTCAAATTATCAAATAGTAGTAATAACAATTTAAATTCAGATTGTAAAATTACACCTTCATTCTTGAATGGGGAAATTAGATTTCTAAAGTAAGTTATGATGGGCGGGGATTTTATCTGTGATTATATTTGTCAAAAAAAAATTTTGTTTTTTTCATAACATAAGAGAGAAGTTTATCTAGTCAAACTCTTGTTTGGCAAATACATAATCAAAATGAGCTCTTCAGAAAATGTGCGCTAAATCCTTCAAATGTAATCTTCAATTCAGAGAGGTTTTTTTGTTTTAAATTGAAAATCCCAGAAAAAGTCGTCATTTGGTGAATCTGAGACAAAAGTACATCTTCTTAGATCACCCCATCATCTAAGCTGTTTAGTCTGTTTCATCTTATTATGCTTATTTTCCTGGCAAAATGTGAGTAGGAAACAATACTCTTTGGCAATTGAAATATAAAGAAATCATCCAGGAGACAACACTGGGGAATAAGAAGATGTGGTGTGACAAGTTGTAGTGTTAGCTATGGATTCTAGTTAATTTTTGTAGGAAATGTAAAACTAATAATTGTCCATTCTTGCAAAATTTCTTCTTCATAAGAATATGCCTTATGTGATAAGGCATAAGAATGTGCCTGTTGTAGAAATATCTGTAACTGTATGCACTGTTTTTGTTAAAATATTATCGAGGGATAAATTCAGCAATTAATTATTAGGGTGTGAACTTCAACAAACTTTAATACATTCCCTAGAATTCTCCTGTCTTTTAGAGACAATAGAATTTTGTGCCAAATTCAATTTTCTAATTGAATTTATGAGAGGGAAAATGGTAAATAACAGGAAAATTGCCAGTCGCTGTGACAAGATTTTTATTGGACATCTTTCTAGCATGCAGTCTTTACTGCTGGGAAACAGCTGAGAAGATTTCCCTCAGCGGTTTGGTGCAGCAGATAGGTCTGAGGAGCTGGGTGAATTTGAGGTAAGTGTCAAGCACGCATTAGGCAATGTAGGTAGACTTTGGGCCAGATGCCGTTTCCTGAAAGCACTGAATAAACTCTGGAGCTGCAGAAAAGCTGGCCAAGGCTGCTGCTGCCAATTGCTGCAGTTTAAGAGCAGGGTGCTGTGCAATCCCATCTGGAAAAGGGGTGTGGAAGGAGTCTGGGGAGCTACAGACCAGTGGGTCCTATTTCTATACCTGATTAAATGCTAAGTGCATAATAAAGAATGTGATCAGTGTGTGCATGAATGAACAGGACATGTTGGGAGGGAATCAGCATGGCTTCTGCTAAATTAATTCTTCTCTCACTGGCCTGCTGGAGCTCTCTGAGGGCAGCTCTAAAGCACAAAGATAAAAGAGAGCCAGAGATGCACTTTGTTTTCTGCTATAGATTATTAAAGAAGTCAAGTTGCCAGAAGGTTGGATAAGAGCTTTTTCCAGGGGCTGAAGGTTGGTTAAAAACAAGAAAGCAAATAGTATCATAAACTTAAATTCAGCTTAGATCCTTCAGCCTTTAATTTTTCATGTATTTTATACTTTATAGACAATCAGTTAATTGTCTATATAGACACTTCATAAAATTGATTATGGAATTAGTTTCTAATTGTTCTTCTGTCTTATATGCCTGTTCCCTTTCAAAATGTCTTGAAAATATTTGCTGTTATCAAAGGATGCCTGTGATCGGTCTCAGCCTGCAAACAACTTGGTCACAAATGTTTTGAGAAGTGTTTATTTATGAGTAGCTAGGTAAAACTGTTAAAAGACATAAATGCTCCAACATTTAATACTGGTGCTCAGCTCTTCAATGCATAGTTAAAGAGTAGTTGTGTAAAAACTTTTTTAATAGAATATTCTGGGTTGGACTTAGAGTGTAAAGTTGTTACTACTTTTCCAGTAGCTTTTCTATACTGTGAAGAATGGGGGATGAACGTGCAAGTTAATATTCTTGTGAAGACCATCTAAGTTTTCCCAGGGTTTTCAATAACTGCATCATTCAATTTCAGTGTAATTCTGATGCACATGAGGGTAGCAGAGAACAAATAAAATATTATGTTATCCATGTTATGTAATATTATGTTACATTTCTATGTTATCTTTAGCAACATGTGTGTCATGTGTGCAGGTTAGAAAGCAACACATACACAAGCACTGCTTAGAAAAGCCATAATAAAAGTGTTCCAATACTGGGCAAATTTTCCATGAAAATGGATACATAATTTGTGTTTAAATATTATTAATTGTGATTCATGCAAACCAAACTTTTTCTGTACTGTTCTATTCTTTTCTATACTATGCTATTCTTTTCTATTCTATACTATACTATTCTTTTTCTATACTAGTCTACTATTTCTATTCACCCAAACTTTTTCTATACAAACTCACATGGAGCTTGTCAACAGGACCAATGAGATCTTTTTCTATATCCCCATGGTAAAACTAATTTATGTGAAAATTTTCAAGGAAACTATATTGAAGCAGTGTTGTAGCAACTAGAATCTTGTATGGCATACACAGACTTGAGCTTGCCTGCTGACATAGTTTCAAGCCACCACAACTGTTTTCTCCCACCTGGTAACATTTTTCAGCAAAAATAATAAAACAGTAATATGCGCTTGTGCCTGAAGCACAAGAAGCTGAAAGTAGCCAGCTTTGTTTTCTGCCCTGTAGCACTGTCTAGGAAAGGCTTTTAAAAGGGTTGGTGTCATTGGTCTTTCATCTTACTTTGGTTTCTGATGCAGCAGCTGGCTCTAATGATCAGGTTGTGTCTAGGAGAAACAGCAGAATTTTGGGGGAAAGTCTTCTCCATTGATAAAAATGTCATATATATAGTGAAAAATGTAAAGTTTTGGGTTTTTAAGTGTCTTCCTCCGTGCATGATCCCCCCAAGAAATTTATTTCGATTTGAGAATCCTCCCAGCTCTCACTGTAATCATTAAGACTCTGGAATTAACCTGCTCTGGAAACATATTAACATATGTTAATATGTTTAAATCTGAGGTTAAGAGAGTTGAGAACTGGAGGATCTGTGTTTGTGAATTATTTGGGAGCAATTATTTGTCAATCAGCTTATCTCAGGGGTTCCCTTGTAGGTGGTCAAGTCCCATTGCCCAGAACTGTAAAACTAGAGCGTGGCAACTGAGGCTGGGTTGCATTTTTGTGCCTGAAATATCCCAAAGCCTGGGTATTATCTAAATGAAATTAGAGACTTTAAACGAAAAGACTTCAAACAAAAGTCAAAAATAAAACTACAGAAAGCAGTGGAGGTTTCAATTCAGTATGAATCTTCATAGCTTCAAAGTTGCCCATTGTTTTTAAAAGTGTTCATATGAATTAAAGGAAGAGTATCTTGTTCATGTACAAGATGATTGTACAGCGAGGAGGTACTCTGCCAGTCTCCTCTTTTACCTTCCTTTGTTCCACAGAGACAATTTATGTGTGACTTCACCTTATTTTCTGGCATAACTTCCCCCAAATATCTGGCAGGCAAACCACGTAGTGAAAGCCATTTGGAGGTATCAATGGACACTAGCTGACGTTTAATCTAAGTATCACAAGCAGTGTGTCTGAAGCTCATAATTGCCATGCTAATTTGCAAACATTGAAGTATTTCACTGTTCTTCCGATAGAAAGTGTAGGCATGTGTATCCATGTGACACACGGGCATATGTATCCATGGGAAATCTCTTTGTATGCACAAAAGGCCACACGCACTGAAATCTGTTACTTTTGGCATTTCTGAGTTATGAGTTGTTGATGGATGCTAGGTAAGGATCAGATCCTCTTTTCAGTGTATGTTTCCTAAAATTCTCCAGTGATTTTCTTCCATATCCCAATGCAACAATACCCTTGCAGAATATATTTAGAGTTTCAGGTCAGGTTATTTCACATATTAATAAATAACTTCAATAAATATTCTAGAACAAGTCATGACAGATTGAGGCTCTGATGTCACTTCTCTTTTTTTGCACGTAGAAATAATGCACAGATATATACAATGGAGAAACAGAACCAAAACAAGAACTGACTACAAATAAATAAATAAATAAATAGAATCCCCCATAATTTTCTAACACATATGGCAATAATTAACTGTGTGTTTTGGCAGTAGCTTTCCTCGCTTAGCAACTCTAAAATGAGACATTCTGGATATTTTCTCTGGGGAGCTGAGTGCATTTCAGTTTTTGGAATGTTGATAACACTATCAAAACTACCACTGTATTTACTTCAACTTTGTTTAATGCAATTTCTTTGATCTTTTTGGTTTAGCTTTTAAGGCCCAGCTTTGTTCCCGCCAAAATCAGACAAAAAACCCTAAAACAAAATATGTATAATCCCAGTTGGTCTATACTAGATGTTGCACAATAACAGCTCTGGGATCCCCAGCGCAAGAGGGACATGGAGATGCTGGAACAAGGCCAGAAGAGGCCACTAAGTTGATCACAGGGCTGGAACACCTCTTTTATGATGTTCCAGCTGAAAGGTTTCAGCAGCCAGGAGAAGACAAAGCTTCAGGGAGACCTTAGAGTGCACAGAGACCTTCTGCTACAGGAGGGGACTCAGAGTAAATCTGGACAGGGACATTTTATAAGGGCATGTAGTGACAGAGAAAGGGGAATGGCTTTAAACTGGAAGAGGGCAGGTTTAGAACAGTTGTTGGGAAGAGATTAGTTGCTCAGAGGGTGGTGAGGCTCTGGCACAGGTTACCCAGAGAGCTCCTGGATGCACCATTGCTGGCAGAGCTCAGCCCCTGCATGGATGGGGCTCTGAGGAACCTGGTCTGGTAGAAAGTGTCCCTGACTGTGGTGTGAGGCTTGGAACTTTATGATGATCTTTATGGTTCCTTCCAACCCAAACATTCTATGGTTCTGTGAGTGTTTATTTTACACTTGGGGTTGCAGAGAAGATAGCCAATTGTAACACTGGGCCCTGATCCCTGAGTTCTGTAGGGCAGCTGACACCAGTTGCTTTACTCAGATAAGAAAGCTTTGCTTGAAATCACCAAAGTTTGTGGGGTAAATATCTAAATGTTTGTAAGATAAATATTACAGAATCTACAGCTATAGGGATTTTTCAGACAACTTCTGCTGTTACTTTCCTACTAATCTCCAAAATATTCTTCTGTAATAAAAACAAACCAAACAAGCCCCAAAACTAAACTACTAAGTTAAATGATCTAAAAAAATTTAGGTGGGAGCTGGGCACTTCCTGAAAGACCTGGAGTTTCCAAAGTCCTGCTATGCTTTATAATCTCACAGGAGGTTCAGATTCCTCAAGGTGTCAAGTTACCCAGCGCACATAAGCATTTTCTAATTAACTTTGAGATGGGTTGAGTTCTTTGTGCAGGGGTTTGCTTCTGAAGGAAAGCTTATTTTGATTAATAATTTGTTTTATTTAAATTATCAGTGTCTACAGAAATTATTGTCTTGTGCCCAGTAAACTTCCTTATTTCAGTTGAGAGAGAATGCTTAAACTTAAAAATAAAGAATTTGTATTGTTTTTAGAGAGGGAAATGGAAACAACTGTTTTACACTGTGGCAATACATAATTTTGAATAAAAAGTATCTATTGTAATTACTGCTGGTTATTAAAATTTATATAAAATAGAAAATTAGAATACCGAAATGGTAAGAACAGAATTTAAAACAAAGAGAGAACTTGTATGGAGTGATTCTATATTTTGCAATAATATTAATTCAAAGGTGCAGGGGTGATTGCAGTTTCTGGTAAGTAAAGGTCTTACAAAATCTCTCCGTTCTGAGTTCATGTGGTTAAGAGGCACTACTTATGCACATTGTTTATGGTCAATGCCAATTTGTCTTGTTCTCATCAGCGTGTATGTCTGTTTCCCTGTGCCATTTCACCCGTGTACAATGCAACTCTCATTAATTGGGGACCTTTTCCAGGAAGTTATGTGATACTGCCTGGCTCTGGGAGTTAGTGGGTTAGCCTGTACATCTTGGTTTCCATCCCATGTTTACTTTTGGGGATTGTTTTTGGAATATATTCACTTAGATTATAGTTTTAGAATGCAACTTGGAGTATTTTACAAATAGAGGTGAAAATTTTTGTATTGAGAATTCTGTAACTGGCAACATTTTCCATACAGGTATCCTTGTTATGCTGGCAGTTGAAAGAAAGCTTTCATTAGTACAACCTTTGACTATATTCTTAGAGTTGCTTGCCAATCTTCACAGCATAACAGAACAAATAAAATCCATGTTGTACATGTTGATTTAAGAATTTTATGAATTTTCACAGGAAAAAAAAAAAAAGAAGCAAATTTTTCTTGAGGAAAGAATGCTGTTAATCAGAAACATCAGGCATTACCAATCCTTACCAGGAAAGGGTTTAGCTGGAACTGCAGTGTGGTATTTTTTAATATTGTGAAAAAAAAAAGAAAAAAGGAAAAAAAGAAAAAAAGAAAAATAAATGAAAGAAATAAAAGAAATTCTGGTTTAATTTTTCTATTTTTGGCATAATTTTTATAGTGAGGAAAATTCTGTGAAAAAATTCAACATTACAAGAATCAAGAAATTGTAGTGTAGTTTGCAAGAAGGTGGTGTGACACTCTTGCAAATCTGAATCTGTCTGTTTAGAGCTTGGGTCAAAACTTCTAATGCAAGTCACAAATAAACTTGAAAGCAGAGTTGAATAAAGTAACGGTTATAAAAGTAAGTGCTTTTAGGAAGAGGGCAGAGAGATTTCACTTTTTGCAGAGAAGCTCACCTACAGACTTTGTACTCAGCTGGCTTTGCTGCAAACCAGTTTCTGTTTCCTAGAAGTACTAAACTAAACAGCACAACATGTTTAATGTACTTTGTGCACTTTATATGCACAAAATATACAAATGTATCTTATAATTTACTGTGAGCAATATGTCATTTACTGTTTCTTGACATAAACAGAGAATCTACAAAAAGTAAGTTAAAAGGGAAGCTGTATTCTTTCCTAGTTAATGCACGAGAATGGCACTCTGGGGTTGTGACTGTACATGTAATTTCTCCAATAACATTTATGAGTTTGGACAAGTCTTTTCATGCCTTAGCATCTCCCCTCTGTGCCTTTTCTTTGGAACCAACCTTGACAGCATACCTATGAGTAAAAATATGTTAATTTCATTAGTGCTTTTGAATGCTGTTCTAAGAGACAAGAACAGTGATGGTGCTTCATTCCTGCCTGCAATCCCTTCATCTTCTCTCAAAATCACATGTCTGAGCTCCAAACAGAAAACAACAAGGAAAAAGGTGTTACCTATATTAATTAAAGAGAGAAATTCAATTTAAAAATTAGTAAAATACTATTGATATACCCTCATTCCACAATCCTAAAAAAGTTACTGAGGAATTGTTTAGCTGCCTGCCTGAAGAGATCTTCAGATCTTCCTGTCACTCATTCTCAGAGAGATATGAATTAAAGATTGGCTCCTACTGAACACGGCTGGGAGCAGATGTGCAATGTGTGTGGCAGTGTTTATAGCAGGTGCCCCTATGGAGCAGCATTAGCAGGTGCACTGGCATTTTTGCAGCTGATCTTCAGAGCTTTGCAGTGATTGTGGGTTGCTGCTGTGCCTCAGAGAGCATTAAATGCATTTAGTGCACTCAGGGTTGATATTTCTTTCTAAGGAAAAGGAAGTAAATATTAGGTGCTTGTGATGGAGGAAAAGAACTCGTGTGACCTTTGCTGCATGGGAAAGCAATGCCAACTCTTGCTCCTCCAGAGTGCTGGGCCAACAGATGTCCTGTCACCCGTGCGAGGAATTTGGGCAGAGAGCGCACAGAGTTTACACTAGCTGAGATTCAGCTATGATGAATTAATTCCAGAGAGATGCCCTCTCCTTGCAGAAGGATTTCAGGACATAACATGTAGCTAGCAGCAGCTCACTGTGCCTGTCCGAGGAACATCAGATAATGAGACCCTCTGGGACACATGTGACTGTTGCCCTTTTCCATTTTTGGGCTATCCCCCAGTACGAATGATGACATTTGACAAATAAAAGACATCACTGAGGACTCAGATCAGAAAAAACAAGATTAGCAATTAAAAATGTTCTTCACTGTAGAAAGTGGGAAGAAATTGTTACATCACTCAGGATTATGAGATACTTTTCTCTTGGATTAATTCCATTTGTCATCAAAGTTCTTCAATGTCAGCTAAATCTTGCAGCCCTGTGGTGGGCGCTGGTATCCAGTAAACTTAGAGGAAATTTTGCTAGAACAGAAGGCACATTGTGAGTTTTTAAACTTAATACAATATCTACTTTTCATTTCCAGTTAAGATTTTTTTGTAGATGTTTTGCCAATATTTGAATAGGATTTTGCTAGCAGCTTTCTTTTTCTTTTCTCTGATATATTTCTTGCAGAAAATAGTGTGCAATATGAAAAAATGCATGTATTTGTGCAAAGGGAGGTGAGGCCTGGAAAATGGCTTCAGTTTAAGTACATTAGTAGAAAGAAACAGGAGGAGCATAGAGAAAACTCCATTGAATAGGCTCACTAGAAATTCATCTTATAAGAAGCAGTTTGCACAATATAAGTTTTAAAGAAAGGCAGAAGGATGAAAGCTTTGCTGCTGAATCAAAGGATCTGTAAGTAGAAATAAGATTTGCAGCAGTTGAGGTTTGTGCAATAAAATCCATTCCAGGACTGTCCTTCACCTCTGACTTCATACTGTCCCAACAGTGCCTTCCTGGCATAGGTGGGCTCCTGCACATTTTGCTGACTTTAGGTGCCTCTCTTCTCCATGTGCTAGAGAGGACTCAAAATTGGAAATCAGGAAAAGCTAGAAAAATAGAAAGTTTTGAGTCCTGTCAGCAGCATTCAATCAGGGATCTCTGTTGCCTTCTGTTGAGGCAGTTATTTTTATGAGTTAGGATGTACCTAGGAGAGGCTAAAAGTTAGGTTTCTGAAGATCAAACACACTATTAGTAAGTTCTAAAGCAAATTTAGCTCTCAACAACCTTCATGTTCAGGTTTCCAAATCTGACCAACATTGAGATAGTCTGGAAGAGAGCATGTGCCTGATAGCTGCTTTGCAGTGCTTGTTAGGAGGTTAGTTTTCCAAATGTCATGTACTGCTTTCCCAGTTGTTTTTCCAATGCCTCTATTAAGCTGGATCAGTACACACAAAGGATAAAATCCCAACCCATACAGTTACATTACCTGTATCATTATTCAGAACTCATAAACTTGTTACACATTTTGCATTTCTTACAGAGTAGTTTTGTGTTCTCTGCAAAGCTTTATTCTCCCTGTTCAAATGAAATAGAATAATCATCATAGTAATTGCAATAAAATCCTACATGTTGTGTACTTTGCACAGATTTCTTATGATATCCAGACTCATGTATTTTCCAGCAGGTTTTGAATCATGTAGTTTTAGAACCTCTGTTCTCATTTCATTAAAGACCATAGTTAGCTCTGAGGATTGTGAAAGAAAAAAGAAGTGAGGAAGAACAATTGATATCTCATTACCTGAGGCTGATCAGCCTGAGCTTTGTATCACCAGATTTTGATAATACTCCTTAAAAGTAACTTTTCACCAGGCAAGGGCAGGGAAGCATGTTACCTTGTATGGTGTCATGAGATCCTCCTCTGATCTCAGTATTACTATGAGTATGACATGACAAGGCTTTCAGATTTGTCATGCACAACTGAAGTTGTTGGCTTTTTTCACAGTGCTCTGGTTTGTTAGACTGCAAAGCATGTTATTTGTTTCATCTTGGTTTTTAGTAACAGCAAATGTTTTTATTTGTTTGGATATTGTTAGGTTCATGGATCCACAACTGGATAGCTCCCATAAGGGGACTGAATGGTAGGAGGATAGCAAGCAGATTTGTTCCCCTGGGACTACCAAAACTCTTTTAACTTTGCTCCCATAGAGATTCAAAAGTTGTTAATGAGGGAAAGGGAGGAAAATATAGTGAGAAAAATGTAGTAAGAAGTGGATTCCCTTTGAATTAGCTCTGTTTATTTTCCCATCAACAGCTGTAGTTCCTGACTTTCAATTTTAATAAGAAATTTGTTGGGTTATTGTTTTGTTTTTCTTTTTTAATATTAAGAACTAAACATTAGCAGTTTCATCACAGGCACTTGCCACATCAGACTTTGATGAAAAGAGCTTTCTTTGACCACAGCTGTGGGACTTCAGCTGACTTTTCTTGCAGTCTCCAGAGTCTGATCCTGCTGCTGGCCCTTACACTATCCCCTTTTCCCAGATCCACCACCATTCTGTCTCCTCTTCCGTTGCATTTGCCAAGCAGCTACTTAGGAAATCTCAGCAGAGTTCAGGATCTGGCCCAGAATTGTCATCAGTTGATGTATTTCAGCTGCAGGGAAAATGGTTACTCAGACCCTGAGAAACAAGCAAGGGGGGGAAGGATAGCAAGGTTGCTTAATATTTGTAGATCCAGAGTATTTCCCTGCTCTTTTGTACTTGTGAGTGGGTGTTACACTGTCTGTGTGCAGGTTTGCATGGTTTTGTTAGCTGCTGAGACTGAAAGTAAGCCTAGGTGTACATAACAATACAAATTTTGCTCTTCATTCTCAGGGAACCAATTTTATTGTTTATTAAGATGACAGAATTAAACTTTTACCTGTATCTGTAGTAATTTAGGAAAGTTAAAATAAGTGAATAATTAAATCTTGTTTGAGTCAAACAAGGTTTGAGTTAAATCTTGTTTTACTGAAAAGTAAAACAAAAGCAGCACTCAATTGTGCCTCTTTCCTTCCTGTACAGTGAAAGAATGAGAAAATTGATTTGTCCTATGTAGTTCAGACAGGTAAGCTGGGATTGTACAGAAACTGTATCTTGAATAGCAACATCTTCAGTTGCAAGAAAACAAATAAAATCAGAAAAAAAATTTATAACTGGTGCATTAGTTAATACACGGAAAATATGTGTTTTCATGGATAGAGATCAAAATGGAACCAGAGTTGATGACAGGTAATACTCATGGGTCAATTACTTTGCATGATTAGCTCATGATTAGCTGAGGCATTAATAGGCTGATCAAAAAATAACATTACGTTGATAATCTAGCAGACACTTGTTCTTCTCTTAACAGATTTAAAATTTGATTATGTGCTTTGATTTATTGGGTTTTTTTAATATTAGGAGTTTTTATATGCTGTTGGTTTTATGCATTTAACACTGGCTGTGGGAATGAATGGTAAGAAATTATCGCTTATTTGCATAGCAAGCTATCGCTTTTTAAATTTAAAATTATAATTTCAGTAAAAAGCATTTAAATCTTTTCAAATGTGTTCTAGAATTAACAAGCCTTTGATCCTGATCAAAACCAAGAAGAATAAAAGAATTTTCAATCTTTGTAGCAATAATCTATGAAGCTGAATAATCTGGATAAAATTGATCTGCCAATATATAATCTATAAAGAAATTGTTTGTTAAAAAACAACAACAAAACAAGAATTCTGCCTTCAGCTTCTCAGTCTGTATTTCATATCATCAGAGACCGGAGTTAAAATTAGCTTTCATTTGTATTTGGTGTGCTTTTTAAAAATACTGCTATCTTGATTTGTAATTTATTTTCCATTAATGTGTTGACTTCTTCTATTTGACATTCTAAAGTGTGTCAAAGGGCTAATTAACTAAACAAATAGTTTCATAATTAAAATGTTCTAGTGAGTCTAAAATGCAGTACAAAAATATCCCTCTCCACATGAAAGAAAATTGTCTACAGTAAGACTGGGGGGTTCCTCTCTGAAACCAGTTTATCTCAGCTGTGAAGGTCATCTTTGCTGATCAGCATTTGTAAAATTCCCATCAAATATTTTAGCCTTCTTGAAACCCTCTGGATGTATATAAGGGATGTGATTGATATGATATATCTAACCTAACTGACAATTTGGGCATTGTTCTGAGAAAAAATTATTCCATATCCTACCATGAAGGAGAAAGCTGATACCAAACCACCAAGTTTCCTTCACTCAAAATATCTCTCAGTTTCAAAAGAGGTCTTACATTTTCTCGGGTTTTTGAAATAATTTTACAACATCTTTCATCTTAGAGGCTATTAACTATAAGGTTCCTGCCTAGGAGTAACAGATAAACTGTAAAGATTAATGAATCAGTAATAAAAAGTACTGTGATTCTAAGAAATATAGTTGTTAGCAGTCTCATTCTAGAAAAGGAATATTTGTCTTTTCCTCATATCTTTTGCTCACACCAAGGAACATAAGTCACAACACAACCCTCTGGCAAATATGCTCATTAAGATTTTGCTAAAAGAAATCATGCTTGTAAACTATTACAAGTCAATTTATTGTACCAAACTACTAGTTGAATACAAATGACTGCAACAGAATCACTAAGTTAATAAAATAGCTTATTTAATATTTTAAAAAGAAAACAAATCACATTAAATAAATGAAAACAAAATATTTCAATTTATGTTTCTACTAATTTATGTTTCTACTGATATACTAATCTGTAGTCCTTATGTAGTGATTGTGTTAAGCAGTTTTGCTTAAGATGCCTTTGAAATAGATGAGAATCTATTTCTAAGAAATGCCTTGGTGTTTGCCACATTTAAGACCATTTAAGAGCTAACTTTCATGGAACCACAAAATATCCTGAGTTTGAAGGAACCCACAAGGATCTTCAAGTTCAACAGGTTGGTTTTATTTCATTACTCAAGAAAACTGCAGGTGTAAACTACTTCTACTGTGTAATATACACAGTAGCAGGTTCTGGACTGCCTTAAACGGAAAATTTGTCTGGAGCTCTGGCTTGAAGCAGGACCATAAAAGTGTAATGAATGAAATATAAGGTGATTAGGAAGCCTAAAAATAAATTGAAAATTCTTTTCCTGTATACCAGATATCTCGTTACTGATGCTTGCTAGGGCTATAGTCAAAGATCAGATTTTTAAAAGGTGAGCAGATGGCTGAATAAGAGATGGATAATTTGTAAATTATATATCTAAAAGTGGAAAACTGCTTCAAAATCCTTGGCTAAGATGCTGGCTATCATGGCATAACCTCTGCCATATGAGCCATCAGAGAAATTTAGAAACAGAATCCTTGAAGTTTTGTCTTCTGTATATTTGCACCTACCTTTTACTCATTCCTCTCTATGGAGGAATCCCAAAATAAAGAAACATTGAAAAGCAAAGCAAAATGGAAAATATATTTTATAAGTGGCTCTCTGACTCTGTTTAACATAGTCAGTGCATCCCATAGGGCAGCACTGAATTCAGCATAAGCTAGAGAAATTCCAGTAATCTTTAAAAAAATCTAGTGGTAAAGGGATAAACAATCTTATCCATACTAGGCCATATTGTGGAGCTTTTGACAATTCCCATATCATGATTAAAAAAAAAGCTTTTTTACTGGACATTAGGGTATCATGACGTCTGCAACTTCCTTTTATTTTTCACAGAATCTTTGTCACCAAGGTGCAAAGCAGTGATTGTGGCATCTTCAGATGCTGGTAAAATTCAAATTTCAATCAGCAACCTTTACTATGGCAAGCGTTTAATTTTGCATAAATGAGCTACAAGCTGACAAAATCAGCATCCACTGCATTAAGTTAAGAATCAACAGACTAGTTGATTCTTATTTTGTTCTGCTGCAAACACAGTGTCTTACAAATTTGGAGAGACAAGATTCTTTCATGAATGTTTGAATGATCTTTGAATTAGATGAAGAAAAATGAACAGTAACCAACGCAGTTGTAAAAAACCCACATTTTTAAACACTTCATCTTGCATCCCCACTTTCACTAAAGTGCATGTAAATATTTAACTAAGTATGGACTATTTGCAAGTGACAGACTTTACCAAAAATTATTTTAAAAATATTGGAAAGAGAATTAATAGTTATTGTCAAATGAAGAGAAAAAAATATTGGAAGAAGTTGTCAAAGAAGGTAAAATATCCTGAAATTTCAAATTGATTCTCAGGGAAGCGGTGGAGTCACTGTTCTTGGAAGTGTTCAAAAAACAAATTAACATGGGACTTTATGATATGATGCAGTGGGCATGGTGGTATTTGGTTGAAAGTTTAACTTTCTGATCCTAGAGATATTTTCCAAACTTTTCTACAATTCCATGATCTGGAAAGCAGTAAAAATGCCTAGAAGAATGTGTCTAAATTGACATCAGCTGCAGAGAACCAGTTGTGACCTATAACATGGAAACACTATGAAGAAATAGGAAGACAATATGAAGTGCTTGAGCAGCATAAGAGGATAGTTTGCTGATGGATTCTGAAGAAAGACTAGAGACAGCTTCTAAAACCTTAAATACTTTGTAAAATTACCATATCATAAATCCAACAATGTCTCTTCATGGGTCATTTGGTTCTTTTGTGTTTCTAAATAGTATTTTATTATTTTTTAATGATGACATCAAAAAAATGGCCTCTTGTTCTACCAATTCCATGTGCAGACTGGGATTCCTCTTGGTCACCAGCAAATTAATCATCTAGGTCCAAAACTGGATGCTTAAGTTATGTCAGTAGTTTGTGGTAGAGAAGGACCATTCCATTTAGAGAGGGTGGGTAGGATGTGTTGCTCTCAGGAAGTCTCTCCCTGGTTAACTGTGGCAGTAGTTTATCCTGTCTGTGTACCTTTCCTATGGGTAATATTTGGTGACATGAGTCTAACCCACAGAAAAAAAACCCAGGACATTTGACAGGTTACTTGGGACCTAGTAAAACACTTGGGACCTACTGAAACAAAGAAAAGATGAGGGCTATCTGTGTTAACTCACAGACCTATGCTTATGTAGTTCACATGAATGTGAAACTTACGGTTTGGTCACTAAAATGAGGATGTATTTGCATATGCAGTGTTTATGTCTATGTTTCATTGGGCAAATACAAACCATTTTGATATAAAAGTGTCTGAATGTTGCTTTTTTGTAGAGAAGCTGACGCTTTTCTGGCATGAAAACGAGTAAGCTTTGTCAGGTTTCCCCATGCAATGCTGTTTTCTGAAACATTGTACGTTCTGAAATGCTGATGAAAGCCAATGTGATTCAGTAGAAAAACTTGTTCACAGAAACAGTCTTCTAATCCAGTTAGCTGTTTAATTGCAGGTCTGGGAACAGCTTGCTTCTGCATATATTCAAATTTTGATTGTCTGCTGAGTATAGAACTTTGTATAATTTCTAAAATCCAGGAGCTGTATTGCAATTGTTTTTCATCAGACAGTCTACTACCATTCTAAGGTGAGTGCACCTGCACAGATGCAGATGGTAATTGCATTTAGACTAATGCTGTGCAGTGGAATTCATGTGCAAGATAAACTCTCCAGGAGTTCTGGAGAAATGTAAGTCCATAGAAGCAGAAGTCCATTTCACACCATGTTTTTCACAAAGGGCTTCCATGTAGTTTTGTCTCCGGCTCGTGGATCAGGATTTCTTGCTTAGTCTAGGATTTTCTGCAATTAGACATTTCTTTGATCACACCTCTGAAAAGCCAGTGTTCTGAGGTCCTTCTGGGTAGTCAGTCATCTCCCCCACCACCTTTGGGTTCTTTTTTGACATAGGAACTCTTCACACAAATGGACAGCTAGGGAACTAGACCTGCCTTGAGACATCTCAGCCATGTGAGAACGAGGGGATTTGCCACACAAAGGGTTACAAACCATTGCCAGGTTTCTCCCACTGTCATCAGGGAGTGAATAAAACCATGACAGGGGGGGTGAGAGGAGCAATCCTGGTTTTGCTACAGTTGCAGCTGCAGGTTCCATCAAGAAATAAAGAAAAGTGACCTTGCTGTCAGAAAAACTGCGCTTCTCATAAATCTTGACTCTTTGGTGGTGGTGGAAGCAACGCCAATAGACTTGCCTTTCCAATGCATGGTGGGTCTGTGGCTGCCTTACCAGTCTTGCAGAAAACTGCTCTGGGTGACTGCTCTCATCTTTGTCTAGGGCTGCTCCTGATTTTCAGTGTGAGGAATGCAGTGTGCATGCAATGCCTGAATTCCCTTTGTGTAGATACGTAACTACTTTATCCTGGGAGATTTAGCTCATATACCTCACACAAGGCAGGTCAGAGAATCGTTATCCAACACAGTCAGTACAGAGCCAAACTGGCTTTTTTCATGGCAGTCCCTCAGAAAAGCTTGTTTATATTGTGCAAACAGCTTTCAGGGGAGGAAAAAGAGAACAATCAGTTATTCATGCAACAGCATTGGTTTGGCTAGAGGAAATGTTCCTAAACCCTTACAATTGTTTTTGAATGCTAGCCAGTGTGAAACACAGAAGTAATGTTAAGTTAAATGCAATTTCAAGTAGCTAGGGGTAAAGGAGTTTACCAAGGACAACTGGCTACAGGCATTTGGGGTACCAGACAGACAAAAGGAAGATGATGAATTTTCTCAGGCAAGGAACTACAAACTGAAACTTTGTCATCATATTAAAGGCACAATAAAAATGAAATACACAATATTTAGCCTTCTTAGCAATTTTCAGAGCAATTTTAACATGAGGCATATTTAAGATTATTCTTTCTGTCTGATTTCTTTTATGATGTGTCTTTACTTGTCCTTATCTAGCACAATTGCTTTTAATTAAGGTAATCTGGATGTAGACTTGGCAGCTGTTGCAGTGGGGTAAATCGCAACCAAGTCCTTGAGTGCAGAGCTGCAGAGAGGGAGGAGATGTCAGGGTGCCAATTTACAAATGATGAATAACATTCTGCACTTCTACATCAGAGCTGGGTGTGTTGTCAGCTTCTCCTGAAGCTGACACAGGGGCACATGAGGCCAGATACATCCCATCTAAGCCATGGCACTTATCTGAGGCATCTAAACTAGGAGCTTGCTTAACATTGCCTTCATTTCTAATTGGAGAGTACAAGCACATCTGGAAGGTAATTCAGTAAATTGGGATCTGGCAGATTCCCTGCAGGGGCCCTCAGCTGGCTCCTTTGACTGTGCAGAGGATGGAGAGTATGCTAGTTTATGTGCCCTAGGTAGGTCCACAGTTACATGAGGAAATGCTGACCACCATCCTCTGCTGCTTGATGGTATTCTTACCTTCAGTTAGTCCCCAAGGCTTTACATACATTGAAGAGAGATAAATAGGTAGATAGATAGGTTGATAGGTAGACAGACAGACAGACAGACAGACAGACAGATAGATAGATAGATAGATAGATAGATAGATAGATAGATACATACATACATACATACATACATACATACATAGAGATGGAAAGCATAACCAAAGAGCCATCGAGCTTTTGGAGAATTGCCTCAGCCAAGGAGAGCGGTGTGTATCAGGGTCATGATACCATTAATACCTTGTGTAGCACAGCACCCACAGCTCTAAATCAAGGCATGTTGCTTTGCCTCTGCCCTGTCCATATAAACAGGCACATTGTGTACAGTTTCCTACTACTGACAGGAGGACAGACAACTTCTCTAAGTCCACTTGTCTTCTTGAACTCCAGAGGAAAATTCTGTGTATGGCCCTGAATCCCGAACAGGGAAAATGTGCCAGGGTTTCTTCTGAATGTGAGAATTTAGACTATTCTTTCAAGGAGAAGATTTTATGTATTTATCAGGCACAGCAATTTTTTCAGTGTTTCAGAACGCATTACCAATAATGCTGCTCTGGGCTTGAGGAGCTGTACGGCAAGTTAGGGCTACATCCAAATGGGAATTCAAGGGTTGCAATGCTGAGGCTTGCACGGTGAAGACATTTAATCTCTGCAGCAGAGTCCAAAGCTGACAGTAACCTTTGTTCCCCTCTGCAATGCACAAGGACTAACAGGTTACTCAAAATCAGATTCAGAAGCACATTGAGTAGGGACTCATATGAATCAAAACTAGGAAGGTCTGAGGACCACAGTGTGGCTACAGTCATTTGCTGTTTAATGTTAAACCAACAAAAATATATGTACTACAGGATCTGGCAAAGGACTCCTTTTCCTTCTGAAATGTAAGGAGGCAGAGTACTCTTTGTGTTTCCCTGTGTCAGTCTGACACTAGCAACGCTGTTGGCTGAATTCATGACCACCTTATTAACAGAGCCTTTAATTCTTATGTACTTTTAAAGTACTTTAACAGCAGGGGAAAGCCAAAGCGTTCTTCCCAGAAAAATAACAACCAAATGGGATGATGTTGGAAACAAGGCATGAGGAAACAGAAGCTGTGTTTGGTCTGTGTGCGAAGGTGCCGTTTCAATGGCTGTACAATTCCCACAGCAGTTTTGCAGTGCCAGGAAGAGTGAGTGGGCAGCAATTTGGATGGGGGTGCTCACGCAAAGATCACAGGAGAAATGCTGGCAGCACTTCCCCTCTTGTTGTTTAGGGCTGTGACACAAAGTGGATGTGGTAGATCAGTATTCAAGAGGGAGTACACAAATAATCCCTTGACTGAAAATAGTTCCACCAAGATGTTAGTCATCTGGGGTAGGGCCCAAACCACAGCATACTGATTGAAGAAATCTTGGGGCCTTGCCTAATCCAAAAGATGAGGCAGAAATAAGAACGGTCTGCTCTGCTGCTATGCACTGTGGGAGCTGCAGCATCTCTAGATTTGCTGTAGTTTATATAGACAATATTACCTACCAATGGAAAAAAAAAAATGTGCTTGTTGCAGAGCTTCACAGCCTGGCTTATTGTCCTTCTTCAAGGGAGACAGGAGTGGGTTTTTCCTAAGTATTTCTGTTACTTTAGTTACAAGGGAAAGTTAAAAGGGAATCTGACAAGTCAGGATAAATTGATTTGTGTTAGAAGCAACAAAAACAAACAAACAAACAAACGAAAAACTGAACATTTAGTTGGAAGTAGAACCATTTGCAATGCTGGTGGAGAAAAAAATCCACATGCAGAGTAAAGGAAAAGATTTAATAAAGCCCAAGCTTAAGTGGTTTTGAGAGTCTACTTTACTTCCAAATGTTAACAACAAGTGAGCTGCTTCTCACATGAAACTTTTGCCCTGCTGCTCTCAGAGACCCAAACCTAGACTGAAGTCCACATGTGATGCATTTTGGGCAGGTGGTCTATCTAAAATCTGTGCAGCAATTTTCCTTCTTCCATACAGGGATCTTGTTTGCATGCATGGATTTATACTCAGCATGCCCAAGTACTGTTACAACTAATATAAACTATTATTGCCATTAGTAAGTTGGGAAATTTGATGTGGAAGAAGGACTTCACTGCATGCCTATGATAGGTACAAAACCTATATCCCCCAAACTAGGCAACAGAAAGAATTTAATCTCTATTGTGAACCAGAAATCTACCTCAGAGTCTTTCTTTATTTTTAACTAATGGAAAAAATATAAGCAGGGCATACTTTGTAGTCCTATTTTGCCATTTTCCACATTTGTTTTCCCTCAAGAAAACTGGGGAAATACAATCTAGATTAAATCAATATGTGCATGTGTTCAAGATGTTGCTCATTTTGATAGTATTAATCAATGTGGTGTTGTCAAACCAGGAGACCATTTCAAATCTGTCCCTGCATGTGTCCTCTGGGCCAAAAGAATGAATAATTTGCATTCTGAAGTGGCCATGTCCATTCTGCACAGGCAAGTAAACAAGCAGAAAAAGGGCAGAGTATTAACCCCTTGGAGTTATTGTTGTGTGCGCTGTCTCTTTCAGAGTGTCTGTGCTGTCATGCATCACTGCAAATGCCTATTAAAAACCTGATGATATCCTGAGTGTCTGCAGCATGAGAAAAATTATACAAATCAGAGTTCAATTATAAGAACAGCAGTACAAAATATAGGGCCAGCAGAGATATGGGTAGTCTTGCTTTAATTTATTTATAAGACAAAAAAAAGAGATGCCGATTAAAGGATTATTTTTTTTTCTTTTGAACATTTCATATATCTGCACCAGTCCTGGGCTTGGAAAAACATTTCAGTTTTTAACAGGAATTAGAAAATACCAGGAGTTTGATCCTTGACTTGGCTTTCACTCTTATTTCAGTCTGGGGAAAGATGATCTCAATTGCTTCATCTTTAAAAAAATTTTAACTTTTATTGGTGAAAATAAATGAGGTTTTATGAGCGACCCATATTTCACAATGATTTTAATTGAATTGTCGCTTTTTGTAAACAGTGATTTTTATGAGAATTAACCAGAGTGACTAGTTTTGAAAAAGTTATTTTTTCAGAAGGAGGTAACAGTCAAATTCTCATACAAAATATTCATCCCAAGTCTGTGATGGTACTTTTTATGAACCTTGATAGCTTCTGCAGCTGTACTAGTAAGTGAAGTCTGTTAAGCTGTTGGCTGACACTGATCACATTTGAACGTATTTCAAGCTCCTGTTACTTTAGCTCTGATCAGTGGGTTTTTGTGTGGTTTTTTGTTTGTTTGCTTCCTTGGTTTTTTTTTTGTTTGTTTGCTTTTTTTTTTTTAAATGTTACATTATTTTGTCATTGTTTCTTTGGTGTTTTGTTCTGTTCTTTTTTTTTTAAACCTTAAAATTGATTTATATATCTGACAACTCATCCTGCTTCACGTGTGTTTAAAAAGTCTAAAAATATATATCATTATGATGCTGGGGCTGTGTTATACTTTGCAAATAGATTAGAATAAATCAGTATACTGCTCAAAAAACCCATTTAAATATATCAGTAAAACCCCATGATTTAATCAAATAGGTGCAGCTTTCTTTCCTGGAATATTTGCATGAATTTGTCTTACACATGGTAAGCAATAGTGCTCCAAGGAGGATGGTTTTATACTGAGACAACTCCATCAAGGTTCTCTCAATGTGAACCATTTTTTTCTTGCTGTTCAGCTGAAGCATGTGTTTTAGTCACATGGATGTTGGAAAAATTTGCTGGTGTCAGAAACTGTGATTTAGTGAGTGTAGCTTGTTACATTTTCAAAGCCATCTTAATCTATTTTGCATTGTAATGTGAGATAATTATTTTATAATATTATATTTCATGAAGAATTAGGTAGTTCTGAAGTTCACTAGAGAGTTATAAAGATTCTAGCTGTGTATATTTGTAGTTTAGCATGGCTGCAATTCACTTATATTAAATGTCTACTCCAGTCCGTATGAAATGAGTCGGATGTTCTCTGTTTTTTCTCACTATAAAATTAAGTGCATGTAACTGAGTAGAGAAATGGATTGATATTTGGTGAAAAATCTTTTTCTACTAAACTAAGAATGATTCCAATATAAAAAAGGAAAAACTATATATTATAAACATTTAGGCATAGATAATTATTATATGTGAATACTCCAAAAAATGCAGGTAGTTTTCCTACCCACAATACCCATCTCTTATGGGTAATTAGCATTATCATGTAGGATAATATCCAAATATTTTTGTCATAAGTATCCTAACTCTGTGATGCAGGTCACCTTACAAATATTTTTTCTGTTTTATGGTTAATTCTTTGAAAAAATACTAACTTTTGTCTTTCTCAAGCCAATATTTCTTTATTTTATTTGATGAGTATATGAAGTATATTAAGTTATTATGCTACACTGATTTACAACAAGTTTGGTTTGACAGAATGAGGAAAGTAATGCAGAGTAAAAAAGATGCTTACACTAATAAATTTGTGGCAACTGCTCATAGATGTGGAGCTCTGCTTAGGCACATACAGGTAAACTGTGGAAATAATTTGTGTGAAGAAACTTCTACACAAGCCCATAAAGTACAGATTTATCATTAAAATCTACCTGGCTTACACTGTCCCTATGATTGGAATGTTATCATTATCAAATATATATACTTCATGCAAACCTATTAAAATACCTGTTGATGCATTTTGCTTAAGTAGAACAAGATTGACCATAGCTGTTACCATGCCTTTAGTCTTGAATTTAAAATATGTGGTGTCAACAGTAATATATCTGGGAGCAGAATCAGGCCTGGTGAGTGCACTTATAGAATTCTAAAATTTCTTGATTAAATTAAGGGTCATGTTCTCCCAGCCTTTTGTTTTGATTCACCAGAGAGAGTTATTTGATCTCAAATATTTACCTCAACCCTTTCCAAAACACAATGCCATATGAAAGCAAGGGTTCACAAAGTGTGAGGCTGGTGCCTGGAGGGACTCCTCTCTGTTTTGATTGTAAACACTCTGTGGATTGTATCTTAACACATATTTTTATGTTGATATTGCATATTTATATTTATATAAATAGGTGTTATGCTTCATTCATCACAGTTATGAGTCATTCCTTCCAGAACTCCATTTGGTTCAAGTACCCTGATTCTCTGTGACCTAAATCTTATGATACTTCACTCTGTATGGATTGGGGTTAGATGGAAGGCAAAAGTAGCCCAGGACATTTAATGATAGAAAATATTATCAAAAAAATTTTTGGATGTTCTAGAACAATGAACCCCTTTAGAGTTTGTCTTGATTCTCTGAAGTTTGAAAATTTATGTTTTTAACTTCAATTGGCATAAAACGTGCCCTGAGAAATTTTTATTTTGAAATTTTATGCTACACTGACTTTGCAGAGGCCCAAATGGGAGTAGGAGTGGAGTGGACTGGAACAGCATCCAGAAAATGCATGTCTAAGTTCACCTTTGCTGGGTATATTAAATGAAAATCCATGTTGTAACACACTGGACTTTCAAATACCACATGATAGTGAGACTTACAAAAAAATATTCAGAGGAATAATCACATCATTTTTTTTTTCCTTAAAGTGGTGTTGTTTGTGGCAGGCATAGGCAGGGCAGGTCATGATGGACACAATGAGTGACAAAGACAGGCATGGCAGTTTTTGAATCTGAGGGAAAAGGTAAGGGAAAGACTGAAACTTGCAACACCATCGATGTGGACAAAAGAACATTATGGTGAAGGGCAGGTCTGTGACAACTCATAAAATAAATGGCCTGGGAAACTTGCTTGAAAAGACTCAGTCCCTGTGCATTGCACGCACTGTGGTGTAACTGCAGTTCATTCCAGGCCTCAAACAGAAATATGAAAGTTTTCAAAAATCAGGGAATGTGGCAGGATGCCCACAAAATCTGCTAAGGTGTTACATCACCTGAATAAATTCTGGGTATAGAATAAAATAAGTGTATTGTATTTTCAGAGCTTGGAAATTCCTGTGATTCTAAATCTGCCCTGCTGTTAATAACCAGGATCACATGGACTCTTTATGAGGAAAATCTATTTGAACATGACTTTTCTTGGTGAAGGAAAATGTTGTGCTGAGTGTTCTGTGGGTTCTCTCAGTCTTTTCCTGACTCTGGAGAAGAGGCTGCTGTGCGCTCTGCTGTGCACACCCCAGGCTGAGGACAGCCCTTAAAGTGTGGGGACACCTTGAGGAGATGTCCTGGCTCTTTCTGTGTGCTTGGAGGAGAGCATGGATGTGTTTGTTTCTGCAGTGCAACACAAATGTAACGAGTTTGTGGCATATGCTTTTGTGGAAAAAGCTTTAAAAATTGCATTACAGAGTTCTTCAAGTATAATGCTGATATTTGCTTCCACAAAGAGAAGTTCTTTGTAGGCACATAGAAGCAAGTCAGTCGCCAGTCAGGCTGTCAAATACAGATCTCTGTTTTAGTTGGATTACTGTAGTTAGAATTTCATTATCTTATTTATATGAAATTGTGAAATTGCTTGTTTTTGAAGTACTTGTTCATAAAATTATATTTTCAAGGTCTTTATAGCTTCCCAAAACTCAGTTTAGAGACAGAAGGTGCCTCAGTAGAAGCAATGACAGCAAATTCAAATTCAAATTCAAATTCAAATTCAAATTCAAATTCAAATTCAAATTCAAATTCAAATTCTAATAATAATAATAATAATAATAATAATAATAATAATAATAAATGCCACCTGGTCAGAACAAACGAGTAGCTCCCAATCTCAGTGAGAATGTACTCTGGATGAAAGATAATGTGTCTGTGCAGTGTATATCCAGTACATCTGTCTGCAATGCAGGATGGTGAGTGATAATTTGAATGAGCGTTATTAGGGCTGTCCAGTCTGCCTTTGAGCTGCCTGTTCTGCCAGGGACACAGAGGGCCTTCCCCATCAAATGCATCATAGCCCCATGAGGCAACTTGTGACACGGCAAGAACCACCAAAATAGAAGCAGACACTGCTCACACCCACGTTCCTGGAGTGCTTGCAGTGAGTTTCTATTTATCTTGGGATAGCTCACCTAAGCATTGCTGACCAACAGCTCTGCTTTGAGCTGTGATGAATCTTGCCATACAGGAGCAGGAACAGTTTCTGAGGTCTAAAATCTCTTGTCACTATGTTGGGGTATTTGGTCAAGCTTCTTGATTAGGTTCTCCACCCAAAGGAAGGTTATGGAGTGGAACACACTCCCCAGGGAAGTTTGGACGTGACACCAAACCTGCCAGAGCTCAACAAGAGTTTGGAAAATGCTCTCAGGAAACCTTGTGAAAGTCCTGGGACTGTCCTGTGTCTGTAGTAGAAACTGTGTTATGAGTTGAGTAAGAACCATCTCAACTGCAGCCTGCAGCTCCTACCGCCCTCTAGAAGATGCAGTAAACTTAGTTCTAATCAAATGATAAAGGTAAAAACATCATGACATAAGTCCTACTGCCTTGACACAGCTGTCCATTGTGTCCTTTCTGTATTCTGGGAGTAGCTTGGATGTGGCCACTCCTTTTATTTTGCTGCTCTTAGCACTGTGACACACTGCCCTGAGCACAGCTGTCAGCATGTACTTTCATAATATGCATACACATCAAGCAAGGTTTTCTACAGGGTCTCTGAAAGGAGAAGAAGGTGGCATTGAGACTGAAGATAGAAACCTTATAAGAACCTCTGGAATGAGCCAACTTTTCCCTCGCTGTAGGGGCATGGATTTTCCTGGTTTAGCAATCATTTACGCTGGCCAGAGCATGTAAAAAAGGCCTCCTCTGCTTTGGTAGCAGCTACCTTTGATTGCTTCTCTCTTCCTCTCAACATGTTCCTTATGTCATGCATTTTAAGTGAGAAGGCAGAGAATCTGCATTTAGGGAAGTAAGGTAGAAATCAGAAACTTCCTTTAAACAGAGTAGGTTATGCAGATGCCAGGTTACAGTCATCGGTGCATTTTATGCAATCTTCTGGAAGCAGTCTGGTCGTTTTCCTAAGTAGGACAAAGGCAAAGGCAAAAATAGGATCTAATTAAGGACCTAGAAATCCAAGATGGTTACTAGGGCAATGTTTGAAGCAACTGTATACATGTTAACTGGGTCATATAAATTTGTGGTATGACAGCTCATACAAGGAAGTTATAAATAGATGTCAAGAGGAAGCAGCATAAGAAGTGACAAATATGAGGCAATGCAGGCAGAAAGATGACCTTTCAATTCTATTCTTCCCTTTTTAAAATTTTTTTTTAGCAGAAGACATTGTTAGGAAGGGTGGTTCGGGGAGTTTAATGAAAGCAGCCCTTCCTCAGTCAGGAAAAACGCAACCTTTGACATATGGATTCATCAGATCTCTGCTGGCTCTTCATTTGCTGACCTGGTGACAGGGAATCTGACGTGTGCTAAGATCCTAGGTGTTCCTGATTCCTCTGAGTGACTGGCAGAGAAAAGAATGAGGGTATGACCTTGTAACTCCTCTAATCTTCAGGGACAGTTACATCCCTAGGGATGTTTATTCCTACGCACAAACAAACAAAAATTGGACTTTTGAGGCGTATTCCCACTGTAAGCAATGCATAGAAGGAGCTGATTTTAAAATAGGATAAATATTTCAAATACTCTAGCGATTAAGTTATAAAGTTTCTGCCTCAACTAAAGTTTTTAATTGCTTTATACAGAACAAATTGCTGTTTAATTTCCAGCACCGAAGGTGAGGGGACTTTTCCTTCTTGTTTACCATGGATTTACCAACTTGTGTTCCTGATAGTTGTATCCCACAGGTGGTTGCATGTTAGCAGTATTACCATGTTACCAAGGCCTTTCTGACAAAGCATTCACTGGTTGCATTGCCACTCATCTGCACCATATATGCTCCATAATCTAAATACAGTTTTAACCAGCTTGTAAAACCACACCAACCAGCAAGATTATCTCCTGTCACGGTATTTTAGAGAAGGTTTATATAAGAGAGAGTATGTTTCATAAAAACACAATATTTAGCATAATACCAGAAAGAGTTATGAGTTCCAAGATCACTTCTGAAATGTTTTTAGAAATTTTGATCTTTCCTGAGACATTTTGAAAACTGATTTAAAGGCAGCATTGCAAATACTTATTTGAGAATGAGCTATAGAGAAAGTAATACAGCCCAGGTTTCTCATGCTGGTTGAGTTCAAATGTGGTATCTCAAAACACGCTGGGATATTGATGATTTAATTTCAATAAGTCCTTGGGGATGAAGCTCATCTGGATGCAGTGAGCCAGCACAAGGCCATGTATTACTTAGCTGCATGGTTATTACTGTGCATGTGTTTTACACTGGCCTGTTGCAGAACTGACTTATGTCCCCATCTTTTACTAGCTAATCTCCCCAGACTTTTATTAGGTTTCTATGACTGGCTTTCCTTGCTCAAAGTAATCTCTAATCTTCTTCACCTTGTTCTTCCTATACTTGAGGGGTTGCTT
The DNA here is from genome assembly GCF_901933205.1 of Camarhynchus parvulus. NCBI lineage: Eukaryota > Metazoa > Chordata > Aves > Passeriformes > Thraupidae > Camarhynchus > Camarhynchus parvulus. Next base: position 57,084,128 of record NC_044601.1, read on the forward strand.
TTCTTCACTCTCTTGAATCCTTCATTTTGCTCTTGATCCAAAGATCCATGTGACTCTGAGCCTACCCCTGCAGTGTAACACAGCACATTGCATGCGTGCCTGGGCTGATGGGGCCCTGGAATCTGGAGGAGGGTGGCCGTGTCAGCACGCTGATGCCAAGCTCATTACTTGGGCGTGGTGTCACACTGCTGCTCTCTCCTGCTTCCAAGGCACAAGCGGGTGGCCCAGCACTGCTCTGCCATGCAGACAGACCAGTTTGGGTATGTGCTGGCTCAGGTTCTCACTTTGCACACCTTTGCACAGCACAGGCATGCTTTCCAGCTCTGTTCAAAGGGCTCTGCCCATCCTGAGTTCTACGCAGTCTTGTTAAAATCACGCTGATGTTAACTGTTGCTAATTATCTCATTGTTTGATTGAGTGCAAAGAAGTCTTCACTGGAATACAGGACTTTTTTTCACCTACATATTTTCTCAGTGGAGAACAACATGCTCAGGTGTTCTGGGAATCCAGCCCTCACGGTGTTGCTGGATTATACACACCTTGTAAAAGCATTTATATAACACAATTGCAAAAAAAGAGAACGTTACTAGATTACACACCAAAGTGACTCATCTCAGGTACAGAACTTTGTGTAAAAGCCAAGTCAATTTTGTTATGACATGGTTTCTAACATGCAGAAATATTTACATGTTATTACACATCTTCTTGTTACAGCACTGAGAATTATCCTGTCCAGTGCTTCTAGGCTGCTAGATGTGCTGCAGTGCAGAGTAGAGAGCTGTAATGAGAACTTGTGTTTCATATGAAATGTGCTGCCTTTAGATAGACAATCTGAACTGCTGTTTCCTGTCTTAGCAGAAAGCAAGCAAGACGGAAAAGTTCATTTGCAGAAGCAGCAAAAAATTATCTTGACAGCTCTCATAGCCTGAACTGTGTGAGCTTAAGCAGCTCAGTATATCCTGGAATCCAACCTTGCCCTTTCCTACTTTAAGTACAATGAGGCATGCGTGATGAGACAGTCTGGTACAGTTGTGGATGTGAACCCACAGACTGCACTGGTCTGCTCCTTTACACTGCACAGTCATGTCCCTGAGTGATACACTCTCTACTCTGACATAGGGAGCTGGATGGCCCTGGCCTTGCCTCTCTCCTTGTCTAGGTCAGCGGGAATCACAGGCAGAAGGGATGTACTTCAGCAGTACATGGACGGTGTACAGTGGTACAAGGAAGGAAAAATCACTGTGACTCAGTCATTTAAATCTGCATGTTTTACCAACATTGTTAACCCCAGGTAGTTCAGATTTGTCATCTTTCTCTTTATCCTGACTTCTTTTGATATTTTCCCTACTCTCTTCTCCACCATTCACTTACCACACAGCTAAACCAGCTCTGGGGAGCCCTGTGCTATAAAATGGAGTATAGTTTGGAAGTGCTCTCTTGAACTTTCTTCAATACAACACATATCTGTTTACACAAGTAGAAGCTTTTAGACTGACTAATTTTCCTGGAAAAAAAAAAAAAAGAGAAAAGCAGTGAATGAGCTTATGGAGTGCTTTGCCAGTTTTCTTCAGGTATGACAGTCAAGAATTTTAAACAAGCGCACCTAACCCTACGGCAAAACTCTTGAGCATTATAATTACAACTGATGAAATGGATGGCAGTCACTCCTTATCTAGAGTGAAAGATACTGCTACGCATACCACATGTCTCTAAAGGTCATTTGTGACCTATTCCAAAGAAGTAAGTCTCAAAGGGGAATAAAATGAAAACCCCAGAGAAGTCTGAGTCCCTGGTGTCCCGGAAAGCCAGTGGTCAGAGAGCAGAGTCATTAACACAAGTCTGTGGACTTCCCCTGCTGCCATAGAAGACAAATGTTTCAGCAGAAACAATGACTTTCACTTCTTAAAGTAGCACACACATAAGGCAAAGCGCATGACTAGATGCAGTGTGATCATTTTACACTGACAGAAAAATTGGACCTCTCACTAAAGCAGATATCCATCCGCGGAGAGTTTTATTTTTATCATTATTTCTCCCCAAATTCTTTTTTTTTGTTGTTGCTGTTTTTTGGTGCTTCTAAACTGTTTCATCATCTTGGAAAAGTGAGAGTATTTTGATTGTTTTTTGGCAGTGTAGAGAAGGTGAAAGTTAGACCCTTGTGCTAGCCATGGCTCCTGGGAGACATTACAGTAAAGCTAGAATTGATTTGGCAAGTGTGGACTACACTTATCACTGCATAAAGCATAAAAATCACAGTCATCATTTGGATTTTAATGGCAGTGTTAAATAATAGCGAGGAAAAGCCTTACTATAAATACACCTGGAAACATTCTTTTCACAGAATTAGAGATTCAAGGTCTATTGAATTCAGTGGAAAGACTTTGTCATTCAAAACACCTAGATGATGTATTGTGGGTGTATTAGGACCAGTTCTATAGGTAGTGCTAATCAGCTCAACTCGTCTGGCTTTAACCATACTGAGTTCTTTTACTGCATCTGAGAATTTTGGGTTAGATCCAGCATGAACTTGTGATACCAACGGGTTTGGTGCCAAAGCAGCTAACTCCATCCGACTCCCACAGTGATATCCTGGATGGAGTGGTATTTGTGTAGGCAAGCTTCCTGCAGTGTGTGGTAACAGCCAGGTGCCTGAGAATGGGATCCTCAAACCCATAAGTTGTTGAGAGGGAGCCAAAAGAAAGAGTTCAGGATAAGAATGAGAACATGCTCTGGGTGGTTAGGTGGGGAAGTCTAGATTGTAATTTTGTAGTTAATTGTGCTGTTCTTCCCCTTTTGTCAAATTGTACGTTGTACTGGCCTGTATATACATTTGTACATTATGCATGATTGTACATTGTACATTTGTACTGGCCTATTACCCATCTCCCATATTGAACTTAAATGATTGTAACTACTTGGATGCTATCCTTTATCTAAAAGGAGAACCTTGTTGATAGTACAGCAATAATTAGGAAAAGATTATTATGAATAATTAGGGTCATGAATATGAATAATTTAATTTATTTTTGGAAGTAAATACTCTCTTTTTACTTAAGAGCTCAGAATAAAGGAGACCTCTTTATGAAGGTGTTAGCTGGTGACTCAAAACTTTTTGGTTTTTTGTTTGTTTCAGTTTTCTCAGCATCAGTCTTCCATCTTGACATCATCTTTAGCACTAACCCACACCCTAGAATGGCATGCACACTTACAGATATTGACAGAAGTATGTCAGGGGGACATAACAGATATTGACACTGTGCCTGGCTCAGGCCATTATTAACATTTAATTGCTGATAATTTTTTTAAGCTCCTGACAGCAGTGTGGGATGGATGAGGTATGTAGGTAGGACACCTAGCAACACAGCAAACAAGGATATTGGGAGTGCATACCTGAACTGGATGGAGTTACAGATTCCTGTCCTTAATCCTCTTGCTTTATAAGGTGATTGTGGAAAGGTTCACCCATGAATCACACAGTGCTGTCATCCTTACTTATCTGCTGGCAGACTCTCTGAGGGCATGAATGTTATTGTAGTAGAGGCCTTGCATTAAACAGAAGAGGATTCTTTGGCTGTATGAACCCTACAATACAACCCAGTTTACAAATTATAAGAAAGCTGAAAAAGGAGCCAGTCCAACAAATGGGAATGATAGTGAAGTCTGCATAATGCTTAATTCAAACTAATTAACTTTACAGGAAAAAGGGCTATTTAGCAACATGGCAAAATAATTTTCAGGGCCTGTGATGGCTTTTCTGCGTGGCCTGCAGAAATGAAGGATACATTGCAACACTGTTGAGTTCTCCTCTGTGCTCTAGTCTTATCTATATGGCAAAATATTTTCTGAATGTTTCTTAAACTTGAGAGGCCTAGGGTGTCTCAATGTCTCTTTCTTCAGGCATCCAGCAGTGGCTTTATGCAAAAGTCTCACTTTCCAATGAATCTATGCTCTCTGAAATCTGGCTAATAATCTCACCTCTTCTGCAGAGTCCTGTTATGGGATGGTAGCAACAGGTTGCCCCAGAGCTTCCTGGGAACAGCACATTTCAAAATTTATAATCAATAGTTGTGGCTGGAGCATGTCACATCAAACTGTTTGCAGTGCATAAAAGCAGCATTGTAAATAACTATCAGGACAACAAGTGACCTAGAGATCAGGACTGCAGAAGCTGGTAACAAGATGTTTGGAGATCACTTCCTCATGATGCTCAGAGTAACTGCAAGACTGAAAGAGTAGACAACGTTTGGAAGGAAGGTTTTGCAGATTGCCACTTGTCTTGGGTGCCTTGGAAATGTGATCTGCAGACACTGACCTCTGACAGCCACCAATTAAAACACAAGTTCTAGAATATTTCTGCACTTCAACTTCCCTTAGGAGCGGTTGTACCTTTCACCAGAACTGATTTTGAGACCCTCCCATCTACTCAGGATCTTGAGCACAAAGGGTGTTCTATTCATTTGGTTTTGAAGGCTGGTAATGTATGGCTTTTGCTCCAGTCACAAGACTCAGCAAACCCCACATTTTGGCACTTCCCTTTCTGGTTCATCGCTGATGACAGAGCTTAGGAGAGAGTTAGGCGTCCAGCCCAAAGAAAGAGAGCGCTTCTTGCCATGCATTGTTACTTCCTTTTGCTGCCTAGTGAGCTAGAAATGCTTCCAGTCTGTGCTGGGAAGGACCTGGCTGGATGCCTTCTTGGAAGTGTGTGCACAAATACTGCCTAAAGGAATACTTGGGCAATTGCAGGTAGGTCTGATCTTACCCATTTGGTGTGTAAGGTTTGATACTGGAAGAAATTGCAGTGATCAAAATGACTGAGCTTCAAGTTTTCTGGGTTTGGATGGGAAGCTGTGAGTACAGTGACACCCAGTCCCCCTCTGGCACAGGCAAGGAAGGGCAGTTCCAGCAGGTAGCAAAGTGGTGGCTGCAGCTCCTGCTTCATGGCTAGTCTGGAAAGTCTTTCAGACTGCAGCTGCATGTTGCTATGACTAGTGCCTGGCTGTTACTGCCTGTTTTCCCACTGTGGGATCACCACACCCCTGTGCAGTCCCTACCTACCTTCTTTGGGATGGGAGAGCTCCACCGGGGGGGTTTGCTGCTCCTGGAAACCTGTGCATGGCTGCATATGCTACATGCGTCAACTCATGATGTTGTTTCAAATGAATTTATACTACCTTTTATATGATATTTATAATATCTTTTATACTATACTTTTATTTATACTATGTTTTGGGGGCTTTACTGCAACTGCAATAAGGGGTAAGTATCCAAATTCTGCCTCTGTCACACTAACATTTTGTTCCTTGGTGGTTTTGTACATAGTACCTGTGGGTTTTGATACCTAGAGCATACATATAAATATCACTAGCATTGTTTTCTCTAACCCTTCCCAAGGTGTGCAAAGTTTGCTGGAAGACTTCTGAGCATCATTCCACAAACGCCTGGAATATCAAAGGCCCATATTAAAGCAATGCACAAAATCATTCAGTATGACCTTCAAAAACCAGAGTGGCAGGCTTCATTGCTTGAGGCCACGGGAGATGCTATTATGTAGGTCAGGAGAGACCCAAAGTTAGTGTTACCAGATAAACACTAGTGTTACCAGATAACTGGCTGCAAAGCCAATCAGTTCAGACAGTTTTCCTTCTTTGAGAGGCTCATTTTTAAGTTCAGAGTACCTCTTGAAAAGCAGTAAACCAGAAAGAGATTAGGAATATTCCCAGTAAGCCTGTCACTCTGACCTTTTGTTATTTTTCTTATTATGCACATATAACGTAAAATACAATGTAGAAATATAAATTCACCTTCCTCTGTGAATATACACCTCTTCTAAAGTCCCTCATTAAAGAGGGCAGTAGCCCTTTGGGTGAAAGACTAGATTTTTGGTATGTCTCACAAATTTTTAGGACATCAATAAACCCACAGAGTTTTCAGCCTTTTTGTAAAAAAAAAAGGAACTGAGTTGTTATGGAGTTGCAACCCTGAATGGGCCTGGGCCTCAGGGAAAGAGGCAAGATCTGCTGAACACATTATTTAGGTGGGACTTAATCATATTGCTGTCATATAAATATAAAATGCATGTTTTCTGGATAAGGATGTCAAAATATGGTAAGACAATGGAATGACAATGAAAGGCTGACAGGTAGTTATACACAGACATGCATTTACTAATCCAAGAAGACATGCATTTACTAATCCATTTCATTATGTTTCAGGGCCTAGAAATACTTAGATAGACTTTATCCTTAAAAAGGAGACTTTCTCCTTTCTCCTTTCTCCTTTCCCCTTGTCAATATCAATCCTTCCTTTCTCTCTTGTCCGTGTCTATAGTGTCTGCTAACATCAACAGATCTTCAAAATGGGATCTCTGTCTTAATTTCAGTTTGGTTTGCTAATGAATCCCAAGGAGTCTTGTCTCATGACTTCGGGCTTTTTTGATAATTTGAAGCATTGAAAGCAGTAGTAGAGAGGTACAAAGTGCTGAGGGAAAAAATAAAGGGTTTTCTTTCTTCAGGGATTGTTTCGTAGTATTTTTTTATTGCTGTCTTTGAAGAAATATCAACTTTCCAGAGATATGCAAATAGAACATTGTCAATAACAATGCTGCTTTATTGCTTGACATTTTCCCTGGTATTTTATTGCCCTACTTTTTTTTAAAAAAGGAGCAATCCCTATCAGAATGCGCTGATAAGGCAGATCTATCTTAAGCAAATACATTGCTTTCACATATGGCCTTTTCTTCAATAAACTTTTCAACTTGCACAAGAGCTTTTGTATATTAATGATTACTTGATTCCTGGGGGTTTTCAGTTTAATTTGCTTTTTCAATAGCTTTGGTGTTGGCACTATATACTCCCCAAAATGGTAAAACTGCTTGCTGTCAGACTGTGAAGGCTGTTTTGCCAGAACAGGGTGGTAGCAGAAAGACTTTTGGCATGGCATTTCTGTAACCCTTAAGGAATTTCATGATCTTCAAGATGGACAAGATAAATCTCCAGTGAAGTGTTGACAGCCCTGAAATATTTAGGGTTATTAAGTCTAGAAAGCAGAGGGCTTGGAAAACTTGAAAGCTGAGAGAGGCAGGCAAGGAATTGCATACAATCCCAGTCTTTTCTTGTATTATAGAATCTTGAAATGTCTCCCTGTAGTAATTTTTGTAAACCATGAAGTGTGGCTATGAGGCAAATTCAAGTAATAACAAAGGAAACTAAGATTTTTAAAGATTCTTAAAATTTTCTTTCATTTTAAAATTATAATGGTGCTGTGAAGCAAACAACACACATGTGAATACCAGTAAAGTGAAATTACTGGCATATATGTTCTAATCCTAAAAAAATAGTTCAAAGAGTTTTGGTATTAGTCTATTTTAGGACTGTGGGGTGAGGTTAAAGAAAGATTAACTAGCTAAACCTCAGTTTAAACCTAACACAGACCCAGTTTATTGCTATTTACCTTGACTTAGTAACAGGCAGGGTTTGCTGTTGATTACAACTGACCTCGCAGTGACTTCATATTGTCATCAAACTTTTTTGTAGCAGCTTGTAGAATTTCAAGAAAACCACTGCTGCAGAAGATGAATATCCAGGCTGCTGCCAACTGCTGTGAAAGCTGACATACAGTGCTGCTGTCTCCTGCAGATTCCTCTGAAGTTTGACTAATGGTTCTCACAGTTGTTGAGGGTAAAACAATAAACAAGTTTTCAGAACATTTTCATAACAAGTTGACCCTGAAGCAGGCTGATAGAAGATCATCTGTGGAAGTTTCTGACACTGATTCTGAGCTGCAAAATGTCAGAGCTTTAACTAATATTCATCACACTTGAAAGTTGATGAACTCAGCCAACTCTCAGCTGTGCAGACACCCTTTTACAGTATTCTGTAATTCTTTTCTTGACTTTGATATAAGAGAACCCTCAGAACAGTTTCCATTTTAGGTATCCTGACATATGTTGGAGTTAAATGTAGTGGGGTCATTGAGGGCTATTCACTTTGACATTATTTATTTCCACAAGGATGTCACAAGAAGCATATACAATGTGATAGCTCTGACTCAAAATTTTAAGACAGGCACCTCTTTCAAGCTTTGCATGTGACCTTGTTTAAAAAAGGAAGATTTTCGACATTGTTCAGTATTTGCTGGTGAGTGTCTGTATGTACTTCTGACATTGGTGCTGCTGTTTCAAGGCACTTACAGAAATGCTGTATGTAATCCAGGTAATAAAGAAAAAAATATCTTTGTGTTGTACCACTCTTTTGAGCATCTTTTACCCATTAAAAAAATAACTATACTTTCTGAAGAACTGGATTCAACCTGTCATTCCCTCCTGTAGCAACAATTTGAGTGAGGTTCCTCTTCTGATTGTCCAGAACTGCTCTAATCCATGAATTTAATTTAAAATACCTATTATTGGGGAGCAAAAATTAATTTTTTTATGTTTTTATGTGAAGAAATCTTCACAGAGTTATTGCTTTTAATTCAGATTTTCACTTTCAGCAGTGCATTGAACTAAACTTCCAGAAAAGTATATAAAACCTGAGGGCTTGCATTTTTATCAACAATTTTGAAATGTTTGAAGTGGAATACCTTATTTTTTCTTCCTCTGTGCTTCTTTCTCTTTTCATGTGGCAAGAAGTTGTGAATCACCCCACATGTAGATTCCAATCACTTGTCTCTCCTATGCTTATCTTTATATGGATGGCAAATAAGAGTCAATGCTGAGTAAGTGCACGGAAGTGCAAGCCACGTTGGAATATCAAAATGAAAATTTACCCTACTTTTGGCATCACTTTTCTGATCCTCAGATTTCCCCAGCTTTATGAGGATGATGATAGCAACTGACATTTGGAAAGTTTCTTAAGATTTCCAAGTCCAAAGGCCTAGTTAGTTAACTGTCATTCCACTCAGAAAACCCCCATGCATTGCATCATTGTGCCGTTGCAGAGGCAATAGCAGTGGTAACAGTGTTTGTGAGTAAAAAGGGAAAGTTGTTTCTTCTTGAAGGCACCCATTGACAAACATACTAATAAGGTCAAAGCTGAGATCAAAGACTATCCTAGAATTCATGGCATGTTTATGTTTTATACCTTTAAGCTTTGATATGACTTTCTACTAAATTCTTTTACAGCTTAGCCTTGTAAAAGTCCCAGATTTCCTGGTTTACATGCTTTCATTTAAAGTGGATTGCACTTGATCCTTCTGTTTGATGAGACTATTGTGCCTTTGTCTTATTGGTAATAAAACTTCTGGGGGTAGGACATTGCATGTTTATCTGGCTGTTGCAGGAAACACTATCACAAACTCTTGAACAAAGGATCCTTCTATTGACTGCATAAATTATTTTTTCCACAGCAAGAGAACAAAGATTTCAGACAGTTATAAACAGTAAACTGAAGGGAAGTTTGGGGTCAAAGGGCAAAAAGATGACTCAGATTTCTTTTCATCATGGTTGAGAAAAGGTACACAAATGCAGATGATAACCATTGGTGTTTCCTTCAGTGCATGTATGCCGCATTCTGAAGTCTGACATCTCCCAGGGACTGCAGACCTCAGAACATACCTCTGCCCTCTGCAGCCAGGATACTGGTCTATGTAGCCAAAAGGCCTTGAATTGTAATAATAAGCTAACCTATTTCAACTAATAAGATATGAACATTAGTCATCATTCAATGCAGAAAAGAACAAGCCTTTGTTTTACAACGCCCCAGTTGGGATTGTGACATTGGACTGGAAGTGGCCCCAGAAGCAAGAGTCCACGCCTTGCATGCAGACATTGGAAAAGCTTCTTGTGCATCACAGCCTTCTGCAGCCCATTATTCACTTATTTTCTGAAGCCTTTTAACACGTCAAGACCTTTAGTACTAACCTCCAAAAATCACAGCGAAGCAATTTGCCAAAGGAAGAGAGCAGGAAAGATTACTGCCAAGCCAGTGTTCACAGTCCTTCAAGAGCCAAGGGGTTGTTAGGTGATAATGCCTGCAGGAGCCTAGAAAATAAATGAATCCACTTCTACAGAATGATGCATTGCCTTCTCTGCTGCCAGATGGACTTGGAGGAATAGTTCCTCCAGGAACTACCATTGGAGGAATAGGTCCTCCAGGTTTACCACTGAGAATATGAAAAGAACTCTCTAATTAGACTGTGAGAAACTTTCAAAAAGCTTTGAATTTCCTTTCAATGAGGTGTGTTTTTCTGGTCCAGGAAATACCTCTTTTATGTTTTAGGTTCAGATCACAGTGGAGATATTACCTTCACATCTCCTTCACCAAAATGTAAGTTTACATCTAAATGAAGTAAATTTGTAATGCCCTTCTAGGCAGTCCATATCAGTGCTAGAGTGTAGTAAGATGTAAGTATTTTGAAATGTACATCCTTAACATAATTCCTTAACACAATCCTTCTAAGATCACTCATGTTTAGGCCCTGTGTGAGCTTTGATCCTCACACTATGAAAATCCTACTGTACACCCTAACAATTATTTTCTTAACAGTGCTACTGTTTCCAGTGCATTATGATAACAACAATATTTGGAGCAATAATAATAACTGGTATCAAGACCAAAACCTTCACAAAACATTTCCAAGGAATTTTATTGCCTTGCATTTTACTGTAAAACAATAGTGTGCTAAAACAATAGCAAAGATTTGGCAGAAAAAAAATTGCTGCAAATTCCATATGAGAGGAGTGGAATAAAGAATAATGCAAGCTCAGTTAAGGGAGGAGCATCTTTTCTAGATGCTTTTGATGCATTTTATTTCAATGCCAGCTGGTCTCAGAAAGCATCTATCCATGTAGAAGTATCCTTTGGGAGGACAAACTGCATTAAAAGCATTTCTATTATCAAGAATCTTTCTGAGTGAGGTAATTGTTCAGCACATTGTGCTCTTTTTAGGATGTGATGCATTGGAAATGATGAAGATTGTTTTGAGAAAGCTGGGAAAATCAGCTTTTCTTCCTATGAAAAAATATATAAAACAAGCAAGCACACATGTACAAGTAGATATAAAGTCCATATTATTATTACCATTTCAAAACAGATTTACTCTTTGAAAATATTTGATGTGGGTTTATAAAATGTGGTGGGATGAGGTGAATTCCCTTGAAATTAACCCTCCTAACCCTGCATTAGCTGAGGAACTCCCAAGAAAGGCTTTCTAGTGTATCTCTGCCTGGGAAGTTTGAACAAATCTTGGACTATCTCTTTTCAGATTTAAAGGCAAACTCAATTTCTTTTCCCCATTAACTTATTACCAAAGACTTGGAGTGAAAACTGCAAGAAAAGACAACAAATCAGTTTAGAGAAAGAAGAAGAAAAGGTCTTTAGGATTTAGGGTTCAACTTCAAGAAAGATGATACTAGAGCTGATTTTTACTTGACTTTACTCCCTTAAATATATTTCCTTTGGTGCTGAGATACTGATCAGCATACTACAGATACTGTAGATAGTCCTGATACTGCTGACTGTTGTGGGTCTAGAGAGACCCACAGATTTGCAACATGCCATACCAGTGACAGAGCCCTGTGTGGAAAATTTGTCATTTTTTCCTCATGCCTCATTTTTGCCTGTGGATTTTTCCACAACAGTTAGAGATTCCAAAGGAAATAAGAGGAGAAACAAATAAATGAATGGACTGCGGTTAGAAAAGGAAATGTTTATTCAAACACAAGAATAATGCCAGTTGTAGAAATCTGGATGCTTCTCATGTGTTGTTGTTTCTGAGGACATCCAAATGGATGTTTACTTATGGTGAGAAGTATCCAAAAAGTCCACAGTCATATATCATATTAATTCATCTGTTCTCAAAGTGCTATTCGATTTTCTCATAATTCTATTGTGCTATAGACTTAGTCTCTCCTTTTCTATTTGCATCCTGGGTTTTTTCAGATACAGAGAATATTTCATTTACAGTTACTAGGAATCCAGCACATGTACTTTGTGTTCTCTGTGTACTAGTACTTGTTAGCACATAATAACAACAGCATATTACAGAACTGTGTAGGAATGAAAAAGAAGTTCACCCTCTTGTTTAAGTACTTATGCATACAGTGTGTGACTAAAAAGGCATTGTCATTAGGGTAGATGATATGCATTTTGATATGCAAAATGGATCTCTTTTGAGATAAATGGTCTGTAAGATTCATCTGTTTAGTACGCTGGAAAGTGACCAACAGCAATTTAATTTTCAGGGAGTAACTAGAGATCAGTTTGGAATAGAGCAACAGTTAAGGATATTTCAAAAAACCCCACATCATCCTCTCCCTAAATCAATACTCTTCTTGCCAATTTCTGTCACTTATATTGGCCTCAGAGGTCATGGCATTGATGTACACAGCCTGAAAAAAATAAAAATAACAATGATGGTAATAAAAGTACCCGAGAACTGTTACCACCACAACACAAAGCTAAGAACAGTACTGTCTTTCTTTCTCAATGTTTAGGGTGAACCAGTGACCTCTAAATTTATGGACAGTTGTTTTAGGTTCAAAATTTAGTTCAGAACATATACACAAAAATGTTTTTCTTCCTGTTAACTGATTTTAAAGAATTTCACATTCCCTTACTTTGAGATGAGTTTAATTTCTGTAATTATTTACTTTCTGCAATTCTGTAATTATTTTATGTCTAAATGTCTCCTATATTAATTTCTCCTTTTATTTATTTTCCATTCCATACTACAGTTGAGCTGGAAAATTGTTGCTGTAAAAAATTTCTGGGTAATTTCCATGATCTTATCTGATGGTGGAAAAGCAGAATGACTTGAGGTCTTCCTCACCTTCAGGGCACTCACAATCTGTAATTTGAAATCCTGAAGGTCAAACCACCTCCTCTGGATGAGGCCAAGACAGGTCTATGGCCTTTCGGCATTGCAGATGGTGTCTGAACCATCAGAGAGCCTTCCACACTGCCAAAGGGTTTTTTAAAACATTATGTATAATGTTGTTGAGTAAAAATGCTCTGAAAACTCAGTTATTTTTGCTAAGTAGAAAGGTACGGTTCAAGTTGAAAGGAGATTGAGGTTTTTTCTAGCCCTCACTCCTCATACATTCTCCCTCCTATTTTTCTCATCCATAATGCAGATGAGGTAGCTTTTCTTTTTAAATGCAAATTTTAATTAATTTTAGGAATTAATTAAATGTCAGCCATCTTGACATCAGGCCCATGGAAGATAATGAATCTTTATAGCTATTTTAGATAATGTTAAACAGTAACATTAGCTAGAAATAAAAAAGAACAATTACAGAGTATGGCTACATCAATTTCAGACCTTTTTATTCTGCTATCTTTATGAGTATGGCAGTAGAGGGTAACATATTTTCAGTTTTTAACATATAGCATGGGAAGAATCCTGTTTCAATGAAAGAGATGTGATCACATATTCTACTGCTTAGCACAGTAAATCAGATTTGTGCAGTACAAGAGCCGAAGTCAACAGTCTTGTTTCAATACTACTACTACTACTACTACTACTACTACTACTACTACTACTGCTGCTGCTGCTGCTGCTACTACTACTGCTACTACTACCACTACAAATTTCTAAACTTCTCTATGAAAATCCTTGTCCAAAACCAGTTTAAGCAATATGGCCAAAATCATAAAAAAGGATTTTTCAGTTAGGTTGCTTGATCTATATTTAGGTATCTGCTCGACTTTCCATTGCTGATAGTCAGAGTGTGTTTGATTTATGTCAATTTTTGTACAGAAATCGCTAAAATCTATGGGGTAAGAAACACAGAATATCCTGAGTTGGAAAGTACCCACAAGGATCCCACTCCTGGATTGAGTCCAGCTTCTGGCTCTGCACAGGACCATCCCAAGAAGGTTTTTTAGTCCCTGAGAGTGTTGACCAAATGCTCCTTCAACTCTGGTAGGCTGAGTGTTTGCCAAAAGGATGTAACTCATTGGATCTATAACTGCCAATGTGTTTTTGTTGATACTGGTATATGTGCACCTGGGATACTAAATCATGCTAATCTAGAAAAAGCTGTCAGAACTAAAATCATCCCACCCTTCATGCTCATCACCCCCAGACAAGAAAGGTTGTTAGCTTGCACTTCAGCTTGGTTCTTGGCTATTCATGAGAATCTGCCTGTGGTTTTAAAGTAAAATGGAACATTTTGTTTTGAGAATCTGTGACTGAGAAATTTGTGAGTGGAATGAAGAAGAGCAAGAATAGCCAAATACCATGTCAGTGTCTCATGTTCTCTCAGTCCTGATCCCCGAGGACATGCTGTCAGTCAGGTTAACCCTTCTGCTCCCAGATCTTCCTGTTCCCTGAGTGGCAGTGAGTGGCAAGATACAGCTCTCTAGAAGTCACCACCATTACTTACTGATGACTCACAGCTGCAAACTTCTTGAGTCCCTCAAGGAGAGGAGAAAGTGAGACTGAGAAAACCCAGGAAAAGGAACAAGAATTACAAGTTTCATGAACTTGCATGGGAAGCCATCACACTGCTTGGGCCCATTGCAACACCCCAGGGGTAATTTTTAATACTGAACCCAAGTTATGAAATGGATGACAAAATTTTTTAAGATGCAGTTAAGTCCATTCTTCATAGGGAGGAGAAAATTAGATACAGAAATTATAGGAATTTCATTAGAAATAGCAGGAGCTGCATTTTTAAATACTTCTGCGGAGGATAATCCATTAGTAAGGAACAATATAATGGTTTGTTTTATAACAAACATGGAAATGTATGCAGAGTAAGTTCCCCAGGGTGGCTGAAGGGATAGAAGAGGTTATTCTGGCAGGCAAATGTGGTTAGTGAAGAACTGAATTTAAGAATTTAAAGTTAAATGTTAAAATAAAAGGTTTGAAGGCTTGTCTCACAGCAAAGCAGAGAAAAGGTATAAACGTGCCATTAGTGCAGCTGAACAGTTAGAAGAAGAATGTTTGCTGTTCAAATTGGTGTAAAAATGTAATTTCTCCCCAGAGAAGCCTCCCTTGTTCTGGTGAGGCACGGGAGCCAAATGCTATGATGCAGGCTTTTATACCCTTTAGGAGAGGGAAGGGAAGAAGGGGAGATGCTGTGGTTCCAGTATTGATTGCTGTGCTGTGCATTGTCCCTCAACAACATGGAAGCAAGGAATGGGACTCAGAATTCCCCTCTCTGGGGAGAAAGTCCTGTTTGTTAGAGTGCAAGGCTGCATGTCCTCCTGCATGGCCTCTTCTACCTTATTAATTCTGTCTTTCTTGCTTCAAAGATGCACAGCTTTGCAGCTGGGGAAGCAGTTTCCCCAGTGTAGCAGGTTACGAGCTCAGGCTGAAGCCCTCTGAGCTCATGTCTCTCCTCTGGCATTTCACAAGCAGGTGCTCACAGGCGATCATGCCTCTAACCATAAAAGGGAGTTTCTAACCTGGCAGGTGGCTGTGTTGCCTCATAGGGAAAGGGTTAAAGGGTTCCCTTTGCACATGCCCATTTTCCATGGATACATTTGCATGAGATCTGACATAATTAAGAAAGAACTTCCATTTAGGTGAAAAGAACCTCCCTCTGGTAAGGAGCCACTTCTATGAAAGGAGATGCATGGAGACAAGAAGGTCTGACAGGGCTGCCAGTTCCTTGCCATGCTGCTGAAGAACCACATGCTTCCACTTTTTAAATTTATTTTTGAAAAACCAAATAAAAAGGTTAAGGTTCTGTCAGACCCAAGAATATTTGGAAACTACATCTGATCCCAAATACTTCAGGTATAAATAATACCCTACATAAAAACATTGTCTCCTTTGAGGGACATAGGTGTAAGAACAGCTGAATGATTCTTCCTGAACTGCTCAAATATTTATACATTATTGGAGGTAAAATGGAACCTTAGATAAAAAGAAGGTATGTTTAGAAATTTCAGACTCCTCAGATCAAGATGTACAGTAAAAACAGGCTTTCACACCTACATAGTATATTAAAACTATTTTAATTCAGCTACTCCTCACTTTGTCAATGGTAAAAAGTTGCAGAAGAGACCTGGAATGTTTTTTACATGCTGTCACTCAAGAAAGACATGTGATCTTCTAAAACTGGGACAGTCCTTGTAAGTTTGTAGTAAATACTGACTTAATTTTTCCTATTTTTATCTGGCATAGGCTGCAGTAACCCTTGCAATCAGTATAGTATGGAGTCAGTGGGAAAGATCAAAGAGAAAGATTACTGTGCAGTGCCCATGGCCCTGTGCTGGGACTGACGTCAGTGCTGCCCGTTATCTGTGAATGTACATTCGCTGGAGACACAGGCAGATCTCTTTGGCTGCTGTGTAAGCAACTTGGGAGTTGGACTTTGCTCTCATCTGTGATTAGGAACTTCAATTCTGAATGGAAAAAAGTCTTTCTTCAAATTCACATGCTACAGCATATAAAGGAAAATGTCCCTTAGCTGCCTGCTAGTATAAATCTTCAGCTTGTACACTTATAATAGGATGTCAATTGTTAATATTCCTGAAGCCACATTACTTTACCTTTTGTGTACAATGCCTGAAGCCATGAAATATAGATTGTCATTTAGCAACTGTCTAAGGAATGTGATTTAGATAAAAGAATATGCTGATGTTACCAAAGTAAAAGCAATAGTGCTTGAGAAATTAGTTTTATGGTCACTCAATGGATGTCTGAATCAACACCTTTAGTTAAGACATCAGATGTTAATTGCTAATGTATTTTTCTTCCCTTACATATATTGTCCTTTCTGATTTAAATTACATTTTATGACTTAGGCTCTACTTTGCCTGTGGGATGGAGGTACTCAGTGTTTGCTTTCCCTTTCCATCCTGTAAAAGTGGGGATTACAATCCACTTGTGACTTTTAGGTTGGACACAGTATCCTTAGGAGTAATGCAATTATTTGTACATCCTTAGAGGGCTCATGTGGAGTTTCAATCTGACTTTGAAATGGGAACAGAGAAATGAGTTGGGCATGCATGGTGGCAGCTGGAAGGGCAAGGCATTGCAGGGGGACTGAGCATTTGCTGAAAGCTTTGGAACAACCCAAGCAGAGCCTTTCCAACTGTTTCTGTCTCTGGATTTTTCTTTTATTGGTGCTGACCCTTATCTCTCAATTACACTGGAAT
The DNA here is from genome assembly GCF_901933205.1 of Camarhynchus parvulus. NCBI lineage: Eukaryota > Metazoa > Chordata > Aves > Passeriformes > Thraupidae > Camarhynchus > Camarhynchus parvulus. The sequence goes on from NC_044601.1 coordinate 57,101,182, forward strand.
ACCCTATGGTAACTCCACTGAAGTTATAGTTTTGTGAATTATTTTTAAGGAACTGTACCACTATCTTTGTTCCAGGATAGAGACTAATTCTGCTTATTACAGATTCTAAAAGTGCATAAAGAAGTACATGTTTTAGATATTTGTTCTTTGTATTGAACTTCATGGACTTAAGTTTAATTTAAAACTATTCCTAACATGAAGCATCCCCTTCACTGCTTTATAAAGAAAGGATTTTTCAACTGAAGTTTTAATCCAAAAATAGCTATCTAAATCTCTGTAAATTAGGTGGCTTTGTTTCTAGAGCTGGTGAGCCCCAGATATACTCACTGACTTCATGCAGTGAAGCAGCTCATTAATGCCCAAATTCAAAATCCTGATCTCTTTTATAACAACTGAAAATGCATTTAATATTTCAATTTCATTGACTTGTGATGTTGTCATAAGATTAATCATGTTCCTAAAAGAAAAAAAAATCAATATTCTGTAAAGAGCAATAAAGCAGGAATAATGAAGATTAGGAAACACTTCTAAAGATATCGGTGTGAAAAAATTACTATCTTAACCTTGCTTTGTAATGTACTCTATGAAGCCAGCATATTGTGGAGTAGCCAAAAGCATTTTCTCTATTTTATTTCTACACAAGCGGATGTCATTGGGGACAAATAATAGATCTGTAAGTTTGTTCTGTACCAGAAAGTTGTGTGGAACATAACAGTGAGTTTCTAAGACTAGTTTCAGTTGCAGCCTTCTGTGTGCTCTGGAGTGAAGGCTTCAAAGTCTAATCACTTCCTGTATCTTTATAGCATTAACTTGTCACATAGGCTCTTCAGGAAGTTAGGCTAGAAGAAAATTTCCTTTTCAAAAATATCTAATATTACTCCACCCTGCTAAAACGCACCAAATTTCTTTCTTTTTTCCCTCCTTCTTCTTTCTAAAAATCCCTGAAGTTTGATTTGATGTGTCTCATACAACTCCATCTTGTGGATCTGACAAATGCCTGTGATTCTTTCTAATTATTTCAAAGCAGAGATCTTTGAAAAGTTTTAGAAGATAAAACTTATGTGAATTAAGATGCCAGATATTATAGCATTTGGGAATTATACAAAAGTAATAGAGCTGTGTAGATATTTTTGCTAAGAGGCAAATATTTGTGTCACAAAGGTCCAGAATCACTGTGGCATTTGAATAGCAAACAGTATCTGGGTTGCTTGTGCATCTTGCATTTTCTTACATTTTTACATTGCTGAAATACAAAAAATTTTGGTTCTTTTCCTGTGAAGTTCAAGGTGAGGAAAAAAGTCCTTCACAATTACCATGCACTTTAGGTGCTGGGCTACTGCATATAAGAAAGGTAGCTCCAGGATGGTGAAAAAAGCAAATGACTACTGGTAGTCTCTTTTACAGAGAACTTGAGCTCAAATTATATTTTGGAACGGTGGAAAGGTTACCAGCTGGAGTATTTTCTGCTGTGGACAGAGAAGAAAATCTCTCTGAGAAAAACACCAGAGCCAGGCAATAAAAGGTCATTGTCCTTTTCACAGTCTTACCTACACACTTCTGTACAGTTAACCTCCTGCAGGACAGCTTCAGATAGCACCTGAAATTCATGTCAGTCTGTCTGTCCCTCCAGAATTACACAGAATTACAATGCCTCAGGCCTGAGATGAACAAAATTCAACCCTGCATAAGCAGCAGCTCTTGCACTCTTGCAGTCGTTACTGTGTTACCTCACTTTACTTACCGGAGAAGTAAAAACACAAAAATGTATAAAATGTTTGCAGTGCTATGGTAAAAACTACATTGTAGTTTTATCTTAGATGTCTAAGGTAAAGAAGTACAATTTTTCTGCTCATGGCTTTATTAGACTCTGCATTTTTGTGCCACTTTTCCTGTCACTGTGGTTTAATTAAACAGCACTCTCTAACAGTGTGCATCAGTGGTGTCAGTGGAAAAGGAAAAAACACTGAGCAATGACGTTGTATTGACGCCGTAAGCCAGACACAAGTGTCTCAATTAGATGCTGATTTGGGGAATGAGAGGTTGTTGACTTCAGGGCCAGAGAATATGTTCTTGTTTTCTTTCTTTTGATCTAGGCTCCCAGTAAACAAAACAGCAATGGTACAGAGGAAGTCTGCCGAAAATATTGCCACAATGCTCACAGTAGCTGTAGGAGTTCACTGAGTTCTCTCTGCCAGTGTCATTTGTGGTCCAAGCAGCAAGGATGTGAGCTGATCAAAAGGCAGATGCAATTGTGGTCTTTGTCATTATGCTGAATAATCTATATGGCACATCTGTGGATATCCTGTCAAATAAAACAAATGCACAAAGGCTTTGCGGCAGCATTGAGGACACGTATGGACTTGAGGATTTGCCTCACAGTTAATCTTCAGTGCATCCTCTCCGCATCTGTGAAGTTGTCTGATTTAAAAACAGTTATTATCAGGTATTATGGATTCACACAAAATGTTGCATGTTTTGGAAGTTCAGGTGTTGATCATGGTTGTTCAGGTGTTTTCCTCTACTGCAATATGAATGCTTTGGTTGCTTCTTACCCAAAAGAAGCTAGGGTAACGGTATTTAACACCCATAGATCCTCCCATTGCACAGGGTGATAATATGCTTAACACTTCTGAACGTTGGACCTCGGAAATTTTAAGGTGATGTCCAGGTGTCAGTCATGCTGTCACGTCTAGGACACTCTTCAGTGAAGAAGAGTAGAACAAAAAAAGCCCAGGGACCAGATTTTCAGGCACATGCTATTTCTTTTGTTCCAGTGGGCACAGCAAAGTTGGAGAGCAAGTTAGGCTGGCTGTGGGCTACCAGAGCCAGCCACAGGTGCACAGGCTGGGCACTGCCAGAGCCCCCATTGCCTTAGGTGTGAAGCGTTTAGCTGAGAGAAGCCTTAAGTGTCTGATTTGAGATGAGTTATTGTGTAAACCAGGAAGAGCAAAGGTGGGAGAAATTATTAATTGAGGTAGCACTGTTCAAGCTGGAAAAGAGAAGGCTCTGGGGAGATTTTACTGTGACCTTTCGGTACCCAAAAGATAGGGAGAGACCCTTTAGTAGCAGACCTGCAGTGATAGGACATGTGGTAATAGTTTAAACTAAAAGAGGATAGATTCAGAGGAGGTATAAGGAAGGCTTTTTCTTCAGTGATAGTAGTAAAACTCTTGAACAGATTTCCCAGAGAAGTGTTGGATGTCCCATCCCTGGAAACATTCGAGGTCAGGTTGAACTGGGCTCTGAGCAACCTGAAGTATTTGAAGATGTTCTTGCTGGTTGCAGGGGATTGGACTAGGTGAATTTCAAAAGGTCGCTTCTAAGTCAAAATATTCCATGATTCTATGAATTTTATGCTGCCTAGATCAGTCTTTTATCCTTGCATGGGGAAATGGGAAAAATACAAAATTTGCGCAAATGTGCCAAAAAATAACAGGTAAGCCAATGAGCTAGTCTGCACTGACTTGTCTCTTCTTTCCTTGCTATCAGAGAGGAGTTTGATTGCCAAGATAATTTGTCTCTTTAACGCATTTTAAGAGGTCATAAATGAGGTTATTGCCAGGGATACAGCCATCCTAGAGGAACTAGTGCCAGGATCCTTTTATCTATCCATTGACTGCGTGCTTCTGGAATAGCTGTCCAGGCCTTGCGCCAGGCCTGCCTGTGTGGGGTGTATGAATGAGAAGCAGGTTGTTGCTTCAGCAGCAGCTGGGAGAGAGCTCTGCCTCCCTCTGAGCCTAAAGGTGTTAACCCTGAAGGACTTAGTTACTGGAAGTTGCATGTACACGCTGACAAATGCCCCCAACCCCTTTTTATTTTTGGTTACATTTTTACAGTAAGGGGTTTTTATTTAAATAAGTACATGAGGGGTTTATTTTTGCAGGAAATATTATCCTTGTAGAACATCAAGCACATATGGTGTTAAGCCATGAAAAGACCATGATCTTCCAGTGGTCTTATATCCACCATGCAATACATTCCCTTATGTGCTAATCTGGCTATAAGTAAATGAATCAGATTGAAGCTATTCTATTTTTCTTTTAAATGAGGATGTATAATGAATAAGTAATAGAGAATGCATAATGTAATCTAATCTTGAACCAAATGTCAAAGGAAAAATTTGATTTGCATGACACTCACAAGCCCTAGATAAAGTCCCTAAATAGCTGAGTGACTGACCCCAATTCTATTTTTAGGTACTAGTAAACCAAAGATATTAAAAGTTTTTGCCTTGTTTTCTCCTTACAGGTCTGTTTTCTGTAAATAAATCCATAGCAGGTTAGAAGGAGAAAAATCCAATATTTGAGAACACAGGTGGCAAAGTACCATGTGAAAAAGCATATATGCTGTTCAGCATGAAGAATAAATCCTGAAAGTATACAGACTAATAATGTAGTCCATAAGCTACCTTGATTTCATATTTACAAGTAGAAAAATACTCTTATCCTAATACCTTATTGTTATCCTAACAACATACTCTGACATTAATTCCCACAGATAGCTGAAAATTTTTTGATCATGCAAAATCTGTGAGAAACAAACACCTGTCTAAATCAATTTTAACTGCAACATATATCTGGTGTAAATGGTCGAAATTTAGTCAAGGGTGCATGGAAGAAATATCTTTATTAGCACTTCTAGTTAGCACTTATACAACATTGTCAAGGTAGTAGTTTGTAGATTAGACAAGCAAAGTGAAAAATAAACTTGTTGGTTAGTATTCATCAGAACAGCCATGTATTAGCAGATCCCTTGAGCAAGAAACTTTCCTTTCAGTATGTTGTCCAAATCCCAGAATTATTTCTATAAATCTAATTTTTCAAAATGTATTTTGACAGATGGAACCTTCGTAAGGATTAACTTAATGAGACAGTCAGTTTTTCATGCCTCTCAAGTGTGCCTCACAAAAAAAGTTATTTTCAAGCAGACTCCTCTTTATTTCTCACACAAATACACACGTCAGTCACTTCCACCCAATGTGAGCATGTAGTCAGGGCCCAGACAGAATTATTGTCTCTGTGACTTTTTTGGAGGAAGTAGATGGAAATAAACCTACATTTTGAACAAAGGTCTGAAATATGCCACTCACTTCAAAGTGGTAGCAGCTATTTTTTCACCAAAATAATATAAATCTAATTTGATTTTAACCCATACCTTCTTGCAAACTGCTCAATGAAAATTTTCAGATGTTCTCATACACAATGATGCAAACGTTGATGATAGCTACACTCTGTGGTGAGAAGGAAGAACACATAAATATATACTCATAGGTGAAGATGTTGCATATAAACTGTTAATACTATTAAGCTGATTTTTCTGTTTAAAGTAATAAATTCAGTCCTATACGCTTTAAATTGCCATAACACTGGAAAGCCTAGTCATGAGGTTAATTCCGTGGCTACCTATGCCGAGATCATCTTACTTTTTGCTCAATGCATAAAGGTTGTGTTGCAGTGAATGCAGAGGAGGTACCTGCAGGGCAGTGATTTCCTACAAAAATTTTATAAGATGTTATAGTTGAAGGAAAATCTAAATTGTACATTGTAATCTCCTCTCTCCTTTGACTGCAGGGGAGCTTCAGCAGCTGCCCAGATTATATGATGGCTCTCCAGTGAGGCAGAGCCAGCACCAGCAAAGGTGCACCTCATTTTGAATGACCAGAATCCAACAAGAGTGGCCACCTCTTACACAGTCTGAACAACAGGAAAATACTGGGGTGAAAGAGGAAGAGACATCTCTGTGTGCTCGTGTGTGTATGTGAAGCAATGAGGCTTTACATTTAGTATACAATTCTACTGGTGAAATATATTAATCAAGGCAACTTCAGAAGAGGAAAGGGAAAGATGAAATTGGACTAACCCTTTCAGACAGAAGATATTATTTCTGGATGTTTTAAAAACAGAAGGCTCCATGCAATGCATCTGTTTTTTGTGGATCTCCTGTTGACTCCAGACTGAGTGCCACACAGTTGGTGGCTGGATACAGAGAAGCTGAGATACAATTAATACGCTAATTATAGTGGTCTGGTGTGTCTTTCCACTTTGATGTATATTCTCCTTTGTGATGTTTCTTACTATTTTGCCTATGGAGTGAATTCTGTCATAATCATGTGGAAACAAAGTGGAACATTTGGAAAATGAGAGCATGTACACTGCATAAACCTGTAAGGATTGAAGGGCAAAGAGAATGTGCCATTATAACCTAGGAAAGTTGGAAACAATTTCCTGCTGGGCAGCACAGATTAATAGCTAATACAAAACACTGATATCTAGTTTCTGTTCTTTACAATAAGAATCTGTCATGTTTAGGACAGTTATGCAGGTTGTGTAAAACTGCAGTAGGATCCTATATATAAATTATTAATCACATTTAACAGAAAAAAATATCTCCAGTTTCCTTGTTTTTTTACAACTGCTGCCTCTGTACTCTCAAATGAAATTATTTGAAGAACATATTTTTGAAGAACAAACTCCCACTTCAACGTTATGTATGTTCATATAGTCAAATTTGGTAATTATGGGAGTAGGTGGTGATATTACCAGATCTTGTCCATTATTTTTATTTTAAGGATGAGAAATATCAGAGAAGTTAAGGCCAGCATTTTCAAAGTACAAAAGTTTAGCTACTCCTGTGATTTGCAGTAAGTCCCTTTCAAAAAAAAAGTGAAACAACTTACTCCATGGAGTGGTAGAGTCTCTGAGTTCAGTTGGTAACCCTTCTAACTTTCAAACCAGTTGAAGGTCCACAATGACTCTATATTTCCAGTACCTTTAAAATTATTCTCAGAATAGCTACATGGTAGATACCTAATATTAAATTTCTCCAAATCCGGATGCTTTTAAAATAGATTTATGCGAGTCATTTGAAACCAGCCTGTGGAAGAAATCAGGTTTTTCTTGTTGTCCAGTCTGCTGCTTAAACACTGACCTGTTTCCTCAGAAGTCTGGTACAGATTTCTGTTTTACAGTACATGGAGATAGTGATTTTTCATTTGGCCAAGCAGCAAATGCCAAAGTGTAAGAACATACATCTTTATGTTGGCTTAGAAAACAGTGCCAGATTATGAACTGAGTAATCATGCTTTATGTAGCTCCCTTGCTCAACAAGTATTTTGGAACTAGTACTCCAGCCTGATTTAGAAAATATTTCTTTTATATACAGCTTTTTCTCAAACACAAGAGCTCTTTTTCATCAAGAAACTTGGGCATTTTTTGGGTTCATTTTCATTACAGACAATGTTGTATCTAGCAATCTGTCTTCCATTTAATAGAATCTAAATCCATAGAATCAATCATAGAATCACTTAACCATTGAATCATAGAATGGCCTGGATGGAAAGGGACCTTAAATAATGACCATGTAATTCTGCCTATGTAATTCTGTAATTCTGGACAGGAGCACCTTCCACTACACCAGGCTGCTCACAGCCCCATCCAACCTGGCCTTGAACACTTCTGGGGATGGGACATTCATATACTCTCTGAGCAACCTTGTCCAGTGCTTCACCACCCTCTTAGTAGAAAGTTTCTACTTTCTTTCAATTTAATACCCTCTTTCTTTCAGTTAATACCCTCTTTCAGTTTCTTGTCCTGCTCTTGCAAAAGTATGTCTCCATAATTTTGTAGGATCCCTTCAGGTACAGTCATGGCTCAGCATAAACAAGCACTGAGCCAAATTTAAAACAAAGATTTTAAAGTGAAAATTTCTCTTGTTCCCATAATCATCTTAAATTTCTCTGAATTATTTATTTACTGTGTTCAAGTCTAATTTTTGTGTAAGAATCAGATTATTCTTCATGAATGGATCAATGTGTAACTGTCTGCAGTATTTTGCATCTTGAAGGGTTGTGTATAAAATAATTATTTCAATGCCAAAGATAGTCAGTGCAAGTCTTCTATATCCACATATGGTAACAGCAAGTGTGTTTCCCAATAGGAAACTCTGCCATGGAAAATTTTGTGACACACCTATGGGAATTCATGAGGTTTCTGTGTTAAAATCCTTAGGGTCAATTAAAAGACTGTCACCCACTGTTAGCACAACAAGGTCCTGTGCTTCAGAGGAAGCAGCAGCTCATGAGAAGATATTTCATCCTCTAGAGGAATTCAGTTCATTTGTGTTGGTGCTGCTGCTGTTTACACTTTTATGGACTATTTAGCCATTGGGATTTAAAAGCTCTGGTAGCCAGGCTTGTGCAGCCCACAGAGCTGTCCTGGCTGTGCAGACTACGTGTCCTGCTTGGCTCCAGCCTCTCCATGTTGCAGCCTGCATCTTGCACCAGGAAGCAAAATGAATATAAATAAAGGCTGTGGAGAAGAACTGGAGTCAGGGCATTACCAAGCAACACAGGGACACAAAACTGTAGGGAATCAAATTTCATCTGTGCTGTTGCTGCTCATAGAGCTGTTTGTTTTTCAGAGAGCAATCCATGTGCCATGAAGGTCACAGATAGCCTTTTTTTTTTTTTTCTTTTTAGGGTAATCTTTATCTTTCCTTTTTGGTTGTTTTGGTTTGTGTTCAGAATGAGAAAAGAGAAACAGATTTGTATAACAAACTGGCTGATGTACATCTGCACTTGAGCTCCAAGGCTAAGCAGCTATTTATTCTAGCATAGTCTAGAGCCAAACAAATGGGACTAATTCTTATTCCCATCCTGGCCAAGCCCAGATTGCTGAGTTTGGTGCCAGAGGGCTCCTGCAGGAGAGAGTGTCAACTTCACCTGGGTCACAGACAATCCTTATCTAGGCACAGTGTGGTCCTGAGGCTGTCACTGCCCTTTCTGACTTTGTGCTGCTTCTGTGGAGGAAAAATAGCAGATAGTCCATGTAGCATCTCTGGTACTCCTCAGCGTGTCTGCTCCCATGTATCTATACACTCTCCAACTCATTATTCTTCACCCATCTGAATGGTCAAAGGGATCTCTGGGGATGTTCAGGAAAGGACTAATTTCTTTAGGGCTAATTGCTGAAGTGTAAATGTGCCCATCGTGGTGAAAAGGCTGAGGAGAGCAGAGAAGCCATGCTGCTCCTAGCCCTCTGTAGCGCTGGGGTGAGGGTGATCTTGTGGTTATGATGTGGAAATGCAAACAACTGGCTGTGACACAGACTCTATTCGGGTATCATTAGCCTCTGTTTCAGTGTTTCTGAGTGAGCAGTTGTGACAGTGGCATGTCCCTATCTTTTACATCTCTGTTAAGAAATCGGACAGTGTGGGAATGTGGATGAATGTTTCTAGGTGAATGAAATATGCAGAAACACATCTCCATTTAATTTTTATCTGCATTGTTAGAGGTTGGAGTGATCTGAGCATCTCAGTGAGCTCACACTTGGGCCCTGATTTGAATCCTATTGAACATACTGTCAGGAACAGAGCAACTTATTGCATTTGTTTTCAGAAGAGTAGAAGTCTGAATGTTGTCCCCGCATAATCAGTTGATCTGGTTTTAATTTGCTCTGACCAAATCCTACATTTTTCTGTGAATGATTTGCATCCTGGAGGGACTATTCCTCCACCCCCTCAAATGATGTTGCAACTGGAACAATGCTTAGAACATTTATAGAGTTTTTTCTCTCTCTCTCTCTTTTTTTTTCCTTGGTTTGTTTTGGTTTTTTGTTTGTTGGCTTTTTTTTTCTTTTTATAAATGGTCTCTGAACAGCTTTTTATTATCTATTTTTGCTGTCTATTCACTATCTATATTTTCAAGGCATACACAGGGACCCTTTCTCTCAGTTATAGCTATTTAATTTTCTTTGAAACATGGAGTGATCTAAGTTTGATTTTTTTTTCCAAAAAAATGTAGGGTTTTTTAAAGGAAATTATTCCCTTGCTCTAAATATTAGCTCAAAATCAGGTCCTGATCAACCAAAGCTGTAAATCATATCCAGTGGGACATCTATCAGAGCAAAACTCAACTCAGCTTCTTCTATCTAGCCCAAATTCATTCTGTTCAAGATAAAAGACTTCAAAAGAGTTTACATCAGCTTAAAGGTAGTGTAGGATTACGTCCATAATCCTACATTTACTTAAGGTATTGCAGGTGAACTTGGAGAGCACCTTCTCCCTCAATCATATCCTTCAGGCACAGAAAGTTACCTTAAGCTTCATGTTTAGTATTTAATTATATTTAAAATACAAGTCTTCAGTGGAAGCAAATATGATTATTCCATATTATTGCTTCTCATTGCACAGCTGTCACTGCTACCTTCTGTTGCTGTCACTGGTAAGATTTATACCATTATTTGAGAATTAAGCTTGCAAAATTCTGTGGCCAGACTCCTCATGAAGGTGTTGTGCCAGTTTTACCCTTAATGACTGTATACATATTTATACAAATACTTTATGTACATATAAAATGTTTTAAATTGTTGAATTATAGCTTGAAAACCCTTATAAACAGCTTTAAATCAAGCACAGTGGAAAAGATACCACAAGAATTTGTGTTTGCTGAATAGATTCTTAACAATTCCACAGTTCTGGTGCTCAATTTATTTAAGAGATTCTCCTCTTCTAGACTTTGCTGTTGTAAAGAGTGGACACAGAGGGAATTTAGATAACAACACTGACAAAAGAAATAAAGGTTGTAGCAACTCCATTCCAGATCAGGAATCAAGTTCCACAATATAGCAAAAACCTGAAGAGAAAGAATACTGGTAGAACGAGGGAAAGAGTTGGACAAATATATTATGAGAAGATAATCTGTGTTCGTGATATGGTGTCATATGATTTTGTAAGCCTGTAATGTTAATTTCCCATGAGCTCTTTTTTTTCTTGGTAAGACTATATAAAGAATACAAATTTTAATCTGATATACAGGTTTACTAAAACACTATTGAATTTGCTTGCCAAAATCTGCTAGCTTCTTGTTGCTCAGTTAAAGAAACCAGACAGCCCCTGAAAAAAATAATGTAGTGTGGGTATGAAACAGAAGGAAATATAGCTGTAATGTAAATGCGTAGTCACCTGCAAACCCCTTATGGACATGTGTGAATTCTCTGTTCTACCCACTCAAACACAGAAACAAATAGATTTTACATCCTTGGTTTTCTTCTTTCCAGCAGCATCCGTGCTGCCATCTCTCTGGAATCTCATAGTGTAGTGTGGACCTAACTCTTGAGGGTATTTTATGTTTCTACTTCTCCTTGGAAAAGATATTTATGTGGGTGGACAAAATCTTTTTCATGGTGTACAATCCACTTTTTGCAGCATGTCACCTGGTGTACTCTGAAAAAAACTTCATGGAAAAAAAGGGATTTCTCTAGTTTTTGGACTTTTACCTGCAGTTATTGAAATTATTTTACAAATAATTAAATTCCTCTTCTGAGACAACAAAAATCTTGTCCAACAGAAAATGTGAGGTAGCTGAAACTTGGGTATGTGCCAGATGTCCACTAACAAAGTAATCTGAAGGACAAATAGAACAAAAGTAAATAACCATTCAAATGCTTACTTTGCACAATGGTGAGTCACTGCACAAATGCTTTCGACATACATCCTTTTTCTGAAACTGCCCAATTTAACTACACATTTTTTCCCAAGTGTCTTGGATATGCATAGCTGGGAGAGATCTTAAGAAAACCACTGCAGAAATTGTATTTCTTGGAGGGGAATTGGCTTTATTGAGACCAACTATAAAACTATCTGTCTTAAAATCCACCAGTGAAGGACTTACTCTAACAACCTAGCTAGCTTTTTTACCAAGTGGTAGATGGTCTTTATTATTGAACATTCTTGAAAGCAGCATGTTTTAACAGAACAAATTAAATTGAATATTTTTCCTACCCCAGTGGGCATGAAAGACAATTGAACAATTTCTTTCTGCTTTCCTAACCGAAGCAGCCCAACTGTTTCAAGCTACTCATCTTACCCTGAGAAAGTCCTTGGAAAGTGAACCAAATTTGCTTTCTCAGCTATTGTGCAGTTGCTGGCATAGTTGGTGTTAGGACTGAAGCTGTTTTTGCAACACAAAGAAATTAAAAGAGCAACAACTGATTTGCGAGAGAATCTTGCAGAACTAGGTTCATCATGCATTGACGTAAAACACACACATAGTTTCACAGTATGTGAGTATCCCCATCTGCCTATTTCATCACAGTGAACTTTGGGGCCTTCAAAAACAGGCTACTTATATCCTGTTTCTTTCCACTTTAAAGAAATTAAACCAAAACAATCACAAGTGAATTTCATCAATCCCCAAAGTGAGTGCAACAAACAATATTGAGCTCTTCAGTTATCTCATAGTCTCAGTTGTCTCAGGGTCATGGAATCATAGAATGATTTGGGTTGGAAGGGACCTTAAGATCACCTGGTTCCAGCACCTGATGGGGACAGGGACAACTTGCACTAGACAACATTGCTCCATCCAAACTCTAACCAATTTGGTGACCCTCTTTGGGACTTGCTCCAGCAGGTCCCTGACCTCCCTGTGCTGGGAGCCCAGGGCTGGGTGTAGTGCTCCAGGTGGGTCTCAGCAGAGCAGAGCAGAGGGGCAGAATCCCCTCCCTGCCCTGCTGCCCACAGGCTCTGGATGCAGCCCAGGACACGTTTGGCTCTCTGGGCTGTGAGTGCCATGGCTGGGCCATGTGCAGCCTCTCACCCACAGCACCCCCAAGCCCTTCTGGGCAGGGCTGCTCTGGGGCTGGTCATGCCCAGCCTGTGCTGGTACCACGGGCTGTTCCTACCCAGATGCAGCACCAGTACCTGGCCTTGTTAAACCTCTTCCTGTAGGCCACTACTTAGCTTGTCCAGGTGCCTCTGGATGGCATCCCATTCTTCACAAGCGTCAAGTTGGTGTCATCTGCTAATTTTCTGAGAGCGCATTTGATCCCTTTATCTACGTCATTAATGAAATTATTAAGTAACATAACTCCAAAACAGACTCCAGAGGGACTCCACTTGTCACTGATTTCCATCAGAACTCCAAGCGATTCATCATTCTCCTCTGGATGTGACTGTGCTACTCCTTTCCTATCCATCTAACAGTCCACCCATCAAACCCATCTCTCTAATTTTGAGAGAGGGATATTGTAGGTGACCATATAAAATGCTTTACAGGAATCCAGAAAAATATATATTTAGTCCTTCCCTTGTCCACTAATGTGGTCACTTCATCACAGCAAGTCAACAGGTTGATTAGGCAGGACTTGTGAAGTCATACTAGCTGCCCTATATCGTGTCCCTGTCCTCCATGTCTCTTAGCACAGCTTCTAGGGGTATGGTCCATGATCTTCCCAGGCATAGAGATGAGGCTGATAGGTTGGTAGGTCCCAGAGTCATGATTTCTACTTTTTTTACAGCTGTGTACTATGTTTTCCTTTTTCCAGTCTCCTGAGACTTCACCTGACTGCCATGACTTTTCAAATATCATTGACAGCTAAAACCACACAGAGGAATAAAAGTGCAACCTGAAACAGACAGTGGCAAATAGAAATGTAAAATATTAAAAATAAGGTTGGGCTGTATTTTACTTCAGCTGGTGTGGAGAACAAATTCCAATCAACTTGTATAGAATTGGCTTTAGCCAATGTACAGTTGTATGAGTTAGCCACAGAATATAACCATAAAAACTCAGTGTTCCCTCTAGAAAATGACTCGTTGCTGTATTTGAGCTCGCCAGGCTTTCTCTGTTGCTCCACGGAGTCTGTGCAACCAGCGCCGTGCCTTGATGCACAACAATGGGTGTCTGGGTTCCTTTCCAGGGATCTGAGGTTGCAGGAACACCACAGGTGAGGGCCCCACAGCTGCTGTGTGTGGTCTGGGCTCCCCCAGTCCTTACCCTGCTGCAGTCTCAGTCAAGTCTGAAAGCAGGGGGAAGGCAAGAGCATAAAATATTATTGGGACACCTTAAATGCATTAATGTCATATTCTTTTGCCATGTCCATTAATTCTCTCTAAGAACTTTGCATGCAATCAATTCTTCTGAAGTAGTTAATACAAGTCTGAGTAAACAGACAATATCTCAACAGAAAAAGGGCTGTATTAAATAATTCACTTGAGAACATCCACAGCCTACTATTACAAGCATTAGCTTTGGGTGAGCACAGCGTTTTGAAATGGTTTGTGTCTGTAGGAGTTTGGCACTCTGCAGTTTGCTGATCCCCAAGCATGTCTTTATCTAACAAAATAGTTCATCTTCCTCTGCAGAAAAGACATCACCATTCATTCTTTAAATCAGGAATTCCTAATGTTTAAAAGTGCTTTTATGATGTGACATCTGAGTTGCAGTTGAAAGAAGAAAAACTTGTACTAGGAGACAAACAGCTGCCAGAATGAAGCCAAGTGTATTTAATTTGAAAGATGTAGCAAGTCTGCAGTTTTAGTCTAAAGCTGTAATGTCACAAGATTTAGAAATCCCACCTCTTGAAATCAGACATCAACATTGACAGCTTCACATTTATTTAACTTTTAAAAAGGTATCCTTTCTTAGAGCTATGTGTAGCTGTCAGCCACTGTCCTTTTAGTTCATGATTTTTCAACAAAGACATAACAAATATTTTGCATGTATCATGTGATTTATCTCTGTAAATATTTTTTGTGTGTGCAAACCGAATTTTTTAAATCTTTGATTTCTGTTTGTAAAGCATGAAATAAACCATTAGTTTTATTTATATCAACCTCCATAATAACATCTGTGCCGTGCTTGCCAAAAGCCCCATTAAAGACATATGTGTTTTGACACAGCAGTTCCTGTGACAGAATCTGTACCAGTTACTAGCAGCTGCAGCTACACTGGTTGCTGAAAATTAAACTAAAGAAGCAGAGAGCTACTTGAAAAATGTGGTTTTGATACTCTGTCTAGAGTTTTGCAAAGTAAAATTTCAAGATTTAGCTCAAAAATAACACTCCTTAAGTCCTATTTTCCATCAGATTGAACCCACAGTTGGCTGATTTGTGTGAGAAGGAGGACACATTATTCAAATCCAGATTGTTCTGGTGATTTTGGAATCCATCCATACATAATAATTGTAATACATAATAATTTGTAAAGGATGTTTATTTTGAAGCAACAATTCTCTTGGAACAGAGATTATGTGATTCATGCATTGAAAGGAGAGAAGAGAAGAGAAGAGAAGAGAAGAGAAGAGAAGAGAAGAGAAGAGAAGAGAAGAGAAGAGAAGAGAAGAGAAGAGAAGAGAAGAGAAGAGAAGAGAAGAGAAGAGAAGAGAAGAGAAGAGAAGAGAAGAGAAGAGAAGAGAAGAGAAGAGAAGAGAAGAGAAGAGAAGAGAAGAGAAGAGAAGAGAAGAGAAGAGAAGAGAAGAGAAGAGGAGACTGGCTCTTTTTGCAGTAGCAACCTCACTATTCACCCGCCCCAATAATATGGGTTTGAGAGACTGACCTCTGGCCTTGTATTTAATATTTTTAATATATGAAGTCATTAATTCAGCAAGCTGATGGAGGCTGCTAAGCAAAATCCACTTAATTTACACAAAAAATTTAAATGAGTCTAGTAAAATTCTTCAAAAGGGTAGGGGAACCTTGGAAAAAGTGATATTAAATGAACAAGAACACAATTAATGAATAGTTTAGATAATTTAGTGAGGACAAGGAAAAGAGGACACTAGAGTGATTTTGCAATATGATCTAGAAAGAAGAATTGAAACCACTGCTTTGCTTAAGGGAAATCCTGGTAATATGGAAGGGGTCTTCTATAAAAAAAAAAAGCCTTTTTAGTCTTTTTCAGAATACATACTTAGTTTCTTTCCATCCTAAGCACTAAAATTTATATTTTCATAGCACATATTTATATTTTCATTACCTGTTGTATATGAGTCAATACATTTGTGCAAATCATAATAGAGTAACACACAGCATAGAATGAGAAATAAGCATATTTTTTTGCTCAGTGTGTCTCTAGATTCAACACATTTGCCAAAGAGACTCTTATCAGGGGAGGAAAGAAAAGCTGATGCAGCCAAATCGCAAATTATCTGCTAAAATTTAGTCATACATTGTAAAATGTTCACCTAATTGCCACCTTGAAAATCATTGTGATAAAACAAATAACTTTCAGGTCCACATTTTATTTCTATTATTACACTTAAGGATTGTTTCTCTGTGTGTGCAGTGTGCAGCACTGCTTTTATCAGGTAACTGCAGCTATTCTGGACATGAGAGGACAACTTCTGTAGCAGGGTAAAATTTTGATGAACCAGAAAATATTTTGTGATTAGAGGAGAGTTTGTTCCTACTTTTGTTCTGGATGATAATTAATGGATTTCTCGCTGGTCCTTGCCTCATCTGGACAGGTTCATTTTTACAAATACTCTATTATCACCTTGCCATGTTTCAGAATGCAGCAACCCAAAGAAGATTGTGCTTGCAGGCATCAAAGAAAATGTAGCTGAAATTTCTTATTATCTGTATCTAAATAAAAGATAAAAAGTTATCTGCCGTTAAAAAAAAAAAGTGTACCCATATAATTTAAAGACAGCATACTGTGGAAATAAATCCCATGGGTTTGTGAGAAAAAACATGTGCATCATGCCCCAGGCCTCAAGGTGAAGTGGAAATGCTGAGAGAAGTTTTCCCTATCATCCCTTGTGGAAGAATGGAATTGCAGCTACATGACCTGCATTATATTTTCCAAGTGGCCAAAAATAAAGATGGGATGTAGTCAGTATGAAGAGGGAACAAAAAAACGAGATACGTGCTAGCTCCAGGTCATTGTATTGGTTATATCTATTGACTGAAATATTAAGAATAAAATGCTATCTACCAAAAGTTCCACCATTTTCTTCTCAAAGGTACAATTGAGTAAATGAAGTTTTTATTGAGAACGGTTATTTTCAGTTACCTTATTCAGAAAAGTCAGCTTTATTTTTCCATTTTACTTTTTTGGACAGTGTAACAGTGAGTCACAAAATAATCCAAGATACTTTTGTAAATGGAATACTGTATAATGGCATCCTGATATGACATCCAGACCAGAAAATCTCAAAAATCTCAAGATAGAATGGGTTGTTTAGCAGAACACCACTGGAAACTGTGTACTTCTAATAAAAAAAAAAATCTTCTTCAGAATAGGCTTTTTCAGGAAAAATCTGATGGTTGCAATAGAATTGCTGCTTTCTATAGACCTTCTCCACCCTACTTCGGTTGTTGTAAGACTGAGTGATTCCTCTGAAGTAGGAAATTGGCAGACTTCACTTCAATTTGGACTTCTTTTTTACTTTTTGTTTGTCCCCCAGAAATGAAAAATTACTACCTATGATGTATGAGATATAAAACCTCAAAAATGTGACTAGGTGTGCCAATGAGGGTCATACTCTGAGAAGCATTTCCAGAGAAACTCTTCAAAAGCTAATGAGTTCTGTACATGACTTAGGCAAGAGAAACATTCCTAGACCCTGTCTGCTGGTAACAGCTCAAGGATCAGTATTCCTGAGGTACAGAGAAGAGCTTTCTGTGCTCCTGTATCTGGTTGTCTTGGTCTAAAAAACAGGTGCCTGCCAAGGGAGGAGGGAACCTCCCTTGGAATGGAGAATATGACCCCCTTCCTTCTTTTATAGTTTTGAAATAATAATTATCATAATAATAATTATGATAGCTTTGAAATTAAGGGGCTTTCAGGCAAACATGGGAAAAGGAATAACAGTTCTTTCTTAGTGTGTATAACAAGGCAAACAAACACTGGCAGCAGCAGCAACAACCAGAACAACAAACCCGGCACAGCCGAGCTGGCCGCAGGCGCTCTCCCCCTTAGTGCAGCTCCGGCCGCAGCCAGCAGGGGCGCTGCTGGCTCCTGGCCGGCGGGTGCCATGATTCCTCCATGCCTGCAGGGGGTGCTGTGGCGTGGGCTCAGCCACGTCTTTGTTGGCGGTGATGGCGGCGGGGCTGAGATGGAAAAGGAAGGGAATAGTTTTCTTTACAAACCCCCAGGGGCACTCAGTCCCGGTGACCCTCTGGATGGCAAAGGGAACTGCAGTAGGGACCTTGGAAGAAGCAAGCTGGATCTGCTTGGATGAGATGAATCCCAAGGCCGTAGATGAGATGTATCAGAAAATCTGTGGCTGTAGCAAGAGTCACAGGGCATCCCAGCTGTCACTGGGAGAGGATCCCTTGGAGGTGAGGCCTGGAGAGGCTACCTTGAAGGTGATCCCTAGAACAAAGGCTAGACAGAATTCGAAAATAAAGTAGGTATTTATTGAAAGGCCTTCAAAAGTTACACCTTGGGCAGTGTAGGAGCCTCACAGTGGCTACACCCAAGAAGGACAATAGTCACCAGCTTTCTCAGATGGATGTAATTTTGGTCTATTTGCATATCAGAGGTTAATTGTTCAATTATAGCTCCAGGCAATGAAGTCACTTTCTCCTGGTTTGCTTCCACCACCCCGATTCACTCTCATTTATACCTTCCAGGACCTAATGCAAATGGTGTGACCTTGGTTCCCAGGCCCAGAAGGTTTGTTTAGTTTGACCAAAACGTGAAGAAAGCTAACTAGCATTCTGTATAGAGTTCAGAGTTATACACTAATGCAGTACAGAATCTGAAAAATATAAAAGCTAAAGACTTAAGGCATCAGAGGGGGAAGGGGCTCAGGATGCCGGGGTTTGCCCTGAGACACCCAGCAGAAGCAGAAGGGTCCCCCTTGGTGAGGTTGGGTGTGGATGAGGTCCCAGAGCAGCGGCCGCTGCTGTGAGCAGAGCTCCCCTGGTGGGAGGAGAAAGGCAGCGGAGACAGAGCCCCGCAGTGGGGGCGAATCCTCCCCACAGCGACCCCGGCCTCTGGCACCCCGAACGCCGGGAGAGCCAGAGCGAGCGAGGAGCTGCGCCCAGCCCCAGCCCAAATTCCGCCATATCTCCTCCTTTCCCAGGAGAATGTCCCTCAGCAAGGATGGTAAAGCCAGCCACACTCCTCCTCCCCTCTGTGGTTGTTTTGTTTCTCTTCTTTTGTTTCTCACTATTGGTTCTTTGCAACAAATGGGAGAAAATTTCCCTAAGATAAAAAAAGGAAAAATCCTAGCCTCCAGCCCTGGTGCTCACCTCTTCAGGCTTCAGCTCACCAACCCCAAACCAGGTTGGCAACAAACAACATTGATGATTTTTCTCACATACCCTAAGGAATTCCTTTTACTTCTGGTTTATACCAGTGCTAGGAGCTGCGATCTGTAATTTGGAAAAAAAATCAATAAATGGCCCTATCATTGGCGATGCTGAAGTGTGGATCTGTGAGGAACTCAGGTAACTTCAGGCACAGCTCCATCTCTCAGAGGGGCCAGGCAAGGGGCAGGGCCAGGACAAGCTTCATCTGCTTGTTGTTCATTTGTTTCTGTGTATGCGCCCTAACCCAAAGGCCATTTGAAACAGTGTGGCATCATGGAAGGGCTCTTGCCTGACCTAAAGTCACATCACCAATTTTATTTTCCTGAGATACTCAACAGTACCTTCTGTAAAAGCAACACAATCTGGAGTAATGGGAAAATGCAACCAAGTTACTTCTGACTTTTGCTGCTATTACTGTCGGTAGTTGCCTCAATTAAAATTTGTATCTTAGACAAGCAAAGCTATGGTACAAAAACATCACTGTCCAGACTTTTAGCAGTCTTTGTCTTTTGCTTGGAAATGGTTGAGTCATGTTGGCTACAGTTTTCACAGAAAAATTTCACTGGAGGCAGATAAGCAGATAAGAAAGCTGATGAAATGTTGTGCTAGACAGCATGAAAGTGATTAAAAACAGATTTTTAAAGCAGGCATGAGATGCTGCAGCTTCCACATGTCTGGAAATATAGTAGTAAAATTGTAATTGTAGTTCAGTAGTAAAACTTTAATATAGTAGCAAAACCCAAAATGTAATTTAAATCTTAAAACTATGCAAGGGAATGATATTTTTTTTTCTTGAGCTCATGGTACAGATAGGATCTGGGGGTCCCTGTCCTGAGACTGGCAGCAGGAAGGGCCACTTGCACCTGGAAGACAGTTCGATGTGGTTCATGGCAAGATGACAGAAGGTGTAACCTTTATTTCACAGTTTGGCTCTGAGATCACCTGGATCCTTGCATCCACCTCCTCACCTGCAGCAGGATGCACCAAATGCATGGTGTCATTTGCTCATTCAGTGCATGTCAGCAGGTGGATTTTAGCAGATTTCCTAGAAAAAGAACACTGACAACTGGCTACAGTGGCTCTCTGACACAGCTGAGGTGTGACTCATGCTGGAGTCAGAAGTCTGGAAGTGGCTCCTTCCCTGAGACAGGATGTTCTCTACTGCCAGATTTCCATGTGAACTATTCATTCATCTTCTGAATAGAATTACTCCTCCAGTTTTTCTGACTTTGACTTTATAGTGAATATTCTAGGAAAATAACTTTTCATCAGGCATCACTCAAACCCCAGTTGTTTTCAACAAACAAAAGGACAAAAGGACTGAATGATGGTGGTAAGCAAGAGAGATGCTAAAATCACAGACCTTTTATTTTGTACTTATCAGGTGCGAATTTCTAATACTCATGGCAATAGCCATGAAGGGTAAGAAAGTAATGGACCTTAGAATCCTAATACTCTGCCTCTGTAGCTGTGCAGATATGTACAGATGTTGTCTATTCTCCTCCTCAAGTGACAGTGATGATCAGTGCATGCAGACTCTCTAAACTGGTTTAGAAGTGTTTCATTGTGTTGTATCTGGCAGTGAAAGTGGCATATCTACTTATCCTATTTGCTGTACAGAAGGACTCTTTGCTCTTCCTTTGAGTCTTTTCTGGCCTGAAGTTCTGCATGTGCCAGATCTCAGGCTTCTCTTCAACAGCCCAACCCACCGTGTTTCCTTTAGCATGTTCCCACAAATCATGTGTTTTTGTTCTCATGCTTTTGTGTGTCTGACTGCTCTCCTATGCACTCTTCTCACTGGCACCAAGCTAGTGAAGCTTCCCAAACAGAACAAAGTGCTGGGGCCCTGCCAGTGCTAAGCAGAGCAGAAGGATTTCTTCTTGTCTGGTGGGGTATATTCTTCCAGCTGGAAATTTGAATTTTCTTTGCAGTATCACCATGGGGACTCTTGTTCTGCCTGTACTTCATAAGGATGTTGTGATCCTTTTCTTCAGCTTGTTCTTGTTCCCATGCCGTTGACACTTTTCTGCATATGCTACTCTGCAGTTTTCTGGTTTGTTTGAGGTGTTTTGATTTCTCCTTGTCTGCTTCAACATGACAACTGTCAGTTTGTGCAATAAACCTCCTGTCTGTTCTCCTGCCCAGTTACCAGTAAAAATACTCAACAAGACAGGACCTTTGACAGCTCTCTGTTGCTCATCATGCTGTTATCTTCTTTAGGAATATATATCTACATCTACATCTATGTATATATCTGTGACAGTGTTCACAGGGGTTTTCAGGATGAGGGAAGAGATGTTGATCTGACTCCATATTTCAGAAGGCTTGATTTATTGTTTTATGATATATATATATTACATTATAACTATAGTAAAACAAATAGAAGGAAAAGTTTCATCTCAGAAGGCTAAGTTAAGAATAGAATAGAAAAGAATGATAACAAAAGCAGCTGGCTCGGACAGAGAGAGAGAGCCAGCTGTGCTGTGAGTGGTCACTAAATCCAAACATCCACACGAGATCAATCATGGATCCACCTGTTGCATTCCACAGCAGCCGATAATCATTGTTTACATTTTGCTTCTGAGGCCTCTCAGCTTCTCAGAAGGAAAAATCCCAAGAAAGGATTTTTCATAAAAAGATGTCTGCAACATATATCTACATATATATAACAATCCAGTAACTGTCATTAAATCATATGGTCTGCAATGCCTTCATTCTAACTTTTATGAAAAAGCACATTAATGATCTTTTCATTGTTTTAGTTCGAGAACTTTGAATTTTCAGCATCAACTACTCACCAATTCTGAGGTTGTTTTGGTCAGGCTTTTGGATTTTTAAGGTTTTTTTTAGTTTTTTTTCTGTTTGGATTTGTTTGTTTGTGGGTGTTTTTGTTGCTGTTTGCTTGGTTTGATTTTTTCCTTTTTTTAATCCTAGTTTGTCAGATTTATGTGGTTAAAAAAATAAATCTCTAGAAGGACGTGCTCTTTCTTTTGCTCCTAATGTTTCTAGTTTGGAGTATCATCCTTTTGTCTTTGGTATTAGGCAGTTGGCTTTACTGAATCTTCTTAGTGAATATTGATATAAAGAAGACAATAAAGGCTTTGGCTTTCTCCATCTCATTTGACAATAGCTTTCCCTCCTGCTGAATATGTGGCCACTGCTCATACTAGTCTTCTTTCCGCTTCCAGAACAAATTTCTTCAAGTCTCTCATTAGCTTTATCTCAGTTAGTGACTTGCCCTTTCTGGTTTCTACCATAAATACTTACTTACACATGCCCTCAGCAATCTGTCCTAGCTACACCTTCCTGCCTATTTGATTTTTGTGTTTGACCTTGGTGAAAGGCCCCTCTGCTCCTGCATTCTGCAGGTGTAATGGGGAATTTAATACTGCTCCCACTTTTTCAGAAGATTAACAGCTTTTTGTAACTTCTTTATTCACTTGCAATTGTTTCTCAGCTCTTGTGCCTGGAATTTTTGAACTTAGTTCTTGGAAGTCAATAATTTAATTGTTTTTCCTTTTCTATTCCTGTTTCTTTTTCATTTCCAAAAACTACAATTTGATTATTTTTCACTCAGTCTTGCCCTGGTTTTCTTCTTCTACTCTGTTAGAATACATACTAGGATACTGTTTTTGCCACCTTTGACAAAATGCTCACACATGTTCCAAGTACTCTTTGGATATTTCATGTTTTACTGTATTTTTCTGACAAATGTTCTTTTCAGATGTCTTATATTACATTTATCACCTGCATGACAGTGCAGTGGTACAAGAGGGAACATCCGTTATATTTGGGAGCCATGATAAACAGTGGAAATGCGAGTAAATTTCTTATTAACAATGCCATAAATTCAGGCAAATTCAGCTGGAAGTATCAAGACTTTTCAAGTACATATTGCAGAATAAGTCTGGACAGAATAATAAAAATTCCAAAATGAGACAGAGCTTGAGCTGAGGGTGAATAGGGTGATATACACTGCTTTTCACGGTCTGTACTTTTCAGGATAAAGTTTCTGACCCACTGAAATAAAGGACATAGAAAGAAGGAAACTAGGCAGTGACAATGTACAAGTACACCGAGTAGCTATGGGGAAGTTCTGAGCAAAGAATTGAATCATGAATTTGTCTGGTGTCACATGCCTGCTATTAAATACTAGTGTATCAGATAGCTAAAATTAGAAAAGAAAGTAGTTTTGCAATGCCTCTTTAGTAGGTCATGCATTTGTTTCATTTGTTGACTGACACTGTAGCCCAGTTAGTGGTGTGTGACAGCTGCTGGTTTCTGGTCTTACAGTTAATTGTGTTAAGGCATCACCACAGGTTTCAGTTCATGTAACTTCTCCACCTCACATGGCTTGCTTTTAAGGTTTTAAACTCCATGAAAAATACTCATGGAGAGGAATTATTAATTTCATTAATGGTAAATATGATGTAAAAAAGATGCATAAATTGGAAGGAGGTATAGGACTAGAAAATAATGCTCTTCAAAGATTTGTATTAATATTTGCAAAACATTTTAGATTAATCAAAATATTCCCTTTGATCTTGGTCATATCTAATCTGAAACTATTGAGCAGTAATTACAGCCACATGATTTTGTGAAGCATTTACTGTGAAGTGCAAATTTGGGTAAATTTTATTCATGTGTCTATCCCCCAAGCTGGCCAAATACTTATGACTTTTAACTTTGAATAAATTATGTATGGAACAATTTCAAGGTGCCTAAAGAGGGAGAGAGATTGTGAAGAGAAGGATCTAATCTCTCATATTCAAGAGCCAGCCTGCAAACTTTCCACTATTCTATTTATCCTAGTTCATTTGGGCAAGAAGATATATATGCTCAGAAAACTATTTTTATGTCCTAATTTCAGAACAGCCAGACATTTTTAGCAAGTGTCTCTAGCTACACTCCCAGTTTAACAGTATTTGTATTTACTTAATTATGTCCACTTTAATATAGCAGAGGGATACATTTGTTTTTAAAGATGACTTGATCTGGAATACCTAAGTATTAGAAGTTGGTTTCTTACCAGATAAAGTATGAAAAAAGTCATCTGACATGGATTTTAAATTAAATTACATAGAGTACATATAAGGCACTGGAAAAGTATTTCCTATCATCTCCTCACATACATTTAAATATTTATGCACAGTCATCTGCTCATATGGAACCTGACATCTATGTCAGCAGCAGTTTTCCATAGCCAGTGCAGAAAGGCAACATTTTTAAGGGAAGTACATATGAAGGGAAAAAAGGTTAATTTAAAGGGGATTTTCAGAAATCCCTCATAGGAATCAGTAACACAATGTTCATTTGTAGCTGCTAAGAAAACTTGCTGTACTATGCCTGAAGCCACTACAGACTTTAATGATTTTTACCCATGTTTACTGTTCTCATGAGCCAAGAACTGTAAGTTCAATTAAAGATAAGGACCTGAGAAAAGTCTTCATTCAGTGTTCATTTTTTTTTTTTTGTCATGTTGTTTTGCAATATTTGGTATTTTCCTGGAAAAGTCCCTGGAAACAACATTAAAGAGATTATAAGTAAGAAAGTAAGAACTTGAAGAACTTGATCATGCTATGTGATGCCAAAAAAAAAAAAAAAAGAAAAAATCTCAACCATCATAAAATCCCAGAAGACAAATAATAAACAATCATTTATTGTTATTTCCTTACTTATTTTTAAGGGAATACAAAATTATGTTAGTGAGTTTAGAATGCTTTGATGAGGTATCTCTTATGATTGAAAGATCAGTAAGAAAAAGTCCAGATTTCAAGTTTTGCCTTTTTTGTCTTCAGGTCTTTTGAGGCGCTGAAATAATATTGTGTTTTACAATTCCAATTTCTAATGAAATCATGTGGTCGTGGAGCAATTCCAGCTTCCAGAGGTCTCTAATCAGTCTGCCCAATCAAAACAAGACCATCTTCTAAGTGAGGTTGTTTCAGTGCCTACTCCAGATGAATACTGAATATTGTCAAGGATGGAGATTGCATGGCATCCTGGACAACATGCTCATGCCCAGCCATCTTCTCTGTTAAAATGGTTTTGATTTTCATTACTGCAAGGTGCAGTTGTTGCCATTTGCCTGCATCTGAGAGAAGAATCAGTGCCACTCATTGCTGTAATTACCCCTTTGGTCTGAAGACAGCAGTGAGGCTCCTCCTTGGGAGAAGTTGGCTCAGCTATCCTGGTCTCTGCTGGCCTGGCACATCCTCACTGCTGTGGAGCTCACCTGGCCCACTGGAGTTTCTTTTTTTTCTTGTCTGGGGGCCAGAAATAGGCAGTGCCCTGTACAGGCTGCAAAGGTGAGGTGATGGGAATATCGTGTCTACCTGTTTACCAGATGTGGGCTCACTAGTATGGTCTGCATGCAGGATCAGGTTCTTTAAAGCTTATGAATTTCCATTTGTATTTGGAACCAATATGTTGATTGCAGACTTATGTTTTCTCCATAAGTTCTAAGCAACATCTAACATTCTTCATTTGATTTTATAAAGCATGTTTAGCTTTACAGCTTCATTTCTGTCCTTATTTGCTTCCCTTGGAGGACTTTGATGAGGAATATTCAGGTAGTTTGAATCTACATGAAATGAAACAAACGTTGGTTTTAGTACAGATGCATTCATACAGACAATATCTAAAAATCAAACCACACTGAAACAGCAAGTTTCACTCCTTACCTTAAACACGAATCATTCACCCATGAAAACTGAAAGATACTCAAAGTTTTTAATTGAATTGCTACATCTCAGTCACCACAGAGCACCATGGCAGGAGGCTACTCCTTATCTAGCTTAAAGTAGGTTCAGTGATAAAAACTATAGAGTATGGATGGGAAACCTGGGTATGCATGTCAGAAAACAGATATAAAAATGTCTGGACAAGTCAACAGCACATGCCCCCCTAGATGTTCTCTGTCTGAATGGTGCAAGAGCTTTACGCTGGAAATATGGAAATCAAGCTTATTGAGATAAGCATAATAATTTTGATTAAGTTATTAATGTTATACCATTACCCATCCATTGAGTTCAACCAAAACTTTATTCTTTCCCGTAGTTACTTTTTAACCTGCACAACTTTTTAGGCCTCCATTTACTATCAAAAGAGCCAAAACAGTGGCAGAAAGATGTTTCATATATTTCTGAATTTGCCAAAGCTGGAAACACTGACAATGTAGGTTCAAGTATCTCATGTAATGTCCACTTTGGCTGACCAGAGAGCTGGGTTGATTATAGAGTCTGAATCACTAAACAGAGTGTGATTATCACTCATTGTTAGTAACAAGTTGCACTCTTGTCAAACAATCATTGACTCACTTAGTTGACACAGCTAGAGACTTTAAATAGTTCTGGTTGTGCCAGTTGCACCTCCATGGTTATGAAATTGCTTGTGGCTTGCTCTGCTTGACTGCTTGTTTTTCATTGCTTGAGCTGGGTCATTTTTTACTGGAGGCAAGCTGGTACTGTTTACTCCTTTTATCTGAATGAAAGTTTGAGATTTCTGAATGGGAGTTTCACTTGAAATAAATAATATGAGATTCACAGTAGGCTGTTCTAAAGTGGATGAAAATTCTTGAATGTATTAGCGTTTTAATTGTAAGCCCATAAACCACAGACAATTAAAGTCTCTGATTAGACACCTTCCAGTTCTCATTTTCCAGACAGTCTTTGGACATACCACCAGCACCAGAACTTATCTCTGGTTATCTGAATTGCAAAGCCCATTCTATACCTTAATAGAAATAATTTGTCCTTCCATTTTAGCTATCTTGGAGAAATGGACTGGAGCACTTCACTCTGCAGGAGTGAGCCAGCACCAGATGAGAAGGCCTGTGTGTTGTCTGGATGGTGTGCTTTGATATTTGCCAGATGCTTTGACCTGGTCAGGTTAGGGTGAAAGCAAGTGAAAGCTTTTTATTTACAAAATCCAAACACAGCCAACATGGTTACAGAAGTAACAAGGATTACTAGAAATAAAAGTAAACCCTGCATGTATTTTCTTTTCTGGGGCTTTCCTTGAAGTCTGGTTGCTGTTAGCAAGCTGTTTAGTCAGTCTCCAAACCTCTGGCACACATTGCAATCTTTAAATCTTAATCAGAATATTGTAGTTTCAATGGCACAGGGACATTTTCTACCCAGTGCCTTCTTGGGTTAACCAAGGATTAATTCAAATTCACATCCTTTGTTCTTCCAAACGTTTTTCTTCTCAAGTGAAAACATAAACCTTTTCTTACTTGGGAGACAGGTGTGACGTACTTATGCTGGGATTCCTAACCACGCTTGTGCTTAAATTAAACAACCAATAAATTATCCACCTCTATAATCCATCAGCTTTTCATTGTGGCTTGTGGATATTAATAAACTTTTCACAGCATTTCACATGTAGCTTTTTATGAAAAACATGTAACAACAACATTTGCATGCAAACACCATTTGATGCCTGTGGCTCTCTGCAGGCTCATATTTGTGATATGAACAGATGGGATCTGCCAATAATCAGTAATATTAGGAAGATAATTTGAGGTGTCTGACCGTCTAGGGTCTTTTCTGTGCTTGCTTGCAAGCTGGCTTCATTCCACCATGGCTCTCAATTCTGTCTCTGTTACAAACTAGGCAGTTCCTTCTTGGGATTGAGCCTTCTTGGAGTAAAAAACTGCCACCCATGGTAACACAAGCAATTCAGAAACCGGATAGAGCTTCCCACAGCGCTCAGAAATCAAGGCCTTGCCCAAGGAAGCTGGTGCCTAGTGAATGTGTGGCCATGGTATCCAGAAGCAGGCAGTAGTTGATCAACTTGGAGCTCACCAGACTACCATAACCAGCAGTGAGGCAGCTTTAGGGGGATGTTCAGAACCTCGTGGTTGGCTCTAAAGAACCACATGTTGGTTCTAAAGTTCAAGCACAGCAAGCCTAGTAGGTTTATAGTCTATGTTCTCCCAAATTCAGGAGGAAAGGAATATAAATAATAAAGTATATATACCTTGTCATTTATGGATATGGGGTTTTTCGGTTGTGGAAAGGACTAGCTAATGACAACCAAATTATTGTGTGTTTTTGAGTGTCTTCATTACTCAATCATTTGCACTTCAGCTGTCTTTGTGGAATTGTATGCACTTTGTTTTTGCACACTACGTACAGAAGGGACCTTAAGCAAACTGATGCCTTTCATAATGTGCCTCTTGACAGCATTTAAAATGCAATGATTCATCTGATGCATCGTTTAAATTGGCTTCAATAAACAGAGATTTCCAGTAAAACATGGAAATAGAAAGGGGAAAGCTCAATCCACAGCTTTGAGTTTTCCAGAAAGGAAGAATGTATTTTTATGTGTTTTCACCTGTAACATAGCATCTCCTGGAAATATCAGGAGATACAACAGTAGAAAAGTTGCAGATCATATCTTTATTCTAACTTTCTCACATGTAAGAGTTACATCACTATAATTTACAGTCCAAATGTGACAGAGCAGGGAATTTGCCTAGATAATTGACCACTGTCTCTCCTACAGAGAGATGAAATTTTTATTTTTAAAATATAATGGGGTTTTTGCTTTGGTTTTGGGGTTTTTTTTGGTTCTTTTTTCTAAAACTTATGTAACTATTAACAGATGAACATCAGGAGTGTGAGGAGTATAAATTCTTAACATCAAGAGGACCATTAAACTGTGATTTGTTTTTTACTATCAGATACTAAAACCTTCATCTCACTTCAAACTTACAGCAGGATACAGACTTGCATTCATCACTAGTGTCCTCCCCGCTGTGCTGGACCCAGAAACTGCCCAGGATTGATCTCCTGAGCAAGAACATCTCCTTGTCCCTCCCCATCATGTGATAATCCAGTCAATGAAGTCAGCCTGTGCTCTGTCAATGTGTCATCCAATATCAGATACAGCAAACCTGCCTGATTTTGGTGCCACATGTTTTGCAGATTCTGCTGGTCCTTCAGTTCATCCAACTCCAGCATTAAACATTTGGACAACTTCTGATTTACTTACTCAAAGACCTAAGAACTCAGTTATATTGACTAGGAAACTTTCTTCGCAGCTCTCTGACAATGCACAGCAGCTCATTTTTCAGTTGCATTGCAATGGCATGTAAATACACAGAGGGTGACCAGGAAAACTGGGACCTGCAGATTCCAGAGTGGCTCCCTGCAGATGCCCATGTGGTGCTCTCTGGCATATTAGCTAGCCTATATTATTGACTGGAAGGTGTATTTTAAATAAATTCAGTCAAACTATCCTCAAAAAATAGTTACTTCTTGCAGTTCTTTGTGCAGAACTGTTTGCTGTTATCAGGATTTGGTATTATCCTGAGTGTGTGTTAGATGCAGAAATGAGCTGGCTACACATGCAGCACCTCCATTGCTGCATTTTTTATGTGCTTGGGAAAGCACAGTGTGCTCAAGAATACTGCAGCACATCCATGCAGGCAGTGGCCAAGCCTTTCACCACACATTACTGCATTAGATCTGAGGTACATTCTCAGATACTTCGCTTTTTTCTCTGTGGTTGAGCTCATTTTCATCTGTTAGGTTTAGTCTTACTTAGGTAGCAGTGGAAAAAACAAAGAAAGAAGAAACCTTTTTTTTTTTTCTGGCTATATCAAATAAATATAGAGGGCCAAATTATCAGCAAGGACAAGACCAGCAAAGACAATTAAGCTAAGAGTTTGAGTTAATACACCTAAAAGAAACTTGATCCTGGGAAGTGGATAACGTTGATACTGCTTAATGGGAGGAAATTAATAATTTGAATCATATTTTGTACCAAAATAATATGGTTCAATAAAGAAAAAAAAGCTTAGGTTATTAAATCAACCAAATTCTTTGTAAAGACTGAATGGTGTATTATTGTTCAGTTTCAGCTGATCAGATTTCAGGGTTAGGCAGACTGTATTTCCATATGGTCCTTCACACAGCCCAGCCTGCATTTTTTGATAAGGACAATCTGCATCAGGTCTGCCTAGCTGAGTTTTAGCTACTGGTGTCTCCTCTCTCACCTGTGAGAAGTGGCTCTGCACCTTAGTGGGAGCTGCTCCCTAGACACATGGACAAGCCCTCTTTTCCCAACATAGGTCAGAGGTGAGAATGACTCCAGGTCCAGAGGGACACCAGCAGGGCTGCACTGTCCCTGTGCCATGGCATTTTGCAGTCTCATGGGTTCATCCTGCACTGTCTGTATCTCTGCAGCTGCTGCAGCGACCTTGCTCAGCGCCAGCCAAACCAGCAGAGAAATTCCTTATCCTGTTTCCTCCAAAGCAGGAGTGAGATATAGAGGTGTGAGGTGACACCTCCTTTTCTCTTCATATGCACAATCTGAGAGTCTCTGACTGCTGATCACTTTCCTTCATCCCTAGTTTTGTGAAATACACGCAGTGGTGCCTGTACAAGAGCCACAAGGTCTTGCTTCCTTCTGCTTTTCAGTTCTAAGCAAGATGCAAGTTGAAAGGTTAAGTATGTGGACTATTTCAAAAGTAAATGTTTCAGAAAGTTTTTAGCTGTATGTGCCATCCAGCCCTTCTAGGTAAATATTTCATAAACCTATAACAAGAAAATTATGTAGAGGCCTCAACGTTTTTAAATACTAAAATATTTTGACTACACCAAACTTTGGTAAATTAAAAATTGGGATATTTTTATAATTCGGCTTAATGGTTTTTAACACTTATGGACCTCTTTTGAATGCTGGGTGACTTCACATTGAAAATCCATGATAATATATGTTTCTAAAATTTTTTTAGATGATATCTTCCTAGTAAACAACTTGTGATCACACCAGAAACTGTAGTTATGGTAACTCTTCATAGAAAGAGTATTCAATTTTTTATTTCCTTTAGCAAAATAATTATTAAACCCAAGGATCTTTTTCAGTTTCAAAAAAAAAAAATCATACTTTTCAGAAATGCTAGCAACAACCCATTCTGTCTTCCAGAATATTAGATGCTGTTTCTTTGTTATGGATAAAAACACAGTTTGGGAGGCAGGATCTGCTGCTTCAAAGTGGACTTGAAAGGGACTTTGAAAATGTCCCTTTTTTTGCCATTTTATGAACACTGAAAAACATCCTATTTGATGCTTTTCTTTCCCAAAATGTTTTCCTACCTGATATTAGTTTATTTTTTACCTAAATGGACTCCCATCCAGTTAGATCACTGTTACATACTGAATTGAATTGAATCAACAAACCATTTGGACACTCAATTTTATTGTTCTTCTTTACCCTGGGAGAAACTCTAAGGAGTTTTTTAGGAATTTTACTGCGACCCATTATGCCTTAGTGGAAATGGCAAAAATATCACGTATTGTATTAGAGTGGTTAAACAGTCAAAAACAAAAGACTGTGAACAGTCCAACAAAAAGTCAGGTTTCCTGTCAAATTGCTCAATTGTATTCTCTTTAGTCTATCATGACATCATCATTCAGCAGTTCCCCTGTCATCACACAATCTTGGAAGAAAGACAGAACCTGAATTTATATTGCAAAACACCCCAAGCCAAGTAAAAGGAAGACTTGAGGTTTTTTTTTGGTTTTTTTTGGTTTTTTTTTAAATAAAAACAAAAACAAACCAGTCATGTTTCAGAACAGCTTTATCTGTTAAAAAGACACAAAAGGCTGCATGGGTCCAATTCTTGCTTTTTTTCCACCACTGGAGAATTCCAAATGGGATGCAGTTTTTCCCTATATGAAGTGCCCTCACTGTGGAATGAAAGCCATATACCCTGCATGGGCAGAGACACAGTGAAGTCAGTGAGCTCTGTGTGGGTGTGCAATAGATCACAGCCCAAAGAACCATATTTGAGGGCCTGCTCAGGGACTGTGTTGCAATGAGGTCTGGGGATGAGGATATGCTGGATGCTTCCTGCCTTTGATCACTGCAGATCGGCGCTGGCTGCCAAGCCTGAACAAAGAGGCAGAGCTGAGGCAGACCAAAGTCTCAGAGGCCAGCTGCAGAGACCAGGATTATGAAAATTTGGGAGTTCTCAGTATTTTTATCTTTAGGCATAGGAACTAGGCAAATAAAACTAGGAGTGGCTCTGACAGCAGAAGATGGCCAAAAGACAGAAGATGCAAATAAAAAAATCCTGGCTACCAGAGCTGGTCTAGTTTTCTGTCTGAAATTGGAAAAGTATAAAAACTAAGGAATGTGACCCACAGAAGAAAACACTTGAAAACTACGATCATAGGCTGGAGCTCATGGTGAGTTTTGAATGGACATTTGAATACATGGTAAGGCCAAAGGGAAAATTTCACAGAGACACAGTAAAATTGCAACATCTCTTGATTTAAAGCACCTAAGAGTATACCCTAAAGGATGCTATTTTATTTTAGCAAAACTAAAGTTTTGGCCCAGTGCTCCAGGAATGACCTTTTTTTGAATTTACCATCACTTTTTTTTTATTTACAGTTTTCAGCAAAAATATCTAGATAGCCAATTTAAATACTTGGCTCTTGTGTCAGTATTGTCCTGTAATATAAGTAGCTCTTTTCTCATCTACTGTACCCTTCATCAGAAGGTATGGACAACAAACATAGTCCATTCAGCCGTATTTATTCAGCCTTCGTTTTCCTAGAATAGTGAAGTCTTTCTTTTTCAAGTGTCTTCATCTGAGAGTTGAATACCTTTGACCACCTTAACAGTCAGCCTCTTAGTTTGCTCTTTTTGAAACTTTATTGAAACTTTATTGAACATGGCTGCCAGGAGCACAAATAAGCAAATTATTACCAAAATCTTTCACAATTAAAAAAAATAATCTGGGTAAATCCTGACTAATATCTTGCTTGTCATAAGTGCATTATTTTGACATTTCACTGCTATTCTATGGTCAACTTATATCTAAGCTTTTTCTTCTCTCGACATATTCCTAGCTCACAAGCCTCTCTTCTTTGGTCATGTATTGTATTCCCAGATCTTGCATGTCCTGGAAATAATTAATTTACACCCATATGTTACTGTAGTAAAGTATGGAGCTTGTTCTTTGCATGATCATACTTTTTGAGTTGAGTTTGTTAATGCAAATATTTGACAACCTCTGTTATGTGGCTGAACACAAAAAAAACTCCCCTAGCATTCAGACAAATATCTTCTCAGCTGCCCCAGCTGTCATTTCCTCTTTAATATTTCCAGAACCATATGTCTGCTAAAAATTACAGCCTCTAGCTCCTTTCTCTTGTTCTCCACACTTCTCCCTTCAAATCAACTTCCTACCTAGAAACACTCTTTTGTCTTGCTTTGGTTTCTTTACCACCCACCCTTGTTCTCCTGCCCTTCCTCTAACCAGAAGCTCTGTCCCCCCTCATTGTTATGGCACCTTCTCACATGGCTTTGTTGTAGTTGTGTTGGGTGGAAATTGTCTCCTGCCCTACTTTTAATGATGCCTGTGTTATGGAGTTCCTGTTGTTGGCATCAACCAGCACTATTACACACACCTGAAAAACCCGAAATTTGTTTTTGAATGATTTTCAGCATATCTATCACCCATTTCTCATCATGTTGACAGTTGCAAAGATGGCAAATTATGATATCACCCATCAGATGAGCTGCCTCTCCATGAACAGCTGTCTTATCCTTTCCCCATCAGTAGAGTGATGTTTTTCATTTTTCTGCTCTTCTAGTCCACTTCCTTACCTAGTGATCTGTTCCTGTCCCTTTTTTTTCATTTCAAGCAAGTTTTGGTACGGTCCTTTAGGCAGAAATCATGTCATATATTTCTATTCCCTGCCAACCTGAAGTCCCTCTTCTGCAGCTTTGAAACACAGGGTTTCAGAAGGTGCTGTGGGCTAGGAGTACGTCTGTCCTGGCACAGGGCAGCTCACCTGGGATGTCTGGCTCAGTCTAGCAGCTCTTGGAGCAAATACCAGGGTGACCAGGGTAGTGCAAAGGCCATTTAGCAACTCCTCCCCAGCTGGAAGGACTGGGCAAAGGTGCTGCGAAATTGTGCTGCTGGTTTTTGAGATCCAGGCAGGAGAGTTTGGGAGCAAACAGCCTCAACACCACCACACAGACATGTTTGTTGCCTGCACACATGTGACAATTCTGGCATATCTTCTGCTTCACTGCTGCTATACAATGGGATTAAAAATGTATTCTTTCAGTGAAGGTCAGTACTGGAACCACATTAACACTTTTTGCTAAAAACAAAATGCTACAACAATCTGATCTTTATAGGAGTCCTTTTCGGTAGTTTTCTTGTGTTTGATCTTAATACTATTTACATTATGAAGGACCAGGGTAAATACTCCATCATGGTCATCACCAAATTTTAGGATTTTTTTTCTTTTCTCTCAGTAAATTGATATTATCTGTATTTGTTATGAGTCAGAGGATCAGTTAGCTGTCCAGAGAATGCTGATGGGTTATCTTTGCTTTATCTTTATTACTTCAGAAAAGTAGCATAGTAACACTGAGGGCAACTACAACACTTGAACACTCAAGGTAAATCTTCAGCATATATTGTAAAGTGAATGGCAATAAATCTCCAATGTTTTTGAAAATTAGATCACTTTATTTTCACAGCTCATTATCATTATTATCTTTTTAATAAAAAAGTCTGAACCAAAACAAGTTTTTGTGAAACTCTGCAGTGTTAGCTTCTGAGCAAAAGCAGTCAAAAGAGACTGAGGTCAGGCTCTCAGAATCAGGGTGAATGTCTTCATTAGTACTTCTGTAAGTGAGAAAAATATGAACCCAAGTATTGTCTCCAGACCACTGAGACAGCAGGCTAAGTCATAATATCCGAGTGGCAAAATAAGAAACCTATGAAGCTGTAAATACAAGCTTCTAAAGAACATGTGACTCAGAGCTGATGCAAAGATTTCTAATTTCCTGGGTGAATAGGCAGTGTGGTTTCAGCAACATTCCTTCTAGATCCACTTCAGGTTTAGGGCTCTCCAAACACTGGGAGAGAAATAATAAATCTGTGTGCAGTAAAATACACATTTAAGTGTACCTTTCAAGAGGGACTGTCTTTTTCAATATGGCAAACTATCCCATTACCTTGAATAATGTTGCCCTATTCTTCTTTCTTTGATATGCTGTCATGTTTTCTGTCACTCTGGAGAGTATGCCTTTAAAATCCATCATGTATTTAGTGTAATTAAAACAAATTATCATTACTTGAAGGATATCTACTTAAGGAATATCTGTTTAGGAAGAGAAAGTATTGTGGTTTATACCTTTATTAATATTTCATCTCAGTCTAGAAATCTTGATGTTGAGCTGTAAAAAACACCCAGATAAGGCAGTAATTCAGGTGGCAAAGTTTCCAGAGGACCTGGCCTGTGATATCCTCAGACAAGAATAATAATTCTGAAATAAATATTAAAAAATTTAACAAGAAAAACCCCACTGCATACATTAATTGTTGTTTAGTTCAAATTTATGATTTTTCATGGGATCAAGGCTGCTCATGCCTTAAAAAAGAGTTGTGTACCTCCTTCAGAGGAGCTTGAACTTCACTTAAAAAAAAAAAAGGGAATCTAACTCATGGAATTGCTCACACTTACCTCAATCCTCCACTAGGCCAAATCAAACTGAAGCAATTTATATTTCTGCTGTGGTACGTATCCTGGAATTATGCTATCTTTCACACTTCTGGAATAAATTGTTACATAAAAAGATATATTTGAAAGACAAAAGCATGGATATTTTCCCTGGCTCTGAAATTTGATTGAAGAGGACATTTTTTGGCAGAAATTACATTTCTGTAAAAAAGCCAAAAATTCAGCTTGTCAGTAGGTCAGCAATTGTTGAAAGTGCACTGGACACCACCTTTATGTCCTTCCTTAGCACCCCCATGAGTGACGTGTTTGGACATAGTGCTTGGAAATGACAGTGGCTGATGGGGCTTACGTTGGCTGCCACCCCTTGTCCTGTCACAAGCACGTGGAAACAGAGGCAAAAGAAAAAACCTAATCAGCAAGAAGTTAAAAATAGGGCCAAGAAAATACTCAGAACAAATACTCAAAACAAAAGATGGCCTCTGCTATAGGTCCCAAAGGTTATGGTTGTTAGCACGATGAAGGTAGAGGTAATTTGCTTCATTAATCCTTATGCTCCATTGAAAATTGATTCTAGATACATTTGTTCCTCAAATAAAGAAAAAAAAGTATTTTTAGTGATTTCGAAACTGTTATTAAGCTTCAGTCAAACATATCAAGGCACTGCTAATATCTTTTACAGGACTACAGAATTCTGATATTCAAAAAATAAATGTCTTGTGACCTCTCTGTTACTTCTAGGGCTAAGGATGAGCTTTGAAGTTTTTTTCTTTAATAAAACACAAATATTACACCAGTATATAATTATTTTGTTCATGCTAAATGACCATTTTAAACTCTGTTGAGTACTTTAAATTGCTTGAGGCATTATTTCTAGTTTGTGTGGAGGGAGCATGTTGTCTTTTGTTTCATTACAATGCAGACACAGACAGAGTGTGCTGGCTGTGGGGCTGCGGCCAGTGGTGGGAAATTCATGCAGTGCAGCTAAACCCTGCTCTCACTTGTGTAACAGATCTCAGACAACACTGGCAGGAACTTAGGGATCTGTCCAAAGGTTTTGGACAAACAGAGCAGAACCAGTAATAGAAGTAGTACAGAATAGTAGTAGTAATAGAAGTAATAGAAGTCGGAATAGAAGTAATAGAAATCTGGGGCAGTATAATAAACCTCTGTGCAAACTTAACTCTCCAGCTGCTGCATCTGAGCACAGTCAGTCAGAGCCAGTTCAGGTATTTCTGCCTGCGTCCATGTCCTGCCATTGGGGTGACTCAAGGAACAAAGCCTCAGGATGGAAACGTCACCCAGCCCGGCTGACGAAAGCGCCGGGTTATTGGCAGTGCTGAGGTGTCTCAGACGCTGTCAGTGCTGGGAAACAGCCCCTGCTCCTCTTCATCACTCAGGACACAATCACTGGAGGTCTCAGCCTGAAGTGGCTGATGGACGTGTAGTTTCCTTCTTTTTAATTAAAGATGTTTTAAGGGACCATGGCAATGAAATTCATGCTTATGTAACCACTAGATTTAATTTATACAAAGAACCTCTCTGTCAGGAAAAATGTGGCAAATAAAATAGCAACAATAAGAGGGCTTTTGACTGCAAGGTGTAATAGGTCTGGATTAGAGGCTTCAAACCAGAAACAACCAGGAGCTTCTTTTTCTTGTTTTGAAAAATATCCTCAGGAGTTGTACAGGTCGGTGTGTAGACTTGCAAATGGAGTTCTTTGGCAAATGACAAGAGTCTCAATATATCTCCATGTCTGCCTCGGGAAAATTTCTTGCAAGTTCTTGTATTCAAAGCAGAAGGCAGCCAAAAGAAAGGGAAGGAGCACAGTGCTGGAAACTGCACTCTAGTTATGGAGGTTTTTCCAAAGGGACCTCTCGGTGAGCCATGTCTGAGCCAGGGAAGAGAGGAGACAGATTGCTTCATACTTCATCTGTCAGGAGCCAGCCAATGTCCTAGGGATAAAAGCAGGAAAACTTCAAGCAGCCAACAGTAGCTCTCCAGGGCTTAGCCAGATAAACCAAGCTAGCAGGGACTGCTAGCCCTGCTCCAATAATTAGGTGTTACAGAGAATAGTAGCGGTATTACGCACATGGTTTCTTTGTCCTCTCCTATCCCACATTTCTGAGGTCCAGCTCAGACCTGGTGTGACCTCAGACAAAGTCCATCCTGGCCAGGTCTCAGCTCTGTCCATTGCACGAAATCAGCCCAGCTTTTAAATCCCTACACAGTCAATAAATGTGAGAGCAGCCGCTGAGGGTGTTATGGAAATTTGCTTTTCCTAAGGAAGGAAGAACATAAGAAAGGAAGAAAGGAAGAAAGGAAGAAGGGAAAGAACACAACTCAGAGTGGTACCTTTGCTTGGGCACCAGAGCCTATGACCCAAAAGGTACCCTGTTTGCAAGTGCTGAATGCCACCTTCTGAAACCTAGTGCACAGCAAATGGCATCAGTGCTGGCAACTCCAGCAAACAGGTCTCTGATGCTTCCTTTGAACTTCTGTTTGCTGTGGCGGACAGCATCACAGAGAAAAAGTAGAATCAGCTAAAGCTATTTTCTTGGTTTCCTTCCAACTATGCTAACCTTAATGCTGAGTTGTATTACTGTTAAGTATTACTGTTTCCTTAACCAGAATGGCACCAAAGTAACCTTCTGTTCCCTGCTGCCACAAAGTGTTTCCAGAGGCCAGAATTAAACCTTTTATTCCCAGGACAATTATCTGAGGATGTTCTCAGTGGAAGTGTGGAAGCAGAGAGCTGACACTACTCTCCATGACATAGCAGAGTCAGGCCTGATCCCGTGTTAGATCTCAGTGCTTACAAGGTACCGTCAGCCTCACACAGCCCGGTGCTATTTTCTTGCTATGCAGGATGACTTCAGCTGTTTGATATGTAAGCTGTATTTTGCAGCATTTATTCAAGTCCAAGCACATTTGCATTTACCAATCTAGCTATTTTCCCACTGAAAACTCTGCCTTTGAGCCTGATATATTTACCAAAATCCGAGATAACGCAACATCAAACACAGGCCTATAAATTATCTGGGCTGATTTAAGAAAACAACCTAAATCTGGTTTTACTACAAACCAAAGCACACAAAAACATCAACAAGTGTTGCAAAATAAAGAAATCCCAGAGGGAATTACTGCAGCAAGTAGTGGATTTCTCCAGCGGAGAACTCTCTACTCTGAAACCTAACATGATGCGTTCTTGGAAAGGTGTACTTTCACAGTAATCTAAGCTATCCTGTGTCTATGAGGTCAATTAAAAAAAAAAATCTTTTAAAAAACCAACCAACCAACCAACAATCACCCTGAAAGCATATTTACTTTTTCTCCATCATCAATCTTTTTTACAACCCAAATTGTTTCTGTAGTTTTGGTTAGTACAGTTAGATAGTTAGTTAGTTAGTTAGTTACTTACTTACTTACTTACTTAGTTACTTAGTTAGTTAGTTAGCAAATGGATCTACATGTTTACACAAATATTTTTGCCACAAAATTAAAACCAATGGGTTTTTTATAAATGCAATTTACATTTGTGCAAAATACTTTAATCCATACAAGTAAAAACAAAAAATCAAATGCATCATGGTATTAAGACAAAAAATTGATTTACATTGCTCAATCACAAAAGAAGCTGAAGCATTAGGACAGATCTCATATAAAATTTTTTTGAGTCAAGAGATTCCTAATGACTTTGGTGAGCTTAGTGGACACCTCAAACGGAACGGTTCATGGATTTTAGAGAATTTCCAGGCAACACCAGAGCAAGACCTTCTACACTTACTTTCATCAAAGTGCAAGCATTTCAGCTGTACTGGCACAGAGACAAAGAGTATTTCACTGTGAGTATGAATACTATTTCTTGGACCTCTGCATTTCCTTCAGGCATGTAGGTGCTTTTTACATGAGAGATGCTGGACTTCTTGCAGGCAGGGGGGTGGGATAGCTTGATGGCCTTGTGAGCATTTCAGCTCTCCACAAAGTCCCCCACAGG
Organism: Camarhynchus parvulus; assembly: GCF_901933205.1. Lineage (NCBI taxonomy): Eukaryota > Metazoa > Chordata > Aves > Passeriformes > Thraupidae > Camarhynchus > Camarhynchus parvulus. The sequence goes on from NC_044601.1 coordinate 57,140,716, forward strand.
TGCCAGCACAGCAGAACATGGTAGCCAAATGGCAAGTGTCCCAGCCTACTGATTTTTGACCCTGCAGATCTGAAACAAAGCTGCAAGTGCATAGTCATAACATTTTTCAGTTGCAAAGAGGTATTTGGAGGCTGGGGATCAACAGCACCCTGTACCCCACATGTACAATGTACAAAAATGCTGCTCTGGTTTCAGCAGCAGTGTGCTGGATGTTCTTTTTGCAAGTCATCTGAAATTATTGTCCTAGTATTCAAGGAATAGCTACCCTCAAAATGCACAGTTTAGTCAATATCAGGTTAGGATCCACATTATATTATTCTTAGAGCACAAGGTGCCAAATTTGTGCAGCTTAATATGATCTGCTTTTAGATACAGAATACCTCTTGCTCCATGTCTTCTCGTTTACTTTCCAAACAGATTTCTTGCTGAGAAAGAGGCTGGACTGGCATGTGCCAAGGAGCAAACTCTGTTCATTGCTATAGAAGGAAGGAGATACACAAAAAAAACCAAAACAAAAAAACCCCAAAGTGACAAGGTGACATAAAAGAGAGGCAGGAAACAAAACCAAAAGAGTAATGGAAAACAGGACTGGCCAGCACCCCACATTCCCTTATCTTTGCAACACGCAGTCCATAAACACATGCAGGCACTCCACAAAAACAAGGAGGACCCAGAACAGAGATGCTGTAAACAGGAGAAACAGCATCCCACTCACAATGCTCTTGGGGACAGCTGCCATAAGAGCAGTTCCCAGTGACTTCAGGGATATTTGTTTGTGCACATTGGTATGTGTCTGGAGTCCCAGAAGGAGAAATATGGTAGGGAGAAAATGTCAGTCATAACTGCTCCAATTATGCAGCAAAAATGTCTATCTAAAAACATGCCAGGCTCCCTAGAACCTCTCTCCTCACTCCCCTAGTTCTTGGAATACCCAGCAACATCACACACACCCGGTTGGGCTGCCTCTGGGGCAGGAGACCACAGAAACAGGCCTGCCTCCAAAACAGCTGCTTTTGGTATGCATTGTGGGTCTTTTAAAGGAAAATGCCCTAATTCAGCCACCACAGGAGAGGAATAATTTGAGACAGCTCCACTTGTGGAGGCATGACCTCATGAACCAGTTTTGTTGGGATGCTGGGACTGGTACCAGATCTTCACTCCGTTCCATTGATTATGGACAAAAGCATCATTAAAAGTCCTGCTCCTTAAATTTCTTCTCACATCAGCTCCCTTTTTGACAGCCTAGCTTGTCTGTTTTGCTTGCTTACCAAAAATAAGTACAGCTGAAGGAAAATTTGGGGCTAATGCCCCTCATGCACTGGCCGTCCATGCCTTGTCTGACTTATGTTACTTGCAGGGGGATAAAAGTTTCATGATGCGGCTGGTAGTTCTGTCTCCAGCAGACTCAGGAGAAAACCAATATTGGCCTAAGAATGAGATCAGCTATTCCATTCCTTGGTCTAATAAAAAAATGTAAAATGTAAATAATTTTATATAATTGTTCTTGTTTGTTTTAAAGAATGACAAACAATTTCTTTTTCTTTTTCTTTTTCTTTTTTTTTTTTTTTTTCTTTTTCTTTTTCTTTTTCTTTTTCTTTTTCTTTTTCTTTTTCTTTTTCTTTTTTTTTTTCCTTTTTCTTTTTCCTTTTCCTTTTTTCTTTTCTTTTTTTTTTTTCTTTTTTTTTTTTTTTTTTTTTTTTTCTTTTTTTTTTTTTTTCTTTTCTTTTTCTTTTTCTTTTTCTTTTTCTTTTTTTTTTCCTTTTTTTTTTTTTCCTTTTCTTTTTTCCTTTTTCTTTTCCTTTTCTTTTTCTTTTTCTTTTTTTTCTTTTTCTTTTCTTTTTCTTTTCTTTTTCTTTTTCTTTTCTTTTTCTTTTTCTTTTTCCTTTTCTTTTCCTTTTTCCTTTTCTTTTCCTTTTCCTTTTTCCTTTTCCTTTTCCTTTTTCTTTTTCTTTTTCTTTTTCTTTTTCTTTTTCTTTTTTTTTTTCTTTTTCTTTTTCTTTTTTTTTCTTTTTCTTTTTTTTTTTCTTTTCTTTTTTTTTTTTTTTTTTTTTTTTTTTTTTTTTTTTTTTTTTCTTTTTCCTTTTTATTTTCCTTTTCCTTTTTTTCCTGTTTTTGGGGGTTTGTTTGTTTGTTTGTTTGTTTTCTTTTTTCTCCACTCTTCCCCCCTTCAATTTTTCTTTTTGTTCCTTTGTCTTTCTCTTTTCTATTCCTTAAAAATTAAGATAATATTCTTCTCCTGGAATATTCCCTTGTGCAGATCCAGTTACACTCTGATTATTTCACCTAGCTCCAAGATGCTGTGGAGGAACCCCACAGTCAGGATTCATTTGGCAGAAAGGTTGATGCTGTTCCAGAGTCATGTACAGGACAGGAACGAGGGTGCAGTTACAGCGAATTGACCTGTGGTATTCAGCAGCAAGAGAGCAAGAAGATGCTAGATTGACTTGTGAGAAGGAAGAGGGGAAGGTGGATTCCTCAGCAAGGTATCCAGAGTGAAAAAAATCTCCTTGTTACAGAGTCACTGATGTGTTTGAAACCCAGCTCACTTATTGATCCTAGGCTTTGCTTGCAGGGGTGCTATTTCTCTGGCAAACCAACACCAAACCTCTGTATTTGCCCACGCTTGCAGGTAAGTGTTTATAACTTGCCTCTTGAGAAGAGATCCAGCCTTGAAAATGAGTCAGTACTTGAGAAGTCTTTTCAGGAGCCCCTCACAGAGGACAGATGCTTTCAGTAACATTGTCATTCTTTCCAGCTTTCTGCAAGATCCTGTTTGTATTAAGTGGGTCTTCCAGTGATAAATGACTCATATTGATCTGAATTGAAAGTAGCTGGCCTTTCTTCTGTGCAGGTCCTGAAAAAGTGCCAAAGAACCTCACTGCTCCACTTTACATAGCTTGACTATATTTAGTATGTGCCATACCACAAGCTCTAACATGGCCTGTGACTTTTGCCCTTTGTTCAAGAGATGCAGATTATTTTCTCAATCAGGGGCACATTTAACATGCATTCACATCTGGATTTCTATTTCATCTCTTTCCTCCTAAACCTTCAAGTACTGTGTCTGACATAACTGCAAGGTCACCAGTTCATGCACTGCTTGAAATACATGAGAAAACTCTAGTATGTCTTATTTATTAAAAGGCATATTAAGTATAAGAATCATCTTGGCAGTCTTCTTCCCCACAGGTTTTTTTTTCTTTTCTGTTTATTCAGAGGAGATAAGTGAGTGGTTAAGATGAGAATTATGTTCTTCATTGAACTGGGACAGTTTTTGAGGGCAATCACTACTTGCTGGTTTACCACTTGCTGTTTTGTGGTGTTACATAATAGGGAGATTTCATTTTTGAAAAATGAAGCAAAAAATGTGATTGAAAACATGAAAATTGAGGTTTTTTTCACCATAATACTTTTCTTTACAATTACATTTACATTTATGGGTGAAAATTGAATCATTTTGTAGGAAGATGTTCAGACTCTTATGGAACTCCAGTGGAAAGCAGGCAGCCTTTCTGTTTATTTAGATATCTGAACTGGACGTATTTCCTGCTATATTTTGGAAATGCTGGCATGGTCGTTGTGCTACTAAGCACCGACAAGCTCTCTTGTCTTTAGCTGGATGGTCCCAGAACCCAGTGATCCCAAATTAACAAATTAGCATTTCAACAGCCTTCTAGATACGGTCTGGGAACTCACAGTTTTTATGCTTTAGTCTTAAGAAGCTTTGAATGTTAAAAAAAAAAAAGAAATATGAAAGTTAAAAAAATGAAATATGAAAGTTATTTCAATTTCTAAAATCTGGAAATTTTCAAATGGCAGTTCAGTCATGTTTGCATGAGCTTGAGTAGGGCTGTTCATAGAATATAGAGTGGTTTGGGTTTGAAGGAACTTTAAAAATCATCTAGTTCTTATTCCTCCACAGCAAAGGACACCTTCTGCTAGACCAGGGTGCTCAATGTCCCACCCAACATGGCACTGAATACTTCCAGGGATGAGACATCCATTGTCTATCTAGGAAATCTGTTTCACTGCCTCATCACCCTCTCAGAAAAACTTCCTCTTACTATCCAACCTAAATCCACCCTCTTTCAGTTTAAAGCCACCCCTCCTTGTTCTGTTACTACATGCCTCTGTAAAAAGCCCCTCTTTGGATTTTCTGCGAGCTTTATGTAGCTTTAGGTACTGGAAGGCTGCTCTAAGGCCACCCTGGAGCCTTCTCCTCTCCAGCCTGAACAAACCCAACTTTCTCAGCCGGTCCTTGTACAAGTGCTCAAGCCTTCTCATCTTCTTGGCCTTCCTCTGCCCTTGCTGCATGTCTTGTGCTGAGGACTGCAGAGCTGGATGCAGTGCTACAGGTGAGCAGAGAAGAGGGGCAGCATCCTGCTGCCCACAACCCTCTGGATGCAGCTCAGCATGCAGCTGGTTCCCTGGGCAGGGTGCACATTCCCAGGTCGTGCCCAGCCTCTCATCCACAAGAAGGAATCAGATTTATTGAACTCTCCTTCCATGCTAGAAAGTTAGGTTCCCATTGACTCATCTTAAGATCTCACGCTAATTTGTAGATTCCAAGACTAAGCAATAAATGTTCATGGGTTACAATCTACATTTTTCAAAACTTGTCTCTGAGGCCTAAGAAAATCAGATTTTCAGAGAACATCTGAAGGCTGAGGAAAATCCCTTATATGTATAGAAACTTTGAATTGGTATATTCTATTAAAATGACAAGCTGAGGTGCATGACTTCAAAAGGTATCATCTTATGTAACTTTTTACGGCCATATGTTAGCTATGAGCAAGAGAAGGTCTGGAAAGGTGGACCATATGGTGCAATAATTTGGGATTCAACTTACTATTTTTTGTAATAAGGGGGAGAGCTAGTACAATTTAGCACATTTTATAGTTTTTACTGTTTGTGTGTGGAATTTGTGAAAAGTCTTCCCAGAAATGGCTTCACAGACACATATTCCCAAAGCAGCACATTTGGAAAACACCTTGAAAATAATTACTGTGACAAAATTAGAAGCTCTGCTAAGAAACTTACCAGCATATTTCAGCAACTGGCATTGTCTTCTGATATATTGGAAGTTCAAAACCTCAACATTATACTCACAGTAGGAAGCTGATCCATTCCAGTTGCTCCCAACTTCTCTCTCTGAAGCATTACCATTAAAAGAACTGTGGCAGTTTCAGCACATCTGTGCTTATGATTTAGCACCAAAATCTCTCTATTAAAATTTTATCTTTAGTAGCTGAGGAAATGCAAAAATAGAAGCAGATATCCTGTGTGAAAAAATATTACCAGAAATTTAGGAAGCAGTCCAGATTCTTTGGGAATCCATGTTTTCTCTGTTGAGTTTGGATGGTCCTGCTTTTTGCACAGTACTATTATAGGGAAATTGTGCTTGCTTTTGAACTAGAAAATGTTAGTACATTTGGAGCCAATGCAAAAATGATGCTGCATTCAGGAGACACACACTCCTCTCTTAGAAAGTGAGATCTTTGTCTCTGGAGAGGAGGGAGTGTCGGATTGCTGCTGCCTGGGAGAGGGACAGCTTTGACCTGCCAAAGAGCCAACACTTTGCATGGCTCAGGAATTTCAATGATGGGTTTGGGACAAAGCCATGCTCATTCTTTGGCTTGTAGCAGAGCCCACATGATGCATGAAACTACTGAAGATGAAGAAGATAAAATGGAAAAGGCAAGGCCATTTGAGAGCGTACGAGTAAATGTTCCGGTAATCATCAAATAACTGTGAAGTGTCAGAAGTTCCAGAAGTTGAGAGGAAGATATTAGAGATGACACTCTTCAAAGAAGAATGACATACATTTTCCAAAATTTTTTTCTGTTCCTTGGTCTGTACGGAGCTCAGCATTCATTCTTCCTCCCACTCTGTCTCGCCTCTTTCCTAATTTTCTCACTATATGTAAAAAGCATTAAAAAGTTCCTGGACATTACAGGAGAATGAATTGATGGCGAAACTCTTTCTATGGAATTCTAGTGCTATATACAACCGTGTCATCTTAGTGATACACGAGTTATTCTGATTTGCAATTTTCTTCCCATTAATCAGAATGAGTCACAAGTGTTTGCAAAGAGATGTTGAGCTTCTCTGTACACACAGGGCAGTGACCTGAGAGGGAAACTCAATTTTCCAACAGCCCTTAAATCAATGTGAAAATGGAAAGTGAGGAACTCTACAGACTAAAGATTGGTTGATCATTAACATTTTGTAATGAATGCATTTGATAGAAATATTAATTTATTTTTAACTATGTGGTCAGGGATTTCTTTTTGCTCATGTACTGTCATGCTTATGTAGATTGCCAGGTTTGTCTTACATTTCTTGTTCAATTAACAGTATAAAGAGCTGTGTGCAAAACTCTGGAGAACTTTCTAACCTCCTTTATTCACAATGATGAGGTGCTTTGAGAGATTAAATAAAATTCCTTTTTTTATTAGCACTAATCATAATGAAATGCAGATGTTTGATATTCCCCATTTTTATCAGTGACTCCATTTCACAAAGCTAGATCCAGCACTAGAGCTGTTACAAGTATGTATTCCCAAGGGCAATCCATTCCAAGTGCATTTGGTCTGAAAAAAAGTTTGTTTCCAGTTTGCTCACAAAAAAACATGCTGTTGAAAAACTGTTCATATTTGCGTTGTATGATCATTTGACCTTTCCCACCCATGCTTAACTAGAGTATCATTTTTAAATGAAAACCATTTTTGCTTCATGTTACTAATCCCAGATGCTGTGACCAAAACAATAACATTTCAGCCCCTCAGAAATGGAGAGCTCACTCTTTATAGTCCTGAGAACAAAATACTCAGCTTTAACTGACCTTGATGAAAATGGTTAAGTGCTTAGCTTGCAGTCAAGTTAAATGGCTGTAATGTTAAATAACAATCAAGTTAAATGACATTTAGGCCCCTGATGCTACTCCTATAAAGCCCCTGATGGTTTGGTAATGGGCAGGAAGAGGAACTGGATCAGATTGATCTGGTAAAGCACTTTCCTTTGTAGGAAAAATTAAACATAATTAAAAAACAATTATAATAGCAATTTGATTCTAAAGAGGAAGGACTCAAAGACATTCTTGCACATCAACTGTGTCAGAGCAATGTCCACATGTGTGCTACTTGTCTGTGGCAATGCATAGGAATTTATATGAGCTTGGCATTCTTTCACTAAGGCTGAGCTAATCGGGATTACTTCACCTCAGCCTGAGGCGGGGAGCATCCACATACATAGTTACCCCAGCTCAGCTAGCAAACAGCAGTTCCTGATGAGTGCCAGTGAATTTTGACTGCTGATGGCTGTTTTTCTATGCAGAGCCACAACTGAGCCCAAGTGTCCTTTTACTATGAGAGTTTACTTCTGAATAGACCATTAGAAAGAGAACAGAACATCTACCATAGGAGCCTGATGTGACCTGAACTATAAAATACCTTATAACCAGGTTATAGTGGTGGCTTTGACGTGGGCTGCAGTGTCTTTAAACAAAATAATTTCCTTTTATTGCATAGGATTTTATTTATAAACAAAAAAACCCACAAAACCCAAGCAACTTTTGCATTAAACAGCACTTATCGGGCAGAGCTCATTTGAGCTGGATTAGCATATGACAGCAGTTAAGGCACAGCTATGACTGGTGATAGGTAAAAACACAAATGAGTTAGCATGAAGATATTCCTGATCTCCCTACAATGTTTCTGTGTGGAGATGGATTGAGCAGGATCTTAGATGTGCCTTGTAATCCTCAGCAAGTCCCTGGAGCAATCTTCTTCCCCGGGCTTGCTGATGGAGTGCTGTGGGCACAGAGCTTCCGCGGTTCCTGCACGGCACCAGAGCACAAGAAGGCTCCACGCTGCTGCTCCTGCTCCTCAGGACTCTGTGCCATCATGGGGAGCAGCACCAGGAGCAACACTGCCACAAAACCACAGCACTGAAGTCTCTGGGAAATGTGAACGTCATGCTCCCAGCACAAAATTTACAGTTTCCAGAGTGATGAACAAAACTGCCTCTGTCACATGTGTTTAAGGACACTTTCAGGTGGTGGACAGATATGCAGTGGCACAGTGTGTTAGTGGAGACAGCAGCTAAGTAATCTCATAACAAATCTGTTGCAGATGAAACACAAAAGAAATCAAAGGAATTTGTTATGTAAACCTGGAATTTTTCCTGCTTGTTGCTGGCCTGCTGTTACCCAGCTACTGCCTGGTGAGAGAAACAATCACAGGTGAGTGTGATTTCTTCTAGCACATTAATTCATTATGCTTATAATAAATATCATTCTTCATTTAGATTCTGGGAAGCTGGTTTTGGAATTGAAAACTCATGATGTTTTCCTATCACCCACACCTAGATACACAAGACCCAACCCAAACATGCACACTGTTTAGGTGAATTACTTGTCTTTAAAAGGATTCCTTTTAGCACACATCTGCTGGTGCTTTTTCCTTACATCTGTTACATGAAAGATTATGCGTCCTTGCTCTGGAAGGCAAATCATGTTTTTCCTTAATGTCTTTCTTTCCTTCTTGCCACAATGGCTGGGGTTAAGGAGCTACAACACATATGCAGGAAGAATTTTGGGGTTGTTGATATTTAATCAATACTTTAACTTGGGGTTTGCATAGGATTTTTTTCTCTGTTGATTTCCCATGGTTTCTTGTACTTGTGGTATTGTTAATCTTGCCAATATTAGAAATTACTGATACTGAAAATGTTGAAAAATTGGAAGCAAAATCAAAAAGTCTATAGAAATAGAAATACATTTGAAGGCATGCAGATAATTTTCATATCTCAAAATTCAAATCAAAATAAATCCAGGTGTTTTCCAGCATGAGAAAAAATTAAAAGTAGGAACACTCATCCTGAGTTTTTATGGTAACAAGATATTTGTTCCACGTATTGCATTTCTATCTCAAGCATGTTGGCCAAACTCACTAAAATACATGCTGTTAGATGTAGATTTTCATGAGATTATTTTTTCTCTCTCCCTTTTTCTAGTGTCATTTCAGACTCTCTTTAAGACTCTGGTTTCCCTCAGTTCAGCCAAGTCAGAAAAACGCCGCTTTTTATCTGTCATTGGTATACAAAACACCCTAAAACATTTATTACACATCTATGTTATGTAAAAATTACCTCATATCCAAGACTTGAGTGTGTCTTGGATTTTTCATTAAACTATGTTTGCTAAGTAGTAGATCTTTTCAATTTACTTCCTAGACCAAACTCTGGGGGAAAAAAGTTCATGTTTAAATTGAATGAAATTTGTAACTTTGCAGAATTCTCACATTGAAAGGCATTCTGCAAAATCTGTGGTGCTTCCTCAGAGAGAGAAACCCAAGAATACATTCTGTGATCTTCACAAAATACTTTCTTCTTGTAAGATAGAAAGTGAGAAACAAAGTAATGTCAGGCATTTGAGAAGTGTTACAGTGGCTTGGTAATGCAAGACTCAGAGTGCTTTAATAGAGTTAAAATGTATCTATAAAAAGAATAAGTAAAAAAGATAAAACATCACTGAATAATTTCCAAGTCTGCATCACAATGAGCTTACGTAATTCACTATAACTACAAAGACATAATCAAAGAATAATGATTCACCACTAGGCCATCAGAGTTCTTGAGTTTACAGGGCAGTTACCAAGTGAATAAATGATAGAGGAATTCAGGGACTGCCTCACAAGAAAAAAAATTCCTTCTTCTTATCTAATGTTTTGGGTCATGGACTTTATAGTGCATCATACTTCAAAATCTCGCCTACACTTACTTAGTGTTAAAAGTAATATATATCATACTGAACAATTTTATTCTGACTCAGGAAGTTTTATAGATGAGTAAAACACTGTGCATCCTCATTCTTCAAAATGTATGGTATTTTTTTCAGTAGCAGAAGTCTTTTATCCCAGAAAACATTGCATGTTTCAGCACTTTGCAGGAAAGTTTATGAGCTGATCTGTTCAACTTCTACTTCATCATTGGTATACTGTCTATGAATCTTCTCATCCCTTTTTAGAATAAATACTGTGTCTGAAAAATCTCCCTGGTGTATACTTACTGTAATCTCTCAGGCCTTTCTCAAGGCTTTCTGGTTGTTTTTTTTTCCTTGAGAAAAAACCTTTCCACTTATTTTCAGTGAATGACCATTTCCCATTCCACTCATGTAATCTCTGATGCATTTGAGGCACATACATTTTTCAGACACTTCATTCTTGAAATCAATTTGCTGCCTGTTTGGTTTAATTGCTAATGATCTCTGTAATGCATGAAATAAAATTTTCTCTCATTTTAAAGAAGTAAAAAAGAGTTTGAAGTGCAAATTGAGATATTTGGTGCCAAAGTCCTTCTCTAGACACCTTAATCACAACTGGTTGTAGAGTTGAACTTAATCGAAACTGAAACCACTGCAGGCTTTTCAAAGTGGAAGAATCTGCAGTAATGGCTGTGGACAATTAGGATAAACACGTGTGCTCCCTCTTGCCAAATGGCACATTTACTTCTGCACAGTAACATCATTGCTCAACTTCACAACAAGATTTCTTAGCTCCCTTTCTGCAATGCCACATCTGCCATTATGAAGAAGTACTGAAATATCAGTCTGCTTTCAGGGCACTAAAGATCTTGTATGATCAGTCATTGGGGATAAGCAGGGTGAAGAATTTCAAGAGCCTTCTCCTCTTCAGTTAGAACTGCTGAACTGAGAATACCCTTAACTGATCTGGTAATCCACCATCTGTTACTTTAATGTTTCTGATGGTATGCTTCTTATCAAAGAGGACAATTAAAGCCTACAAAACAACTGGACACAATTCACATTTTTCAGGCTCATGATCTGTTAACTGAAGAGACAGCTGGCCATTGTAATTTTAATTTCTTTCTGAGAGAAGCCATCAAGCCAGACCTACTGCCGCTGTAAATCATTCTGAATGGGTGGTCATCTTTTTCTTCTGCTCAGTGCAGTGTCTGGTGTGTGGGAAGCCATAGCTCTTAACTGCTCTCATTACACTGAGTCACCAGAAAGGTAAGGCTTTTTGGTAGGAAGGGTGGGGCATCAGGTGGTATGAGTGGTCCCACAATGGGGATAGGGCATAAACAAGAAGGCCACCCCAATCTTCTGACCAGTCCTCTGTGACCAGGTCACTGGAAGGAAGCTGGTGTCAGGCAGCAGCTCAGTCTGTGGCTCCACACGCCTCAGGTGGAAGGAGCGAAATGGAAGGCACAGGGCCAGAGGAAATCTGGTGTGGCTGAAGCTGCGCTGGATATATATGCCAGGAAGCACACACAGCCACCCACACATAAGGAGACTTTTGGCATTTTTTATAGTGGGGTCTATAAACAAGAGGGTTGAAAGAGATTTAATCATTTTTGTATATGTCCAGGAACATACAAAATACAGTACATTCCTGTGATAGTTCTGATCATTGCCCAAAATTTCCCAGTTGTCTTGGGAAGGGAAAGACTACTACTCCCAATGTTAATAGCAGGAATACCTTCTAACCAATGTGGCAGCCATGAGCAGAAGATGAAAGGAAAATATATTAAGAAATCAAGAGCTGACTCTAGGAGGTAGAATAATGAGTCAACCATATGAGAAATTAAGGTCATGAAATGCTTGCCTGCATCTTACTCAGGGAGTTGCCTAGAAGGTTAGCAGTGAAACCTGAAACTGCTTGAAACTGACTTGGTTTTATACAGCATTGCAACTCTGAAAATCACAGCAGATTTCTCAAAACAGGCCGCAAAAAGCCTACAGGAAAGCTGTGTGATGCCATGACTCTTTGGCCAGCAGAGACCACAGCTGTGGCTCCATGGCAGCATGTTGTGGCTCTGCTGGCCACCACACAGCTGTGTCTGCACAGCCTGAGCCAGGAGGCCCTGCTGATAGACCACACTGCTGAGTGCTGCTGTCCAAACCAGTCATGAAAAGGGAGACAGCAAACAGGCAAAAATACAGAGCAATGAAAGGCTTGCACAAGTTTGGGTGTGAGGCAATATGACAACCTCAATAATTTTTGTTTTTCATGAGGTCCTACAACAGCATCTTCCAGTAACCGGCATCTGCTTTTTGGCGCAGCTTTTTAGCACACTCTGTTTCCCTTTCTATCAATGAGGCATTTCTTTCTGCTGAGCCCAAAAGGTTCTAACTTTCTAACTTTGCTGAGACACTGATAACTGAAATAAAGTCAGCCCTTTCTCTTCCATGGTCAGAACAATCTTTGAAACTTTTCCTTGTCACAGCATGTCTCTTTGAGACCCACGTCTATTGCCTTCTTTAATAACCTTTATTAGATCTCAACAAATTCTAGAAAGATGGAGAAGGAGGGGTTATTTTCCATATGTTGGTAATTTCCAGCAAAGCTTCGTACCTCTAAATCTGTTTAGACTGTGCTCGGCAGAAAACCAGGCACTTTAATTTGGGAAAAAATAATTCATCCTAAAAAAGTAATCTGAAATAGGACAACTGAATTGTGGGATAGAAGCATCTGTTTTGTTCAGTTGACTACTGAGGGTTGCTTGCCTTTTCAATCGGAGAGATATTTGCAAGCAAACCCCACTTACTGTCCCTCCCTCTTGATGCATCTGTATTAGAAGAGTAGGGAAACCTAACCTATCTCCATGGGAGCCACATTTGATTTGAAATAGTATAGATTGTGTTTCTATATCTTGTGTTCTGTGCCTGTTGTTTATAGGATGGATAATCACCTCTGAATATTCCACTGGCCCTGAGTTTATTTGGTTGGGCACAGAACTGCACAGATTGACTTTGTTGCAGATGTGCATAAACTGGGATTCTGTACCGCTCAGGGAAAATTTACCAGCACAGGTGGGAAGTAGCTTGAGAAATCTTTTCCAAGCATTTCCCATGTAAGACATAAACCTAAATAACCTCTCACTCCCTTCATTAACTGTTCATTCTCTGTTGATAAGTTAGAGGAACATATTTGATTGGTTTGATTCTCCCAAACCAACTTTTCTGATTAGATGTTTGCTTCTATCCTTCAAACTGAGCTTAGGAGTTTGTTGGTGGTAGATTTCAGGGTTTTCACAAATATCAGCTGTTTTTGCAAGAAGAAGAGGACCATTCTGAGCATTCCTTGACATCAGCGACACTATTTTGCTCTTTATTTTTAAGCAGATTACTTTCTTTTGTTCTCTTTTATTGTTGCGGTAGTTAATTTCTTCATAAATAATGTGTAAAAGACATGCTGTCAGTCATTCCAGAAGGCTCTGGTGAACAAACCATAGTGCCTTATCATACGCATACTTCCACAGATTTGTAATTTTTTTATATTGGTCAGCTTATCCACATCACTTTTCACCTATGCTAGTAGCGTGGAAAAATGAAATCTCAGAACTCGGTATTTAGTTGCATCAGGAATTCTTTTAGTCTCTTGCTGGGCCCACTCACCAGGATGGTCATGTAGGGAAAAGACTTCAATTATCCCAACATCTTCACCTATATGCTCTCAGTTCTGCTCGGCACCCCAGTCTGATGATGTGCCAGGTCCCAGTGAATTGGTTCTTCTTTCCAGGCTCATCCCAGGGAGTGGCTTTAACCCTTTAACCTGAGGGGGCTGCTGCATCTCTCCAGCTTTTGCTGCTTTCTTGGAGAAAGAGAGCTTAATAAGCACGGCTGCAGCATGACAGGCTGGACCTTGCCCACCAGACCTCCCATGCTGCCTGCCTGGAGATATGTGCTGCCTCTTTCAGATGTTTCTCTTCTGTAAAGTGGTCCATAAGACCTTTTCCTTCTTGAAGTATATAATTGCTCATTTTTTTCTCTTTCTAAATATATTTTTATACTCTTTAATTACCTCAGTGTCGGTTCACAGAAGGAAAACTTCTAATGTAGTTATGTGCACAAGTACATATCTTAAAATAGCAAATTAATGTATAGATCAGTTATTTTCTGAAGAAGAGCAGCTAAGACCTGAGTTATCAGTACAGCCACTGGGATTACTTTCTACAGAAACTGAATGTACATAGTCAGTTCCTGAAAGTTAAAACTGTTTAATGCAAACATTAAAGTTAGTCCCCTAAAAAAAAAACCCTATTATTCCTTATTTTAAGGAAGAAAGTTTAATACTTAAAACTTTCATCCATTCTCAATCTTTAATTTCTTTAATATGATCTGAACAAGAGTTCAGAACCTGATTCCCAGTACTGACCTCAGCATTTCTTGTTCTGCAAACCACAGAAAGGAAATAAAAGTGCCTACCATTAGCAGTCATCTCTTCAACTCTTCACCTTCTAACACTAGAGAGAAGCAGCATTTCAGATTATGCACATCATTGCATTCCCCCTCTGTCATTAGAACAGAAATTTTCTGCAGCAGCTGTTGACCAATACCTGAGTAGTGCTTACACATCAAGACCTTCCTTGCATGTATGAATTTCTATAACAGTTCATATAAAGAAGAAGAAAATGTATAATCACACTCCTGCTAGTAACCAACTTATCAGAAAATATTATTTTTTCAGTAACAATTCATCTTGTTGGTAGTTTTGTGTCAAATATTTAGTGTTCAGTTGCAGAAGGCCCTTATGGCCTTCCCTGACTCCTTTGTGTTCCTTTTCTTTCAGAAAAAAATCATTATGAAAATAATTTTGAATATTTTTTTGGCTGTAAGTTTAGCCAATGAAATATAACACACAAAAAAGTTCTGCAGAGTTCTGCCCTTTGTTCACATGTACAACTGCGAAGAAGGTTTTGATTCCAGCATGGGGAAGCATAAGATCATGTGATGTTTATAGAGCACAATGGCATAAAATGTAGGAAATCATCTAGTTATTTGCCTTTACTAAGTAGAAACTAGTGTATTTGTTAGTCATTTAGTTATGATTTCAGATATGAATTTTTAATGATGGAGGGAGGACAACATTAAATAGTAATTAGGGAAATGAGAGATCAGTATTTATTCAAATAAGCCCAGCCCTTCTGTTTCCTGGATGACAAAGGTTATGGAAATATGATTTCATAAGGTATGCTAATCAATTTAGGAAATATGGGAAAGAATTTTCCAACCAAACATGAAAAAAAGATTGGCGTTTTAGTGGGGCTACATTATTCCACTTACAGAAATTCTGCATCCTGAAAAACACCTGCCATTTCAATTTTGAGCATGATTCACTAGAGTGCATGCTTTCTTTTTTACCTGAAATGTTAACAGCACACAGACAATGAAACAAATGGAATGTAAAATGAAAGTGGACATTTAATTGAATTAAGTTTTTTGAACAGTTAGCTAAGGTTATATATTTTCTTGTAAACTAAACAATGCATTAGAATAATGTAGTTTCACTTCAGAGAGCTTTTGGTTAATATCTCAATGGAATATATTCTAGTGAATTTTAAAAACATTTTAAACCCAGATCTTTTCAGTTAAATGTCATCTTCACTGTTTTAGTTTCTGACACTGTTAATAATTACACTGTGAAATTATTTTTTTATCTGATCCTTGCACCTAATGCTCACAAGATGTATTTTATTTCTGTTTAGTTCCTGTTGATCTAAAGTCCCCATTGTTTATAATCCTTGATTCTACAAAAGCCATGGTTATCCTAATTCCTAAATAAAGTTTAAAAACAAAAGGAATTTAAAACTTTCTTGCTGCTATTGTTCTTACTCAAATCAGATGATAAAAATGATGTTACAGATAACTAAATGTGTCATCTATCTACAAGAAGTTATTCCCATAAAATTATTACAGTGCTGAGCTATAATTGTCTGCAAATATGCATGAGGAAAATCTACATAACCAAATCCATTCATTGGCAATCACAAGAAAGAGTCCAAGCTAAGCAGTCTCAAGAGCTTCATTATTTCTACACTGAATACAGAAACAGGAAACGAATGGGGTGGTTATATAAATGAGCGTAATACTTTGGACAGAATGAAATTCACATGATTAGGCTGAACATTATACAAGTAGATCTACTGACTTCATAAACGACATACAGACGTAATTAAGATTTCCCAATCCTTGTTTATTAAACTGTCCACAAACTAGAGATCTGTAAAACAAAACCCCAAGTGGTAAGATGCAGTTTGGTAATGGGTATATGTAGTTTTATGTGCATATTTTAAAAAGTTATGTTCAAATTTTGATTTTAAGTGGGACTTTTTAGACATTCCAGAAGAACTAAAACATTTTGAAACCTCCACACATTATGATTTTATGTATGTTTAATTATATCACCTATACAAAATCTTCAAGTAGATTTTATAACCATATTTTCATCATGCTGAAATCTTAATGCACAAATAGAAAAAGTACTAAATGAAGCAAATTGTAATTAACACTATCTTTGT
The DNA here is from genome assembly GCF_901933205.1 of Camarhynchus parvulus. Lineage (NCBI taxonomy): Eukaryota > Metazoa > Chordata > Aves > Passeriformes > Thraupidae > Camarhynchus > Camarhynchus parvulus. The sequence goes on from NC_044601.1 coordinate 57,157,039, forward strand.
TAAACTACTTCCTTTTCCATTTTTTATTTGTTTGGGGTTTTTTTTGGTGGGTTTCTTGGGATTTTTTGGGGGGGAGGGAGGGGAAGGACTGGTTTTTGTAATTGTTAGATAATTTTTAAATCCCAAAGCTGTATTTTGGTAATCCAATCCACAGAAGAATTTCTCCCATATATGAACTCCACAGAAAATGCCTATAAAGAAATAAATAAATGAAAGAGTGGTCAGATTTTCTGTCACGTCTGACTTGGGAACAAACAGTACAAAGTGCTTTCTCATTATGTGGAACACAAGGATTCAATAAAAAAGTGGAGTTGGCCAGTGGGTAGCAGTTCCAGTACATAAAATGTTGATGTTTCAAAATTTGTTTTTATTCTGGGTTAGAATAGAAAAGAAATCATGCAAGCATTTTGAAGAGTAATTCTGTTGAAACACTCCTTTTTAAATTGAAAAGGACTGCTTTCTTAATTTCTTTTTCAAAGAAAATGAGCCTTGAGTTGAAAACTGCAGTGATCCACTGGCACCTCTGCAAAGTGTGGGTTTTGGCAAAACATTATACTCCATCAAAAAATAAAATGCGGAAGCATGTTATTGAATTTTTTAGTGATTTCTAAGACAAAGAAATCAGCAGAAGCTCAGTGATTATGCTTATCATGGCAACAATTACATATTACAGCCTCTTGGCTTATGATATTGAACCAATGATTAAAAATTATAAGCTTTGAAACCTTTCTTACTTTAAGAAAAGGGCAGACACCATCCAGGTAACACAAACATAGTCCATAATTTCCATTCAATTATTTGGCCAAAATATGAATAATTTTGTCATGAACGTTTTTCACATGGGGATGATACTACTCAAATATAATGACAGTGTGATGAGAAGATGTTTATTTTATGACTTTCTTTAGTACTGCCATCCTTTCTAATAGACCAGAAGCTGTTCGCCACATGAAGTTGGTCACTTAGACCTGTCTACCATAAGGTACATTTGCTCCACACCCTCCTGTAGGGAAGAAAGCTTTCTTCTAGCATGTCCTTACAGATTGAGCGCTCTTCACAGCCATACAATTTTAGTCAGGCAGCATGTGTAATTTTAAAATTCTTCTCAGTATAACCTGAGCAGCATGGTGTCTCTGTTGGTGGATTCAGCTGTAAGAGCCACGATCCGGTGCAGTCCTGGTGTGTTTGGTGCTCACAATCGCTCTGGGGCCTCATGCCAGAGCTCAGGGTCCAGATGTCGTCATGTAAATGGGCAATTCCATGACATTGCAGTGAAATTCCAGCTGAACATTTCATAGTGGGGATGTTGCTGCCCTCAACACCATGGTATTCCACGAGCAGAAAAGACCTGGTTCAATAGCACATCCAGGAAGCTGGCAAGACTTCCTCCTAGCCTGAGAGTCTAAATTAGGTGCCTAAACCTAGTCAGATACTACCTTACTGTAATTCCTCATACTATTCCCATGTAGCCGAATGGCTCTTTTTTGCCTGCGTAATATGTTACAATGTGGGAGATGATTCCGAATCCAGGGAGGATTAAGATGTAGATATCTGGGTGACCGAAGAATCAGAAAAGGTGTTGGTATAGGATGGGGTCTCCTCCTCCCGCGGGGTCGAAGAATGTGGTGTTGAGGTTGCGGTCTGTAAGGAGTATTGTAATTCCTGCGGCGAGAACAGGGAGAGACAGGAGTAGTAGGACTGCGGTGATTAGGACGGATCAGACGAATAAGGGAGTCTGATATTGTGAGAGTGCAGGGGGTTTTATGTTGATGGCTGTTGTGATAAAGTTGATTGCTCCTAGGATTGAGGAGATGCCAGCTAGGTGTAGGGAGAAGATTGCTAGGTCAACTGAGGCTCCGGCGTGAGCTAGATTGCCAGCTGGGGGGGGGTATACTGTTCAGCCAGTGCCAACGCCTGCTTCAACTGTGGAAGATGCCAGAATGAGGAGGAAGAATGGGGGCACTCCCCTGGTTCCCCTCACTCCCATCAAAAACCCCCAAACCCCACAACAGAAAGACTACATATTTCCTTTCTTGTACTTTTCCAGGGGCAACAGCTGTTGGCCTCTGACCAAAACAGCAGAAAGGTTAATGAGACCTTGGCAGACCCCATACAACTCTACCTTCACGCTCTTTGCTGATGGATGTATCTGCCTTCAGTGCAGGGGCACAGGGTGTCAATATTCAATCTGCACAGAGATCTGAGTAATTTGTCATGTTTGCATGCATCAACTACCAAGTTTCAGAACTGCAAGGCTCCTTGCTATTACAAAATTTTTCATCCTTGCTCTTCTAAGGAAAAGTGACCTTGTGCTGTCAGATATAGTAGGTGATGGTTTTTGAAACTATTTTTCCTTTAAAGAATCTCCTCAACTGATGTTGATGTTCAGATCTTGCGTACAAATCATTGCTCTTTCTTTGAATCCCATTGAATCTGTTTGCCAAAGAAAGATACCTGAAGGGGAATACAAAATTCAGTGGGATCACAGCTATGGTCTCATCAGCTAACCCACAGAGCATTTTACAAGAAGCAGAACATCAGAATAATTTCTTTTTTATCCTGTAGTTCAAAGTCATTAAGAGAATCAAACCTCAGATGTTCTTTCTAACCACATACTCTTAGGGGCTACTTTGAGCCTTAATGTTTCCCTCTGTAATTTGTAGCCATCTCTGTATGCATTTATGTAATTAGTAGCAATGGTTAGACTTCACATTTTTTAAGACAGTGTTACTTTGAAATGGATCTGCATCAGATATGCAACATATTTTAATATATTTAGTGAATTTCACAGTCCTTTCCAGGGCTCAGCCAGGGAACTGTAAGGTGGGTACTTAGTGGCTCTCTTTCAGCATATGTGTTGTAGGTGTTGTGCTTGTATAAACCCCCAAAAGGATTTGATTTTGTCCATCCTGCAGAACAGGAAGATATAATTTCCATCTATGAAGAGCTGAGATGAGTCACTGGCCATTGTGAGCTAACTGGTGCAAGACAAAAAATGTATGTGGGGACAGCCGGCCAGTGGAAAAATATTTGGGAGCTGCTGCTGCCCATGAGAACTGGAAGACAGTTTCTGGTGAGGGTAAGACACTGAGCAGGACTGTACAAAGGATAATATGTTGTTATCTGACTAAATTATGCTTTTGGAAAGATGCTGGTATCTTGTGAAGGCCATATTCTAGGGAATTCCATCACTAGACTGGATTTAGACTAATTTCTGCATTTAGTTGTGGCTGACACCAGTTAGCAATTCTTTTCAGCCAACAACATTGTTGACAGTGTTGTATGTAATTTTGATGCATATCAATGTTCATAAAATTATGATAAGGCAGTTATCACTGGTAATTTATAGTGCATTTCAAAACAAGCATATACCCCATGTTCAGGAATTACATGTTACCAAGAACCAGCTCCATTACAATGAAAATACCAAGGCCCAGGTAAGAGATTTAGAGTTTTACCATGAAACTCAGAATCTCATTTCTGAAGGGAGTGTCTTCTTGTTTACAGCTGTTACAGAAAAGAAGTATGAACTGCCATAAATGCAAATAAATTACAAGTATAATGGCTGTTCTAACCCAGGCCAGGCTTTAAAGCAAGATAGTGCCAAGATGCTCCTTGGAAAAAATATCTGTGAAGGAGAGAAGTCTGTCTGATCTTGAAGAAAAGATAGGTGAGTATCACAAAGGCTGTGATCCTGGAAAGAGATGCAGCTGTTCCTCTCACTGCCTCATGCTCAAGCATATAAAAAAGAGTATTGGTGGACTTTCCTGGAAAAAGAGGGAAAGAATCCCCAGGAATACAAAGAATGCAATATTAACATACAGAATGACTGGATTAAAATTAAACATTCTGAATTTAAACATGCTATTTCAGCTTCCACCAATTGGTCTTTAAATAATTTTTTTCCAAATATCATGTCATGAAGTCATTGTTTACATAACCAAAAATTTTAGTCTATGTAAACAAACCCCAATCCATGCAGTATTATCAGCTCAGTAAGAGTTCAGTTTATCCTTCTTTTCCAGGTGATATTTGGTTTGACTTCATTTATGGTGGCTCTAGTTCAGGGTAGGAAAGAGAAAGTTCCAAATCAAAGATGTGACTGTATAATGAAAACCATTCCTTTGTGCGTTTGTCTTACAACTGCCTAATACTTTTGGTTAGAGAGGACTGTTCTGAAGGCCAAGTGGTGGCTGAGGATGACACAGGTTGTAGGCAGGAGGTGGCACAGGTCAGCAGCTCTCTGGGGGTGGCAGTGCTGCCGTGCCAGCCTTGCACCCCGGCTCAGAGGGGTCATGGCTTCTGAGTCACAGGGAGCTGCTGGGCAGTGTGACTGGGCTGCTCAAGCCAGGGTTACACCACAACACAAACGGTGGGGCTGGCCATGGAAGCTGCTGAGGAATCAGAACTCTTGGCAGCGGCAGAAGATGATCCCACCAGATCTGCTGAGGCAAACAGAGCTGGGTTTCTCTGGGCATGAGCTGTCAGGTCCCCTACATCATCCCCCCCCCAGAGAGATGTTGTCAGCAACACCAGCAGTGACCTCCTCCTACATACACGGAGGACAAAATTTTGTCATGGATTCACAGCCATTAAGGCATGACTTAGTAGAGTTATAGCTTCCTTTTGGGTATATGGGACATTTAAACATATGCCAGAACAAAGGAGCTAACTGTGGTGAGGAGCTGCCTAAATATTATGCAGGCTTTTAAAATCAAGACCATTTGTTTTGAATGTAGCCATTCAAAATTTGTGGTAGTTTCAAGCCCTGCTTATTGCAGTACATGACTATGTGATGTTGTAGGCTATGATCTACATAAATTGTAAAAGAGGTACTACATGATCAACAGTGTCTAGAGTATAGAAATTACACTTATGGTTCTATACATGAATATAAACCATATAGGAAATGTGCATATACCAAAAGAATGCAAGAATAAGTTATATAAGCTCTTTCTTGTACCCACTCACCGTTGAGGAATGTCACATAGCACTAGGCAAGGACAGTAGCTGTGTAAATTATTTTCATAGCTTAGTTTAGAATTATTTTGTAATGTGTGAACAAAGAGCTAATTACAATGATGTTAATAGACATATAAATGTCTGTTTAAGCCCATAGCTTTTGCAATCTTTTAGGTAATCAACTTAATCCGTGATCATTGCAAATGGAGCTTGAAATGTGGGTAGCTCCTAATAAGGTTATGGATTCAGCTCCACATCTGGAAGCAAAGCAAACATGTTGCTCTCTTGAAGGCATTTGATTGAGCAAGGCTCTTGGTTTCCTGCCTATGCATGCTGCTAAGCTTTCCCCCTGACCCTCTGTACATACATCCTTCTTTAAATCCCCAAAGAAATTATTTAAAGCACGTCTTTCATGAATGCGAAATCCTTTTTCCAAGAAATATAAATGGCATTTTTAAAGCACTCTCCCCATTCACTTTCCATGACAAAATTAACTTGGACATAAAATTATATAGTGCCAAAAAAGTCATAAATTCCCAAAGTAGAACTAAAACAGAATTATATGCCAACATATGGCATCATGGTCTGGAAATTCTATATTCAATTGTCATCTAAATTAATTTTTTTAACTCTGCAGTTACTTTGGTTTTGACCTTAATATTTTTACTTTCTTAGAATTGCAGCTCTGTCAATTTCTAGCATTACAGTTGTGTCCACAGCACTAAGTATTTGGAACCTAATGTCCAAGCTTAACAGGCATCCCAAAGTGAAATATTGCTCTCCTTGAGGCCTTGAATAGATTTATCTAGCAGATATTGGGCCAGCAGCAGAACTGGTCACCTTACAAAGATTTCTGAGACTGTTACTCTAAGACCTCACTGTGTTTTAAATTCAGGATTTCTGCTTTACTGAGTGCTCTGTTTAGCAAGACAGTCCCTCTTGCTCTCACACACATACACACATACTGTTTTAAGGTTACACTGGGATATAATTTTTTTCAGGTTTGTACAACATCACCAGAAAGTGTCTCTTTTTTGTGTGCTAGAAGAAATCGATAGCCTCTGGTTAGGGCATATTCCCAGGCAGATGAATATGTAGAGCTGAAGAATGCCAGATAACACCATGATGTTTCAGATCTGTGTTTTATCTATTCCCAGAACGCTCAGTAAAAGTGGTGAGGTAGGAGAAACTATGAACAAAACCTATAGCAGTTGAAATGCTGTTAGATTGATTGGTCAATAAAATTCAGTGTGTCTGGTTTCACCGTCTGCTTTATTTATGTTACCACTTATGTACCCCATGTGACAATGTGGACAATTTACTGCAGTGTGAATGAAAGCATAGAAGAGTTTTTTTTAATGTTGCACTGGTAAATAGCAAAATAGAGAAAATGCTGATTAACTTCTGAAAAAAAATTCTAATGATGTCAACAGCAGGAGGGCATGTGGGCTGTGAATATGCATGGCTTGGGACACTCCTAAGCAAATCTGCTGAGAAGCATCTTTCCCCACAGCAGTTTTCATCACATGCTCAATCAGGGTGACTGCTCTCTGAGAATAAAATTCAGTATATTGCCTGCTATGAATGAAAGTTTTAGGCATCAATTTTTCTCAGATGTCTTGCAACAATGCAAAGAGTTCTGTGTTTCATGAAGAATATCTCTTTAGAAAACCTGATTTTTTTTGGTTTGTTGGTTGGTGTGGTTTTTTGCCTTTTTTTTTCTTTCACTACATTTCATTTTTACACCCCTTGTAGTAAGAAAAAATCTGAGCTTCTTTTTATTTGCAGTCTTAGAGTCATAAAATAGTTTATGCTGGAAGGGACCTCTGGAGGTTGTCTGGTGCAATATCCTTTCCAAAGTCATCGAAATCAGACCAGACTGTCCCACCTCCTGCCCCTTGAAGGGTTTCAGCCCCTGAAGAACTTAGCAGCCCTTTGCTGAACTTTCTCTGTTTTGTCCTGGCCTATCAGTATCTACTGGGAAGCACAAAGTTGGACAGGTATTCCAGGTGTGGCCTGAAGAGTGTTACATGAAGGTGAGTAATCACCTCCCTTGATCAGCCTGTTGGTTCCTTGCTCACACAGCTCTGTGAGCACCTCTTCCATCCTCCAATGGCACACTGCTGTCCCATCCTAAACCTGTTATCTATTAGGGCTTCCCAGATTCCTCTCCTCAAAGCTCCTGTCCAGCCAGGTAACCTCCAGAGTGCACAGCTGCATAGGGTTGATTCATGCCAAGCATAGGACTTGGCTTTTGTTTTTGACGAACATCATGAGCTTTTGGCTTGTCCATTTTTCCAGCCTGTCAAGACCCCTCTGAAAGACAGTTCTGCCCTCCATTGTGTTGACCATGGTATGTTTTTGGTGTCCTCTCCACCTTGCCTAGGTTGTGTTCTGTTCTTAGGCCCAAGAGGTTCTTAAAATCTCAGAAATATTGTGCTCCCCATGAGCCCCTAAGCAGGATCAGTCACAAGTGGTGAGTGGTGAGGAGTCAGCACCTAGACATCAAATCACTGATCACAACCCTTCGAGTCTCATTGTTCAGATAATTTTCAACCCATCTGGTTCATATGTCCCCAGTTTGTCTACAAGGATATTACTGATAAACAAGTTAAAAGTGTTCCTAAACCTCAGCTAACTGATGTCCACTGCTCTCCCCTTGCTCAAAGCACCTCCTTTATGAAGGCTCAGGTTAGCCAGGCATAATTTGTCCTTGTCAGTTAACCTTGTTGGGTTAGCCAGGCATTATTTCTCCTTGGCAAGTTCATGCTGGCTGTTGTTGTTCACCACCCTCTTACTCTTGCTCTCAATTCAGTGACAGATAGCTTTGTATTAACTGAATGTCTAGAATTTGGTTTGTCACTTGTAGACTTCAGTTAAAGATTCCCCTCCAATTAGCTAATTTCTCTGTCTCGGGCAAATCCATTGGGAATCAGGACTCTGTGTGAGAAAACTCACAGGACACAGCTGCACAGGCTGCTTTAGCAGATGAAGGGATGAGGCACATAAGACTACAAGATATTATCTGACCAGAATGGATTTATTTTGCTTATAATGTAAATAAATATGTAAGGTAAAGGACATGTGAAAATATGACCCATAAAACCACTTGCCACTTGATTTAATGTTCAAAAGGCAAAAATGGATGAAGAAGCTTGCCAGGACCAATATAATTACCAATTCAGATGCATTTATATGCAAATTTGCAAGCTGCAAAGCAAAACTTGAAGACTATTCTGAAGGAAAATCATGAGCAATAGGACCTGAGGAAGCAGACTGAGGAAGTTCAGCTTTGTTCTGATAACTGCCCTGAAAAATGCTCTTCCAGCAGTGGCCAGGCTGGAAACACTTTAAAGATATCAGTAGTGTAGATTGGCTGCAAATCAAACCATTTTGTCGCTCATTACCTTTACCAAATCACTGAGATATGTGCTAAGTAAATCTGCTGCTAGCAGTAAATGATTTATGAGGCAGAGGGAAGAAGGCTAATAGGACTAAATCCCTCTTAGTACAACTGCACAGAATAATCCGTCATCGCAAAGTGGAGGAGAAGCTCTGCAAGTCCTTCCCTAATCAGCATTGAAGCTGCGCCCAAACCTGTCTGACACACAACTTTAGGCATCTTTCTTGTTATTTGTTATGAAGAAAACAGATTTTTCCTAATGATTTTTATATCTTCATGCAGTCATTAATAATTTGTAATTGCCATTGGCAATCTGTTTTCATTGATAATTTTATCCTCTCCCTTACAAATTAAGCCTTACATTAAGAGTAGTACATCCCATATTTTATATATTTTCATGGTCTTAATCTATTTGAACTTCTCATCCGCAATATGCCATGCTCTACAGCGGAATTAATGATAAAATATAAATGCATTACATGTGTAAAGGTCACAAGGTTTGCTCAAGTTAACAGCTGATGAAATAGCTAAGATCTAACTGTTGACTTTCTTCAACTTCACACCTTTCATCCTTCCTCTAATTTGATGTTCCTTCTGAAGATGAAAAGAGTTGGAAAATGTTTTACCATTTTACTATGTGATTGTATTTTGCCCCTTGGCAAAAGAGAAGAGTGCTAGGCTTGTTGGAAAAAAAAAAGCTGCATTCTGACAAAGCTGCACACAGACCTGGCAAATACTGTTACTTTACTGCTGAGGAAGGTATGAATACAATTCCTTTTATTGTTTTATAATACTAGGGAAGAGGCCAGTGTGACAGGAGATGTGAATGTTCTGTGTTCACACGATGAATGGGAAGTTTAATTCAATGTGTTTGTCTTTACATATCATTATGAAGCTCGATTTGATGGTATAGACTAACAAGGTCAGTTTAGGAGGGCCAGGATTTATTAAGAGTTATTTATATTGCCAAATTATTTGGGCATATATATTAACTTTAGATTGACTGAAGTTATGGTTTAATAATGTTTTTTATTGCTAGAAAATCTGAGAATTCAGTACTGACTCAAATTAAACATTTAAAAATCCAAGACAAGACCTTGGTAGACCTGAATCATCCCATGAAATACCACCAGTGCCCATCTGTTCAGTGGACACCCAACAGTCCCAGGACCCAAGATCACACAGTGCTTTGTTTTGCAACTTGACCCTTCCCAAAGTGTCTGCAGTGCTGCTCCTGAGCCTGTGCATGGCTCTCCCACACTGGACAGGCTGGTGCCTAAGCCTAAGGGGGATTCAAAATACAGTGGGAAGGCAATTGTCCAACCTGCACCCTTGTGAAGTGTGAGGGGGCTCAGAATCCATGAGCCTTTAGGCTGTCAGTTTCAACACGCAGCAGGAGGTGAGAAAATGAGTTTTGGTGCTTCCCAAGCTGGCTTCTGTAACAGCCCATGGCTACTGAATTCAGCAGAGATTACAGGAGTGGCTGCCCTGATCAGGTAGAGGTGAGAGAGCTGGTCTTAAATCTGCCCAGGCTGGGAAGGCAATTGGATCAGGCTTCCCAGCTCCCCAGGAACTGCTATCACATGAAGCAAAGGCTATTTCTGACTGTCCATGAACATGAGAGCACACCCCATTAAGTCATGTGAAGGAAAAATAGCACAAGCCCTCACAAGAGGATTTGGGGCCGCAGCCCCGGAGTGGCTGCACCTGCAGCCTCTGCCAAATGTCTCTGGCTGGCACTGGGGGGATCCCTGTGCTCAGTGGTTCCTGGGGCCAGTCCTGGCAGAGCCTGGCTCAGTGTGCAGGGATTATGTTTCCAAATCCTCCAGTTTTGCCTGTGCCCGGCAGCAGCTGGGCATCTCACAGACCTGCTGGTCATGGTACTTAAAAGCTACCCCACCTACTTATTTATTTTGCTTGACTGGACAAAGCCTTTATGACCTCTGAGAATCTAAATTGCTTCATCCAGTAAATTGCTGTTCATGTGAGAACATTAGGACTTTTAATTATAAAACAACACTGCCACAGGTTAATGGCACCACAGACAGGGATGAGGAAGCTTTGATGATTCTTTTGTTTGCTTCACATGTAGGGATAATCCTGATTCAGCAGGTGGTGGTGTCAAAGACTCATTTACATGAACTTCAATATATTAAATATCCTTTCTTGTAATTTTCCCAAATATTATCTGAGAAACATGAGAGATTGCTTGTTTTTCTTTCTCCTTCTGTAAAATTGTGCTTGCTTTTTGCCCATTAAGAGGCATGTCCAGTTGTTTGGGGCATGTCCACACAGAGATACTAACATCCTTGATTTAAGTGTTAGTCAGTAAAAACTAGGTAAGAACTTGAGACTGTTCTCATGAAGGACCAGGAATTGTAGCTACACTACAGTATTGTCTGACCTGATGATAGTTTTTTAATATTGTGACCATGGGTATAAGTGATGAGTAACAATTACTGCAGGTGAATGCAGTCATCGTTGCATGAAATTTAAGTCAGAGAATATTAAGTACTTTATACCTCTGCTAAATTATCCCTTGTAATTCTTTGGAACAAAAAAGCAGAAGACTGTTTTTGAAACATTTTTATTATCATTTTTTCAGACAGAAAATGGTGGTCTGTTATTAAAAAAATGAGTTAGTAATGACAATTTTGAACAGATGTTACCCCAGGACAGAGCTATGACACTCAAAAATTTTCAAATAATGTAAAAAAAGAGAGAGAAGAAGAGAGGATGGCAGGTGTCAATGAACTCTTTGCTATCACTGTTACCTTCCTTGCTGTATTTGATGTTAAAATACAGAGTAAGTGGCTGCCTATGAACCACTGAATATGACCCAGTCCCCAGCTAACGCAGCTGAGTTGGCATTGACATTCTGTCAGCCATAACACAGCTATGACAGCATCTCCCAAGTCATGAGATGGCTTACAGATCATAAGATGATTTTTGAAGGATAATATTTTATTATTATTTCTTTCTCACCCATGGCATCACAAGGTTGACTCTAGCTGCAGAGACACATTTTTCTTTTTTATAGGTGAACCTGGTGACAGTAACGGAATTTTGTGTGGAGATGGGCCAGGTGAAACAACAATGGTCAAGCTATCTATATATTGTGCTTATTTACTAATGAAAACAACCACAGTCTGAAAACACAGTGATGTCCTGACCACGAAAAATGGTGTAATGCTTATGATTAGGGAAAGTTTTTATTTGTTTTGATCAGTGAAAATCATGGAGGTCTTCCTCCATGGACAGGGGTTTGGAGTTGTCCTGCTGTCCTCAACCTCCTAGGCAGAGTGAGTGAAGGGTGGGTAATGGACAATAAAGGAGATGTGCTCCAATTCCATGCTTCTTATAGAACCTAGAGGAAAGGTCTTAGTCACTGACACAAATCTTGGGTGGGACAGAACTGTGGGAAAGGAGAAGAAAAAAGGAGACACTCTGTTTGGCCGAGAGAGGTGCACACATCAATCTGAACCCAGGATAAATGCTAGAATTGCTCAGTTTAAATTAGAAGCAAACCAAGAATGAGTGAAAGGAGGAGGACATGATGCATAATGGATGAGGCTGTGCAGGGACAGAGGTGCTGATGACTCAGCTGAGTTCATGACTCAGGTGCTGGGAACTCTGACTTTGACTCTTCACCACGATTCTGGGCGAGTCCCAGCTTTTCTGTGAGTTCGTGTCCAACATCTGAGTAAGCAGATTGAATTCCCACCATGCTCAATGCAGTTATGTTTACAGATGTTGGCTTCATATGTCACAGAATGTTTCACACACATCTGTAAATGTCTGGTTTGTTTGAAGAGATGCCAAAATATCTCCTTCTATTACGAATTTTAAGCTGGAAATTCCAAGTCCAGAAGGGAATAAGAGTGAATTGTGCAAATAAATGTCACTTTCAGAACGAACTACAGCGCTCTTAATCCTGGTTAAGATCACAGATCCTGTTTTTGAATATACTGAGCATCAGTTTCCTACTCTGAAGTGCCCCAGGAACTCAGCACCTCTGTCCATCAGACCACACGCTTCCCTTCTGGGATGTTAAGAGGTTATTAAACTCTACTGTGTAGTCTCAGATCAGCCAGCTGTTCTGCTTTAATTAGTTAGTTCCCTTGAACAGAGAAAACAATTTTCTTTCAGTTTATTTTTTGGCTGACTTTTCTACCTTCTGATGATAAACCACAATTTTATTTTTCTCCTTCTCAATTGCTCTTTCCCTTATGAGGATTATTCTTCTTAAACATATTGCCCTTGGGCCTCTGAATCTGTCTGGATGTCCAAGACAGCACTGATCCCAGCAGAAACCTAAATTTATTTATGCATGACAGAGCTCACAGTGTGACTATTTCCTGAATTGCTGGGATAGTGATGCGTTGCTATCTTATTCTTCAAAGCCAACATTTATTTGCTTGTGCCAACCAGAGCACTTCCATGTAATTAACTCCTTTCTGTACCTGGAACTTAAAAAAGAAACAAAATTCTCAGTCTGTCCAACTCTATACCAATATCTTATAGCTTTTGGGACTTAAATGTCATTAGCAGTAGTGGATATGGTTCCTGGCATGCGGCTCTCTCTGGTGTGTGACTGTTCAGACAGTTGTGTATATGACCAAGTATCCTCCAGCCCTCCATCCTAAAATGTGTGATTAGCTCAAATTATTTTTTTGGTAGTGGTGTTAGTTTTTTTTTAAGTCCATATCACATCCTAAATATTAGAAATAAGTAAACTACTAGTTTTCTGCACTTAACAGATTTAAATACAAATACTTCCCAATCCAGGGCACAATTCCACAGATATCTGAACTTGTCTGTGTTGCACAAGTGGAAGCAAACATTATCTTGTGAAAATAGAGATTAAGCCAAAAAATGAAGTAAAAAAGAAATCAAACTCAAACTTTAAGAAGTTACTGTGTTGAACAGCTAAGATGACTGTATTCCCAGAAACTTGGTTCACATAGTTATAGGAATGCCACGACAGAGGTGACTAAGTGCTATCTCAGTATGTGAACACCACACAGTAGTAATTCCCAAACTGACCATCAGGGAGAAAAGGATATCAGAAAAGGGAAATTTGACAAAATAGGAAAGCATGTAAAGCAGTGAACTGATATGTTTGAGTCAATGAAATACTGAACACAGCTGACTACCAAGCCCAAGAGACTATCAGGAGTCTGGACAGTTCTGGTGACTCACTCTGCATATGTAGATGGTTGGCTTAGGTCAATATCCAAGATCACTTTTCTTTTTTTCTAATGCTAAGATTTGCTATTTTTCATTGCCTGCTGTCTCCATTTAGCACTCTGTAAACTTCAAGTACCAAATCCTAGAGACATTAACAGCTAATATTTTATCTTTCTGAAATTTTACTTATTCAATAAACTTCCCAATTTACAATAGACATTAGCATATGCAATATTAATATGAACTGAAATGCTGTGCTTTCAAAGAATTCAAGGTATCACACATTAAAACAGATCATGAATTTTTCATTTTAGAAATTAGTTTTGCCTTCTCTCAATTTTGATAAAAACCTGAAATTTGATTGAGGCTGTCTCAGATGCGCAGTTCTTATTTGTTTACAATGAATAAGTACTTGGAAAGATTCAAAGAGAACAGTGTTTCTAGGATGCATAAACTAACTCACAGTTTTTTAACAATCAGCACATTAAATTTACTGGTTTTATACGGGTTAATCTGAAACCAATAAAGACTTGGAATTTTTGTCTGTCTTTTGAACTAAAACTTGGACTTTTTTCAATCAGTTTCACATTTGTATCAATCAGAAAAACAGCTGGACTGCTATGGAAAAAGCACTATGTGTACTAGTGGATAATGTAGGGCTGCATGAAATGACAATGTAAATTTAATACTGTTTTCTTCTGAAACCACAGTAAGACCAAACTGTTTCCTGAGATTGTACGTAAGCATTTTCAGGTTACATTTACCACTTGGTTCCTGTTGCAAAAATTTTTATGCTTCAGAAAACACATTTTTTGACTTGCATACCAAAACTTGGCAGTGCCTCAGAGAGAGAGAGAGAGAGAGAGAAACAGGCGAGATTTTCTAAAGTATAGAAAGCCAATGCTAAACATGCTAAAAATTCCACACAGCACGTTTCTGGTTCTGACAAAGAGACAGCAGCCCTTGTATTGATGGAAAGAGTGAAGAGGTCAACAGAATGTGACAAGTTTATTTGTGCAAATGTTTTAGGAGCATAAAAATCCTGCTGTCATGCAGTGAAATTACTCTTTTTTTATTTTACCTTGTAACATTATCCATTAAAATTGAATTGAAAGCTGTTTTCCTCTATAAAGACATAAGTCCTTGAGTTTTGTGGGTTTTTTGCTGGTAATCATTCAAGACATGATTCACCTCTCCAGATGCCCTAAGAGCAGTGTCTTTTGCAAGTCTTTCTGCTCTTCAGATAATTACCTTAGTGGCTAAGGTGTAAATTGGAAAAAACCCCCACAAGAACAGCAAATCAGTCAACCAATAGTGCTCATCTAATGTTAGTCTGAAAAATTTCTGGTAGTTTTAGGAGCCATTTGAATACCACACTTCAAAGACAACTGTAGTAATGGAGTTCTTGAATTGAATACATTAGTCTGAAACAGTGTACATGCTTTCGCCACTGTGTTTAATTAAGAAGAACTTTGAGGATTAAAAGAGTGACATATGCACTCATAGCCAGAAGTGTATCTTGAATTTGACCCATCACAGCACCCATCATCACAGAGCAGAGTCAGCTTCCAAAATTTGTGGCTAACTGAGAAGGATGGCACTTGTTTTAGACATAAAAGAAATCCCACTACCCTGAGAGAAGACATGGCTGATCATAAAGCAAACTGCAAAAACGTCTCCAGAAAATCTTACTGTAGTGCCCTTTCTCCTCTCAGGTTTCTTTATCTTCTCCTACTGAAGCCACCAACAAGAATCACTTTCTGGGCTTTACTCCCTGTACAATAGCACCATGTCCAAAGTGCATTTCCAGAGTAGTGTCCATCTTGTCTGTCTCCTTGGATTTTACCTAGGACCCCCTTGGTGACAAAGTGGTCCAGGACAAGGCCAAAGTCTTGGAAGTGATTAAATAGCATAAGAAACATAGGTCAGTGTTCAGGTCACTTTCTGAACCTCTTTAAATTTAATTATAAATATCTTAGTGTGTCCTGTAGATGATACAGAGCCATGCCAGAGCATTTTATAATAGTGAAGGACATGCCACAACAGTTTTATGATTTTTCAGTTGAAACATTATTAAGGTTAGAGGCAAAATCAGAAATTATTGAATCAAAAATTTCAGCTAGAAAGCAAAGAAAAATCCATCAGACTGAAGCTGGATTTGAATCCTATTCAATTTTTTAAAGAAGTTCAAACTCCAACAATCAATTTGCATTCCACAAATTCTTGGAATAGACAGTGTCTTCTTTCCAATGAAATGTAAATTTAAGATAATTTACCTGTTTGTAGCGCTTCTCCCTTAACATTATAAGAACTTTTCCCCTGTAGAACATTCTTGTAAAAATGGCTGAGAGGAGAAAAATGAAAGATACTTGTCACAAGATCTGTGTAAAATTGTGAGGGTCGCAGCAGCTGTGTGCTTTGATTTTCTTCTTGTCTGAAAAAAAAAGAAAGTGAGAACTAAATTTTGACGCTGTATAAATGCTGAAAGTCTGTTCTTGCCTTTTTCTTCAGCTCTATATTTCCTATTGAAGATACACTATAATTCAATCCAACACAGAAGTGACAAAGGCCCATCATCTCCTGTGGCCCAGGATATCTCATGGTTCATACCCATGGGATTTAACATTTAATTTTATTTTTATTATTCCATGATTCAGTGTGGTACAGATGGAAGCTAAAGTTGTTCCAAACTCATGCCAAAAAAACTACAATGAATGTGTCAAAGTACTTTCTAAAGGTTTTGAAAGGAAATTAATTTTGGAAGTAGGGTAGAGTTGACAGAGTGGATGCACTTTTTCCAGGAAACTTTTTAATGAAAATGCCATATTTTATTTTGGCATTCAGTTTTAAACTTTTCATTCCTTCTCATTTTCTCTGTCTTGTCTTTTCCTTACTTTTTTCTTTGTCCTCTCATGTCATGAAAAAGTAGAAGGGTTGGAGAAGGGAGGCCAATAAGAATTGGCAGAAAAATTAAAGATGCCTATGGGAACAAACTGGAACTTTTGAGTGAATATTTTCTGTGGATCACTGCAGTTATGGTTAATTATGTAGTGAGAAATTCAACTTTGCAAAAATGCTTCGTGTTCCTGCCCAAAAGGTGTGCAGTCCTTGTGTATTCAGCTTTGGAAAATCATATTACTGCAAGTGTGACAGAGTTTCTCCTTGCAATTTCTGTTCCTCTTTTTTTGCATCTCTGTTTTCCATGGGACAAATTTCAAATTTCAGAAGAACAGAGAGTAGTCAAACTCATGCAAGCTTTTGTTTTTTAGCATCTCTCAAAAACCAGACACCTGACTGTGAATTTCCTTGTTCTTATTCTTGATATTTGAGGGTTCCCTTTGGCACAACTTTATATTGGGTCTATTGATGGTTAATGTTCTACTAATTCTGAATCCAGCCAGAGACGTCATTTATTTGTATGATGCTTTGTACTATTTGGCTTGGTAATTTATTAGTCAGCTTACTGTAGGCTTCAGCATTATGTAACAGCCATAAAGTTTAATTGGGTTCTATTTCCTGTACACTTTCTCATGCTTGTTTATGAAAGGAAGTTCTATCTCCTTCTAAGTGCAGAACCATCCCTTGATCTGGTAGACAGCACAGAAAGCTGCAGGTATGCAGATTGCAGACTCAGAAATTATAATTTGTCACAGTTTTCACCCTTATGTACTTCCATAAATTACTTTGTGTTGTCTCTTTCATTTTCTAGAAGTTGAAAATGATCACATGTAATTAGCCAAGCAACTGAAAAGGTACTATTTACAATCATGATTGAGACACATTGTAATTGCAGTATAAATGAGGACCTCCAACACTGAATTCACCAAAACACCCAAATGGAGGCACAGGAACATTCACTGACTTGCATAGTGTTAACAGTGCAAACCCAGTCTAAAACAGGTTTGCATAAGGATTTGTCAATAAGTAAAGGTGCTGCCACATGTGGAGCAACAGGTTGTCTTTCAAAAAATCAGAAATTATGAAGGATGCCTTGGAAGGATTCTGAATGGAGCTAAATCTGCCCATGTACTCACTTGAATATGTTTGGCTTTTCAAAGGTACCTGGGATAACTATGAGACAAAAGCCTCACAGGTAAATAGAGAGATTTGGTCTCACAGGTGATGATAAAGTACAGGAGAAGGCAGCGTGATGTAGCTAGACACAGCTAGACAAGAGTACCTGAGCAAATTAAGGTCTAGAACAGCACAAATCTTCTTGACACATTTTATGTATCTGAAGTCTGTGCTGCATCCCTCCATCCAGGCAGTCTCTGGCCTCCTTCACTCCTGTTGTCACAGCTGCATGGCTGCCAAAATGTCAAATCTACTTTATTTTCCTTGTGGTTAATGGAAATACCTTCTCTGTCAGGGTTTCAGAAGGTCAGCTGTCCAGTGAGAGGGAGCAGTCTCCTTGACCCTGCCACATCTGGTATGACCCTGGCTGCCCCTCCACTGCTATCATTATTCTGGATTTCTCAAAGGAGCAATAGGCCACTTGTAAAACAGTCTATTGGCTTCAGGCTCCTTGGGGTGACAAAGGGTGAAGGGGCATGTTCAGCAGGGCTGCAGAGGACTGACAAACAATTCCAGATATCTCACTGACAGGAAAAAAATATGTTTATGGGCAATAAGTCTGTGTCTCAGATAATGTATCAACACTTTTCCTCATATCTATTCCCAGCACTGCTCACTTCAGGTCTAGGTTATGATTGCTTTACAGTAAGTCCATGTTCAATGATTTATTTTCATGAAACATTCAGGGAATTCCTCAAGAAAATAAATATTTCACAGTCAGTGTGGAACCTGCTGTGAGTCTTTTGGTCTAAAAGTGCACATGTTGCTTATAACTGACCAAAGCAGTATTGGAAGAAAAAAGTGAATAGTGAAAATTATTAGCTGCCATATTCCATTAGGCTGAGAAGACTTGTGTTTACAGTGATTCTCACTGTTCACACCTCTAAACCTGCCATGAAGTTTGGGGTAAGAAGAGATTATGTGTTCAGGTTACAGGAGATTGCTAAAGTTGCTTCTATATGCCTCTTGTTTTTTCACGCGGAAAATAAACAGGATTTAATCTACCATATAATAACATTTGATAAATTCTCTGAGGCATGGTAGCAAAATAAAGACTGATTATTTTTTCCCCTCTGCATTTTTAAAACAAGTATCTGTTATTTAGGGGGAAAATCCCAGTAGTCCAAAATGATAGATTGTTGATGTCTTATAATGTTTTGAAGATTTTTTTCCTAATCTCAGTGGTTATTTAGTCTTTACAGATGATCCTGGGCTGGAAACAGTCCTACTTAGAGCAGGAGGTTGGACTAAATGTTCTGCAGAGCTCCCTGCCAAGAAACATTTCTACAACTGCAATTTTTTCTCTCCCAAAACCTCTGAGAGCTGTGCTGCGCTGTCTCATACCAGCTGTGCCAGCTTTCTTGGCTGTGAAGAGGAAATCAAACATCGACTCCCTACCCAACAGGCACATGGCAAGGAGGAGAATGTTTACCCCATGGTATGAAAATGTAAATTAGGTGTCAGAGGACGACTCTGTGACATTGCCTTTGCATTTGGAGGGGCTCTGTGTGAGGAAAATAATTGTCTCTGTCTTGCTCTGTACAAGGCTCTGTGATAAGTATGATTGAATGATTTATTTGTTTGGGCAGAAGGTGATTTGCAACCTGAGAAGCTGCTGGGGCACTTCTTTCCAGCTGTCCTAAGTCCAGCCCACAGATGACATGAAATGAAGTGGAGGGGATCTTACTATGTGGATTGAAGGGCAAGTCGGTGGCTGAAAACAAATTCAATTTTAAAGCAGTCAGCCAC
Organism: Camarhynchus parvulus; assembly: GCF_901933205.1. NCBI lineage: Eukaryota > Metazoa > Chordata > Aves > Passeriformes > Thraupidae > Camarhynchus > Camarhynchus parvulus. Next base: position 57,176,417 of record NC_044601.1, read on the forward strand.
ACGCCCACTGTGGATTTTGGAGAGCTCTGTCAGGCCTCCTGCAGGGAGCAGACTGTGAAATGCAATGGATGTTTCTATAAAGTTGGTGGTGTGGTCTGCCTGCAAAGATTATTCAAGACTGCTTAGAGCAAAGAGAAGTCAAGTGTTTCTTTCCTCATGGGATCTTCATTGGGAGAGGCGCCCTGTTTGGTGTCAAGGGGACTCTGGATGTGGAAGCCTTGCTGCTTGGCTGTGCTTGTCTCACTGTGCTCAGCTCAGGTCTCTGGCCCAGGGGGCTCTTAAGGCTGGGCAAAGGCAGAGCTACACAGGGAATCCAGGGGCAAGAGCATGGTGCCGACAAGTATATTTCCAAGTATTCTATTTTGAAATCTTGAACCTTGTTCACAGGGCTCTGGTTCTCCCATTCAGTTTTTCAAAGTAACTGAACAAACTCACTGTGGTCCCATTTGCTTTATCCCTTGCAGATGAATGTTTCCCTGTGTCCATGAGATTTGGCTCTGCAGGGGACTGCCAAACAGGACAAGAGGATGAGACAGGTGGGGGTTTTTTGAGACCAATTCTCATTGTGTCCAACAAGGAAATTACATGAACGTTCAGAAGACAAAATTTAGTACTAGGTATGAGGAAACATTGTTCCAATAAATTCCAGCCTTTAAACCCTTCTTGACTCTGCTGTTTCTCATGATGGTTGTTTATTGCTTTTTAGACTAAAGGGCAAGCTCACACCATAAATATGTTCCTGGAGTCTCCTCTGCTAAAAGCAAGCTTCTCCGCCTAATTTTGTTCTAGTTCCCTCCTAAAGCAAGACCAGCCATAAGGATGATTACTCCTCTGCACTAAATTTTTCTGAGGGAATGTCTATATTACCACCTGGATTGGTTTTTTTGCTAAAACAGAGAACATTACCTTTGCATACAGAATGTCTATAGAAGCTCCTATGTCACTTCAATCCCCTCCTTCTCATTTTTCTATATTGCAGCAGCACCCACAGGCCCTAACTGAGAAGAAGTCTCCATGGCACTAGACAGCACACAAACATAGAGGAAGATTCCAAAGACCTTGCAATCAAATAAAGCAATATTATGGTGCTTTTTCTTTAGCTACAGGAGAAGAGACTTAGGACCCAATTAGATTAAGATCATTCTTAGCCCCAATCTATGAGATTACATTTGCAGTCTCTTCCTGACACTCTATCTCTCAGAGAGCACTTGCACTAACAAACCATATTATGGATTATGAGACAATATCAACTATGTTAATTCAAGTGGAAAAAAAATCAATATGAGAACTAAACAAAACATCATGATTGTCTCTACCTTTTGATAAATCCAGTTATTTGCTTAATATTTTCTGTGTTTGAAGGCTGTTTGTTCATTATAGGTTTTCTTCATGTAGATATACTCTCAGAAAAAATAAAATTAAGTGGAATCAGCTGAAATGACGTGGGGCCTGTTCTTGGCTCTGATGATGCAGAAATAATAATGAATTTTTTCAGTTACATGACTACTACTTTGGCTACATGTGCATCTGAACTGATATCAATAACACAAAAGCAATTCAAATAATGCACTTTAAATGTGTCTCATAATCAAAGCAGACTAATAAAAAAACGACTAGCTGATCAGATATCTGTGAGGAAGGGCACACACTGTACTTTAATTCACAGTAAATTTACCTTTGAAGAAACAATCATAAAATCAATGATGCCTGGTTTTGACACAGACTATTAAGGATGGCACTATATAAAGAATGGCTATTGTATATGAATGAAAAACAATTATCTATTTTACCCCAGAAGTCCCAATAACAGAGAAAAATCTGTTCTGTGTAAATGAAGTGGAAGAGGTGTCATAGAGGCATTTTTATTACACACATCCACTAAAACTAAAACACACAGAAAACAAAGTGTAGCAAACCACAATATGCCCTGAAGCTACAGTTAAATATATTTCCAGTTACCACTATGGACCTCAGAATCTTTGTTCATAAATATTCAAGGTATTCTTGGCAACTTTTTCTATCAATTAGTATGAAAGAGGTTAAGAGAGGTAGAAAGACACATTCTAAACTTGGTGTCAATGAATAATGAAAGGAAACCCTGTTATCCCAAAAACTTAAGAGAACTAAGAATGAAAAAAGTCTGCCTGTCCCTAATCCTTCTCAAATGAAAATAGAGACTTTCAAGTTTTTGCTAAATTGCCAGAACTGGGAATAAGAGAGTTCATTTATTGTTAAAGGAATTTAATTAAGCTTAACCTTTTAATTTTTCTCACACATTTAGAGGCCCACCCTTTGCACAATCTGTGATCTCCATCAAAGCTGATGGAGAGCCAGTAGAGACACATCCTACTCACCCCAGACTCTCTGTTCCCATCTGCAGCATCAATACTTGCCTGTATGAAGTCTTCAGCTGCTCCTGTGACACAAATTGTCCCAAGTCTGCCACAGTACCACAAGCAGAATAGCCACTGCTATTAGTCGAGTGAAATTGTTTTTACAGCAACATTGAAGAGAGATGCCTAATGTTCCCATCCCTGTCAGCAGTGACACAATCTGTGAACAATTGCAATCGTATCACTAGGAGTTTCGGTATCTTCAGGCAATTTTTCGTTGGTCCTGTGCAAAGCAGATACCTTCCCCTGCCCCGCTGGAGCACATTGTTCTGTGGGCTCTGATGGTGCTCATCCCAGGGTACTAAAAGGTCAGGACAACTTCATTATAGGACCTCCCTACATTATTTTGCAATGGCCTTTAGAGCCTAGAGAGCACAGAGTTGACTGAAAACTGTCAAATGTTGTCCTTACTGTCAAGAAGGTTAAGAAGAAAGATCCTGGTAGTTACAAGCCTGACAGTCTCACTTCTGTGCCTGATAAAACTATACAGAAAGTTATTCTGGGAGTTACTGAAAAACACTTGAGAGACAAGGCAGCCTTTGGTCATAGCCAGCACAGGTTCATGAGCAGGAATTCCTGCTTCACCAACTTAATTTGCTTTTATGACAGGGATCAGCCACTTAATTTAAAGGTAAACCAGTAGTTCTGAGGTCTTGGATTTTTCTCTCCTATCTCTCACTGTAGCCTTCTGGACAAACTGTCCCGCACATGGCTTGACATGTCCATAAAGCATTGGGAGAACAACAGGGTAATGGTGTTATGGTAAGTGGGGTTTTGTCATGCTGGTGGGCAGTCTCCTATGGGTGGACCAGGGCTCAGGGTTAGTGTTGGTGCTCTTTAGTGTTTTTGCAAATGATCTGGACAGAGAAATCAAATGTACATTATGTAACTTAGTGTACAAAGTTAAGTAACTTTGCTGACATTACTAAATGAGGAGGAGCTGAGGACTCCCTTGAGGATAAAGAGGCCTTATAGAGAGACCTATAGAGGCTACAGACCTGGGGAGTTACCAACCATATCAATTTCAGCAGGAGCAAGTGCAGTTTTGAGTGCCACGTTAGAGGACAGACATCAAACTATGTGGGTATAACCACAGGAGGGTCACCCACGTGGAGAAAGGCCTCAAAGGCAAGTCTAATGAGGAGAGACCAAGCTCAGCTGGCTTATTCAGCTTGGAGAAGGCTGAGGGGAGACTTCACAGCAGGGTATGCCTTCCTCTTGGGGGGCTTTTGGAGGTACTGATCTCCTCTCCCTGAGGGTGAGCTGCAGAACACAACCAAGTGGAAGGAAGCTGCACTGGAAAGTTCAGGATGGCTATTAGGAAAACGTTCTTCACTGGAGGACTGGTACCTGGAACAGCCTCCCCAGGGAAGTGGTAATGATATCCTGTCAGAATCCAAGGAGCATCAGGACAATGCTTTCAGTGAAACTCCTAGTTTCATCTAGTCCTGTGAGAAACAGTTGGACTTGATGAGCTTAATGGCTCGCTTCCAACTCAAGATATTCTGTCATATTATCATTCTGCCTTTCTGTTTGGGAAGCTTACAGCTCAGTGCCACCTGCAAGAAAAGCTTGGGGGCAGTGATGGGCACAAAGCAGATTGGAGGAGGAAATCCCTCCCTGACCCCCAAAGAGATCCCCTGCAGTTTCTCCCTGAAGGATGTGGCGGTGGCTGTCTTGGTTTCTGCTCTGTCCTGTCCCCACACCATCTCCTGGCAGATTTGCTACTGTTCCTTGAGCTTCCTCCAGTGCTCCATAACCTTTGCAGCTTCTGCCAGTGCTGCCCACACTGGGAAAATAGAAGGGACAAAGGGGACCATGGCTAAGGAAGTGAAAAGGTGAGGAAAGGGACTATTGTTTACACTGATGAAGCAGAGAAACACAGGTTACAAATATTTTTCTTACTCTTGGCCAAAGAAAGCTCTTGTCTGTGATGTGTTCTCTAGACATATGCTAGGAGGCTTAGGGGTGAAACGAGCTCTCAAAATGTCTTGCTAGGTGAACACGCATCCTACTTCTACCATTCTCAGTGTCCCTTTTCCAAATTTGTGTGCCCATGGGAATCTGGCGGGCTATAACTTGTAAAGTTGTCACAGATATCTATGCCTTTGGTTGATAAGGCTATGCTTAGAGAAAGTAGGGAGACTTTAGGTTTCTTTGTGTGCTTATCAAACTGCTGGTTTAGATCCTATTTTCGTGATGCCCCTCATTGGAATTACTGGAGTGACATGACTCAGCAAATACTGTCTCTTTTTTTCTTGTGTATGCAAATAAATAAAGCAAAATCAAGTTTCACGATGGACTGAAATTTGTGCTAAAGTCAGTAACACCTCTGAGTCTATTCCAGTTTTGCTACTGGCTTCAATTCCTAAAAAAGTTTTTAAAAAGGTGTATCAAAAATAGAGGATGATGCTGTCACTCAGATTACAGTGGTGCTGGAAAAAATACTGCTTATCATATTTTTAAAAAACCAATTTTATTCTTTAATTTAATGTTTGCTTTTTTGACTAGAAATTATGTACACAATCAGAATGTTAATATCCTACATATCTAGTTATAATGTCAAAGTACATGATGGATTTGTTGTTGTGGAAGAGTCAGATCAAAGCCAATCAGTAGGTAAAAAGGGATCTGATTCATTTGCAAGATGTATCAGTAAACTTTAATTAATCAGGAAGTCAATTAATAGCTGTTAATTCACACTCTATTTTTTTCAGTGTTTCTCTGATAACCTAAAGTTTAGCTGTCATAGGCATCTGGATATGAACAACTTATGGTAAATTGCAGCATGAATTACAAAATTATAGGGAACTTCATCAATAGGAAGTATATTCATTTTGTATGTGTGTCTGTGTGGTGTGAAAACACAACCAAATGAATGATTATGTGTAAATTAGTCATTACAATCTCAATCTATGTGTTGGGCATCCTGAGCTAAAGTCAATATAAAAGGAGAGGTGAAATCCAAAGCAGAACACAAGCATCCCTAGCTTAGATACAGTGTTCTTGGTGTACAGTCTAATCTCCCAGGTTCAACCCCTGCTGTTTACAGTAAGAATGAGCTGCATCAGGATGTCAGTACAAAAATCTCTGTGTGTTTTGACCAAAGAGCTGCCCAGAGCTGGCCCAGAGCAGGAAGGTGCCAGGTCATCCCACCATGCTAAACATCAACCCTTGGTGTCCAAAGTGGCTGTACAGTCCAAGACTTTCCTCTCTGTGGGATGCAGACCGCAGCAGGATCTGTTGGGGAAACTCCTACAGGCATTATTTGAAAACAGGACACCAATCTTTCCTGGAACTGGAGGCTGCCTAAGGATATCAGTAGGCCTGTGTCAGTAGACCCACAGGCCTGTTTTTCTGCACCGGAGAGAAATGTCCTACATCTCACAGCCTGTGAGGCTGCCTTGGCCAGGGTGTTTTCTGTGCACCTGCAGGTGCCTGCTGTGCTGCTGAGCAAATGGCTCATGGGGTGCAGAAGGGAATATTTGGAAGGAACCAAGGAGGCCTCTGCAGAAAGGTGATGAATCCTACACATCCTCCAACTTAGCAAATCTGGTTTTAAACAGAGGGCTGGAAATAGGAACTGGTGCTGTTTTTCAGCTGCCCCTTGATTATGGCTACTGCAGCTGCTGATTTCAGCACATAAGGTTTGCATATAAAAAGCAATGCCTAGGGCTCTCGCTGCTCAGATGAGGGCCTCAGGGACTTGAATTACATTTCTTTTGCCTTTGTTTATATGACCTACTATCATTAGCTCTTATTAAATGTATTCAGAACCCAATTCTCAGAGACTGAATTGTGTTTGCCAACCTATCTTGGTCCGAAAAACTTAGTGTACTATTTCTTAGACAGAAGGAATAATTTTGTGATTGTGAAAACAAAATTAAAATATCTGTTTATTTTTGACTGATGCTGCCAAATTTGACAAAATTTCACTAATATTCCTTCTCTACTCAAAATGTACATTTTCATAAATAAAATTTTCTTTTGAGTGTTCCACTGATTTAGTTTTCCCTGGAAGACTTGAGGAAATGAATGACTGTTCTGAAGTACGAAGATTACAGCCTAAAGTAGAACAAAACATGCGCTGCAACTAATCATTTAGATAAGAGATGAGATAGGATCAAATATGAGGAAGGTAGTGAAGATCCTTTCAATCTGTTGACATCTGATAGAAATGGAGATGAAATATTATAAACCGTCAAGGTTGTGACATGTTTGATTAACATACTCTTTGGTTTGGGTGGTTTTTGTTAAAAAATATGCATACCAGAAATTGGAGAGATGTTTCCAGTAATAGGCTATAGAAAATTGGACCAGTATAGCCACTATAAAATGTATCATGATATTTATACAAATTACTAGCTGCTAGCAGAAAAGCTGCAAAGAAGGAGAGACAAGAAGTAGAAAAAATACACAAGACTGTGTCTTGTAACATCTGAAAAACAAAAATCTTTTTGAGAGTCTCATGAGAGTAAAGGTTCAGAAGAATTTAACGAGGTCATCCTGTGTGCAGTGAAGTGTTTTAGTTCACAATGTTACATTCTTTCTAAGAGCTGAAATAACAGAACTGTGAGGAAAGCGTGAATAGTTTGCCAGAGCTGCCTTTGGAGCAAAGATCACCCAGCTGCAGGGGAGCATGCTGAGAATGGCAGCACCAGGAACCTACAAACCTGGCACAGGATTACAGGCTAATGTATAAAATCAGGATTATTATAAACTGACTCAGGATAATTGTAACTCTTGACTCTGTGTGATCAAATAAAATGCAAACAGTTTTTACCATATTTGAGGCTTAAAAAAGGGGGGCTATATTTGATGCTTAAATCTTCCGTATTAAGGTTTATTTAAAACTCAAAATGTGTCTGCTGAAACAATAAGGATCTCTGAAGGAACCAGGCCTAAGTTTTGTCTAGAAGCTTCTATTCATTAAAGAAATTACAGTGGAAGACTCAGCTCCATGTCTGTCTGACATTTTTCAGTAAGTAAATTGTGATAGTAAAAACTAGGCCAGGTGCTAGAAAGGCTTAATAAGTGTATGAATACAAAATGGCTCTATTTGAATGGTCGTGTTCACTTTCCCAAACTACTCCACTGTAGAAATTCTTGTAGATATGAATTTGTCTTTGTAGCTGCACGCAAATGTAATTTAAAAATGCACTTTTAAAAGAGACAACATTCAGCTATTCAGGAATCACTGTGAAGCAGAAAAAAAAAAAACCAAACAAAAAAGCAAAACAGTGAAGTACAGCTAAATACAGAAATCCTCACTACCATATTTGACTACCTTTACTATGAAACTGTGAGGAATGGAAGTGGATATTCTAACAGAGGAATCAGTACTGTAGAGCTAAATCTGTTTCATGGACTGCTCCAAAGCAATTGATCCTTCTGCACACACAGAAAAGACAGTAAACACCTGCCCCTTGTGTTTACTAGTCTTAAATTCGTTTTTTACATGAGCTTTTAAGCAACAGAGAAATAGGCAAAGTAAGAGTACACCAATGCAGCATATGCACAAAAGATGTGGATGTAGGTCAGAATGTAACTATGTTTTGTTTGTTTAAAATGGACCTATAGGACCATTTAAGTAGACTAGTAGAGGACATTTTCCTAGTAGACTAGTGAGGACATTTTAGAAGAGCTGATGAAGAAAAAGAACTTATCCTAAATGCAAAGTAATTCCTGAGACTGAATGTGCTGATGGTAATGGAGAAAGCAAAGTTATACACTTTTTTTTTTCAAATTAATTAGTTTGAAAAGTAGTGCTTTTAAACAACATTGGGATCCTCAACTCTACCTGACTTGCAAAAAGCAGCTGTTGAGAGCCAATGCATGAACAGGTTAGTCAGGTTCCCCAGAAGATCAGCCGGCACACCTCTTCTGCAGGGAGCAGAGATTCACAAAGGCCAAGGAGCAGTGTGGGGAAACCTGCACAAAAGCTGCTGCTCATGCCAATTTTCTAGAAAATACAACTGTAATCCTTATAGTCATCAGCCTAGTATATCTTCTGGAGTAGTTCCCTCTTTAATTATTGTTTATGCCCTTCCCTTGGTCTAAATTATGCCACTCTGGCTTTGTCACCTTCATTCATGCATTCTTCCAGTGTCAAACCCACTATTAAACCCCAAGTTATTAAGCCATTTCTTCTTCAGGAACTGAACAATCTCTTCTATTTTTAAACCTCTTAAAATTGTGCAGCTAAATTGTTAAGGTATGACAGCTGAATTTTACTACGGCACCACAAGCTTCAGGATAGCAATTCCCAGTTCTCTGGGAAGAAATGCCTGCTGAGTGACATTACCTGAGAGCACTGCCAGAACAAAAAGACAGAGTGGCTTGTGCAAATGCACCCCTGCTTATGAAATATCCCCACTGCCCTTCAGGCCCTAAGTTCTGCTTCAGCACATGAGGATTCAGTACCTAGCTGGAAACATGGGAATCCCATCAAATGAAATAAACTTGCTTTAGTGGAGCAGTGAGGGCAACCTGAATCTGAGATCTTCAGCTAGTGTAAAGCATCCAGTGGCTCCATACTGAATTGTCTTTATTCAAAATTTGGCACATGGTCTTTGTAACTTTAAATAAAAAAATTTTGAAAAGTAGTCCAATGAAAATAGCAAAAACAAAAAACTGTACAGACATGGAATAACATAATAAACTGGAAGAGAGAAGTTGCAAAAGAGGAAATCTGAATTCCGGATATTTTGCAAGCGGTGATTTCCCTTCCTCTCCCTGCCCTTTGCTCCCAACACACAGGCTCAAACTCCCTCCTTTTCACTTTCCCCCAGAAGGAGAACAGATTTTGCAATACTTCCCTGCTGTAGTGAATTCTTACTGACACAAAGAATCCCACTAAGATCTCACAGATACAAGGAAACTTTACACAAAAAGGGAGCAGGAGAAGCAAATGAATGGAGCTAAAAAATGTTTGGGGCCATTGAATGTCTTTGCTCTGAGTGCATGAATACTTCATTTGCCTTCATTTTCCATGTTTTAACTTGTTTCAGAATGCTTTTCTGAACAGGATATTGATGGATATTTGGGCTCTATATCTCCATGGATGACCCCACAGGGAACGTGCCACTTGACGTAACTGATATTATGATAGACACTAAGCAATCTGTAGAATACATTTTTAAACCTTTAGAGATTTTGGCCCATTGACCTGACAAGACTCATCAAAAAACCCCAGAAGAACATCTCTTATTTCTTCTGATCCATGTAGTGATGAAAGGTAATAAAAAATGTGCAGTGACCACAAGACCAGATGAATTTGGTCATTTTCATACTGAATTTGAGAAAGCTGTTCTGGTGAAAAACAAGCCCAAACCAAATGAAATCATCAAAAAGGCACTTTTTGATTTTCTGTTAGCTGGTAACAGCTGTCGATAAAAAAAGAAACAAACAAATGGATTGACCAGACTAGGAACGTGCTAGACTGACAGACTTTTGAAGGAGGATGTCAGTATCTGCTGATAAAAATATTATTCACAGATATGTATCATTCTAAAATTGATTTATTCAGCTAAACATTAAATCTGCATTATAATGCTCTAGATATTTGCTCCAGTTTCTGGACAATACATTTTCTCAAGTGCACTCTGTTTGAGGAAGGGTTGTGTAATGAATAGCTATGACTTCCCTAAATTATTTCTCAAAAATTATAGTTAAATTAACTCAAAAATTTAGTATAAGAAAGCAATGTGAAAGAAGAATTTCATAGTTGAAGCTGTTTTGTTTCCTAATCACTTAGTGAAGTGGAAGATTTTTAGTTGTTTTTATGAAGGAAGTTGGAAAACATCACATGCTCTTCCCAGATGTATTATAACTCTCTCCTGCCAGACAGCCCTGGCAGTCCAGCTCATGAGAACCTACAGTGGGATTTCCTGAGGTTTAGAGGTTTGGTTTTCCCCAAGAAGCTCTACAAAGTCTTTCCCAAATTCTCTGAATTCTACAAATAGATAAAACTAATGTGCTAATCTCATCATCCTGACTCCCCCAAACATTTTTGATATTTCCTGTATTTTACTGGCCTGAAAATATTGTCATGGCATCTTCCTTCAGAGTTTTTAACCGCATCTATGTCCAGCTCTTGCTGCAAATACGTACAATATATACTTAGGATAACAAAGTTGCATTTATCTCATTTTGGAAATTATTCCCTCTGATACTTTGATTCCTCAAAACTCTCATTTGGTTCAGGCTTATGTAAAACACAAGACTGAAGCTTTGGAAAGCTGTTACCAAAGCCAAGCTGTCACTTGTCCCTTTGCAAGTGGGCAGAGGTAGCTGAGGCTGGGGCATGTGTGGTGCATCCTGTTCAGTGGCAGATGTGGGCTGGGCCCACAGCGCAGGGATTTGTCTGGATGTGTCTGGATGTGTCTGGATGACTCTGGATGTGTCTGGATGTGCCTGCTGTTCCGCTCGGGATGCTTCACTCCATGGCAGCAGCACTGCTCCAGGCACTGGAGAGCACAACGTCTGCTGAAATTCACTGGCTTGGAAGTGTGAGGGCATTTCTTTCCACATCAGGATCTGAGACCTCCTGGTTTCATGGATCTATCACTCTGAGATATATGGCCATCTCCTTGGCTTTTCAGCTGGAGATGTACTTCAAGGTGCTCACAAAGTAGGTGGTTGAAGTAGGAGCTCCCTCCCAGAATTACAACAGGCAACACAAAATAGCTTTACCCCAAAATAACTTCTCCTGCTTTAATTTCTATCCCTTCAACTCAGAATTTTCCATAACATTTTTTTGAAAATTACTATTAAACTGATTTTGTTACATCTGCACATAATTATGCTTTTAAAGCTGCAGGATTCAATCCTTGATTCCACTGTTAGACATACAGATGGTCTGTTTTTAATTTCTTTGTTGGATCTAGTGCCTTACAGAAATGAATCATATCCCTCACCACTTACCATATAATTGTAAGGCAATATAGTACATCCTCATTCACCTTTGTTGCATGATGCTTACATAACTTGTACTATGTACTCCATGTAAAGAAAATCATGTCTGCAGCCAGCGCTGACAAGAACCAATCATACTGCATCAAAAAGTTGATTCATCACTTTCAATTCTAAAAAATTATTTTGCTGTGGTTTGTACACTCCAAAGAGAAAACAGTGGTCCTTTAGAATTACTAGAAGTCATTAAAAACAGAAGAGCTGGTTGTTTTCCATACTTTTTTGTTCATAAAAGGATATATCCATTGAAATTAAACAGTGATAATTAGTAGCTCTGATCTACAAAAAGTCTAAGCCCTAAAGGCTTAGTCTTGAGGTTCTCACACATATAATATATTCCTGTTATGGGGAATGAGTGCACAGATCGTATTTACGCAGCGATAGCTGAATCTGGCCTGGGAGATAACGCAGGCTTGAAAATCTCCACTTAATTCAGTTTACTTATAAACCTCAGCTGCCCTTAGAGCAGGAGGCACTGGTGCTCTTTGTCGATGGAGTCATGGCGAGCTCACTGCGCTGTCCTGTTACTGAAGGGCTGGCACACATGTGGGAGGGCTGAAGGGCTGTGGGCAGCCTCTCTAGGACAGGCTGCAGTGCCGCACCTGCTCACCCTGACCACCCAAGGGGGCTGCGGGGCTGCCAGCCCCACACTGCCAGCCCCACACTGCCAGCCCCACACTGCCGGCCCCACACTGCCGGCCCCACACTGCCGGCACCACACTGCCAACCCCACACTGCCAGCCCCACACTGCCAACTCCACATTGCCGGCCCCACACTGCCAGCCCCTCACTGCCAGCCCCACACTGCCAGCCCCACACTGCCGGCCCCACACTGCCGGCCCCACACTGCCGGCACCACACTGCCAACCCCACACTGCCAGCCCCACACTGCCAACCCACACGCCGGCACCGGCCCCACACTGCCAGCCCCTCACTGCCAGCCCCACACTGCCGGCCCCACACTGCCGGCCCCACACTGCCGGCCCCACACTGCCGGCCCCATACTGCCGGCCCCACACTGCCGGCCCCACACTGCCAGCCCCACACTGCCAGCCCCGCGCTGCCGGCCCCACATGCATTTTCTCTGACACTTTGAGCCACCAGGCCTTTGCTCACTATGACACATTTTCTAGGGGACTGAGAGGTAACAAATACTTCTGGCCACTGTCCAACATCTCTCGCAGGGCAGATGCAGGCAATGGATTTAAATTCCCATAGACAATGACCAAAACTGAAGAACTGAAGCTGGATCTTCCCCACTGCAAAATGAATGCACTAATGCCTTGTTATTTTTTAAAATATTAAAGCGCTGTGACTAATTTTTTTTTTCCCCTTTTTTTTTCTTAATTAATCCTTTATGCTTTTAGGGTAAAGGTATTGCCTTGGGATCAGCTTATGAAATCCCAGGTAATGAGAGCTCCTGATTTGGCCTAGGGCATGCAAGTGCCCTCAGTTGCCACTGGGCAGCATAAGCTCATCCTTTCCCATTTCCTGTGGTTTTTATCCTTGTGATAAAACAGCTTTTGAAAACCCATTTGGACACCTAACACTAGAATGTACAAGTGTAATACTGTTTCAGCAGACTGCCATATTATTTACTTGTAAAATTCTGACAAGAAGTGTGGGGTTTTCTTCTTCAGAATAATTTCTTGCATTTTGCTTTAAACTATGCTGAAGCAAAGAAATTGCTGCAACAGGATGCTGAAAGCTTCAGGGACAGAGTGTTGTTATTCATTCTGATACCTTACCGTAAATAATTAACATATTTTAATGGTTTAAAAAGAATGCAGAAGCATCAGTTTTCATTCATCTGTAATAATAAAGAAGGAGGAGGAGGAGTGAGCTGACAGGAGGATATGAGATAGTACGAATTAAAGTTAATAAATAATGCCTACAGTGTTAGTCATCAGTTTTGCCTTGCACATCTCAACATTCCATATGCTGCACATTGTAATGTCTTACAAGCATTTTGAAATAGGCATGTTTTATGTGGAGGAAAAATCATGGATTGTATTTAAGCAGATGTTCAAAGAAGTCATTTTAGATGGGAATTAAACAGAGGGAAATGAATCTAAACATTATTTTCTCTCACAGTTTCTTTTTTTTTCCCTATTTCTATTTAATGTGATATGATTAATAAATATTTGATGGGCTATGACTCAGTAAATGTCATTTTCTTGGCTCTGAAGGGAATTTTGAGAGTTGATCAAAATGATATACAGTCTCCCTGGAAAAAGTAGGACAAGTACTGTATATCTGAAGGCCAGGTCTGTCAAGATAAATCACAAAACCTCAATTGTATTCCAGGATTAAAAGGGGAAAGGTGTTGGTAAAATCTAGGCTAAAATTTTAGCAATGTTGTTACACTAGGATATTTTCTCTGACTTTTCTTTAGCTCTTCACTTGCTGATACTACAGAAGCAGTAACTTCTGTAAACTATAAAGGTGTGCCCAACATTATGAAAATTACTTAAAATGGCTATGGTATTTTTCATAGTTGTTTTCAAACTTCCTAAGTAACAAATTTGTTTCCTTTGACCTCACTGATGTACTGACTGTAAACCGGGATGAATCGTCTTCCATATCTTCTTCCCTGGACCATACTCAAAACATGGGAATCAGCTCTGACCTGAAATGGGAGATAGACTGCATGTATTTTATCAAGGTCTCTGTGAGTTTTGGTAGGCTGTGCAGCAAGCACTGAATATCAGCAGCTGGAATGGAGAGGCTGGTGCAGGCTTCTTTCCAGAGTTTTGTGGTGGAACACTCCACCTCTCTATAGAGTTTGGAAAGGCAACAGAGGATGCAAGAGGACTCATTTGTTACCTCTTTTGTTGCTTTCTTGTGTTTATTTGAATAAAAGCGAGTTTTATCCCCTTCCCTCCCAAGAGATGTATAAGTCTTCAAGTCCATGGTACAAGCAGATTACTTGAGCAACAGCTGGGCAACCTTCCCAAACAGAAATTCTTGGTTTTCAGTGAAAGTATTTTTGCCTCAAAATTTTCTGTTTCCAAAATAACAAAGCACTGATGAAGCCTTTTCCCATACAACTACAACTCCCTCACTAAGACAAACAATATGAGATTCAGTAAAGGCAGAGGAAGAATAATAATGTCAGAGATTCCAGTTCCTACATACTTAAATATAATTATTCTTTGATGACTCTCTTTTGGTTTCATTCTATGAGAAATGACAGTAATTATCAAGGAAATAGATTTATTTTCAAGCACTTAATCTGGCTCCTTAAGACAAGAAATTCCCCCTACAAATGTATAATTACTACAAAAATTTTTGATTCATGTTTCCTGGAAACTGTGGCTGATTCTCTGATACAATTGGAAATGTTGTTTCTTGCATTTGCTTTCTACAAATGACTTCTCAAACCGTTTGTCCTGGCATACTTGGAGACGTGAATTTAACACTTGCACCCTGTATAGCTGAATCTATGTCTGCCCACTCCTTCTTGTATGAATTCTTTGATTGCTATATTATTATCTTATGGAGGAATGAAAAAAGGAAAAGGGGAAAAAATCCAAAAGTAGAGGAAGGGATTCAAGAATACTTCTCCATTGCAAACACAAAAAAGGAAAAAAAATGGAAGAAAGAAAATTACTGCCTTCAACACACTTTGTAGCAGAGCCTGATGACCTCAGTGCATCTTTGGTGCCACCTTGGAAAGCTTCCTGGGTTTGGGCCTGTGGAGATTTCAGCAGGAAAGAGGCCAAATATGGGATGTGGCTGGGGTGAAGTGTGATGGTTGTGCCAGCCTCCTCAGCCCTGTCAAGATGCAAGGCAGTTCTGGACATGCTCAGAGGCACTACAAATGCTGAGTGGGTTGGCTATTAAAATCACAGGTTAAAGTTATGGGGCTTAAATTTTGCTGAAAACCCATTTTAGAGCCATAAAGCTTTCTGGGAGTGGCAGGGAAGGAGAAGAAAAGGAAGATTTAATCCTCATTTTCCATAGCTTTTGGTTAGCCAAAGACTCTACTATCAAATTTATTGGTTGTTTTGCTTGGCTTTATGAAGCAATACCAGTTGGATTGGTACACTCCTGCCAAATTCTTCATGAATAGGCAACGACATGAGAAAAAATTTGGAAAGTTTTGTGTTAAAGGAAGGTGATTTTTCAAAACTAATTTCCTTGTGATCTTGTCCCAGCCACTGGGACCAGACAAAGGCCATTTCCATCCACTCTCATGCCTTTGGCAGCAGGCAAACACATCAGTATTTCAAAAGAGTTTAGCAAGCTCCAGAAGCTGTTTTATTCAGTCATTAAACTTCAGGAGAAAACTTTTATGCCTGGAAGCACAGAGACAAACAGCTGTAACTAGATTAAAGAGAATGTCAATGTCATTAGCATTGATTAAATGCACAATATTTTTGAAATGTCTTTTTAGCTTTTGTACGGTGGGATCATATATAAGAGTGCACTTTGTGATACTGGAACCTGGTAAAGAGAACCATCATTTCTTGTAGCCTTTGGCAGCTATTCCATGCTTCATTATCCCCTGCTGTCCTAAGGACACTAAACAACTCAATATACTTACATCACCTGGAAGTCCCCTGTGGCTGGTTTTGTTCCTTTTGGTAAGCTGAACTCTGAGTTTTGGGTGGCATTAGCAGGTAATGCAGAGGAGTTGCAGCTCCCTTACCCACCTCTGGTCACACCAGCTCAGCATTGCCTTTACTGCCAGCACAAAGAATCAGTGTCTTCACCACCTCAGCCTCCCCACACAAGGTAGAAGAATTGAAAAAATAGAAGGAACCCTAAAATCCCATCTCTTATGAGAAGGATATGTTAGTGCAAGCCACATGGAAGGCTGCCACGATCCACCCTGCCGGTGGAGATCTCTCAATCCAGGGACAGGGTGTGTGCAGTGAAACCTGGGGCAAGGCGTGACAGAGGCAGGATGAATTCACACAACACCACAGAAACCCTGGGCTACCTTGAAACCTGTAAGGCAAGGCAAGGAGACAGCACAGCCCCAGTGAGGAGAGAGATGTGATGGGTATGCAGAATGCAAACAAAACTTCTCCAAAGGTCCCCAGTATTGTAACAAAGGAAATGGCTGGTGTGGGGCTGGGGTGGAAGAGAAATACAAAACCTAATGGCTGGTGATAACCTCTGACCTAAGAGAGGTGTAGATCTGATCATCAGAGGTTACTTGAGAGGGATCACAGAAGTCAGTGGCATGATATGAACTGACATCAGCAGAGAGGTTGGTTTCACTTGTATATTATAAAAGTGCCTTAAGTATGTCCATGAAAGATATGTTAATTACCCTGTAGCTGAAAAGGGGTAGTGGTGTAAGGGGTAACTGTAAAATGGGATTTATCCTGTGCATTCATATCCCCAGCATATTTTATGCATTGCCTTTACTGGAGTCATATGTGCAAGGCAGTCCTGTTATCAGGATCATCCTCTCACTCGTGTGTCAGAGCATGTATTTTTATTTCTTTTAAGGCCAAAGCCACAGTTGAAGGGTATGCTGTGCTATTAGAAGAAAATATATGAGGAGAATGGAAGAACAGACAAGCTGCAGCTAATGCATATCTGATAGAGATGTGCTGTAAAGAGCCATGTGTGAGTTGATCATCTCTGTGGAAGAGGTAGCAGGTCAAGGGAAGGGGGATTTATCCCAAACTTGCAAGTAAATTATAGTTTTTAGCTAAGAGAGATAGTCACCTTTTACTGTTTTTTGCCCTTCTCTGACTGGACAGGAATCATCAGGGAAGAAAGGAAATTGTGTTTAATGAAGTTGTGAAGTTATTTCAAGCAGTTACTGGTCATAGGAGAACTGAGAAGAAAGACTTACAGGAGACTGTAAACACTGTCCTGGTTAGTGACCAGGAATGGGTGAAAATGGGAGGATTTGAGGAGCCCCTCAGGACAATTGAGAGAGCTGCAGAGCCTCCAGTGCCTCAACTCTGACAGGCATAACAGCAGAGCAAGTAGCTTCTTCAGTAGCATATGAGGACACTATAATTACTGCCTTTTGAAGAGACCCTGGAACAAAATTTCTAGTTCAGACCTGCTCTCTGTTGTGTACTAAAGCCTGAAGGAATTCTTTAGTTTAATTATATAAATTGTTCTGTAAAACAGAATATGAGAAGTGGTATACAAATGGCTGACTGAGTATGAATGGCCGTGTTGTTTTGATGGATTAAAGGAAAAGGAAAGTTTATTTTGGATTACATTTTGAGAAGAGCTATCACTCAATTTCAGACAAATAAGGAAAGATGTGTCTGTATCTTATTTCAGCACTCTTTTGTAAATCAGTCAAAAGATTATAGACTTAATCCAGATCCCCCCAAAAAATTCTCTATGATTCTTCTTCTGATCCAAATGCTTAGGAGAAGTTCTCATGTCAGTACTATGCAGTGTGGTGGAGGAACATACATTATTGTGCTATGGATTATTTTCAGATTGCACATAGTAGTTATGGCTTGTGAATTGTCCTGAACTCAGGAGAAATACTCATATGAGTTGTTCAAAGTCAATGCCAGAATATGGAATCTTCTTACAGATTTATGTTTTAATGCTTTATTTTTATAAGATTTTATAAAGATTTATGCTTTATTTTTATAAAAATATTTAAAGGGAGACCAGAAATGTCAAGATTTCATTTCCCTGGGTGCTCCTCTTCAGTTGTGATATGTCTTATTCATATCAAGCTTGGAAGGCGCACTGCTTGCAATTTCAGTTTTGGAATTAGGATGCTGAAAGATTTTAGTTCCAGCATTTTAAAAACAGAATCTTTAAGAGTGGAGGAGTTGATAAAAATAACTTTTTGGGCTGCCCCAAGCCTCCCCAAGAGGGAATGATTGTAGGAAAGGTCTAGGTCCATTTTTAGATGAATCATAAATTATACACTCTATCTAGTAGTTAAAGAGGGAGAAATGCAGAAAAATGTAACCTTTTGACCCTTCCTTCCCCAAACAGCTAAAGTTCTCAAGAAAACATGAACTACTATAAATATTAGTCACTCCCCTTAGAGCTTAATTTGCTGCTTGAAATCCTGTTACAGAGCCTGCTCTTTGTGCATGAAAGAGAGTAAATGCCACTTTGAGATCAGGACTTGGGGAAGATATCCATAGTATGGAAGTCAATCCTTGCTATAGATGATCACACTCAGAGGTAGGAGAGATGGCTTAATTTTTAATTTGGATGTTGACCCAAGAGATGGAGTGGCAAGTTAGTACTAGTAATGAAGTACAAAGAAAGAATAAAATCCTCTTACAACCTCATGGTTTTATTCTGAGTTCATAAAAGGAGCTTGATGGGAAAAGAGGGAAGGAGGAGAATCTCAGTTGTGATGTAGGAGTGTTTTAAATCAGACTGAGCCATGCAGCACACTTTACATTTACAGCTGAGACAGAGCCTCAAGTTAGAATTAACGCTGCTCTTAATGACTGTTCTCACATTTACATAGAAATCAAAGAGAAAATTCCCATCAGGCAGATGAGGGTCCAAGCTCTGGGATGAAGTCCCTGATGACTTGACTGTGATGCTGGCAGCTGAAAACATGCCACAGGCATGCCCAGGCAAAGGGGGAAAGATTTCCCCTGTGCGGGCGGCACTGGCACAAGGGCAGCAGTCTGAGCTGCTGGCATTTTGGAGGACACCTCTCAGAGCACTTGAACTGGCAGCACGTAAACTGTCTTTTTATGAACTACAGATCTCATTAATAGACAGGGACTTGTCTTAACACAGGTCTGGTACAGTTTCTTAAAACAAAGGTAGCCATGTAGCACATGCCAGATGCCAGACATGTACATAGTACATCCAGATAATTTTATAGCTTAAAAATACATGCTCCTCCTTAACATTGCACATTTTTTCATTCAGACACTGCATATGCTTACACCCACTACATTTTCCATCTGTCTTTACCTTACTAACTTGTCTCAATATAATCTTGTATTTGCTATCAGGATTGATTTTATGCTAGTGAAATTGGCTGTATCTTTGTTCTTAGCAAAGTATTCCTTAGTAAAGTATTTCTTTCTAACAAATATGGAAATTAACTGCTTTTAGATCTGCTCTGTTCTGCTCCTGTAACAAGTTGCAGGTATGACAGTTTTGTTTTGTGGCACTAGCAAACACCCAGATACTTCTTTTCTCAATTAACTGATCCCTTCAAAAGCACAGTAGAGCTCTTTGCTAACTGAAGTGTCAAGTTTCTTGGAAATAGTATTGTCACACATCTCTCAGAAAAATAGATTCTGTCAACCTGCGCTCAATTAACTATGTCCCATACAGTTAAATCTATTTTAAATATTCTTGGAAAGACCATTGGGAAAATATTTAATAAATGGGCATTTAACACAAATAAAGCAGAAAGCTGCTGGCATGCATTTATTATTGTTTGGAATAACTTAACTTGTCAAAGGAGTTGGCAAAGAATTTAAATAATATTTATCTTTAGGGAGTAATGCATAATAAAGCCATTCCACATTTTTCATTGCTTGGCTTTTTTTTAATTGGAAATGCTCAAATAGAAACTTCTCATAATATTTAGTCCTAACATGTTGCTAAGACTGAAATGCAGGTTGGTACAGCAAAAGATGTATTAAAACATGAATCTGACAGTATTTACATAAAATATTTGGATTTTAAATATTTTTGAAGCTGAAAATGATGATTCATGTCTCTATCTTTGACTAAAAATATGATTATAAAGGCCGTTTTGATTCAATGGTGGGAAGAAACAAGTCCATTATTTTGCATATCATTTTCTGGGGGAATTCTAGGGGACAAGCTTCAAGTTCCTTTTTTACCATGGAGAAGCTTCTTTAAAGTATTTAAAATATTTCTTCCCAGTATTAAAACACCAGATGCATAGATACTTTTTCTGAATACAGCATGTTTGCTCTAATCCTAAGAATGATCCATAGAGAGGTGGAAAGCAGTACTTAAATATTTCAGAGGAAGCATCCTGGAACCATTTTCACATGATGAAAATAACAGCAAATAGATTAGAAATCTGTTCAGAAACTATTCCATTTGAATAGTTCCAAGTTGCAGGAGCAGACATGGACACAAACCACAGGCAAAAGGAAGGAGTTAACTTCATACCTCTATACTAGCAGTGAAACACTCAAATCTGAAACCAAAAACAGATTGTAATTCTCAGTTTCAGATGTTCAAAGTAGAGAGCTTAGTTCAGGTACTTTGGTAACATAAATAATTTTCTTAAATTGTCTTGCTTGAGGAGGTTTGTACTATTCAGCCCATTATTTTACGGTTTGTTTCTCCTTTCAGTCAGGTGCAGCTGGAGACTTGCAGCTACACTGCCAGCTTGAGGTGAGGGGTGTGCTGGATGGAGCAAACAGGGCAACGTGTCACCTGCACAACTGCACTGTCTGAGGGACATCCCTGCAGCTGTTCTTGGTTTAATGCATTTAGTATTTAGGCAAATTCACAAAATTCAAATTATCTGACAAAACCTATTTTCAAGAAATTTCATACATTTTTAACAGACCAATTTAAATAAATGGGATGGTTTGGCTGGCAAAATTAAATTCATTCATCAGAATTGAAGATAAGAAGGGTGGTGAGGAAAGATCATTACAGTAAAAGACACAGGATAGATTTTCATTCACTTGTTTATTCAAAAATATCAACTAGGACATAAACAACTAGTCATGAAGTAGTGTTACAAAAGCTTAACAAACCTAGCCAGGTATTAACAGATGAATAAAAGGATTGTGGTGTCCCCTGATCAAACCCCTGCAGCGAGGTGGAACACCAAGTTAGTCTGTAAATTTAACTCTACCCCTTATTGCAGAAATAACAATAAAAAGAAAATACATAATATAGCAAAACCAGGAGCACCAGAGGCTGAAGAAACTGTGTGGAGCTGAACCACACTCTGAGCATCTCACTCCTTCAGACTGGTGGCTTATGGTCACACTTGCAGGTGTTGACCTGACCCACCAGCCCTTGAGTCAGTGCATGGCTTATTAAAGTAAATGAAAGGGACTCTACTAAATAAGAGAAAGCAGCAAAAGCATTTTAGATTTTCCAGTGATTAAAAAGCTTAGAATTAAGGCTAGCAAGCCAATTTTCATTTTCTCTGTCTGGTCTAATGCAGAAAAAAGTAAAAATTTGTACAAAACATACTACTGATTTTTTTTTTTTTCTCTGCAGACTTGTCTGCAGCAGTTTTCAGAGAGTATTCATCTTAAATATCCTGGTAGGCCCACCACTTTCTCTGGTAAAGAGACATAAGGCTGTCCACTCCCATTGCCCACTCTTTCAAAGGGATGCCTTCACCGTCCCCTGTTCACAGAGACAGCCTGGAACCAGATACCTGGCAGGAGATGGCTGCTGGAATAGAATTCTATAATTCTCCTAGTCTACATATTTGCTTTCTTTAGGGCCCTCAGTCTGTTTCAGAGAACAATTAAATAACATATTGTGATAAATCTGTAACCTGGTCTGATGACAGGGGTAATGCTTTTCCCAGTTCTGTCAAAAGACCACAAATTCAAGTCCCAGAGACAGGATTAATGACTATTCCTAAGCATAGAGCAGAAATTTGATTTATCAAAAAACCTATTGGCCAGCTGGCCCATCTATTGCCCTTCTCTCTGCCTGCCATTTCTAACAGACAGAATAATTTTGCTTTTTCCTCCCAGGTCCAGACAAAACCCTCTGAGGTTGCAGGACTGCATACTGCTGCTCTGAAAATAGATGGAGGGACCTAGAGTCAGAATATACACATTGTCAACTGACTGCACTGGAAACAGCATTGTGACACAGCATTATATGTGCATGCACATGCATACCCTGTTTGAGCAGTATCTGTCTAGAAATGAAGTGAGTATAAAAGGGAAAATGCAGTGGAAGCCTAGACGCATACGTATTTGTCTGGCTCCAAATTTTTGTGAGTTTATTAGCACAGGGTTGAAAAAAAGTTTTCCACTACAAATTGCCTGCAATGAAAAAAAAGTTTTTAAAATGTCAAATAATTTCTCTTTAACTGACTCTTTCAGGGGCTAATTTCAATCCTATTTTTTTCCACATGGAAAGAGAAAGGGAAATGGAGGTTAGGGGATGCTCCAGACATTGTCACTGGCAATGAGGCCTGGCAGGATACATCCCAGACATCCTGGCCCCAGTGCAGCCACAGAGCATCCTTGTCCAGCAAATTAGATGCAAAATGCTTCATTTCAGTGGTGAGAGACTGAAGGCCTGAGCACCCAAAGCACTGATCCACTTCAGCCCATGCCTTTGCATATGGTGGGGGACCATGCTTCCAATTCGTGTGCTTATATCTGTGCTCAAGCATGTACCATTGAAGATGCCACCAGAGTCACAAAGATTAGACCTCAAAATTGCAGATAACTGTGCTAAGCTAAAGGTCACTGACAAGACACTCTGGCAGCCAGCAGAAAAATACCAATATGCTTGTAGAGAGTATGAGGAATATTTCAACCCCACCTCCAGACTTTGAAATTTATATCAGTTCACAAAGGCCACAAAGTCTTGAGCTTTTGCAAGAGTGGAGGCAAATGGCCAGATGGAATGTGCCCTATTAGAGCTGTGCTACTGGCCTTATTCTATATGATGGTCAAAGAGGAAAGAAGTGGAAACAAACCCCAGATTCAGTAATCCTTCTCTTTTGTACCTGGCAAATTCTTAGGAATTTAGAACAAATCTAACAACTACTCTAAGCATGCTAAATAAATAAAAGCAGTGGAGATAGTAAAGTGTCTCAGCAGCATCATTACAAACAGGACCTTATCCTTTCCACTATCCTACAGAAGCAGCCCTGATAATTTTACATCTCTTAATGATGGAATCCCTCTTCCTCCTCGTCTCTGCAGAAACATGTGAAGGGAGTTTCTCACAAAACCAAGAGGGATAATCTCTGCCTATAGTTCTTGCCTGCAGTGCTAGCACATTCACTTATCTTGAAATCAGAGATGGAAGTTTACGCCCCTACCTACTGTACCAGGGAGTTTTAGGTACTACTAGCTGGAAAACAAATGCACAAACAAACAGCAAAACTCTTTGTTTTGAGTCATTGATTTAACAGATTTAATTTGCAAGTACTTCTGTATTTTGAGGTAAATTACAAGTGTCAACACAGGTGTGCAAATAAACTAGTCATTCTACTTGTGTATACACAATGAGAATCAAAGTTAAGAGAGTAATTTATATAGTTTTGTTTTCTTTCATTTAATTAATATCTAACTAAGATACAAATCCAAAATCTCACTACACATTCACTTAAAGTTATTTAGTACCTTGTTCCTGTTCTACATGCTTTTATACTCATTTATTGGTTACAAAGGACACCTTAGTAAGTGTCTACACATTTGCATTTTGCTTGTCATGCTGTCTATGGTACAACTATTGTGTTGAGGTTCCTTTCCTCTTAATTGTGCATTGAAGTAGCTCTGGGAGTTATAACAAAAACAAACTGCATCCAATTATTATTGCACCAGAATTAATGTTCCAGACTAAAGTAAACTTTTCATGCCTCAGATATCATTCACAATTCTGAGACATGTGGAAACGTCTGTCTGTTTGGATGCTTTTTCATTTCACTCTGAAAATCACAATGGACAAATGAAACTTCACCTGGGAAACAAATGAAACTTCTGATGAGTTCAAATGAGCACGTGATTGATTTCGTATTAAAGTGGCTGCTGATACAGATTTAGAAACACAATGAACTTAATGCCCAGTTTAGGAATCTTGCCTGAAGTTTAGTGTGGCTCAGATTAGGAGACACCTTTCCTACTGTGAATCTTTTCTTTTTGTTTTACCTAGTGAAGAATTCTCTCTCTCTAATGAAAGTGGGATAATGACCAGGCAGCTGTGAGTAGTGGAAGAAGCAAGATAAAAAAGAAGGAACTGACAAACAGGATTCCTACAGGTTTCTCACCTTTCAGACAAGAAAAGTGGGAGAAAATGCTTGCATCTAACATGTAAAATGTTCTGTGCATTTCTTTTTTGTGAAGGCACTAAAAATCCCTTAACATAAGCAGGGCCCTGATGAGAAGCAGAATATGAGAAGCACTGTACATTCTAGTCAATGTTTGCCACTGTCTGCTTTAGTTTCAGTGAAGTAAAAGTCCACTTGTTTACTGGAATGACCAAAAAGCATGGAAAAGCTGTACTATATTGTGTTAATGGCATATTTAATGTTTTATATATCGCCTCCTGGACAAGTCCTGCTTTGAAATAATGAAAATATTTAATTTTAAAATAAAATCCAGAACAGCTTCTCTAAAGTTATTAATGTGTTATGAACAGAATGGAATTAAAAAAAAGAGTCAACTGTGAATTTTATTTTAATATTTGTTTTTTTGCCTTAGAGCCTGACTCACATTTTTAATGAAAGGCTTCGTTCAAATTCTGCCCTTAACCCCAGTAAATGAAAACAACCCTGCAGTAGCCTCTCCAAGTACTTGCCTTGAACTAGGAAGCATCCTGGCAGGATTTCTCATCATCTCATTCATCATCCCCACATAAACCCCTCCAATAACCATACCACTTTCCATTAAAACGACTGCCCTGATCGTAACAGCCCTAGGCCTTTAGCCCTAGAAATTTAAAAAATAGCCCGAACACTCATCCTCACAAAGCAAACTCCTCTGTGAGTCTTGTCCAGCACGTTGCTGTCTCTTGATTACTTTACAAGTAAGTAGCAGAGGTGGAGAGAGACCACATTTTTTTATTTGAGAAAGAAACCAAAGCATAGGTCTCCAGATAGAAACAAAAAAATAGAAACTACAATAAAAATGGCAGCAGCATGATCCTGAGAGAGTAAAAAATTAATTTATTGGGATGCTCCCACACTTTTTGCCTTCCTAAAGGACAAATAATGCAGAAGCCAAGTGTTCAACTCTTGACGCTAGTCAGTGTTTCTTCCCCTCCAGACGATGTTCTTGTTCTGTAGGTGTATGTGTGAAGTGTTTGAGTAAATAGCATAAGCTACTTTTCATGTGATCATTGCAGAACTCCCCATAGGCCATGTAAGTAAAAACAGTTATTTCACAGTAACATCCAGACAAACTGAAACAATTCATCATCCAAGCAAACCAACAGAAAACACTTAGAACTGAATGATCCAACCACCCAGAGCAGGCCAGGCTGCAGACAAGCTCCAAGCAATCAACCAGACCCTTGAAAATCCTCCCACACGGAGCAAAGTATAGACATCCTGGCAGGCTTGAATGAACTGTGAAGGCATGACTGCCCCACTGCCCATCCTTTCAGTTGAGTGTGTGTCCCTTTACTGTACTGTGCTGTTTTGTTCTTTTTATCCGCTCTGTAAACTTCAATATCCTGGCCTACATCCCAAAATTAGGTAACTGAGGAAACTCAGTCTCACATAATGGGGAAGCATACAGGTGATAGTCCCTGTCTGGTCAAAAGGCTGAATTTAGATACTTACACAGGGTATGGAGAGGTACCTCTACATTTTCCCACTGTCCTGGTGGATGTGCAGTAGCATCCTGATAAAACTTTATTTTCACCCCTACTGTGGCAGAATTAGGTTCCTTCAGTTTTTCCTGTTGAGCTTGCTACCTGTTCTGTCTAGAAAAATAAATTTAATTGACCCAAAATAAAAAATAATCACTATATCACAGTTGTAAAGGCATTAATTTAAGAGAAAAACTGTTGGACTTGAATTCATAGTGAGAGGAGATCTTAATAGTGGCTTACAGTCAGGCATTTCATAGCCTGGAGACCTGGCTAGTCCTCCTGCATGCCCTTCAGGGTGCATGGTCCCTCAGCATCAGAGCTCTTCAGTGCCTAGGTCTCTGGAAATAAAGAGTATTTAGAAGAGCAATAAAATATCATTTATGCACAAAACACTGAACAATCCTGCTGTAAAGATTGTAGGTGAGGAGTTCACAAATACCCACCCACTGAAATGTATAGGAGAGCTGGAATTTGTCAACCCTCTCTGTCAGCCCCAGAGAGCCTGCAGGTGGTTTTGGCTGAGACCACTGGATATTATCCACCATCACCTCTACTTTTTTTTAGAGGTGGAACTTTCCAGAAATCTGTTCTCCAAAAAATTAGCCAAACAGCAGCCATGAAATCCTGCATTGACTCCTGGATGCATGTGTGTGATGGAGCTGACTGGTGGTTGTGCTTCAAGCTCAGCCTAGTCAAATTGTCTGTGATACCCATTGCATTGCACAGTCATGAAAGGAACTAGCTGAGGCTGAGGGAAATATCTGGGATCCTCTGAGGCTGCACACAGTTCATGGTGCCTCTCAAAAGCTGTAATCTTGAATACACTTTCAAAATACCATGCTTGATTGGTGGTATTTTCAGAATCCACTTTGGCCCTGGTCACCATGGTGGCAGATGATAAAGCCTTCTGCGTAACCTATAAATACATGTTTACGTACAAATATTACATAAAAATGCTGCCTTGTTTAGCCTATAGGTGTTTGCACAAACTGAAATTTCCTAGGGTAGGCTCCAGGACCAGAACCTGGATAAACACAGCAGTTCTCTGTCTCTAACAAGCTAGCAAACATCAGCATCAGAGATTACGGAACAGCCCTGCTGGTGCCAAACACAGTGTAGAGGATTCATGCCCAATCTTGTACTGCATTTAATGTTTGGATGAATGATTGGTCACAAGGGAAAGAAGAAACATTATGCTGCCCTTCAACTGACAAATGCTAACATGGTATTTCAGAAATAAGTGGTACATCTAGTAGTAACTGTGTATCCACCCAGCTACACAAAGGCAGGAACCACTCTTTCTGACTGGGCTTGGAGTTCAGCCCTTTCCTGGTACAGACTCTTGAACAACAGAAATGTTTTCTGTGTGGGATGCTACTCTTCATGTGTGCTGTACTTGGGATCAGTGAGGCATTCAGCAGGAGTAGTCTTTCTCCTTGTAACTTTCAGTAAGACTTTGGCCTATTTTTAAATTGCTCACTCAGGAAAATTTTAGGCTCAGATTAAAACTGAGATGAAGTTTACTGCTTTGCATCAGCAGGCAGGTGGAATTCCCATCTACAGTGTCAAAATGGAGCTTTCCAGGAGAGTCTTGATGACTCCTTTCAAAGACAAGTGTCAGTGCTCATGGACCTGCACACTACAGGGACCGTGCCATCAGTTCTCAGATGCCTTAACCTTTGCCTAACAGCTAACAAAATCAATTCCAGTCAGTTAAACAGAGAACCAGAAAAGAGGGACTTTTTCTGTCCCTAGTCAGTGGGGCTTGGTACCCAGACAATTAAACTATTCTGGTACAAATCTGCGTGGAATGAAGATTACCATCTTAGATGATCCCCAGATCTGTAGCTAATAGAGAGTTAGGTGCAATACACACACAGTTGGATGTAGGTACTGTGTGCTGAAATTTAGTGATGTGGGGTCTGTGTATTTGGCATTGATGATAGGCGAAAGTCCTGAGTGTGTTTTATTTATTCATATTGCTGAGAAAAACAACCCCCAAAGAATTTAATGCTGCCCTCTACTTATAAATTATTTTGTTCTTGTCCAGATC